>NC_142599.1:9722030-10366280 GCF_965207765.1 Zootoca vivipara
CCCATGGGCTGGATACGGCCCAATTGCCTTCTCAATCTGGCCCGTGGACGGTCCGGGAATCAGCGTGTTTTTACATAAGTAGAATGGGTCATTTTATTTAAAATGCATCTCTGGGTTATATGTGGGGCATAGGAATTCATTCATTTTTTTTCCAAAATATAGTCCGGCCCACCACATGGTCTGAGGGACGGTGGACTGACCCACGGCTGAAAAAGGTTGCTGACCACTGTGTTAGGTTATTAAGGAGAGGAGCGGAGTTGCCCATTTTGACCTTCTTGTCTTGCAGCTGGTCTCAGTTGTCTGCTTAACGTGCTTGTTATTTTGATGCTCTATCACGGGTTGAGACACTACATCATGAGAACCAGTGTGGTGTAGTGCGTTAAGAGTGGTAGACTCGTAATCTGGGGAACCAGGTTCGCGTCTCTGCCACTCCTCCACATGCAGCTGCTGGGTGACCTTGGGCTAGTCACACTTCTCTGAAGTCTCTCAGCCCCACTCACCTCACAGAGTGTTTGTTGTGGGGGAGGAAGGGAAAGGAGAATGTTAGCCGCTTTGAGACACCTTAGGGTAGTGATAAAGCGGGGTATCAAATTCAAACTCTTCTTCTTCTTCATCATCATCATCATCATCGGTAGGCAAACTGACGCCCAGGGGCCGGATCTGGCCCAATCGCCTTCTAAACCCGGCCCACGGACGGTCTGGGAATCAGCGTGTTTTTACATGAGTAGAATGCGTCCTTTTATTTAAAATGCATCTCTGGGTTATTTGTGGGGCATAGGAATTCATAGTTCAGTGTTTTTTTCCCTTCAAAATATAGTCCGCCCCCCCACAAGGTCTGAGGGACAGTGGACCAGCCCCTGCTGAAAAAGTTTGCTGACCCCTGGTCCTGGCTATATCCCAGTGAGCAGGAATTTGAAAGGAAGGTGGGTTTAGGTCAATTTACCTTCTTGGGAATAGGAATTTTTTTCACAGGAGTAGACAATGGGTAGAGATTAACCCTCTGGTTTAAAAACAAAACTGAAGCTAGGTTTTATACTAAACTGAAAGCTCAAACTGAAGGCTATACCGAGCTTCACACAAAAGCTTACGCCTACCTTTTTAATTCTAATATGAATCTCCCATTAGCTGTGTCTGCACTGCATGACAGTGGGTTGCTTTTTCTTTTCTTTCTTTTTTTACCCTCTCTATAAAAAATGGGATTTTATCCAGGTTTATTGTAGCTCATCAAGATTCCCTGCTGGAAACAAAGTTTCTACAGGCTTAATACCTCTAGGATTAAGCTCTGAGTTTTTACAGGATTTAGCTTCCAGCATACAATGCCCTTATCATGGTCTCCTCGCAGTTTTAAATTGATGCTTTAATTAATTAATTAAATAGGTGGTACTTTCCCTCTCGTCACCTGGGTACTTAATTCCCTTGTTCCTTTGACTTTTTGTCACTGGAGCTGAGATGCTTCAGTGTGTGTTTCTGTACAGATAGAGAATGGTCTCTGTGTGTAGTTATTGCCCTGCATCATTATTACAATCTCTCTCTCTCTCTCTCTCTCTCTCTCTCTCTCTCTCTCTCTCTCTCTCTCTCTCTCTCTCTCTCATGGAACCAGCTGTGAACATTTTAATTGGGATGCTACAGCCATGGATTTCCTGTATTGGCATGGTGTTGGATTAGATTACCTTTGAGGTAGCTTTTAATGTCATTATTCCACGAAAGGCATGGCTTAGATATGTTAAGTGTGTGAGTAGGTGCACAGAGATACTTGCATACATCTGAATATTTTCCTCCAGCTGCTGCAAATTAGGGTATGCAGAGCTAGATAAGGTGCTATGGTCAACGGTTCTTCTTAAAGGGGTCCTCCACATTTGCCCTCTTGTTACAACTGGTTCTTGTTGGGTGGGAAGCAAGGAAAGCAAAGCAAAGATAACTCATGGGCAGCAAGGGCCAAGTATCCTTATTATCAATACTAACCCAATGATGGGCTTAATGAGTACCACCTGACCTACTTTGGTTGTGTCATGTAAGCAGTCTGGTGCAATAGCAGTTCTTGTCTTTTACCAAAGCAGTGTGTTGGCACACACAACCTGGATCCCCAGTTAGCATCCCATAGGTTATCTATCTAATACATGATAGGACCGCAGTCCTTCCTTCTTCATCTACACATTTATAATTACAGATACCCATGTGTCTTAGTGCTCTGAGCACATAAGCATGGACAAATATTTCATTTAGATGTTCTACATCAGGGCTGGGAGACCCGTGCCCCTTCAGATATTCTTGGTCACTGACCAAGCAGGCTGGGACAAATCAGTCCAACAACATCTAGAGGGCCACAGAATTCCCATCCAAATTCTATGTCTTGGCCTAGAGAGTGGACACCTTCCTCCTCCAGCTATTATTTGCAAAGTTCTCATTTTGGGTCTTAGAAAAATAGAAACCACCAGCAGTAATGGACCATTCCATGAGTACCCTCTTCACGCACTGGAGGGCCTGATCCATGTCATTAAAAAAAATCACCTAAGTTTCAACAAACTTTGTTGCACAGCCTCCTCATGCAAAGGCGTCACAGTGCAACTTCACTGTGAAATATACCAGCAAGCAAAGCACTGTGTTATGCACAAACATCAGAAATATAACCATTGATTTTAACCATTTCACTTTCTCTGCTTTTGAAAGTTGAAATGACACCCGTTGGCCAGAGAAATCCTATCCCACAGATCCACTGGCTGGTGGGATTTAGGTCTGAGCAGAGGTGCCTCTCTTCCAGTAAAGAAGAGCTTTACCGTGGGTAGTGCATGCCTGTTATTAAGTTCCACAGGCATAGTAGTTGTTTCACCAGTGGTAGCTGGTATTAGGCCCAGAGAAGAATGAAAGGCAAACTTTCATTCATTGAGGAGTCCCTGGATCAGGCTTCCCCTCTATGCCAACCTGGATATGCTGCAACTCAATTTCTCCCCATTGAAACCAAGGGTGAAGGAAGAGTAAAATACAGAGATCCATGTAGAGAAAATGTGGAAGGTCTGCCACCCACCATAAGCCTGAGGGACTCTTGAAGAGATGGGTGATCTTTGAAAACACATGCCCTGCCCAACTCCGTTTAGTATTGCACGGGAAATCAACTTTCTGCATATGACAAGTGTGCCCTTAATCTTATCTGTGTAGCTTTATTGGTCGCTAAACATGAGTTGAGGCAAAACATTACATCAAACACATTCCTCCCTCCCAAATAGTTGCAAAATTTCATTACTGTATGCTGCAACTCCCTTAGGGGTTCATATTTAACTGCTTATGAATATCTGTAAAACCAGGATTCACTTGTGAGGCATCGGGCACAGGGAAGATGGGGAGTAACATAAACAGGTATTATTAGTCATCTTGTTTCAAACCCACAAATAAATATGCTCTCATCTGTACATCTAATGAGATCTTTTTAAAAAACAATAACAACAACCCAAACTTGGGGGGGGGGCAGCAAGTGGGATTAATAAAAAAAAGCTGTGTATGCTTTCATAAAATATAATTGGTCTCTGTCCTTCATGAGGACTAGGGACAATGGTAGCAGAAGTGATACAGAAATCGCACTCAAAAAAGAGTACAAAGGACGTTAAACACCCACCTTCAACATAACAATGCAACCTTTTACTGCTACTATATTTTCTATCACATTTTTAATCTTGCAAAGTGCTTTACAATGTGTACTGTGTTTGCAGTGCCAATAGGGAGGTCAGTATGGCTGGCTCATGCCTGCCGATGTTCATCACAATAAGTGACTCCAGTACCAAGAGGTGAGCCATCACTGGACATCAGAGATCAAACAGCATAGCCAGAACTTTCATGTTGGCTTTGATTACAAGAGAGATGGTTTACACCATTATCTGTGAGCCTTTCATTACTGGTATTTCTTCACATCTTGTGGAATCAATACATAATTTGCTTATGTGACTGTGTCAGCCCTGGTCAATCACCACAGATAGAACATTTGTATCACACTGCCCAGTGAAGTCAGTATGCAGTTAGGATAGCAACCACCAAGCACTTGGCTTGAACCAGACTGAGGACCTCCTCTGCCTCCCTCTTGGGTCTGCTTCTGTACCCCAAACAGAGCCCCCTAAGATTTCTCCTTAATCAACCACATCCCTACTCTTACACGCACCCTTAGAGTTAACCAACCATATGGGGCTTCTTAGCTCTTTGGTGATGTGAGGCCACCCACATGTTATGGCAACAACTAGACCACAACTCCTTGTGATACTGCACCTTCCAATTCCACAGGGAGCACATCCCCATAACTGGGTGAGTGAAGGCTCTCTTTCCCAATGGGCTGTGGGTTGGGTCCATGGCATCATCCATTGCATTAGGGTTGGAGAACAAATGACCTTCCAGATGTTGCAGAACTCCAACTGCCATCAGCCCCCATTGGCGTGTTTAATGGCCAGGGATTATGGAAATTGTAGTCTACCAACATTTGGAGGTTCTCCATGTTTCCCATCATGCCTTACACTGTCCACCAAAATTTTTGGTACTACCATGGCTGTCACTGCCACAGTCAGTTTTTAATTCACTGCCTGAGCACAGTGAGATGAAGTGATGCATGTCTAAGTCCTAAGTGTTGCATAAACATGTGATGAGAATTCAAGTGATATGCATGCAGGTGGGAACACACAATCCCATTTTTACAGATGGGGAATAGAAGTTCATATACTGCAGTAGCAAACTATGATTACTTTATGTGGCACAAGTGACTCTTGAACACAGACCTTTTGTAAACCACTTTGATTTGAACTGCTTTGAAATTACGAGAAAGGAGATTCCAACTAAACATTAAGAATAACTTTCTGAAAGCAAGAGCTGTTCCACAGTGAAACAGCCTGCTTCAGAAAGTTAAAAACCTCCAATGAAGGAGAGTCCATAAACAGAGGTTGGATGGCCATCATCTGTTTGGGATTCTTTAGCTATGATTCCTACATTGCAGGAGGTTGGACTAAATGACCCTTGGGGTCCCTTCCATCTCCACAATTCTATGATTCTCTGAGGTTTGTTTGAAGTTTTTTAAAAAAATAATAAAAAACCCCACAAGCAAACAAGCAGTTTTTCTGAAAATCAAGAAATCCACTTGTCTCACCATTGGCCTACGTAAAGTGCAGACCCGCTTGAAACTTACAGACTGTAAAATTATTGGCCATTATCTATCTTTGTTAGATGTTTGTTAAACATTGTTATACGCTTCAATAAATGAAGCCTGACTGCTGTTAGATATAAAAAAGAACAAAGAACCCTAAACTATGAGTATGTGATATATGCCCACTTTGTGTCAAGTTCTATAACCCCAGAGCTAGCTTTACATTCAAGAGGCAGTACTCAGAAGATGCTTCAATCAAAATATCCTATATTGTCATTTTATGCAGCAACTCCTCTATATTAAATGCACTGCCTGTATCTGTTAGGCTTGAAGGTTGACCTGACCTGTTCAATAGGGGCACCATGTGATTTGTCCAAGCCTTAGAAAACTCCACGTGGTCTCACCATTGCATGATAAAAACACACACAAAAACACAGAGAGAGCTAGCTGAGTATCAGGCTGTACTTTTAAATCCACCCCCCAAAGCCCTGTATGAACCCTCCCACCTCCCCCAGACACTTTTGCTCATCCTCCTCCTGGCTTACCATTGAGCTGGTTGTACACAACTTCCTCCAGGTGGTCCAGCCGCTGCAGGATAGACTCCCTGTCCAGGAGGGCTCCCACCTTGGTATTCCGGCTCCTCACCCGCCGGTCGGCGCTCCTGACGATCTGCACCAACTCCTGGGAACGATCCTGGATCCTGCAGTAGACTGAGAAGAGGATGATCCCCACAAAGACCAAAATGTTCACAGTCAACAAAGTTTTTATTTTCCTTGCCACCGCCATGGACACCGCTGGGGAGGGTGGCGGGCATCAAGGCATGGTCGCCGGTGCCCTCGGAGCTGCAGCAGCATCTAAGGCAGAAGCACCTGCCTGCAGAAGGTGGGGGGGGAGAGCTGAGGGAGGGAGGTCTGGGCAAGTCCCCCGCCCTACCCTCTTCCTCCTCTATCCTTGATTAGAAAGAGGCAGGGAGGAGAGAGACCAGCGGGTGGGTGTCTAGAGCCAAGGCGATGCTGAAGAAGGAGCTGTCCTTTCAGCACCACGGCGCTCTCCGCTTCCTCCTCTTGCAAGCCGCAGCTGGTAGGACTCAGTCACCTTCCTATCTACTCTCTGGCGGCGGCTTTGCGGGCAAAGAGAGGACCCTTCTTCGCGGCTCTGGAAGGGAGGCTGCAGGGAGGCTCTCGCGATGGGGGCAGGGGATAGGGGTGGAGATGGAGGGGGGTCGCACAAAGAGTAAAGGACACGGCCAAGCGGGCGCGCGCGCGATCCAGGCTTTCCAGCAGCCCTCCTCACAAGGCCAGCCCGGCTCGTGCAGCAAGAATGAAGCGAGACATACATCCAGAGAGAAGAAGGATGTTAGGAGGGAACGATGGAGCGAGAGAAAAGGCGTCGCACTTGATCGCAGCCTCCCTCCTTGTGTGTGTGTGCGTTTCGCAATTGCATCGTTTCTCCCTCTCGCAGAGCGCCGGTGCGAAGTCACGTGCTTTGTTGGTGGGGGGGGGGGGGAGAGAAAGGGAGGGCGAGGACCGAGGAGATGAATAACTCATCTACATTCACATAGTCGAGCTGCCTGTTCGCTTCACTCGCTCGTCTTCCACCTGCCGAGGAAGCCCGTCTGGGACACCTATCCCAGAGCAGGAGGGGAGGCTGAGCTGAGCAGGCTATCTGTTCGCTTCAGCTAGAGCGTCTTGCTTGAAAATGCCTTTCTCGGGTAGGTGGTTGGTTGGGAAGTTTCTTCCAAGGCGGTGGGTTTGGGAGGGAGCAAAGCCATTGAGGGAAGAGGGGTGAAGCGAGGCCAGCTCTTCCAGTCACCGATGAGGAGGCTGCCTTTTAAAAATCGCTACTTCAAAAGTTTTGAAGTCGGAACACAGTGCCTCTGAACATGCACAAGGTGTCTTCCTCCCTCCCCGCAGCTGGGGTTACGGAGGGAGAAGTCTCTGCCAGTGAGTAATACAGCTCTGTTATTACTCCTGCTAAATATCAAGAATATGCATTTCTTAGGTTTGACCACTATCATGTGGTGCTGACCTTTAAAGCCCTAAACGGCCTCGGTCTCCACCCCCATCGTTCAGCCCGGACACTGAGGTCCAGCGCTGAGGGCCTTCTGGCGGTTCCCTCACTGTGAGAAGCAAAGCTACAGGGAACCAGGCAGAGGGCCTTCTCGGTAGTGGCACCCACCCTGTGGAACGCCCTCCCACCAGATGTCAGAGAGATAATCAACTACCTGACATTTAGAAAATACCTAAAGGCAGCCTTGTTTAGGGAAGTTTTTAATGTGTGATATTTGATGTATTTTAATGTTTGTTGGAAGCTGTCCAGAGTGGCAGGGGAAGCCCAGCCAGATGAGCGGGGTATAAATAATAAATTTATTATTATTATTATTATTATTATTATTATTATTATTATTATTATGGGTGTAGCCAGGATTTTTTGTGGGGGGGCAGGGCTTTTGTTGGGGGTCAGAACTGACATGATTGGTCAGTTAAGTTAAGTATTTCTATTGTTTTACTTGATCTGGGGGCGGGGCATATTTGTCCTTGCTATATATTCACATTATTATTATTATTATTATTATTATTATTATTATTATTATTATTATTAGCATTTATACCCCACTTTCCCACCAAGGAGCTCAATGTTCCACACATGGCTCTATTCCTCTCCATTTTATCCTCACAACAACCCTGTGAAGTAGGTTAGGCTGAGAGGTATTGATTGAGTCAAGGTCACCCAGTGAGCTTTGCGGCCGAGTGGGCATTTGAAGGTCCTGGTCTGACACTCTAACCACTACACCACACATTCCTACTTACAGTTTTAATATTCATAAGCTTCATGAGGTTCACCTGAAACAAATGGTATCCAAATATTTTAAATAGAAAATGAATACATCCTGTGCATTTTTATTTAAACAGAACTAAAATAGAGCAACGCTTACAATATAAGAAAAAGAGTTCCCACAAAGTGAGTTGGTGGTGGGGAGTATGCACTACCTGGCTCAGCGATAGGCAACATGGTGCCCTCCAGGTGTCATTCATGATTGTTCTCTATGCCAATGGAGTTGGCTACTTCTGGCAAGCTGCTAAGGTAACGATTGGGTACTTTGCGGGAGGGGGACTGCAGTTTATGACACAACTACCAACTTGCGAAAATTCCTGTTTGACATGAGAGTAAACAATTGCATCTATTCAAGATTTCCTCACTGCTTCCCTGAGCAGTGAGAAATCTTGGAGCCATGCCAGTGGAATTTGGATGAAAGAGCACACTAGAGACTTATGCTATTTTAGCTTTTGTTTGTTTACAACTGTGCAGTTAGTATGTATTAGAATCAAGCAGACTTCTAAAGTAGGCGGCACAGCTACTCATGCTGTACCATATTACCCCCCCCCAAAAAAAACAGCTGCTTGCTAAGTATGCTTTGTGAAGGACTACAATGCCCTGCTCTAGCACCAGTCCACCAACGACTGGCCCATCCCACTTCTCTCTTCTTCAACTTTTTCAGCTGTCCCTCAGACCTTGTGGGAGGCTGGACTGTATTTTGTTTGTTTGTTTGTTTGTTTGTTTTTTGAATATTTAAAGCCTTTATTGAAAATATTTTAAAAAATACATCAGATCTTCGAATATAAAATACAAGATACAATGTACAAATAATGTTCTCCTACTGCAAATATGATTCAACTCTAACTCAAATCAACCAAAAATTATACATAACCAAATAAAATCTAAGAATATGTTCTGAGTTTTAATTCTAGTTTCAAAAACCATCGATACTTCCAACCCTTTCCATTACACCTGGTTTTTCTGATTGTTGTTTTTCACAGGTTTGATATTATTAGACTTACTTCTTTTATTTTCCTCTCTTTTTATCTCTTTATTTATTTACCATTACAAATATCGTTCTAATTCTGTCAATAGTGAATTGTTTGTGCTGTACATTTTTAAGTATTCTCTGAAGATAAGAGGCTGGACTATATTTTGAAGGGGGGGGGGATAATGAACAAATTCCTATGCCCCACAAATAACCCAGATATGCATTTTAAATAAAAGCACACATTCCCACTCATGTAAAAACACGCTGATTCCCAGACCGTCCGCAGGACGGATTGAGAAGGCGATTGGGCTAGATCTGGGCCCCCTGGGCCTTAGTTTGCCTACCCATGCACTATACCCTTATTGGTCACCTGGGACAAGGAGTGCAGGATTTTGATTGCCTTATGGTGGTCTACTATGGTGGTTGTAAGTTGCTTTGGGCTGCTTTGGGCAAGATAAAGCAACAAGCAAAATAAATAAATAAATAATAGCTGATGTTATGTACAGCCATTCTAAATAGGCTTTCATCCATGAAACTTGATAATAGAATATTAAATTTGATAGGACATGCCTGAATTCAAAGCGCTAAGTGGCTCTTCTCTTCTTTTTGGCGATCACTCGTAGCCAAGTAAAAAGATTATCTTCCATAAACACGGTTTTAACAAGGAGTCCGTAAGTGACTGTGGAGGCCAGTTCTGGATCCACACATCCTTCCACAGTGGGGACATTGGTTTCCAGATGGGAGTTGATCATGGTGTGGATTTGCCAACAGTGCCTTCCTCTTAGCATGTTTCTCCCTTGCGTCCTGAGATGAGTGTCTTCAAAGCCCATGACACCTTTGCCAGATGAATTGAATGGTACCATATATATTAATTCCTTGTGAATTCCTGGTGACACTGGACTTTGTGATATTTTATTTGAAAAAGAATGTAAAAATACATAATCGCTTTGGGGTGAATTGCAATGGTCATACCAACAGTAATCTTTTGTCTTCTTTCACAATCCTCTTTTCTCCCTCTCTTATTTCAGGCTGTTTTAAGAGGGTGTTAGAAACTGTAGCAGGCCAAACTAGAAACTTCTGGGTCTCTGTGTGGTTGTCTTGTGGGGTGAGCCGCTCATCTGTTGCAGCCTCTGTCGAGCCAGTTCAGAACCCTAAGTCTCAGAGCTAATTGACTCAGCTAGACATGAAGGACTATGAGAGGGCATCTTCTAACAGTTAAGCATTGCTTGAATTACAAGAATGCTAGTATCCTTTGAGCCTAGTGTCTGGCTTGCTCCGTTACCTTGCTTGTCCTTTGATTCTTCCAAAGGCTGCAATCATAACCATGTCTACTCAAAAGCAAGTCTCATTGAAAACAGTGGGGCTTTCTCCCATGTAATTAGGGTTAGGATTGCTGTCTTATTATTCTGCTCTGATTCCTGGCTCCTAGCTAACAGCCATTGATAGCTTTATCCACCATGATTTTGTCTAACACTCTTTTAAAGTCATCCAAGTTGGTGGCAACCAATACCTCTTGTGAGAGCAATTTCCGTAGTTTAACTAAGCTCAGTGTGGAGAAGTACAGTAGTCCTATTTTTGGTCTTTCTTGAATCTCCCATCATTTAGCTTCATTGGATGTTCCTGAGTTCAAGTGTTATAAGAGAGGAAGAAAAACTTTTCTCTGCCCTCTTTCTCCATACCATGCACATTTTTAATACATTTATCTGGCCCCTCTTACTTGCCTTTTCTCTAAATGGAAAAGTCTCAAACGCTGTCATCGTTCCTCCGACAGCATTCATTGCATCCCCTTGATCATTTTTGTCACCCTTTCCTGAACCTTTTCCAATTCTACAATATCCTTTTTGATGTGAGCTGACCAGAACTGTTGTCAGCGTGTTGTCAAGTGTGTGACACCATCAGTTTGTATAACAGCATTAAGATACTGGCAGTTTCACTTCGGATTTCTTTCCTAATGATCCCTAGCCCTAAAAGCCCTAAACGGCCTCGGCCCAGTATACCTGAAGGAGTGTCTCCACCTCCATCGTTCTGCCCGGACACTGAGGTCCAACTCTGAGGGCCTTCTGGCGGTTCCCTCACTGCGAGAAGCCAAATTACAGGGAACCAGGCAGAGGGCCTTCTTGGTAGTGGCGCCCACCCTGTGGAATGCTCTCCCACCAGATGTCAAAGAGATAAGCAACTATCTGATGTTCAGAAGACATCTGAAGGCAGCCCTGTTTAGGGAAGTTTTTTAATGACTGATGTTTTAATGTATTTTTAATCTCCTGTTGGAAGCCGCCCAGAATGGCTGGGGAAACCCATCCAGATGGGTGGGGTATAAGTAAATAATAATAATAATAATAATAATAATAATAATAATAATAATTGCTGTTGGATCTATACCTTTCTGCAACTTTTGGTATCCTGGGCTTGCTGATCCTTCCCTCCTGTATGTGTGGTGCCGTTTTGTTTGTATAAGGACACATATTCTGAAAATATATAATGAGGGTGGACAACTTGCAGCCCTCCAGATATTGTGGGACTCAAACTCCCTTCAACCCCAGCCAGCATGGCCCATAGTAATGGATGATGAGCTTTGTCCTCAAGCAACATCTGCAGGGTCACAGGTTGCCCATTCCTGATATATAGGATGGCTATCTTTCTAGTATGCTTAAACATTTGTAGGCATTCCCCCCCCCCCCAGTCACAATACTAATGCTGTTACAGAGCATTTTGCTGGAAACGCATTCATTAAATACCAGAAAATATCTTGAATGAATCCTCCGGGGTCTTTTATTTATTTGATGCCTTTCGATTATTCAGAATATTACAGCAACATCTGCTGGTGGTGGTACAGTTAAGAGCCTGATAGCTTGTACTCTTCCTTACCAGGACCAACAGAAAGGACCTGTTTATCCAATCAATGTCAAGGGTCTTTCTCTAGCAGAACATTTTAGATGGCAGATACAGGGGGTATTGCATGTTTGAATGCACCTCACAAAAACCTTCCTTGCCTGGTTTTTTTTTAAAAAAAAAATGTAAGGTAGCCTTTCCGTGAGAAGGTTTGGCTGTGCTGTTCTAACCCTGATCATTTCTCTTAGATGTAAGTCCTATGGAATTCAGTGGGGCTTACTCCCAGGTAGGTGAGTTAAAGATCGCAGCCATAGGTTTCTATTGCACTGAAAGGTTTGGGGGTTGTTGTTGCTTCCCTGCCCACCCTCCCTCCAAATGAGAGCTGGGAGATGTGAGTTCAAATCCTCACTTTGCCATGAAGCTCATTAGTTGACCTTGGGCCAGCCGCTGTCTCTCGACCTACACCAGGCATCCCCAAACTTTGGCCCTCCAGATGTTTTGGACTACAATTCCCATCTTCCCTGACCACTGGTCCTGTTAGCTAGGGATCGTGGGAGTTGTAGGCCAAAACATCTGGAGGGCCGCAGTTTGGGGATGCCTGAACTACACCTACCTCGCAAGGCCACTGGGAGGATTAAAAAGAGAAGAGGGAGAGAGCTGTGTATGTGACCTTGAGCTCCTTGGATAAAAGGGTGAGATATAAATAAAATGAATAACAATAAAGCAAAATAGAAATAAATGAAGAAAGCAATCATGTCATGGAAAAGCCTTGAGTATATAATAAAGCCCTGTGTTCGTGGCAGAGGAAGCAGGTGGCTTTTCAGTAACTCAATTCTATTATCTCTACTGCAGCTTCAGGTGAGAGCTGTGACTCCTGGAAGCTGTCAGTATGTGACAGTGACCACACCCTGGGAAACGGGTTTGACTGGCTGCCTAAACCAGGTGAGGGTAGCTGCTGGGTCTCAAATCCTTGGTGAGTTGGGAACATGCCCTGCACGTAAAGACAGGCCCTGGCAGATTGAGTTGTTGTTGTTGTTGTTTCGTTTAGTCGTTTAGTCGTGTCCGACTCTTCGTGACCCCATGGACCAGAGCACGCCAGGCACTCCTGTCTTGCACTGCCTCCCGCAGTTTGGTCAGACTCATGTTTGTAGCTTCAAGAACACTGTCCAGCCATCTCGTCCTCTGTCGTCCCCTTCTCCTTGTGCCCTCCATCTTTCCCAACATCAGGGTCTTTTCCAGGGAATCTTCTCTTCTCATGAGGTGGCAGATTGAGTAGATGAGACTAATAGTGGGTCCAATGGTCAAGAAGGCGGTTTCTGCATGGGCCATAGAGGGATGTGAGGGGTAAATGAGACTCATCAACTTGGGAAGGTAGCCCACTTCCTTCTCCTAAGGAATATCCTGAAGCTAAACCTCTGCTGCCTTGCAGCTATACTCATTCATGTAAAGGCTTCGGGAGTAAACCTTGATGAAAAAATCTGTACCCACTGCCTTGCAGGACATCTTGGGGAGAAGGAGTAAACCCTACACAAATCCAGTCCATAAGTCCATAAGATGGTTGAATAGCTTCTTGTACGAATCCTTCCAGCAACACCTCCTGCCAAGCTGGTGCCAAATGCATTGCTCTGCTTTCCTTTGGACCACATAAGCGAGACAGAGAGGGGGTCTTGTCTTCTGGACAGCCCAGGACCCCAGGGAGGTCACTTCGGGGCTGCTAAATGCAAGAAAAACAACATGGGAGGCAGCAGTTATGAGTTACTGGTCTCTGCAGCCACAGCAGGGGCTGTAGTTCTCCACTGGTTTCACCCCCGGGGGACACATTCGGTTGTCTCTTGAGACAGGTGAATGCCAACTGCAGCTTCTCAACCTATCAGCATAGGAAGAGAGTCTGGAAATAATTATTGATTGGGGGGGGGAGAGAGATTTGGGTGTTGGCATATGTAGACCACTTTTCCAGCTGTCTGTCACACAGAGAGCTCTTCAGTGCCCACCAAGTGCTCATTTTAATTCCAAGGCCTTAATCCAGAACCAATTTTCTCCTGAGAATTTCTTTGAGATCAATGGAAATGTGTCAAGTAAGGGACTTTAAGTTTTTACAGCTGTGACTGTAGTGAAATTTAAAGTTGGGATTTGTCTCTTTGGATTCATTAAACACTGCAGTGATGGAGGTGAATTTTAGAACAGGCAACCCACCCCACCCCCGGTATGCAACATCCAAGAGGAAACTGTGCTCTGCAACAGAGGTCTACTTTAAACAGGATTTAACAGTTGAGTATTATATTTTTAGGAGTGGTGGGGTCTCTTTTCAACTCCACCCCCACCCCAGCTTTAATGATTGTGTCGGTTTTGTTTATTTTTAGTTTTTGTAAAGATGCCTTGAGTTGCCTGCAGTGAGAGAATGCATCTTATAAACTGAATAAATAATAAGATATTTACTATAGATTTAGTCCCCTCCTTTTTATTCCTGCCTGTCCTTCCCTCACCTCTGCCTTGATAATCTTGAGAAATAGTAAATGAAAGCAGTGCAATGATAGATACATGTATTCAGTGCTAGAAATTGAGATAGGAACAGTTGGACAGTGTTCTCGAAGCTACGAACGTGAGTTTGACCAAACTGCAGGAGGCAGTGGAAGACAGGATTGCCTGGTGTGCTCTGGTCCATGGGGTCACAAAGAGTCGGACACGAATAAACCACTAAACAACAGGAACTAAATGGGTGCAACAACGGAATGTCTAGGCAGGCTTTATTCAATAACAAGAATACAAAGCTGAAAATGAATGAACTGCAGCTAAAATATTATGTTCATTTTTCACATGGTCTAATCCTTCCCCTGCCCACCCCTCTAATATTCTTAAGAGGGTCTCTTCTCCAGTCTTCAGAGAGGAGCTGGAAGTGGGGAGGCAGTAAAAGGTCCTCCTTTCCTTCCACTCTGCAGTTTTAATTGGAAACCTAAGGTGCAGCACTGTGCCCAGAGCTTAGAAACTGCTCACACTAATGAAATTCCCTGTTGCTGAATGTGCCTGGAACAATGGGAGTTTCGAACACTGCATGTACAACATAGGAAATATAGTAAAGATACATATACTTTCCCCATCCTTCCTCCACAGAAGAGGGCATCCATTGGCCTGTGAGGTATTGACAGATGGGTGGTAATAAGGGTTTTAATATATTGCTCATGAAGTTATTCCTCTGACCAATTAGCATCTTATTTGTTTGGATGCTGCCCTAACAGTTTTATTATGCCACAAGCTTTCATGGTCTAGATTCCCCTGTGGACTCTAGACCATGAAAGGTCATGTCACAATAAGTTTGCTAGTCCATATGATGTCACAAGGCTCTTTGATATCACCTTCTGCCGTATGTAATAGGGTAAGCATGTCCTTGTTCACGTCACAACATGTGAGCAAGTTGGAGACTTTGGATTGTGTACCATGGTAGTCCTTTTCAGAGTAGACCCGTTAATCATGTGCATTAATATCAGTAGGTCTATTCTGGGTAGAAGTAACATTGGCTAATAACCATTTGCTTGAGAATCACATGCACCCACCCAACCATTCTCATAGAGCAGGCATCTCCAAACTTCGGCCCTCCAGAAGTTTTGGACTACAGTTCCCATCTTCCCCGACCACTGGTCCTGTTAGCTAGGGATCATGGGAGTTGTAGGCCGAAACATCTGGAGGGCCGCAGTTTGGGTATGCCTGTCATAGAGCTTTTGGCAGTCTAGGAACTAACGGAATCAGGTCCCATGTGAATGAACAGCTCTCACAAGACGATCAATGTGGCACTTTTGATAGGCATTAAATATACTTAAAAGAGACATTTCAATTGCTGTTTAGCAAACAAGCTCCTGGAATAAAGAGAAAGCATTACTGCCTATTAGCATGCATTGTTCAAAACAATTAATGAGTTCCCCTGGCAGAAGCAAACGCAGAAAGCAGCGGTGGGTGAAAGGCTGAGGTTACTCAACTTGTGACAAAAGGTTAGGGAGAACTTTTCAAACAGCAAAGGTAATTGTCTCTCACACCAAATTGCTCAGCTTTTCCTTAGGCTGCAAGTTAAGGGAAGCTGTTTTCAGAGGTGGAAGAGGGCAAGAGGGCACACTGCAAGAATCTGGGTTTAACTCACTGAAACCTGATGGACTGTGAAACCGAGAGTATAACAAAGAAGAGATTGCGAGGGAGAGCTGAAACAAGCAAATGGACTAAATCTTTTATTTCTTCTGAATCTAATATGCCTGCAATGCTCCTAATTCAAGAACCTAGCAGTGCCATGCCTCGACACAACTTGAAGATAAAGAATCCATACCAGCTAATAGTGAAGGTTTTACAAGTGATTCTGAAGATAGTGCCCATCATGGAACAGAAAAGAGATAGAAACCTAAAGGGCATGTCTCTCCAGAACTTGGCATGCAGCTGGTAAGCGGGACAAAGAGGGGGATTCCACCCCACATCCTGCTTAAGTAGTGCAGGACACACCCCCAGGCCAGCCGGATTGGACAACCTGCCAGCGGTGCGGGTGGCAATCCCACCAATTGCTCAGGGGCTGAGCACCCAGCCCCTGCGCAAGTGGCAGGGTTGTGACTGCCCGCAACCCCACCTCCTCTTCAAGGTGGAAGTGGCTTTCCAGTTGTGTGGCAATGTTCCTCCTTCCCGTGAAATAAAACGCAAGACACAATGAATAGATTTTAAGTGGGCGAAAAAGGCCACAGCTTTATTGGTTACAGATGTTGAGCGGTATTGGCTTAGGCATTGGAACCTAACCGACTATATCTGACTGCAACCCATGTCTTACAGTCTTGGAGAAATTAACCACCAGGAAGGAGCCCAGTGATGTACATCTACTGGAACTCCTCCTGTGGCCACCGTTGGGGTGTGCCTTACGGCCCTGACCTCTGCAGGCCCAGGACAAAGCTCTGCCCCTGGAAACCTTTAATGGAATACTTCTCCAATTTCTGGGCAGATGATGATGTAATCTGCCCCCCCCCACATTTTCTTTCTTATGCAAATTTCCAATGCCTAACCGCCAAAACAAAGTTGTGTCGAATTGCTACGAGATAGGCGAAAAACCCATCTTGGCTAGCCCAAGTGGGAAAAGTCCTACCAGGCCCCTGGCCAACCAGGCGACCAACCAAAGTCCATAGCAGCGTCAGCCTAGCCTAAAGGGTGGGTTTGCGGGTGATCCGATCGGGGCTGGGCGCAAGGGGCAAAGAGGCAGAGTTCCCGCCTCCAGCCTGTTTAAAAGAGGGGAAGCACCGCCCCCAGCTGACCTTATTGGTCAGCCCGGGTCTTACGGAGGCGGGAACTCCTCATCGCGAGGGGGCTGAGCTCTCAGTCCCCATCACGAGAGTACAGTCGGGGCCAGCCCACAACACCACCTCCATGGAGATGCGGAAGTGGTTTTCTCATCAGGCTCAGACAGGATGGCCAATGGGCAAGGATGAGGGGTGTTGTTTTCCAACAACATCTGGAGGTCACCACATAGGTTATCCCTGGTCTACAGAATCATAGATTTGGAAGGAATCATAGAGCTGGAAGTGACTTGGATGCTGACACAGGCAACTCTGCATCTGCTCTGGCAACAGTTCTCCAGGGCTTCAGGCAATGGTCTTTCCAATGTCCGCTACTCAGAAACATGTCAGGGGTTGAACCTGATACATCTTCTGCATGCTGAACCACTGAGCTGAACTACTATCCACCGAGGTATGGTTCCTTCTCTTTCACATTGTTTAAACTCCTGAAACTATATGTAGCAAATATGCCTTCTCTACTTTCTTGAACTCAATAGCTTTCAGAGCACCTCTATGAACCTACTCAGACCCTTCCATCTTCAACTGAGGAGCACTTCCAAGTTCCACCTCTGAGGGAGGTCTTTTTAGTTACAGCTCATGCTTGTGGAAGGTCCTTCCAGTGAGGTACACCTGGCACAATCATTAACACCCTTTCAATGTTGGGTAAAACTTCATCTCTCTGCTCTTCGACATTTGATAGACGAGGATGATTTTGCTGCCTATTGATGGTTTGTTTTTTTGCTGCTGAAGTTTTCCTGCTGTTTTATTTTGCTTGGTTTATAGGTTATTGTATGGCTTTTATGCATTGTGGTGTTTTTTCCATTTTATGCCATGCTTTCTTCTCTTAATTATTTTAAGTCACATAGAATCACAGAATTGCAGAATTGTGGAGTTGGAAGGTTCTCTAAGGGTCATCTGGTCCAAACCCCTGCAATGCAGGGATCACAGCTTAGAGACTTTTGATGCGTCAAGTGACTAATAAATTTAAATCATCATAATCCCCACCAACAACATCTTATTGCTTTAGCACACACAGCTGATGTTCCATTATGCTATGGGGCAGCCAACATGAAATCAAATCATGTCCCCATCAAATGCTAATTGAAAGTATTTGACCATGCTTCTCATTTCTTCAAGTGTTTCTGAGTGTTTTCCACAAGGTCACTTCCTTTCTCAGGAGAATTAATAATGCAATGTATTACTACTATCTGTCTCTTTGCCATATGGACATAGGAAGCTGCCCTATACTGATTCAGACCATCTATTGTCTATACTAACTAGCAATGGCTCTCATCAATTTCATGTGGGTTCACTCCCAGCCCTACCTGGAGATGCTGGGGATTGAACCTGGGACCTTCTGCATGCAAAGCAGGTGCTGTACCACTGATCATTGGCCCTTTCCCGGAGCCTAACCACCAAGAAACAAGAAACAGAAGCAAATGCATAGACAATGTAATATTTAAGCAGTACAAGTTGCATGTCAAACTTCTCTCATCACCTCTAAATTTCATTCAGTGCATCACCTTTATGCCAAACCCATAAGAGCAATTATAAACATGTGGGGAGGAGGCAGAGGTGAGCATGAGACCCACAAAACCAAAGATACAATACAGTAGAAGAGCATCCACATCTAACCCAAGGAATCTTCCATGCATAATTCACACTGTATGGGAATTCCTCTCTGTCCCAAGTGCACATACATACAAGCTGAATAAGAGGTATCCTGCAAGTAGACAGACTGTGCTATTTTTAAAAGCAGCATCAGTTTTCCCAAGCAACAATGTGCCCCTGCACTACCAGCTTCAAAAGCTCAAACATCTCTCATATGGAGCTACTTTTAAGCCACATCAGATCTACCTACCTACAGTAACCAACAGTGGACCTCCATGGTCTCAGGCGGGATTTTTTTTCTAGCACAGCTACCTGAGCTCCTTTTAAGCTGGAGATTGAACATGAAGTTTTCTGTATGCAAAATGTGCTTTCCACCATTGTGCTACAGTCCCTCCTATCAGATAGAAATAGACTCATCCTCAAATAAAGAGTATTGATTCCACTGGCACTTCTTATAATGCCCAGGGCTGCTCCCAGTTTTACTACCCCACTAACTGGATTGCTCAGTGCAAATCTAAATACAAATGGTGTTTCTCAGCAAGCAAGCAAGAGAGAGAGAGAGAGAGAGAGAGAGAGAGAGAGAGAGAGAGAGAGAGAGAGAGAGAGAGAGTTGTACTTTGCAGCTGGCTAACAAAAAGGAACTTGGAGGGAGAGGGGCAAAGGCAATTATGTTCAATTATGGGGGAACTCACCCAATGGTGGATGGTGGCCATTAGGACTGGTAGGGCAGTTTGCTGGAAGATCAACAGTAGGTGGTGCCAGGGCCAATAGCAATGAACTCTACTGTTGTCCCCATCTTCCCAGCTGAGTTCTGCAAGCATGACTGAGGAATCATAGAATCATAGAGTTGTAGAGTTGGAAGGGACCCCTAGGGTCATCTAATCCAACCTCTTGCAATGCAGGAATCTTTCGCTCAACATAGGGCTCGAACCCACAGCCCTGATATTAAGTGTCTCATGCTCTGCCAACTGAGTTATCCCAGCTCCTAATCTGCCACTCTAGCCACAACACATACTGTCTCTGCTTCTTGCTGCTGAAGGAAATGAGGATCTAAAAACAATATTTACCTTGGGAAAGCTTAATGCCACACAACTGATTACAATAAATGTCTTATTCAGGGAGGGGGGGGGGGTAACAGAGACACCAGTATTATGGACTATGATGCTAAGATAATTGGAAGGAAATAGATTTAACACTAGCTCAATCCTCTTTAACATCATTTAATTGCCATTAATTGCATGCAACAGCACTGTAAATTGATACACGATCAGTGAACAAACAGCACTGATTCTGCTTGCTTCTTGAGTAAGAGTGTTTGATGGCACTAAAGCAGCTCCCATAACAGAGATGGGAGAGATCAAATATCCATGCAGGATAATGTGGCCTGTTTTCCCCCACCCCGCCCCATAGGGCCCACTCTCACATCAGATTTCAGCATTGGGAGATATTGGAAGAGCTCAAAACGATTTGCAAATAATCAATATAGATATGGAGTTCGGTAAGCAAACCGTAATGGACATGCTCTTTTTCCGAAAATGGGCAGAGATGATATTCTTGCATTTCCCCAGGTTTGTCCACACAGCTGTCAGGTATGGATGAAGCCTCACATCAACATCTGGAAGATGTATCTTCATACCGGGCGCCTGGCCCCTGAGGTCAGTTGCTAGCCCATTACTTATTGACAAAGTACTTCTTCACACACCTCGGAGTATGCGATGGAATTTGTTCCTGCGAGATGCCATGCTTACGGCTGTGGATTGGATTTATCCAAAACCCCAAACAGACCAGGGAGTGGATGGACTTAATGGTTGTTGTGGCGTTGTGGTCGCTGCCACATCCAAAGTCCTGCCTATCACACTGGCCAGGACAAAAGGGCAGGCAGATTGTACTGTGTTAGCCTGAAAAGGTCCTGGCACCACCATGAGATGGCAATGAGACCAGCTGGGGATCCAGCAGATCCCAGGCTGTTTCAGCCCCTCCTTGCCTGTGGAAGACACTGTTTGGTGGTTTTGTGCAAGCTGCCACCCACAGAGATCCTGCCAGTAGCACTTCTGGCTGCATGGTGAGCTGGTGGAATGGAGAGTTCTGTGCTGTGCTGACAGAGTGACACCTCTGCCCAGTCTAACCCACCCATCCCAGTATGGCTCAAATATATTATTATTTGTTATGCATTTGTTTTCCACCTTTTCCTCCAAGCTGCTCAAGGCAGTATACATAGTTCTCCCCCTCCTAATTTCATTCCCACATCCACTCTACAAGGTAGGTGTAAGGGGGAGGGATTAAAGAGAAACCCCCCCTCTCATCAGAAGCAGCCCGTCTCCAAGCAGTCATGAAAGCACGGGGTCTGAAGGGGTGAGTCAGGCATAGCTGCCAAGTTTTCCCTTTTCTCACGAGGAAGCCTATTCAGCATAAGGGAATTTCCCTTAAAAAAAGGGATAACTTGGCAGCTATGGAGTCAGGAAATGGAGAAGGAGTGCCAGGGCTCTGGCAGCATTGGAGAGCCCCTGCTCCACAGGCAGGAAGAGAGAGAGAGGTGGGAAGGTTGGACAGGCAGAAGGCAGATCGTAGACCCTTCCCCCCGACACCGGTATTGAGGAGGAGGAGAAAGGGGAGGCGATTCACTGTCCCGAGGCTTTTATGTTGGTCAAAGTCGTGAAAAGGGGCAGTGCAGGATTCTGATGCGGAATGAGAAGACATGAAACCGACAGCTCACTACACTGTAAGTAATGCGTACCAATAAAGACTTTTGAAAGACAAGTATGTGGAAGGTCGTTACTCAGGAGTAGTCTTAACAACCTTGACAGTAGGTTAGACTTGGAGGCAGTGATTGGCCCAGGGTCACCCAGTGAGCTTCATGGCCAAGTGGGGATTTGAACTCTGCTCTCCCTGGTCCTACTCTGACACTCTAAAACCACTGCAACACACTGGCTCACACTTGGATTGCAGCCAAGGAAGAAACCCTTTAACCCAGGGGTGGGGGAACCAGCCACATCCCAATTGGCTCTAGTGAGTTATTTATGATGCTCTTTTCACAAGTATGAAAAATCTCCAGACAAAAGCCTTGTGGCACCCCATTACTCTTGTTTTTCAGGGTAGCAACTCACTTGATTAGAAAAGGGAACAAACCTTCCAGGATTGGGTGGAAATGAAGAATGCAGGAGGAAAACCAAACCAAAGAAAAAAGACTTTTTTTGTTTCTATATATACACACATGCATACATAGCAGGCAGGGAGATGGCAACAACTTGGAAGTAGAAAATTATGTCAAGCAGATCTAACAGACAGGAGCTACAGAGAGCAACAACTACAATGGTCTACCAATATTTTATTGCAATGCAAGCCATTAAGAAAATATATAATATCTAAATGAGGTTTCTTCCCTGTCCGCAGAGTTCCTGCTCCATCACCATACCCTGACCGATAAAGATATGAGTCAATATTTCATTCATGAGGCTCACATTTTGCAAAAGAAGAATAATCAGAATTGGACTGGTGAACTGATGGATTGGTTTGGCTGCTAGTCTCCCAGTGATTGATTGGGATTGGGAAGAAGAAGAAGAGTTTGGATTTGATATCCCGCTTTATCACTACCCAAAGGAGTCTCAAAGCGGCTAACATTCTCTTTTACCTTCCTCCCCCACAACAGACACCCTGTGAGGTAGCTGGGGCTGAGAGACTTCAGAGAAGTGTGACTAGCCCAAGGTCACCCAGCAGCTGCATGTGGAGGAGCGGAGACGCGAACCCGGCTCCCCAGATTACGAGTCTACCGCTCTTAACCACTACACCACACTGGCTCTCTTCTGGAAGATACCAGAAGCTGCCTGATACTGCATCTAGCTCATTGCTGTCTGCACTGACTAGCAGAGGCTCTCCAAGGTGTCAGACAGGGAACCCGCTCAGCCCTACCTGGGGATGCCAAAGATTGTAACTGCATGAAGATGCTCTGCCACTGAGCTATAGCCCTGCCCCTAAGTGCAGGAACACAGGAAACCACCTGATATTGAACCAGACCATTAATTCATCTAGCTCAGTATTGTCTATAATGCCTGGAGGTGGCTTTCCAGCACTTCAGGAAAGAAGTCTTTATGAAGAGATGCCAGCGATTGAATCTGGGACCTTTTGCATGCAAAGCAGACGCTGTACCACTGAGCTGCAGTCTTTCCCCAGGTTTTTCTCTTCTAGATGCACTTCCTTCCTTCTGTGGAAACATTTTGGGTTCATATGCAACCACCCATTAGGAGCTGAGTGGGAATTTGGGGGTGGGTTTCTTAGAAGAGGCTTTCCATGCCGAGTAGAATTCAATCGGATACAAGCCTTACTTGGTATGGATCTTGAGCTCCATGGAGGAAGGCCCGTCTGTCAGTGATATAAACTAATAAAAGCTAAAGTTTAACCATCTCCTACTGAAAGAGCTATGGGCTTGCCTGATCTGCTTGCAAGGTGAAGCTCTCCAGAAGGTCAAGCTATCAAAATTTATTATAACTTGAAAAGCTGTTGAGGCATTCTGCTTGGTTCTAGTGGCACAGTTTAATGTAAGCTCCTCCCATCAAAGGAGCTATGGAGTTTCATGTTCTGCTGGCATGCTGTAGCTGTCGAGCACTCGAACTATGAAAAAATGATTATCATTTGCAAATCAGTGGAGGTTTTGCTAGGCACTTGCTTGGTTCTAGCAGCTGAGGTTTCTTAGCAAGACATGTTTTAAGTGCTTCCAGAGAAGCTGTCGGGTACAATCCCTTAAACGCTACTTTTTATGAGCTTGTCTGACTTCTCAATAGGTTGCAAGGGGTGGCTATCTAATTATGTGTTGTTGTTGTTGTTGTTGTTGTTGTTGTTGTTGTTGTTGTTGTTGTTGTTGTTGTGTTCCTTCAAAGAGCTCAAAGTGGCAGGCACACACAGTTCTCCTCCTAACCATTTAAATTTCCAAAGCAACCCTGTGAGGCAGTGCCTGGCCCAGCACCACCCAGTGAGCTTCATGGCCATGTGGGGATTTGAACCCTGGTCTCCCAGGTCCTAGCCTGACACTACACTTTACTGTCTCCCCAAGGCAGCCATTTTGTGTTATGTCAACTGCCTCCCATTAGCAGCTATTTTGTGACTGGCACCCCCGGCCACCTCTCAGAATTGCAAATGTGCTCACTGGTCAAAAAAGTTTGGCCACCTCTGGCCTGTGACATCTATTCCATTGACTTCAACTATTGCTATCACACCTATATTTACGACAGCCAAAGAGTTCCAAGCTTTGTTCTCCCTGCTCCCCTTTGTATTGATGAGCAAGCACCAGAAATAGCAAAAGAACAGCTTTGCTTTTAGAAACTTGAATGTGTGTGTGGGTACGTGTGTTGTTCATTCCCAGGCAAATATTGTCTCTTGCTACTCACAGAGTTGCAACTGAGCAGCTGGTCCAACTCCCTTGATGAAAAAAAAAAAACCCACAACCCAGCTTTCAAAGACTAATATGGTTAGGCAACCAAAGGGCTCCAAACATCCTTTTGCCTGAGGGGGAAAAAAGCATCTATTGATTGCAACACATTTGAATTTTAGATTGCCAAATGCCTCCATTTTTCAAGTAGTTCCTGTTTGATGTTCAAGGTCAGGAAAGTCAATTGAAACTTAATTCTCTTCTTCATTGATTTATAGCAGCGCTGACTTTAAGTACCTGATTCCGGATGGATTCAATTGTTTAGCACTGAAAACAAATGGAGAGAGCTATTTTTCTGAGGGTTTTGCCTTGAATAATGGCTCAATGTGTTTTATCATATTACACTGCCATATTTTAATAGAAAGTATTATTCACTCTTGTTTCCTCCCCTGGCATGCTCATATGTTACCGGAAAGCATGACTTCTTAGCAAGACAAAAAAGGTGAAAGGGCTTAGCCTTAAAGCTGTCCAAGTTTCTGTGCTCAGTTAATAACTACAATTTCCTTTTGCCAGCACATTGTCACTATCAAAAGCCTAGCATTAACAGCTCCATTTCTGCGCAGCTTGCAACATAAATGCCCAAACTGAGAAATTTTGGAATGTTGTTGGAATCATTATTATTATAGATTAATGTATTTTGATTGATGTATTGATTAATGTCAAAACAGGATTCTACGTAGAAGGCAAGTATAAAAACCAGTAACACACACATTTGGATGTAAAAATCCACAATTAAAATGCACAACTAAGACACACGACAGAATAATCTCATTAAAATGCTCAAATGCCAATCTGCTGCATGTGCTGCACATGCACACTCAGTCAGGGTGGATGTGTTCTGATCCCAGCTATGCAGGCGGCACCCGTTTCTCGGTGGCAATGCTGTGTTTGGTGCCTTGCCACCAGCTTCATGGCAGCCACCTCCTGTTCAGCCCCTCCCTCTGGCTGGTCATAGTCCTCCCCACTCCCCGATGAGGCTCTGTGCTCCACTGGAGGGGCAGAGGAGAGAGCCAGCAGATTTGCTTCTCCTTCTCTGACATCTAGAGCAGGGGTCCCCAAACTAAGGCCTGGGGGCTGGATGCGGCCCAATCACCTTCTAAATCCAGCCTGCGGATAGTCATGTTTTTACATGAGTAGAATGTGTCCTTTTATTTAAAACTAGCTGGCCAGGCCACGCCTTGCTGTGGCTCATCCCTGTGATTCCCCCCACCCTATCCCGATCCATGACCTATCCCATCCCCTCCTGCCCCCAACACACACCCAGGCGAGTCCCCACCTCCATTCGACCTAGTCTGTAAAGGCGAGCCTCCATTCAGCCTAGTAGCTGCAGTGTAGCTTCCGATAGAGGGCCAAGGTTTTCTAGCTGTAGTACCAGTGTATTTGCCGCAAGAGGGCGCTGTGTTGCAACCTCTTCTGCCTTCTATTTCCCAGGTTCTCCAGCTCTCTAAGTTCAGGGTTCCAAACCAGTGTGGGTTTTACCTGGTTTTCGTGGCACAGGTGTGACATGTGGCCAATCTATGTGCATGGAAACACTCGGATATCCCCATGTGACACTGTGGCCAAATTTGAACGCGATCGGGCAAACGGTTTCGGAGAACGTCGCGGCCTAACAAACATGGACCTTCTACATTTTTATATATATAGATGAATCTCCGGGTTATTTGTGGGGCCTGCCTGGTGTTTTTACATGAGTAGAATATGTGCTTTTATTTAAAGTCCATCTCTGGGTTATTTGTGGGCTGCCATACCATGCCAGATTTCTGATGGAGTCGAGGGGCTGATGACACCTGCTTCGGTAAACTACACCTTTGCCTGCGATCCCATCCCTTTCAGCTGCTAGACAGCCTTTTTATTTGTAGGCTAACAAAACATATCAGTCTTATGAACTGTTTCCATCCTCCCTGCTTTGTGTTTCCTAATAAGTTGTCAGGGATGATCAGCCTGACGCACCGGAATGCTTGTTCTTCACCACGCCAATTCCCTTCTGAGAACGGCTTTGATCCAGGTAAAATGTTGAAGGCTCTGCCTCGTATATTTCAAAAGCTGTTTGCCTTTGTGTTTGGTTACTTTCCCCAAGTAGCTGTCCAAACGTATATTTCAGAACACCGAAAGGGTAAGGCAGTAATCTGTCTGGTTTATAACACACAGGGCATTCATTCTTTACATCCACATTTGCTGGTGATCACTTCGATGCCACTATTTTGAAAGAGAGAGAGAGCAGCTTTCTTCAGGTTGCTGATACTGACAGCCAGAAGTATTCTAAAGAGAACTGGAATTTGGCAATTACATAGATCACACGTAACCCGCAGGTAAGCCCACAGGTAGGAGGGTGTTTGGTTCTTTCAAATTCTATCATTATTTTATTTTTTCATTTTCAATGTCCATGGGGATGTTATTAATCAAAACATCTGCAGTTTGGTTGCAATAAAGTGGCATTTCAATGAAACAAGGACCACATTTGGCACTAGGCCTAAAGTCCCCTGCCTGTGTGTGTGTGTGTGTGTGTGTGTGTGTGTGTGTATTATTGCACAAAATCCAGCAAATCAATACAATAAAAATAATAGAATCACAAAAGTTGACTAGTTTGGTGAAGTATTTAATACCATTAGGAAAACCAAATTCCACATTGTACTGTGAAAAGGGAGCCAGTGTGGTGTAGTGGTTAAGAGCGGTAGACTCGTAATCTGGGGAACCGGGTTCACTTCCCCGCTCCTCCACATGCAGCTGGTGGGTGACCTTGGGCTAGTCACACTTCTCTGAAGTCTCTCAGCCCCACCCACCTCACAGGGTGTCTGTTGTGGGGGAGGAGGGGAAAGGAGATTGTTAGCTGCTTTGAGACTCCTTCAGGTAGTGATAAAGCGGGATATCAAATCCAAACTCTTCTTCCTCTTCTTCTGTTGCATATAAGAGAAATCCCACCAACATCCTTTCTCAGGGTCCTCCAAACCTTTGGCAACATATGATTTATGAGAGCAGTTCTGATCCCCCCCAGCTAATGCTAAACTTCACATTTTTTTTTACCAAAGCAGAAGTCATAAATACTGTAAAGTTTTCCTTTTTGGGACAACTGATGTTTGGGCAGTCACCAGCATCTATGTCCAGAGTTCCTGAGATCTGAAACCTTTCAACTGATCATCCCAAACAAAGCTCCAGTGCAGTTGTGCCATTACAATGGAGCTATGGCCTGCTGACAGTATGGCATGTCTGAGACTCCAAGTGTTAGTCTGTTAATGTATCTCACCCCATAGGTACATACGCCTGCAGATTGGCTGGAGGTGAGAGCTCAAGAGTGCTGAGGCTCTCATCCATGGCCAGGAAACCACTGGGCAAGCCAAGCTTGGAAGAGAGGGTGTTTATGATGTGATATTATTCAGAGACATGAACGAATGTATACCACCATCCCTACATGACTTGTGACATGCCCTCTGTGTCACTGATTGACTCAATTTAGCTTTAACAGAAAGCCACTTCCTCTCGCGTTGGGGCTGAGAGCTCATTGGGGGGGGGATTCCCGCCTGCGTCACCCCAGAGCCGACCAATCCGGTTGGCTGGGGGCGTGGCCTGCCAGCTTTTAAGCAGCCCGCAGGCGGGAATCCAGTCTCTTTAACCCCAGCTCCCAGCTGCTTCTGAAGATGTGAGAAAGGTCAACAGATGATGCCATTGCATTGTGAGAAAGGTTCAACCTTGGATGGTTTTGATTGCTCAGTCCTACAGCCTTGCAGTCTCCGTCCTCTTTCTCCAGTGCAGGGACAGGAAACTTGTGACCCTCCAAATTCTATTGGACTGCTGCTCCTGTCACTTCTGACTGCTGGCTATGCTGGCTGGGGTTAATGGGGATTGGAGTCTAGAATCTGTAACTAGTGCATGTTCAGAGAAGGTATCTGAAGAGGTGAGAACACGAAGACGAAGGAACTGCAAAGCCAAGAGGCTCAGGGGCAGGGCCGCATTTTAGATTTGATGAGGCCCTAAGCTACTGAAGGTAATGGGGCCCTTTATATGTCCAGCTGTCCTTTGACAACAACAAATTGTCACTGTTTTTAATGTTGAATATATGGTAATTTATGGGCCTAATAGATATCTAAAGCCATTTGCCACTGTTGCTGTATGTAGGTTTTCTTTCTTTTTTAATCTTATATTTTGGAAATGTACATCCAGGTTTTTTTCCCCCTTCAATTTTTTTGGGTGCCCCCAAGAGAGTGGGGCCCTAAGCTATAGCTTGTTTAGCTAATACATAAATCCGGCACTGGTTATACTTTACAAAGATGTGCAGAAGTTGCCCCAAATCGTTTGACCCTTTTAAATAGTTTTCTTTCCCCCCTAGAAAAACCACCCATGCAACACTTGCCTTTAAAGCTTTTACTTGCTGTACTTGCTCTTGTAGATTGAACGTACAAGAGAAGTAGGTGATACTTACGTTACTGGAACATATTTACATGAATTTATGTCTGAGACTGGCTAATATTTACAGACTGGCTGTGAGGCAGGCAGCAGCCATAGTTCAACACACTTGCTGCTCTCGCAGTTAAAATAGAAATAGAAATAAAAATAAAAATACTTTATTGCCACTGTGCCACTTGTTTACAGTGAGATTAAATGAGCCCCCCCCCCCAGTCTCTCGGTCCTTGTTACACTCTGTGCGCTGTTGTACGACCACCAACCTTGAACATCAGCTGCAATGTTGCTGTCTTCCATTCAGCAGTCTCACAGCCCATGGGTAGAAACTGTTCTTTAAGCTGTTGGTGCGGGGATTTAAAAGGTGCTGGCCAGGGTGTGAGTCATCCCTGAGACTGTTCCTTGCTCTTCTGAGGCAACAGTCTCTCGCGATAACATCTAGCGGACTCAGGGGACAGCCCACGATATCCTGTGCTGTCTTCACCACCGTCCGTAGGGACGCTCTGTCCATGGCTGTCAAACCAGCATACAACACCGTAAGTCAGTATGGGAGAACACTTTCTATCGTGGACCGATAGAAGGAAATCATCAGTTGCTGTCCAACCTAGTTCTTTCGCAAGACCCTAAGGAAATGAAGCCTCTGTTGGACCTTCCTAACCACCTGGGCTGTATTGACCTTCCAAGTTAGGTCTTCACTAGGATGGACTCCCAGGTATTTAAAGGAAGAGACTCTCTCCACACAGCCCCGCTGATATACAAGAGAGGCTAGCTCCCCTCTCTTCCTCCAAAAGTCCAACACCATCTCCTTTGTCTTGCCAATGTTTAGGTGCAGATTGTTCTCTGAGCAGCATGTAAATACCCTTTGAACTTCCCCCCTGTACGCAGATTCGCCTCCGCCTGTGATTAAACCCATTATGGTGGTGTCATCAGCAAACTTAATAATTGCAGTAGGTGGGTCAGATGAAATGCAATCATACAACCAATACAGGTATGGACTTAGCACACATCCCTGTGGAGTGCCAGTGCTGAGCTTCAGGGAGGTAGATGTAACAGGTCCAATCCTCACTCTTTGTGTCCAATCTCTCAGAAAGTCTTTAATCCAATCACAGATGTTAGAAGAAAGGTCCACTTCCCTTAACTTTCCGATGAGAATGTCCGGAAGGATGGTATTGAAAGCCGAGCTATAATGAATAAACAGCATTCTGACATAATTCCCTGGTCTCTCCAGATGACTCGCTGCAAGGTGAAAAGCTGTAGCAATGGCATCATCTGTTGACCTATTTCTCCTATAGGCAAACTGGGGTTTATCAAAGTCTGGTGGAAGACATGTTCTAAGATGTTGAAGGACCAATCTCTCGAAGCATTTCATCACTACAGATGTTAATGCAATGGGTCTATATAGGGACTGGGATAATGGTGGCCGCTCTCAAACATGATGTAACACAAGCGGTTTGCAGAGAGATGTTAAAAATCCTCATCAAGACCCCTGATAATTGATCAGCACATTTTTTTACCACTATTCCCAGCACCCCATCTGGGCCAGCAGCTTTGCTGGGATTGACCACCCACAATGCAGCTTTCACTTGATGTCCATATAAAAAAAGTGGCTGTAAGTTTGTAGGCTGGCAGACAGGAGCCAAGATATCTGCTCCTTTTGCCTCATAGCGGGCAAAGTAGATGTTCAGCTCCTCTGCCAACATACCATTGGCCGTGACCATGTTTGTCATATTGCCTTTATAGTTGGTTAGGTGCACACACAACAATTGATAACTGAACTAACTGCAAAAAAACAAAAACAAAATTGCATCAGTTTGTGACATCACAAGATTCTATGCTACAGCATTAACCCATAGCTGCCAAGTCTCCCGTATTCCCCGGGAACCTCCCATTTTTCCAGCTGTTCCTAGCTGAAAAAACTGGGTCCCCCCCCCCGGTTTATTCTGGTGCGGTGGCCATTTTGGAACTGGGCGGAGCATGCCCAGAAGCAGCTTTTGATGCTGCTTTGCCCAGTTCCAAAATGGCTGCAGTGCGATTTCTGGCGTGGCGGCCATTTTGGAACTGGGCAGAGCAGCATCAAAAGTCGCTTCTGAGCATGCTCCGCCCAGTTCCAAAATGGCGGCAGTGCTACTTCCGGTCTGCTACTCCTGGTCCGGTCCCTTATTTCTCCGACAGTAACTTGGCAGGTATGCATTAACCCTTTGCGTAGTATTTTGGATGCACCATTCCCACAGACTCATCCCAGATTTCCTGTAACTGCCACATGTACCACTAACACAGATGTATAGAAAAGACATGAAGGAATGGAAAGAACAGAGAGCTGCAACCAAGTGCATGCATAGCTGAACAGAATTCAGTGGAAGAATCCTAATACATCCAGGGAGATATTTGGGTATGGAGAAGTGTCCCTTTTGTTGACTCCAAGTTCCAGTGTTATGAAGGTGCGCAAATAAATGACTAATTGCTATACAGTGGTACCTTGGTTTGCAACCATTTTGGATTACAACCGTTTTGGATTACAACCACGTCAAACCTGGAAGTGTGTGTCCCTTTTTATTATTATTACAGCCCATTTTGGGGGGATTACAACCAATTTTTGCGGGGAGGCCCTATTGGCAAAAGCACACCTTGGGTTACAACCTGTTTTGGTTCACAACCGGACCTCCAGAAAGGATTATGGTTGTAAACCAAGGTACCATTGTACAGGCATTCACTGAACAGTCAGAAACTTCTGAGTGCAGCTGTCCCACGTGGTGATGAACTGAACTGCAGGCGACAGCTGATTAGTGAAGTCCTTTAGGCCATAGATTGGCTCTGCCCACCAAGACTAGCCATTGTCTCCTCCTGGACAGAAAGGAGTGTAAGAGACCTTCCTGTCCCACTTGAGCCTCAGTTCATGATCAGCTGCTCCCAATGTTCCATACATGTTAAACCTGGACCTGTGTCATGTGAAATACTGGCTTATGAGAGCATCACTATGTACTGCCATTGCTGTGCTAATTCCCCCCAAGTCACTGCCTAATTCAAAAAGCATATGAATGAGCTTAATAGCGAAATGGTGCCGATGAATACACGACTCAAAAACCCTCCCCCCCCCCCCAGGACATACCATTGTTATTCCATGCACCCACAAGTTCTCTGCTTGTGACCATTTCCTTGAGGGCTGTCCGTGTTGGAATAATTGATGACAATACTTATCATAATAATAAGGTTCAGGAGATGGAGCATCAGTCGCTTGGTAAATTTATTTGCCACTGCCCAGGAATGAATGCTTGATTGAAAGTTCTTTCTAAATATCAACTGACGCAGAGCTGGCTACTGGTCATCAAACACAGAGACATAATTGGAGAAAGAAGTGGAGGCAAAGGGTTTATTAAATCAACACTTCCCTTGATTAGAGCGAGTGATTACGTAGAGTCAGGGACACACTCCTTCTCAGAGGCTAAAAACATTTCTCTACCCTTCCCCCCCCCCTTTTTTAGTCCATTAGTTAGCAGGTCTCCGACTGCAGTGTTGTTTCATATACACAAGCCAACTAGATTGGTGGTTGACTGGTATTTGGATAATATCCTCTACCACACTGGCCTTCAACTGGTGGGCTGGGACCTACTAATGGGCTGTGGCCTGATCCAAAGTGGGTCAGAACAAGAGCATTGCCACAATGCAAATATATAGTAAATATAAACAAATGGGTCCAACAACACATGTTTGGGTTAAAAGTGTCTCCTGGGTCTGAAAAGGTTTAAGTTACCTGCTCTATTAATAAATAATAATAATAATAATACATTTTTATTTCTACCCCGCCCTCCCCAGTTGAAACTGGGCTCAGGGCTCTACTGCACCTGAAGGTAGCAGAGTAGTTACTGCAGGAGGCGGGGACAGGTCATGTGGCGCAACATCTCTTTCCTCCAAAAGTTGGGCATGACCATGAGGCTCAGGTTTCAGAGGGCTGCCACTATTCCCCCTTAGCATCTGCCACCCGAAGCAGTGGCCTTTCTCTGCCTAATGCTAGGGCCGGCCCTGATATTTAGCATTTGTTTCCTGGAGGCATTTCAGACACCATTCTGTAGACTCGTTTGGCTTGTTTGGCACTGACAGTGTGCTTTACTGGGTCCTACTCTCAGGCAAGTGTATACATTCTTTTCTATGCACATAAAATGCATCATGTAACGAGAATTTACAAATATGGCTCATAAATCTGGAAATAAACATGGAATGGAAAGGTGCAGTTTGAATGTTGAGTGCTTAGGCTGCACACTCGAGCTTCATCAATTTTTTGTACTGATAGGGGTACACAGGCTCTGTGTACCTTTGAATGGATGTGTGGATGCACACAGGTAATCCATATTCCACCCCCACCCCACCCCCCAAAAGATGGATTCTTCAGTTGTATACATCGAGTAAATTGTAAAAATGCATATTTTCTCCAGTTGGGCATCTGTGATATGCTTGTCATCATTTTGCACAATTTATTCTGGAATTGCTGGTCTTGGGGAGGAGCAGGGAATTTTTCAGGATACTGAAGCTCCATATAAAAATGCACATCCTATTCAGTGTTGCCTATACCTTTTCCAGCATCTGTCTTTCTCTCATCTTAACAGTCATAAGGACTAGAATCTTATGCTCTCATGATCCTCAGATTTTAAGGAGTTTGCCAATAGAAAATTATATGAATAATGAACTCTGACCAAAATGACTGCATCACTGGACATGCCCACAACATGTTTCTCAATGAGGCATTTCCAGCAATAAATCTCCAGCATCTCTCTGCATTAGACAGTGCCTTCCTGTAAATAAGTTGTGGATTTAGCCCTAGTCACAGATTCAGAGGTTTTATAAGGCAAAAGAGAGTAAGTGATGGTTGAGTGGTCTGGGCCTTACTCAAACAATGAGAATGCAAGAGAACAACACAAAGGAGGTTCTGGAAACTGGTTTCAGGATTCCAGTTCAGAAATCTTAATTTTAAATTGCTCATGTCAGGAGAATGCATTCAAACTTTAGGTACCCCCTGCACATTTCGAAGGAGATCGTAGAAACTCACTCCTAGAATCGTTAACTTTTCAGAAAGTTAAAACTCAGTATAACCTTGAAAAACTGTCAGTATCTAGTATCTACTACCTGTCAACACATCCAACACCCAATTTTTAATTGAGTTTTTGCTGTACAGCAAATATAAAACAAACATTCGATCAATATAAGATAAAAGAACAGAGCTTTGAGTGACGTTACAAAGAATACGGAAAAGTGGAAGACCGGGCCCATTCAGGTAAGTATAAGGACGAATAATGTTTTGACATATTGGATTGATCAGTTTGTTTCTTTGCTTCTCTTACAGAACACTTGGGCCCACCAAGATAGAAAACCACCTAGGAGGCACTAAGACAATAAAACAAAGGACAAGGATAAGCATTTCAAATCAGCCAAATCTATTTGAAAGCCACAGGTGAATGATCATGTTCTTGGGTGTTCATAGAATCATAGAGTTGGAAGAGACCACAAGGGCCATCCAGTCCAACCCCCTGCCAAGCAGGAAACACCATCAAAGCATTCTTGACATATGGCTGTCAAGCCTCTGCTTAAAGACATAGGTTACAAAATCGTATTGGATTGAAATAAAGTTGTCATTTTTACTTTGACCTCTTGTGTACCAATGTTTCTAACAGTGCAATATCCTGCATCTTTGCAGGCCAGTAGTCTAACAGTGGCACCTGTCATGTCTCTCAAAAATTTCACAATGGTACGTCTAGCAGCATTGAGTACGTACCCCATTAATTCTCTATTATATGAAATAGACTCATCTTCCATAAAAAGGTTGAGAAGTGCTAGTTATGTGGAGGGTGCATGTGAGTATTTAATAAAATTAACCAACTGGAATATTACACTGACTTCTAAAAGACTTGGACTCTTGGGCATGTCTACTACCTGTGTAAATATTTGCCCAATGCTTGGCACCCCCTCCAACACCTCAGCTCATGTACAACAATTTACGTGAGGCAACAAAAAGTGAGTATGAGAGGAACATGATATAGGTGTACAAATGTATACAAAGTGTGGGAAAAGAGGGTAAGACAAAAGTTTTTCTTCCTCCCTCATAACAACTGAACCCAGGTTCATCTTCTGAAGCCGAAGTGTGGGAGTGTGCAAAGAGACAAAAGGAAACACTTCTTCACACTGGGCACAATTAAATGATTGCATTTGCTTCCACAATATGTGGAATCACAAGCAAGGGGATTAGATATTAGATATTAGACATTCATGGAGGATAAGACTCTTACCTTCCAAGTCCCGGACTGCAGAATCCGGGACCGGCAGCCGTGTGACACCAGAAGTTGTGTCGACGTAACTTCCGGTGTCGCTTTGCCCTTCTATGGGCACAAAAATGGCCGCCGCTGACACTGGAAGTCACATCTACGCACTTCCGGTCATGCGTAGATGTGAATTTTGAAGCCAGCGGCGGTCATTTTTTGTGCCCATAGAAGGGCAAATCGGGGGGGGGGGGGAATGGCCGCTGTCAGGAGAAAATAACGGAGAAAAACGGGAGATGAAATGATACGGGGGACCACCGGGAAAAGGTAAGTAAAAACGGGGGTTTCCCGGGGAAAATGGGGTACTTGGCAGCTATGTAAGACTTTCAGTGGTTACTAATCACAATGCCCATATGCTATCTCCAGTGTTAAAGACAATATACCTCTGAATGCCAGCTGCTGAGGAACATGAGTGAGAGAGAACTTTTGCACTCAAGTCTTGCTAGTGGGTGCTAAATAGGCATCTGGTTGGTCACTGCAAGGTCAGAATACAGGACTGAATTGTTGTCCAAATTTCTCCTAATATACACCATTTTTATATAGCTTTGCCAAATACATTCCGTATTGTGTGCTGTTTCCAGTAATACAGTGGTGCCTCGCTAGACGAATTTAATTCATTCCACGGGTCTTTTCTTATAACGAAAAATTCGCCTAGCGAATCCCATAGGAATGCATTGAATTTTTTTTGAATTTGTTTTTTTGCCCATAGGAACGCATTAATTGAATTTCAATGCATTCCTATGGGAAACTGCGATTCGCTAGATGGATTTTTCATAAAACGAATTCATCTAGCGAGGCAACCTCCGCTCGAAAAATCCTTTCGTTAAGCGGAAATTTCGTTAAGCAGGGCATTCGTTAAGCGAGGTACCACTGTATATGCCTTTTCATACACACTTCACCATAGATGACTTGGCTGTAAAACTGTGCTGCAAAACTCAGAGGAGTGTGAATTTTGATTTCCGGAAGTGCAGATAAAGCAGATTCACCTTTAAATGTGAACTGAAGCCGGTTCCTCCCTCTCTCCAAGTTAGGAGGGAGGTCCGAGTATGTTGATGCTTGCAACAAAATCTAAATCACATGACATAAGCATTTAAGTAGAGGACGAGGGGGAAGAACCCTTTGCTTATGGCAGAGTTTCTGACTTCATCAGTTTGCTGAGCTCAGGAACTGAGTCAACAGTAATTAGCTCCCTGTCCCAAGCAGCATGAGAGATGAGCAACAGAAAATATGCGCCGGCAAAAATTTTGAGGTAAGCAACTGCTGTGCATTTAATGAATAGCTCTGTCACTCTTTTCATTTATTGCCCCCCCCCCCAGCCATTAAGGAGCATACTTGCAGCTGGTTGCAGAAAACCACTTGAATGATACATCTCCATCTTCTTATAGATACTGGGAGCTTTGCATGAAGAAGGTCTCAGGTTCAAGGTAGGGCTGTGAAAGAATCCTTGTCTCAAACAAGGAAGACAAAATAATACCTGATGATCAATGGAGAGCCCCCTTTCCAGTCTGATTTGCCATTCTTCTGGATTAATTTCCAGATCCATAATGCAGAAAGCAGAATTAATTATCCATATGACTGCCAAACAGAGTATCTGTTTTTAATGTTTGAAGTTTTATTCTGTTTTTAATGTTCTGTTGAAAGCTGCCCAGAGTGGCTGGGGAAACCCAGCCAGATGGGCAGGGTAGAAATAACAACAATAAGAACAATAACAATATATAATATTAATATTATCATTATACCTTCCAACATTTCTCCAATGAAAATAGTGATGTCCAATTCAATAATACTTTTAATACCCTGCCCATCATACTGGGCTGCCCCAGCTACTCTGGGCAGCTTTCAACATATATAAAAACATTATAAAACATTAAACATTTTTAAAAGTTCCCTCTACAAGGCAGCCTTCAGATGTCTTCTAAAGGTTGTCTAGTTACTTATTTCCTTGGCTCATGGGGTCACATAACTCCAACCTTTCTCTGATGAATATAGGGACATCCTAAGGAAAAGTGGGACATTCCAGGATCAAATAAGAAACCAGGATGCCTTCTGTAAATCCGGTACTGTCCCTGGAAAGTAGAGACACTTGGAGGGTCTGGTAGATCTGCATTTTCAGGCCTAGCTATCCCAGCCTGTTTTTTGTGTCTCCCATTTTCTGAGACATTTTATAACCTCAAGGTTTCCCCCACTCTTCATTCCAGCTCTCCCCATGTCCAGGGCACCGGAAAGCACTTCTGCGCATGCGCAGAAGCGATTTCCGGTGCCCAGACATGGGCCGAGTGGCACCAGAAATTGGTTCTGCGCATGCCCGGGCATGCACAGAGGCGAGTTCCGGCAGCACTCAGCAAGTGAGCGAGCAGCCAGCCGCCGAGCGAGGCATTTTACCGGGCAGCGGCTGGCTGCTCGCTTGCGGAGGGGGGCGCCGAGTGGAGCCTCCCTGGCCAGCAGGGAGGGAGAGGAGCTGCTTTGAAATTCGGGATAGCAGTGGGAAACGGATTGAAATAAGGGGGTTTCCCGTGAAAAACGGGAGGGTTGACAGCTATGGAGAGTGCACTGCCCTGCCTGTACCTACAGGTGGAGCCTCCAGGCAGTGTCCAAACATGGCCTCCACAAGAGCCATTGCCTGACTGGTGCTTGGCAGCATGGATTAAGGCTTACTTAAAGGGCAAGGCACTGACAAAGGACCCACGAGCCCCAGTGGCAATCCCAATAACACTTGAGAACTGCATCCTCCCCTCTCTCCCCTCAGACAAATGTGTTCTACATGAACTGCATAATTACATCTGCAAAGGCAGTTCTTTTTCTCATTTCCCTCATTCTAGAAATAGGTTGTGGGTTTTCTTCTCCTTTCATTTCTCCCCCTGCAGAACTTCCCCCCGGGATATGCCACAAAGCAAAGCAATCATGCAAAAAGATTTATGACAGTCATTTGTTTACACAAATATATTCATAGACATTTTGAGTTCCCTCTTCTGTCTTTCCATTTTATTTAGTGTGAAAGCACAAGCTGTTCCCAAGTCAAACTTATGCATTTTTCATAAATCAGATGCTACTGATATTATCACTGGAGAAACAGACATATTCCAGTGTTCCTGTATGGAGAGGGTTTTGGCTAAGAAACAAGGAAAGTGGAAATTGTAAGGCAGTGATGGCCAAACCTGGCCCTTCAGCTGTTTTGGGACTACAATTCCCATCATCCCTGACCACTGGTCCTGTTAGCAAGGGATGATGGGAGTTGTAGTCCGAAAACAGCTGGAGAGCCAAGTTTGGCAATCCCTGTTGTAAGGGGAAGGGTCACAGAATTAATGGGCAATACTGGAGGAAAACCAAAATAATCATGGTGGAATGCATACAAAATACAACTTTTATGGGGCAGGGACCTACTATGTGTGCAGTGAATTGCCATGTACTCTACATTGATTGCATGCTCCATGAACACCGTCCAAGTGTACCATAATATAAAAAAATTCCTTCTAGCAGCACCTTAGAGACCAACTAAATTTGTCATTGGTATGAGCTTTCGTGTGCATGCACGCACACGAAAGCTCATACCAATGACAAACTTAGTTGGTCTCTAAGGTGCTGCTGGAAGGAATTTTTTTATTTTGTTTCAACTACATCAGACCAACACGGCTTCCTACCTGTAACAGGTGTACCATAGCTCTGTAATCAGTCCCCCTATCATCTGAAGAAGGATCTGAGGATACACCATGTGGTGCCCTCCAGATGTTTCTTGACTACAACTCCTATCATCCTTAGCCACATGAACCAGGGCTGATGGGAGTCATAGCCCAACAACATTGGTTGGGAACCATATTGGTTGATTCTGATACAGACAATAGGGAAGACTGGGAGCAGGAACCAGCCCCAAAGTCCCATAAGGTACCAACCCACCAGTAACTCCAATGGGAGAAGAGACTCAGGAGTCAATGAAGTTCGTGTTTGCATGGATGAAGGAGGTTGAGCTGCCACTATTATATTATTACCCCACCTCTTTCTCTGACAGGGACTCAAGGCAGCTAAAGATTAAAAAAAACCTGCTAAAAACATAAGGGGAAAACAATAATTAAAAAGGCAATTAAATGTTGCTAGAATTACAAACACACGCACGCACAGAGAAAAGTATATAAATATGCATAATATATTTTAAACATACAATTACAATAAAAACAGCATAGCACCAGCCCTTTCATTAAAAGCAGTCAGTTCCCCCAAAGGCTGTTGGAACAGGAAAATTTAACTTCTCTAAGGAGGACGTTCCAAAGTCTGGGAGCAGCCACTCAGAAGGCCCTCCCCCATGTCTCTATTGAGTGTACCTGTGAGTTTTGGCGGGGCTGAGAGAAGACCCTACCTGAAGGTCTCAAAACCCAAATTCATATGAAGGAACATAGTCCTTAAGATAGCTCAGACCTAAGCTGTTTGGACTTCATAGGTCTTACCCAGTATGTTGAATTGTGCCCTGAAACAGGCTGGTACCAGTGGAGCTGTTGTAACAAGGGAGTCATATGTTACCTATAACCAGCCCTGGCTAACAATATGGCTGCTGCAGGCTCTTTGAGCCAGTTGAGGTTCCTGCAGCAGCGGAGCTTCATGCTCCGCCACCGGGGGCGGAGAGCAGGTGCGCTGCCCCCAGTGATGTGGCACGCGTTCTGGGGGCGCGGGGCGGGGCGCATTTTGGGGGCAGGGCACACCATGCACAGTGATGTGATGCACGTTTGGGGGCGGTGCGCACCGTGCGCAGTGACGTGGCACACATTTTGGGGCGGGGCACGCGTTTGGGTGGCGGAACGGGCAGCGGCGATGGCGCCCCTGGGATCGCGTCGCTCGGGACACACTGCCCCCACCGTCCCTATCTTCCTAGGCCCCTGATCACTTTTCAAAGGCAGCCCCACATTGAGCATGTTACAGTAATCTAAACAGGGTGTACCTAAGGCATGCACCACTGTGGCCATATCAGACATCTCAAGCAACGGGCACAGCTGGTGCACTAGTTTTAACTGTGCAAATGCACTCCTGGCCACCGCAGAGATCAGAGCATCTATGCTGAGAGCTGAGTCCAGGAGTACGTCCAGGAACACTGCAACCCTGTGTCTTCAGGGGGACAAAAGGGGCACTGTTGTATAAAACTGTAGGACACAGGTGGAGAAATGATTTATTGCAGAGGAGCAAGGGAGCCTCAGGTCTCCCTGAATCTTCTTTAGAAGAACCCTCTGAGTCCAAGGACAGCAATGTCACATCCTCAGGCCATTGGTGGGGGTCGTGCCTCGTGGGACACTGTGTGCCTTTCTGCTTCAGGTTTGGAGTCCTTATCTCCATCATCCAATCCAAAGGAAATGGACTTCTGATCCCTGATCTTATCCTGCCTCTTAATTTCAGACTGGGCACTGTGTCAGTGAGACAAACTTTCTAACCATTCTAAGTGTCCACGTGCCATGGATGCTTTAGCTGAGATTCCTGAATCACAGGGGGTTGGATTAGATGACCCTTGGGGTTCTTTCCAACTCTAAAATTCAATGTTTCTATTTGAACGTGATCAAAATGGGGAATCCGCTGTTGTCATGCTTCTAATCCCCCAAAGGCTTTGGTGCCATTGTTTCCTGCTTGGCAGGGGGTTGGACTGGATGGTCCTTGTGGTCTCTTCCAACTCTATGATTCTATGAGACCTGCATAGCAGCCTCGTTTGAATGTCTGTTCCTGCCTCTCACATTCTGTTTTCAGTGGTGAAGCTGCATGCTCCAGCACAGGGGGTGGAGAACAGGCGGGGGCGTGGCGCGCATCCTGGGGGCATGGCACATCACCCGTGGGGCGTTGCCCACAGGAGCATGGCATGGCGTGGGGGGCGTGGCTCCCGACATGGTGGTGGGGCACACGGCGCATGTCGGGGGCGGCTGCAATGGTACCCCCTCCCTGATAGTGCTGGGGGAGGTACGCTCCCCCGCTCCCCGTTCCTCCGCCAGTGTCTGTATTAAGACTGTGACCAGATGCAGACCCTATGGATTCACAAGCAGCCAACCTTCCTCCCCCATACCATTTATCATCCAGCCCAGCAAAGAGCTCCAAAGAGCTCTGAAGCTTGCGCACTGATTTGTTATGTTTCAATTGGGCAAATGAAAGTGTCACCTTAACATGAACATGAGAAGGACCTTGCTGGGTGAGGCCAGTGACCCATCTAGCCAGGCACACTGATCTCACCATGGCCAACCAGAGACCAGACAACCAGAGGAAGTCTACAAGCAGAAACTGAGCACAACAGCAACCTCCCCATCTCCCAAGCCACTGGTATTCAGAGGGATACTGCCTCTGAACGCCTGTATGTGTTTTCCTCCCTCCCCTGACTCTAAAGGACATAAAGGACTTGAAATATTTCAGTAAGACAATGCTGCCTCTCCAGCACTTTAGCTGTGAGCCTAAATAAACATTTCAAGGGAAAACATGCAATATTCTAATTAAAAACACTTCTCTCACAGCAATTCAATCGTTTGAAAGGGAGTGCAGACCAACATGGTGGACATTATCAAATCGGATCTCTCCATCCTGGGTCCATGCCAGCATGAGGCTCAAATATAATTTAGTTTAATTGCTCTATTAATTTTTTTTTTAAAAAAAACCAAAACCCTTTAAACAAGCAATAATCAGAGTTGTATAATTTCAGTGTGACATATAATTTTCCTTAACAACTTTCTCTGGGCTCTCTTTCAGAAAGATCAATGGAGGTCTTCTGTGTGTTATAGAACTGGAGCCATCATGGAACCACATGACCGATTCAAATTCTTCCCATTCTGTTCCTTTATTGCAGGGTGGGAAAGTTGATCTGGTCAGTGGACTGGATCCTTCTTTTCCCCACCCCACCGTGGGACCACCTTTGACAGGGGGTGCAACAGCTCACTTGTCAATCATCTGACAATATTATGGCATCAGGTGGCAACCTGAAAGGGACCTGCCTTTGAAGTCTATTTTTAATCAGCTTCAGTAAAAACTGTTTGCAGATAGACTTCAAAATGACAGCAGCCAGGCCTTTACCGACAACACACCAGATGTCACATATGACATACCGCATGAAAAGTCTTCCTTCCTTGTCCATCCATTGCCATGGGCCGTCTAGAAAGATGGGCATCCACAGCCCAACTGGACAATGCATGTGGCACCTAACAGAGTCACACCAGTTCTCTGAGCTGCAAACGGAATTGCTGAGTGGACCACAGCCTTGTTGCTATGGTGGAGGAGACACTGGAGATTTTCTGAGATCTTGTGTCATTGGGACACATAGAATCATAGAATCATAAAATCATAGAGTTGGAAGAGACCACAAGGGCCATCCAGTCCAACCCCCTGACAAGCAGGAAACACCATCAAAGCATTGATACATGATACAGCAGATGTATGGGAGATGGAATAGGAAACAATAACTCTCGATTGCTGATAGATAAGGCTGAGCAAGAATGCGTGCTTGCTATTTATATATAGGAATGGGTGAATCTGTCAATTTCAATTTCACTCCGTTTCTCATTTTCCCAGTCCTAAATTCAGCTCTCCACATTTCCAAATCAGTTTTCTGAAAACAAAAACAAAAACGCCTCCTGAAAATTGATCAGCATTATAGTGCAAATTTCTCCTAATGCACACATGACAGAACACCCATAAAGAAGACTTGAGATGCAAAGCATACATTAGAACTGTTATATTGATTAAATGTAGCAAACTAGGGATATGCAAAACTAATTAACCAGATTAACCAAATCATAGGAGTCTGGGAAGCGGGTTACATAACGAGGAAGGATCACATCCTTCCAATCTCCTGGGTCTGCTTACAGTCACAATCTGTTGCCACACAGCAAAGTACTGAAAATATATATTTTTTCCTACAGGAGCCTTGGGTACATGAACCTGGCATATACATCCTGGTCTAGTAATCACCAAGTTGTGCATGCAAACCCTAAAGGGTACCCTTAAGAACTGCCTGCCCCCCAGACAGCGGAAGGAGAATGAAGAATGCCCTTAACCCAAATAACATCTCCAGGTTTTTAACCATGAAGTTCTTAAAATTTCCTCACCTGCCTGGACTAAGTGCCAATTAAACCAAATACTCAAACAACACCAATCTGGAAAGCCAGTAAGAATAACTCAACAATGTGGAGTAGGCAGAAAAGAAGAAACTCAAAGGCCAGTCATCTTCCAAAAAGGTGACCAGCAGCAAATCCCCAACTCTAAAGCGGAGTTGTCAGTCGCTTTGGGTTGCCCTGGGAAAGTTAAAGCAACAAACAAACAAATGAGGGCGATGTAAAAAAGAAGCATGAGCTTGGGATGGAGTGGGCTTTAAAACTTTGACCATTATCCCTTCCTGATGGTGCTTGCAAGCCCATGGCTCCCCAAAAAATCTCTCACCTGGGAAAAAAACCACCTGTGACTTCTCTTAAGAAAGGGTGTGCATGGCAAATTCACGCCCACTTGAGCTATCAACAATTTCACCCTAGTATAAAGCATTTTTGCACACTATTTTTTGCTAATCCATGTGCTTTACTAGCATGATAGCTATCATATGCCTCCACTGTCAGAGGTAGTGTGACTCTGAATACCAGTTGCTGGGAATCACAGATGGTGAGAGTGGTTTTGTGCTTGAAGGCTTCCTACTTGGGCCTCTGGTTAGCCACAGTGAGAACATGATGGTGGATTAAACGGGCCACTGACCTAATCCAGCAGGTTCTTCTTACATTCTTAGATGAAGTTCCAATGAAGTACAAATACAGTGGTGCCTCGCTTAACGAATGCCCTGCTTAACGAAATTTCCGCTTAACAAAAGGATTTTTCGAGCGGAGGTTGCCTCGCTAGACGAAGTCGTTTTACGAAAAATTCATCTAGCGAATCGTGGTTTCCCATAGGAATGCATTGAAATTCAATTAATGTGTTCCTATGGGCAAAAAAAAAAATTCAATGCATTCCTATGGGATTCGCTAGACGAATTTTTCGTTATAAGAAAAGACCTGTGGAACGAATTAAATTCGTCTAGCGAGGCACCACTGTATATTGTAATTTTATGTTGTGAGCCACCATGAGATCCACATGTATAGGGTGCTGTACAACAAAACAGCAACAGCAACAGCACCAGCACCAGCAACAACAATCCAAAGGAGAGAATAGTCCAGTTTGAAAAATAATATTGTGGTTGTCCTCCTAGCTTTTGCAGAACATGGTGACACAGATAAACAAAATAACAATGCAATAAAGGACTGACTCCTGTTCCTCTGCTGTGGCAGAATTACAGCAAATTATGCGAATTATGTAATTAATTATGCAAATTATGTTGTCATTACATTTTCCCACTCCATCCACTTCATTGCAAAGGAACCACAATGCAAATGGGATGAAGCACAGTTATGTATCATCTGAGGACTGAAAGCAACAACAGCAGTGAATACAGATCTTATCTGCTGGATTGATTTCTGTTCTGGACATTGTACGAATATGCAAATACTGACAATTTCTACCACTGTTTACATTTGGTTGGAGTTCTCTGGCATCCCTAATGCCCACACATCTCTCCAGCTAGGCAAGCAAGATGCATTATTTAATTTCATTCATTCATTATTACGTTGATAGCCCACTTTTCCTCCCAAATGAGCCCAGGGTAGCAAATGATTACACTCCAAGAATCCATCCCAGCCAGGCAAAAACAGCCAACAAGAGCACAGAGCAGCATTGGAGAATGGGGGTGTGGCCCAGGCAGACAGAGGGCCAGATAGAAGAACTTGGGGGGGGGGATTTAGTCCCTGAGTCTGAGGTTCTCTGTGAGTGAGAACTAGGAACTTCTTATCTTACCCTATGGGAGACATTTCCATTCCCTTTGCTACCATCTCAGTGGCATTGGCAGTTTCCCAGATGCTGCTGCAGCTGGAGTGTAAGAAACAAGGATTTGATTGCTGACCTCAATATCCCATGTTCTCCCTCTGGTATTTGTGCAGAAGGCAGCAGCTCTTTCCCTCCTCGCTATTGGTTGTGGCCTTTTGTTACCTTACCACAGCCAAGCAATGAACAAATGCACCTAAAATGGGAACATGACTATTTTTCTAACGGCTCGTGCACAAACGAAAGCCGACAAAAGAACATCAAGTTCTTTCAGACTCTACTTGGTAGAGAGGAGAACTTCCCGCTGGGAAAAAGAGCCACTGTTCCTTAATTTTCTTCCTCTTGAACAGCAGGAGAGAGATCAATATGAGAGAGAGAGAGAGAGAGAGAGAGAGAGAGAGAGAGAGAGAGAGAGAGAGAGAGAGAGAGAGAGAGAGAGAGAGAGAAACACCAGGGACAGAGAAGACCAATGTCCTAGTTGTGATTTGGTTCAGCATTTTGGAAAACATCATTCAGAGGTAGCTATGGATATTGTTTATGGGTGGGAGAAAAAAAAATCACTTCAGTTCACATTTTAAAACCAACTTATCTAATTTGGTTGGTTGGCATTCATCTGTCTCAGGAGTCTACAGAACATTGCGCCTTCAGGGGTGAAGTCAAACCATTGGAGAATTACAATGCCTGCTGCGACTGTAGAGGCTGATATGGGAAAGATGTTTTGTTGCAGCTGGCGCAGGTGAAGCCATCCGAATGTGCTGATGCAGGTATACCATGCTGTTGCTTCTTTCTGCGCTTCTCTATTTTCCAGTTTTTGCAATGCAGCCAAGTAATTGGTACAAAAATGCACGTACTTTTTATTTATTGAGATTTATATACTGCTTGATTTTAAGGGGAGGGAGCCCATGCAAACCTCAACATGGCTTACAAAAAGAATAAAACAATGAAATTGTCAGTAAAAACAGTTTAAAACTATTTAAGGCATTCAATATGAGGGTAAATTGTGCACATAGATTAATATGAGTCAGTGTTGTGTAATGATTAGGGTGTTAGACTAGGACCTGGGAGACCAGGGTTGAAATACCCACTCAGTCATGAAGCTCACTGGGTGACCTTGGGCCAGTCACAATCTCTCATCCTAACCTACCTCGCAGGGTTGTTGTAAGGATAAAACAGAGAAACTGTATATGCCACCTTAAGCTCCTTGGAGGTAAGGTTGGATAAAAATGTAAAAAATGAATGAATATTAACATACCAAAATGCATGATATTAGGGGAAATTACTTTGCAAAAATGTGTTGATTAGAAGAAATTATGGTACACACACACAAAAAAATATGTATATATATATAAGGAGAAATTTGCTGAATTGGTGCAGATAACTGAACTGAAGACTGGGAAAATAAGAAACTGAGAAACTTAAATTGACAGTTTTGCAATTGACACCCGTCCGAAAGACTGGTTGGTATATGCTTGCAGGTGGATAGAGCAGCTAACTTTTATTCATTCATTCATTTCATTTGATTTAAAAGCATTTATAAACTGCTTAATATTTGAAGAATCTCTAACATTAAAAAGACAATATTATTAAAACAAAAGTGTAACATAAAACCTGCCAAAATTTATTGTTGTTGTTGTTGTTGTTTAGTCGTTTAGTTGTGTCCGACTCTTCGTGACCCCATGGACCATAGCACGCCAGGCACTCCTGTCTTGCACTGCCTCCCGCAGTTTGGTCAAACTCATGTTCGTAGCTTCGAGAACACTGTCCAACCATCTTGTCCTCTGTCGTCCCCTTCTCCTAGTGCCCTCAATCTTTCCCAACATCAGGGTCTTTTCCAAGGATTCTTCTCTTCTCATGAGGTGGCCAAAGTATTGGAGCCTCAGCTTCACGATCTGTCCTTCCAGGGAGCACTCAGGGCTGATTTCCTTAAGAATGGATAGGTTTGATCTTCTAGCAGTCCATGGGACTCTCAAGAGTCTCCTCCAGCACCATAATTCAAAAGCATCAATTCTTCGACGATCAGCCTTCTTTATGGTCCAGCTCTCACTTCCATACATCACTACTGGGAAAACCATAGCTTTAACTATACGGACCTTTGTCGGCAAAGTGATGTCTCTGCTTTTTAAGATGCTGTCTAGGTTTGTCATTGCTTTTCTCCCAAGAAGCAGGCGTCTTTTAATTTCGTGACTGCTGTCACCATCTGCAGTGATCAAGGAGCCCAAGAAAGTAAAATCTCTCACTGCCTCCATTTCTTCCCCTTCTATTTGCCAGGAGGTGATGGGACCAGTGGCCATGATCTTGGTTTTTTTGATGTTGAGCTTCAGACCATATTTTGCGCTCTCCTCTTTCACCCTCATTAAAAGGTTTTTTAATTCCTCCTCGCTTTCTGCCATCAAGGTTGTGTCATCTGAAGCTACAGTTAGAACTGGATATGGAACAACTGATTGGTTCAAAATTGGGAAAGGAGTACGACAAGGTTGTATATTGTCTCCCTGCTTATTTAACTTATATGCAGAATTCATCATGCGAAAGGCTGGACTAGATGAATCCCAAGCCGGAATTAAGATTGCCGGAAGAAATATCAACAACCTCAGATATGCAGATGCCAAAATTTATATATACATATAAAACCAAAAACATGAATTCATAGAATCATAGAGTTGGAAGGGACCACAGATAATTTAAACATACAACACAGGGTCTGATATTGTGGATCAGGGGGAGCTTAGGCTGTTCCTAAGATATGTACAGTTTAGAAACTATATCAGTTTCTAAAATAGCCTCATTGTAGAAGAATCACATTTGCAGAATTGTAGAAGAATCACCTTTGCATTTGCAGAAACTGGGACTTAAAGCAACCTTTGCTAAAGGCCAGTTAATTCTGATGCCTTCAGCTACTTTCGCAGGAATGTACAGGAATAGCTCATATTTTGAGTGCACCTGTTTCCTTGTTTAAATCAGGTAGACGATCCAGTACATATCATTATATACTGTCTTTTGCATAACATTTGCAACAAATTCTAGAGGTTTTTTTTTTTTTTTTTGCAAAGAGACAGTAATCTATTTGCTGTGTGGAAAAGAGAGATATGTAGTTATGAACACTACATGCTTTCTACCTGCAGGTTTGTATCAAATGGATTGATTTCAACATATGGGCCAGATTGTTAAAGGGGAATCCTGTGGTTCTCCACATGAATTCAACATTTTAAGTTTTTTATGCTGTACATAGTTTTGCTTGGGTCAGTATCAATTTTTTTGATTGGTGTTAATTTGTATTAGTTTCATATGTATATCTAGCTCGGTCAAACACTTGTTTTGTGGTGGTCTTATGACTAGTACAAATAAATGAACTTGCATTTGATTAAGCCCTAAGGATTTTATTTTATTTTATATATTTTTTTTGCCCTGCCCCTCAAAAAACTAACACACACACACACACACACACACACACCACTGTAAGGCCAACACAGAAAAAATCATGGCAGGGAATGACATAAAATCACATTGCGTGAACAGGCGGCGACAGCCCCAGACCCCAGGAATCATAAGGAAGGAATAAAGATTCTGACAACGTTATATGGAATTAAAATTAGGCCACAACTTTATTAAACTTCCGAACGTAGGAAGACCTTGGCTTAGGCCTTGGGCGTGTATCCCTCCCAGCCCCCCAGCTGGGGGGAACTGGGGCTCATCAGGGTAAATGGGATATGGGGGTGTTCTGTGAAATGTACCGTATATACTCAAGTATAAGCCGACTTCTTCAGCACATTTTTTGTGCTGAAAAAGCCCCCCTCGGCTTATACTTGAGTGAGGCAGGCGGTCGCGGAGGGATGAACAGCGAGAAAGGAGCCCTTTCTTGCTGCTGGTCCCGCCGCCTCCGCCTGCCTCTCGCAAAGGTAGGCACAGGAGCCGCGTTTGGGAGATGCCAACCGCGGCTCCTATGCCTGCTCTTGCGAGTGGCAGAGGCAGCGGCAGAGGGACCTAAACATATCGGAGAAACTGTTTTCCGCTTGAAACTTGGAAACTTTGTTTTTGCCATTATCCCAAGCTGACTCATTTTAAAAGGCTCGGCTTCCCAACGTGAAATGCTGCTTGCTGCCTGTAACTTGTGTCTGGGTGGGCGGCCAAGAAAACCTTCGCCAGACATTTATGTTCCACATGAATGTTACAAGGAAAAGTGACAGGGAGACGGGAACGAAAGAAAAAAACACAAAGTAATGGACTGGCAAAACTCGCCTTGCAGCAAAAGTAACTCATTCTCCCCTAGGGTGGGGTGGGGTGTCACCTTTTAATTTTAATGTACTAAAATCAGGATTTTCGACAGCAATCCATTCAAGGCTGCTCCTTCCTCCTCCTCGGCCTTTGCCGCTGTCGGCATTTCCCACACTAGGCTTATACAGTCATACCTCAGTTTAAGTACGCTTCGGTTTGAGTACTTTCAGTTTAAGTACTCCGCGGACCCGTCTGGAACAGATTAATCCATTTTCCATTACTTTCAATGGGAAAGTTCACTTCAGGTTAAGTACGCTTCAGGTTGAGTACTCCGCAGACCTGTCTGGAACGGATTAATCCACTTTCCATTACTTTCAATGGGAAAGTTCGCTTCAGGTTAAGTACAGACTTTCGGAACCAATTGTGTACTTAAACCAAGATACCACTGTACTAGAGTCAATAAGTTTGCCCAGTTTTTTGTGGTTAAATTAGGTGCCTCAGCTTATATTTGGGTCGGCTTATACTCGAGTTTCCTGCTTGGCAGGGGGTTGGACTGGATGGCCCTTGTGGTCTCTTCCAATTCTATGATCCTATGATTCTATGAGTATATATGGGGGTAAGTGTAGCCAGCAGCCAAGCCCATATCCTTGTACACAGGGTAGTTCACTGACGACCTTTCAGTGTATGGCCAGTGACACCCATATATATAACCCCTTTAAGAGGGGGACCCTGGAATTGAAGCCACAGAGGGGTGAATCACCACTTCACACACACACACACACCATATAAGGAAGAAAAGACTAAAGGATTCCACCCAAGGCCATAACCGCCAAAGTTGTGATGAATTTCTATGGGGAAGACAAAACCTGCCAATGCAGGAAAATTTCTTCCTAGTCCTTCAACAGCAACCAGTCAAAGACCATAGCAGCACCCGCTAAACAGGAAGAAAAAGTTAACCTGCAAACAAGAAACATGAAACAAAGGGAGGGTAGGGAGGGTGAATCGCCAGAGCCGACTACCTGGCTATTGTCGGCTCCACCCCCTATTTATAAATGGGTCTGGGCTCACCTCCAAGCAAGAAACCTGATTAATGAGGCTGGGCATGAACCTCCCAAAATTTACACGGGGAGGCAATCCAACCCCTGTTTGCCAGTAAGCTCCCTGGGAACTGTAGCACCACACGCAATCCCGCAAAGGGCACCCACAATGTAAAGTGTGAGTGCTCATTCATAAAACAACACAGAACATATCATGAATGAACAGATCATATTTGTATGTCATCATAGCTGGGACACCCCTCATGGAAAGCTTGGATGAACAGGCATGTTTCAAATGCCAATGGGCAAGGGTATATAATGTAAGTCATTCTTGGAGGAAGCTGTGGTGCTATTGATGCCATTCTTAAAACTGAATCCAGAAAATGAACCAAGTCAGTTTCTCAGTGCCATTTCCAGGCACTTTCTCTCCCTGTTCCAACATGCCCTCTTGGACTTGCCCTTGGAAGCTGTGTGGATTGGGCCCAGTGTGAAAGGACGATTGAAAGGGCCGTAGGGACCTCAGTGAAGAGGAGAGGGTCTACTTAGGACAGCTTTCCTAAGGGCCTCACAAACTAGAGCCGGCATTAGTAATAAGAGCTGGAAGACCTTGATCACTCCCAAAAAAAGGAAGTGAGCTGGTTCTAATGATACAATGTCCCCGCCACCACAAACACAAAATGGCAAACATGAGTAGCCTACTCAAGTTAAGAGTATAATGTGAAAGCAACCAATTCTTGTATTGCTTGTCCCTTTTCTTTTGCCATGGAGGGGGAAAATTTATGAGGTTTCTGTTGGAAGAAGAAGATTGGTGACCTTGTGTGAGTTGGCTATTTACAGCAGTAGACATTCTGGATCAAGTTAACTAGGGTTGGGCAAATATGCCAATTTCTGTTTCTCATTTTTCCAATCTTCAGTTCTCCATATTTTTACATCTGTTTGAAATTTAAGTGCAAATTTCTCCTAATATGCATACTTTGTATGCAGCCTGGCCCAATCTACACATTTCTATAAAGCAATTTCCCCTAAATAATGCATTTATGGATGTCATTTCCACTAGTTTATGCACTCTGGTGCACATTTAACCCCCAGTACATGCAGTTTTGTACACATTACTTAGATGAAGAACTACATTGCAAAATCTGGAGACATGCAAAATCTGAAGGATGGTTGTATTTTTTGTTCTCGTGCTGGTTTTGGTAAATTCACCTCTAAATGCAAATGGAATTGAATTCCTCCCCCATTGCTAATCACAACCGACTTGCAGACACCAGTCCCAAATCATCAATTGGCAGCTGGCTTGAGCATATGAACGAAAGAACAAAGGCTCTGAAAATGACAAGTAATAGGTGCGGGGGGGGGGGGAGAGAGTGGAGAGGTGGGAGAAGGGGAAAAAAGGAATTTCATTAGTTTTCCATAAGTGGATTAAATCGAACAGGGTATAAAGAGTCCCGTGGGTTCCAATTAGGCAGCTTACTCTGTAGCTGAATTGTCCTAAACAAGCAGCAATTTGAATAGGAAACACTTTACACAGCAGGAATTTAACAACAGGAAAAGGGGGGGGCATAACTCCCTAGTTCCAACTCATCTGAATGTCAAGTGCATTTGTTGAGGAATTCAACCACTGTTATGGAATGAAACAATTCCCCCAACTGTGTAGCCTTCTTTGTCTCCTAGTACAAATACTTCAGATGTTTTGTACAGTCAGCAGAAAAATCAACCTGAGCTGAGGACCCTTTACATTACTGAATCCTCTGTTGGATTTGAAGAAGAGGTTGTTCTTCAAATCATAGGGTTTTGGAACAAGCAGAATGTGTTTGCACGTACACACACATACACACAAAGGTACAGTACACACTTTGCATACAAATGGTCCCAGGTCAAAGCCTCAGCATCTCTCGACTGACTTGGGGAAAACACCTCTATTGAATTCCTGGAGAGCCAATGGCTTTCAGTGAAGACAACACTGAGATAGAGAGACCAGCTGGGTAAGTTCCATTGCCAAACAACAGAGTGCATAGCTTGGTGGTGTGTGAGGCCAAACAAACAGAAGTGTCTCTGAGATACACTTGGCAGAGTCAACATATGAAGTCAAGACCCTTCTGAGGGCTGGGCAAATAGCAATCCACATAGTCAGACTGTCCAACAGTCAGGAGATCTGATGATCACAAAGCCAAGGGTCCAGACAAAGAGCAGGAAGCAACACGGTAGGACCAGGAACCACAGGTGCTGTTTCCAGCATCTGACTGCTGCTGAGAGCTCTGTTGAAGAAGGCTGAAGCCAGTTAGACCTCATCAGTGCCTTCTCCTCCATGTCCTTGAAGGCTGATCAGCTGCAAGTGGAGGCACTCCGCCTTCTTCCCCTTCAGGCTGCTGTTCAGCAGGCAAAGTTGACTCCTGGTCCATGACACCAACAATCTGATTTAATAGAAGGCATATTCTTACATCCCTCAATATTTAGTGGGGAAGGCCCATAGATCAGTGGTGGAGCAGCTGGTTTGGATGCTTAGCCCCACAAGTTTTTTTTTTTTTGCCTGGCTGGAATGTGCACTTGAACTCTGGTAACCCCTCTGCTTTTGTCTGGATGGAGGATAGAGAGGGGTGTGTGAGTGTGCTGTGCAAAACTGGAAATGCACATTTGTTGCTCTGCTCCTTTTGCCTCTGGCACCGCCCACCACTGCCCCAGAAAGTTGCCCAGGTGAAAATGTTGCTCTCGGGTTGAAAAAACTTCCCCACCCTGTCCTAATCCCCTTTCCTCCTACCAGCAAAGGGGGGGGGGGAAGCAACAACTCAGAAAACCAGAGCCTTTAACAGCCTGGCTTTCCATCCCTTCTGAAATTATATGTACTGACAATCCATGCTGTAAATCGAAAGCTGTGTTTGCTATAAAACTCTCAGAGAAATAATTTGGTTCCAAGGAGAAAGACAACGTTGATAATGTACCAAAAGCTCTGCATACTAAGCAGCCTTCTGTACCCATGTCCTGCTTCCAGATAGATTCCTTCCATTTTATTTCGTAACAGCTTTCAGATTGAAGAAATAAGGGATGATCATAAGCTGCTAGGCTCTGAAGCTGAGAGTGAATTTACGCAAATGCTGTGTGTGACTTGCGTTTCAAACAGCCTCCTCTCCACAACGGCACTGTCCCCGGCCCCTACATTCCTGTTTGGATTGTGTCTGTAAGCAGCTGCTGTATTGCTTACAATACTATAACCTGCCCCTAGATGTCGCTATGAAGCAGAGCAGTAAAGAGTGGAATAGTAAAGCACTAGCTCATGCATCCCCAAACTTCGGCCCTCCAGATGTTTTGGACTACAATTCCCATCATCCCTGACCACTGGTTCTGTTAGCTAGGGATCATGGGAGTTGTAGGCCAAAACATCTGGAGGGCCGCAGTTTGGGGGTGCCTGCACTAGCTCATAGGCCCAAAATAGACATGTCATAGAGTCACAAGTATTGCCACCCTACAGTCTTCTTTTTTTCTTTTTCTTTTAAGCAGAATGGAAGTGAAGGAGAGGACGCGAGCAACATGATAACAGAGCATGATTAGTACTACCGCCTTCATTTTTTAATGCAAGTCTTGATGCTTTTGACTCCTGTTGTTTTCAATGTAACTTCCCAACTATCATAAAAAAGAAATATCTTGTTGTGCATATTTTCTCTCCCCACACCCCCTGATCACCTGTGCACATTTCTTTGTTTGATCAGGGGGTCTTGGCCAACTGGCATTGATCTATCTGACTTCATTCATAAAATAAAAATAAAATAGAAAAAATCATTCCAGTATCACCTTAGAGACCAACTAAGTTTGTCATTGGTATGAGCTTTCGTGTGCATGCACATTTCTTCAGATACACTGAAACAGAAGTCACCAGACCCTTATTTATAAAGCCTGCTGCTGCCTTTGCTTGAGATAGGTAGAACATGAGTAAGATTGATTGTGTGGGTGGACAGGTGCCAGGGAAGTGGCAGAGGAAATGGTTCTAAATTATGAATTGGGAGGGAGGGAGGGAGAGATTCACAGGGTGTGCGTGGCTCTTTCAAAATGCTAAATCTTGTGGTCATCCAATAAAATGGATTGGTAGGTAATTTGTGGCAGGCAATCAGAGGCAAAATACATTATCATCCTTCTGGACAAAGGGTGACAAAGGATGGCACTAGCAAAGGTTGGTAGCAAGCACAGACAACTTTTTTGGGGGGTGGGGAGCATCAGACACTTGTGTGGACATTATGTCTGTGGTCTATTGGAGAGTTTCTCCTGCAAGTTTCAAAGATCTCAGAAGCCTGTTCTGCAGTAACTCAGAGGAAGATCTGTACTGTAACTGCTGCTCCTGTTCTGTGCATTCCTGCTGATATATGACAGGTGTCCAATACCTGCACTTACCAGAAACAACGGAATACATTTTTTTGTTCCAATAGGGTTTACCAGCTGGATAAATGGTTCTTTTCCATAAGCATCTACTTATTGAAGTTTTAGTTTCGTTTTAAATGTGTTTGATATTTTTGTGTTTTTATCTGTTTTTATCTTACGTGTAAATTGCCTTGAGTTTAGAAGGTGATGGATAAATCGGTAATGATAACGATGATAAATTTCCATGGGCAGGAATGGATTTTCCATGTTAAGAGGCAGTACATCTTTGATTACTAAATGACCTTATGCCAAGCAAGACTGTTATCCAGCTAGCTTAGCATTGTCTACATCAGAGGTATCCAGTGAGGAGGCCTTGCCGGACTCCAATTTCCATCATCCCCAACCCCTAGATGTACTGGCTGGGGAGGCATGCAGGGCCGGTGCTAGGGTTTTTTGCGCCCTAGGCGAGATCACCTTCTGGCGCCCCCGCCTTCCGCTCAGCGATTGGCCAAGAAGGCGCATGAGGGGAGGAGCCTGGAGTATGGAACGTGTCCTCCCCCGCCCCGCCCCGAAGGCCGCACACTCTGTTTTCCTTTTCTTTTTTAAAACCTGTCTGCCTAACAACTGGGCGTGCACGCGCTCAGGTTCCTCCGCCTCCCCACCTGCTTCAATTGATTGGTTTGAGCGCACCCCCCCCCCCATTTCTGGCTCCGTCGTGTGGCGTGGTCCTGCGCCCCCTGCAGGGCATTGCAGGGAAGCGCCTCTGCAGCAGCAGGAGCGAAAGCGGCGGTGGCAGAGAGAGCGTTTGCGAGCGGGGAGACACACCAGTGCCCCCTCCATTTTGGTGCCCTAGGCAACTGCCTAGTTCGCCTTAATGGATGCACCGGCCCTGGTGGTATGAGTTGAAATCCAGCAACACCTGGAGGGCACCATGTAGGCTAACCTAGTCTGCATGATTAACTGCTGCTTTCCAGAGTTTTGGACAGAAGTCTTCTTTCCCTGTTCCAACTGCAGATATCAGGGATTGAAACCAGGGCATTTTGCACATGAAGCATGCACTCTGCCACTGTGGGACAGCCTCCTGCATCCTGGTGGCCTCCAGTTTTTGATAGGATACAGCAGTGTTGGCCAAACCTGGCCCTCCAGCTGTTTTTGGACTACAACTCCCATCATCCCTAGCTAACAGGACCAGTGGGTCAGGGATGATGGGAATTGTAGTCCCAAAACAGCTGGAGGCCCAAGTTTGGCCAACACTGGGATACAATATACTCCTCTGTGAGGAAAGGTTACAACATTTGGGACCTTTTAGTTTAGAAGAAAAGTGAGCAAGCGGTGTTGTGATATTAGTATATAAAATTATGTGTGATGTGGAGAAAGTGAATAGAGAAAAGTTTATTCTCCCTCTCTCATAGCATTAGAAATCAGGGTCATCCAATGAGGCTGAGTGTAGGAAGATTCAGGGCAGACAAAAGAAAGCCCTTCTTCATACAACACTTGCACATTTGCCATAACTTTACCCAGCTATTAAAACCTATGATGCTTTCCCAGCTCAGCTTTTTGGTTGTTTATCAGTTCATTAGCCCAGACCATCACCTCCCTCTAAGCACCTTTCAGGATAAAAAAAGCAGTAAATTGTCTATAAATGTTCTGGCTCTGGCAGTCTTTCACACTAATAGTTGCCTTGAACTAAACATGGTCAATCAAGCAGCAGTGACGCGCATTTCCAGTTATGTCCATTGGCAAATTAAACTGTGTGTACAATTGCCCTTGAACAAAAGTTGCCCTGTTGAAAAGAAATATGTTTCTCTTAAAGTTCAATATACAGATTTAGCAGTGGCACAGAAGTTTGCAATTCCCTAGGTCAGAATATGGCTGGCTGCCTTGCAATGCCAAAACCAGGTGTGTAGAGCCTCTTTCAGCCAGAGGGGCTCCTTCGCTTCTGGGCAAACTTCCAGTTTGGGGGAAGCTGATCTACAGCTACCTGAATTAACTGATTGAGGTCTAGTTACAGGTAGGTCTGTTAGGCAATATGTCAAGGACAATCACTTCTTATGCTTCCAGGAGGAGAGATCTTGTGGTTAGCCAATGCTTTGCATGTTCAGACCCAGAAACATCCCCCCTAAATAAATTCACACATGACTCAAATTTTGGTTTGGTTTTTGGCAGAATTTAGGGCACAACTTTAGGACTGGAAGTCCCGCTGCTTCATAGCACCCATACGCCTAGGATGATCCCAAGGACTAGCTGGGACTGGGATCCTGGAAGGTTGGAATTGGGAGAACAAGGCACCAGAAGAATCAAAAGCCTCACTCCCTTCGCTCACATCCGATGGACCATGGGCCGCAGAAAGAGTAGAAGATGTGGAAGGGCCAGGCTGAGACACAGGCTGCCTTCCAAACTGCTGAGCCAAAGACTCCAGTTCAGTATTAAACCTTGACACGGCTGCAGGATCTGATCCAATATTGGCCATAATTGCACCCAAACGATCCAGCGTATGCTGGGGAAGGAGGCGCTGAACACAATGACTGAGATGGGCTTCTTGTTAGGGTGCCAGCAAGTAGGCACACTGAAGAGCAGCAGACAGGGTTGGATAAGCCAAGGTCAGCAGTCCGGTCAGAGCCAGTTGCAGTCAGACAGTACGTGGGAGTCAAGAGTAGCCAAGGTCAGTTAAAGCCAGAAGTCCAAAAGCCGGGGTCAGGGAAGCCAGAAGTCTTACGTGGAGTCAAGAGTAGCCAAAGTCAGTTCAAGCCAGAAGTCCAAAAGCCGGGGTCAGTAAGCCAGATCAAGATAACAGGAACCAAGGACAAGATGAGCAAGGCAACTAGGCACTTCAGTACGATGTTGCAGACGCTGAGGAGTGTTTTTCAGCTCTGCGTTCCTTTGCAGAGAAGGGAGGGGGGGAAGGGGCCATCTGATAACCTGCCTGACTGGGGCCTGGTTCTGGATCGACTTGTTGCTGCAGTTCTGATCCTCCCTCCTCTCTGTCAGACTGCTCTTCTTCTGAGTGCTGCCACCAGTCTTCCCCAGGTGTCAATTCCTCAGATTCCTCTGTGGGGGCTTGCCTCTATGGGGGCTTGTCAGGGGGAGCTAGCCACCACTCCTCCTCATCTGTCTCAACCCTGACACTTCTAGTAACCCTTTTGGAAGAAGAGCAGGACTGGGATTTCTCTTAATAGGCATCCCGAAACCTTTTCAATAAAACAAGGGGAATTACAGAAATACAAACGGGATTAAAAGAGGGCACCCCGCAATCAAAATGGCACTCCCGCCAAAACAAGATGGCGCTTCCACCAAATTAGCTGGGTGATGACCTCCCCCTTGAAAGAAGGTAAAACGGTGATCGCGTTAAAACTGGGGAGAAGGGGGTTACCGGCCCTGGGAAATTCCCCACCAGCCCCTTAAGCAGAAAAATGGCAAAAGCAACTCGCTCGGAGAGGGAACTCTCAGCGAAGCCTTAAGCGATCAGCTGCCCAACAATTTTTCCAAGCCCCCAAGGCTGCAGCCACAGCCGGGACCATAAGGAAAAGCTGCTGTGCGAAAGCCAACAATTAATAGGCAGCAACAAGCTCCATGGACCGGGAACGCTCAAGGGATCAAGGGGAAGAAAAGAAAAAGATCACCAGGACGATCTGTCGAAGGTAAATCACTCTCTCTCCCAGTTGCACAGAGGACATGCTGTTGCTGTTCCGAATGCACGCACCGAAAGAGGAAGCTCTGGGTCACGTGCATGGGCATATATAGGTCCCTCGATCCACTTGGACTGCGCCCCATTGGCCAGATTGAACCCAACATCGAGGGACCTACCAATCAGGTGTTGTGGCTGACCAATCTTACCCACCCACAACACAGGGTGTCAGTTTCTCACCGCAAAACGTGCCCTCTTTGAGGGAGGACCCAATAAACTAGAATCAATCTTGGGAAAGACAGCATTTGAGGCCTAGCTTTGAAGCTTCTGCCAATATCACTGATTTTTATCCCTTCGTATTTGTTAAGATAAATACGGTGGAGGTAGGCAGAAGGAGGAGAGAAAAGTGGAAGGATTGCAGAAAATTGGCTTTTAAATCTGGCTTCCCCCAAGAAAGATGGTCATGCTCTGAGGTTTGCGGTATTACTTGATAAGCAGTGATTAAAACAGTAATCCTGAATTGTAATCAAAAAAGCAGCCGAGGCATTGAAATTACTTTTTCTGCTAAGCTTCCTCCTCCCAAACCCCTTCTGAAATACAGTCCTTTTACAGCAGATGATAATGGAGGGGCTTCCAGTTCCATTTAGAAATATCCAAGCCATTAATGTATAGTTTACAAAGCCCCCTCCCTCTTCTTTCAATCCCCATCAAACAGGGACCTACAATTAGAGGGTATAAGATGTTTCTATTCATAGTTCCAATGTCAGCTAAAGAATGCCTGACATTTCCCATATGGCGCTACAATCTGATGCGTTTTTGAGATATTTTTATTTGGATCAGTACATATGCTTCTTCCCCCCACCCCACCCCCATCACAAGCTGGTATCTACTCTCACATCTCCATGTCAGGAAAAAGCTTCACCTGCTAAATTATGGTGCACCAGAAGGCTCACTAGTACCATCTATGGGAGGGGTCAGAAAACTATGGGAGGGGTCAGTGGCGGGGGGCTGGTCCACTGTCCCTCAGAGCTTGGGGGGCGGACTATATTTTGGAGGGGGGAAATGAACGTTTTTCGCCCACCCGCAAAGAGGCCTGAAGATGCTTTGCTTTTCCTGTCCCAGTTGTCGTCCCAATAGCCAGGGCCGTCTTAAGCCCACCCAGCGCCCTGGCGCTAGGTCCCTCCAGCGCCCCCCTCCAGCGCCTCTCCAAGGGCCCGGGAGTGCCAAGCAGACCGTGGCAGCAGCGGGAGGCCACCTCCGAGGACTCCATGCTGCGCCTCCTTCTCATTTCCCCAGCACTGGGTTCCGCTCAGTCAAGCTTCGCCACCAGCGCGCACACCGCGGGACCAGCAAGAGCTGCTTGGGCGCTGTGCGCGCGCTGGTGGCGAAGCTCAACTGAGCGGAACCCAGCACTGGGGAAATGAGAAGGAGGCGCAGCGCGGAGTCCTCGGAGAAGGAGCGCAGTCCTGGCCAGATCGCCGGAACCCTGCGCTCACTTGGCGCCCTTCCAGCGCCCTCCAGCGCCCAGCACTGTGGTTCTCTGCGCCACTAGCCTCTATGGCTAGGACGGGCCTGCCAATAGCCACAGTTGGGCTTCTCCAGCCAGCCAGGTGGCATGGCGGGGCAGGAGGCTGCATTGGCCGGTGAAGACAGAAGCAGCAGCCCCAGCGGAGGAGCTGGGGATGGAGGTAGGGGAACGGGAGCAATGCCAGAGCTTTTAACCGCCTGCTGCTGCTGCTTCCCGAGAGGCACCACTGAGAAAAAGACAGAGCCGCCCGCGAACCCACAAGTGGCTGGCGGCTGCGGCCACCACAACAACCTGCCTGAACACCATGGGAGGAATGAAGGAGGCAGGCAGGCAGGCAGGCGGCAGTGAAGAAAGCGCATGAGGAAGCAGCTCGGAAAAAGGGGCGCGGAGAAGGAAGGAAGGGCAGACTGAGGGTGAGGGAGGAGGAGCAGGAGGAAAGCGCAGCAGTAGCTGGCAGCCTGCATCAAACACCCCCTTCACAGCGCCGCCCTGCTGAGGCGGGCAGTCGGGTGAGCTGATTCCCACCCTCGACAGCACCCGGTGTGGGACAAGATTGCTCCGTCTCTGAGGAGAAAAGTGCCACCGTGTGAGGGAGAGGGAGGCGATCCACATGCTGGTGGTCCACATGGTGATTCCCGGACCATCCGCGGGCCAGATCTAGAAGGCCATTGGGTCTGATCCAGCCCGTGGGCCTTAGTTTGCCAACCCATGATCTATGGCACCCCAAAAAGATATCAGTAAATATCCTACAAATGCACAGGAGATTGTTCACTCTTCCTACTGAGTTCATGTTCACACTGGCTCAGTCTCTTCTACAATGAACACACACACACACTTTAACATGCTCACATCTCATTGGATGCCAGGATTGGACAGCAGTCCTCTTTTTCCATTCTGAATAGAGGAGAGATGCAAAGAGCTTTTCTCAGTGAGTGAGCATAGAGGTGGCTGATGTAACTGCTTCCTCGTTCCCCATTGTGGGTGGCTTATTGGAGATGGGCACGCCGGCACCATTTTGTGCTCTTTTAGATGTGGCAGCCATTTTACGACTGGCGCCCATAGCACTTTCTCAAAATTCCAAATGTGCCCACTGGCAACCCCTGCTCTATACTTACAGTAAAGATGTGAGGTGTAAAAAAAAATTGGTTTCTCTTTTGCTGTGTTTGAAGCCAAGGGAAGAACAAATAAGTAGAAGGTTTTCTGAAAAGATGGAGAAAAGCTATGGGGTGATAGAGAGAAGGTGGAACTGCTCAACACCTCTGTCTTCACTCAAAAGGAAAGCAGTGATCATGGAACAAATAATACAAGGAGGGATCTTCAGCCCACGAGTTGGGGGAAAAGGTCAATGGGTCTACTCTGTATAATGCTAACACTGGATATAACCCTTTGCTGCCAGCCCAGTTTTCTTAGTCTCATATACATAGCTGCCAAGTTATCCCTTTTTTACAGGGATTTTCCCTTATGCTGAATAGGCTTCCTCGCGAGAAAAGCGAAAACTTGGCAGCTATGCTCATATATGATCCAGAAAATATGAGCTTCTTTGACAAGTCTGTACATAAGGAGACACTGCAAACCGTACCATCCAGAACTAATTTACTTATCCTCTTCCGAGCAATAGAGTATCGTACAAGATGTGTCGGAGCTGGCAACGTAAAGTATTTCCTAACTGAAATGCTCTTAAGATACATTTCTGAGTAGTGGCCTCATCACAACTGGATTTCATGCATGGAGATTTATTATACAGTGGTACCTCTACTTACGAATGTTTCCACTTACGAATGGAGCTCCGTCCGCCATCTTGGATGCAGTTTGGATAGGATTTTTTCTACTTACGAATTTTTAGATAGGGTTGCTTTGACTTATGAATTTTTTCTCTCAATGCATTCCTATGGGATTCGACTTACAAATTTTTTCTACTTACAAATGTGCGTTCGGAACGCATTAAATTCGTAAGTAGAGGTACCACTGTATTCAGGGTTGCAGCAGGGCTATTCTTTATCAGAGGTGGGAAAGGTTGAAGGTATTGCTTTGGTTTCCCCATCCCTTTCCTTTTTAACATAAAAATGTTTTTAAAAACAAAAACAAAAAACCCTGACCAACTCATATTTGATGGTAAAATCCCACTCTGATGAAAGTTTTCAGCTGGGCTGAGCATCAATAACTACTTTGGGTAATTTCTATCTATCAATCATCTATCTATCTATCTATCTATCTATCTATCTATCATCTATCTATCTATCTATCTATCTATCATCTATCTACAACATTTTTACACCACGTGTTAGCCCAAAAAACTCTCAGAACAGATTACAGAATCGAGACATAAGCATTGGGGCAGGCGACACATTCCTGGGGTAGAGAGATCCAATGTGGGGGGAGGGTCAGCAAAGGCTGCAAAACCATTACTGCTGGCTCACTTACTGAGGCTTTGACCTTCCACCTGCAGCGAAATTCGGACCACAAAACAGCAGCCACTCTAGAGGCAAGCCTGTAGCAACTGGGTTCATTTAGTGTTCTTTGGTGGCTGGATAACACTGTGCTGTTTTGGAGCAGTGGTGGGCCAACCTTTTGGCTTTGACCTGAGGGCACAACTCCTTTGGGGGTTTGTTGTTGTGGTGGTGGTGGCGGTTGTTGTTGGATATCAGGTGGCAAAGTCACCTGACCTGCTCATCCTGAGAGAATGTTGTGGGGGTGTTGATGGAAGAGAATCTTCCTGGGGGAGAGAAGGAGGAAAGTGTTTATCGATGCCCCAGATGAGAGCTAGCTTGATTGTATCTTCCATTTTATTCTCTGTGATCTATTATTGTGATTAGACGAGGGGTAGGGAAATTTTGCATCTGGGTTGGGGGCAGGAGGAGGAAGGGTGTGGGGCTGCAATTCCTGTGACGGTAGGTGGGTTCATGGGTGAGAGTGGAAGTATACAGAAGGGAGGGTGCCTGGTGCTGTTGTTGCTAAGTGCCAGGTCTTCACAACATAAAACTTATTTCAACCATGATTTGATTGGTGTGGGTAGCCAAGATTTGATTGCAAGGCCTTTGACAAGGTGCCCCATGATATTCTTGTAAAGAAGCTGGTAAAATGTGGGCTAGACAATGCTACCATTCAGTGGATTTGTAGCTGGATTACTGACCGAACCCAAAGGGTGCTCATCAATGGCTCCTCCTCATCCTGGAGAGTAGTGACTAGTGGGGTGCCACAGGGTTCTGTCTTGGGCCCAGTCTTGTTCAACATCTTTATCAATGACTTGGATGATGGGCTTGAGGGAATCCTGAGCAAGTTTGCAGATGACACCAAGTTGGGAGGGGTGGCTAACACCCCAGAGGACAGGATCACACTTCAGAATGACCTTAACAGATTAGACAACTGGGCCAAAGCAAACAAGATGAATTTTAACAAGGAGAAATGTAAAGTACTACACTTGGGCAAAAAAAATGAAAGGCACAAATACAGGATGGGAGACACCTGGCTTGAGAGCAGTACATGTGAAAAGGATCTAGGAGTTTTGGTTGACCACAAACTTGACATGAGTCAGCAGTGTGATGCAGCAGCTAAAAAAGCCAATGCAATTCTGGGCTGCATCAATAGGAGTATAGCATCTAGATCAAGGGAAGTAATAGTACCACTGTATTCTGCTCTGGGCAGACCTCACCTGGAGTATTGTGTCCAGTTCTGGGCACCACAGTTCAAGAAGGATACTGATAAGCTGGAACGTGTCCAGAAGAGGGCAACCAAAATGGTCAAAGGCCTGGAAACGATGCCTTATGAGGAACGGCTTAGGGAGCTGGGTATGTTTAGCCTGGAGAAGAGAAGGTTAAGGGGTGATATGATAACCATGTTCAAATATATAAAAGGATGTCATATAAAGGAGGGAGAAAGGTTGTTTTCTGCTGCTCCAGAGAAGCGGACACGGAGCAACGGATTCAAACTACAAGAAAGAAAATTCCACCTAAACATTAGGAAGAACTTCCTGACAGTAAGAGCTGTTTGGCAGTGGAATTTGCTGCCAAGGAGTGTGGTGGAGTCTCCTTCTTTGGAGGTCTTTAAGCAGAGGCTTGACAGCCATCTGTCAGGAATGCTTTGATGGTGTTTCCTGCTTGGCAGGGGGTTGGACTGGATGGCCCTTGTGGTCTCTTCCAACTCTATGATTCTATGATTCTATGATTCTATGATTCTAAGATTTGGATGAGCTTGGCTGCCTTATGCTCAACCAGCTATGTCCACCTGGGTTCTTAGTGCATCACCATTCCAGGTCAGAGAAGCAGGGGTGGGGGACACCATCATCCATAAAAATTCCATCTGCCTCACCAGGAGACTGATCTGCAATGTTTGAGGGATTCCTTGTGGTGTTGAGTCAGAGGGACATAATGGTGCTAGATGAAGTCCTGGATGTGGTGGAGGAGAACCCTTTCATGGTGGTGTCAGGGGACTTCAGCATCCAGACAAGCTGCCCCAGACAAGCCAGTCTGAGACTTCATGGTCTCCATGACAAGAATGCAGCTCTCTTCAATACCGTGTTTCTCATAAAATAAGACGTGCCTATAAAATAAGCCATGGGGCGATTTTCTTGAGGCAACAAAATATAAGATATACCCAAAAAACAAGCCGTACTGGGGTAGTGGTGGGAGCAGGTCTAGATGGCGCTTCCATAAGGAGCCGGCAAAAGCTGCAGCACGTGCTGCGCCAAGCCCCGACCCAGCGGGACCCGGCGAGAGCCACAGTGTGCGCCGCGCCGCGCCCCGACTGAGCGGGAGCCGGCAAGGGCCGCATCGCGCACCGCGCTAAGCCCTGACCCAGTAAGAGCCGCAGCGCGCTGAGCCCTGACTGAGTGGTAGCTGGCAAGGGCGGCAGCAAGCACCGAGCCAAGCCACAACCCAGCCAGACCCAGCAAGAGCTGCAGCGGGTACCATACTTAATAAAAAAAATAAGACATCCCCTGAATATAAGCTGTGGTGTGTTTTTTGGAGGAAAAAATAAATATAAGACGGTGTCTTATTTTAGGAGAAACACGGTACATTACTGACTGACACAAATGGTCTCATATCCCCTGGATTTGGTCTTTGCTACAAGGGGGATTGGTAATATTCCACTGATAGAGGTGGGGGCTTGTTAAGAGTTCATTTTTAAGATAGTTCTCTTGAGATTTTAAATTGTGGACTTTTCAATCCACTTAATTTTAGATTGCCTGTTTATTTGTAGTCATGGTGTGTATTCCTCTGAGATGATTTTCTGCACACTGAAATTTGTATGCTGGCTTTGTTTATTTATTGATTTTTGTTCTATGGTTATCATTGCATATTAATATATTATTGTTTGTAAGATGTCCAGAAAACGCCCCTGTTGGATAAATAGATAAATAAGTGATGGAATTCATTATGACAGCTGGTTAGCCTCCACTATCAAAACTTTGTTTTATGTTTTGTTTTTCTTAATGTACGTCAGTTTTGCTTTTAGAACTCATGGTTCCTGCCCCCCCCAGTGAATTTCATTCATTTCTAGAGGAACCGCAGTTACTTGCTGCTCATTTGTACAGACTGGCAATCAATAGTGAGCAATAAGGAGTTCCCTGGGCCACACTACTGCTTGGTTCCCATGATCTCTTCAAAGTACACATGGCAGGAATGTGGAGCAGAGAGGCTATTGCTCAACAATGGAGTTCTTGCTTTGCAAAGTGGAAGGTCCACAGCATCTCCAGGTAGCATCTCTGGGAAAGACGCAGTGTTTGAAAGTTGGAGAGTCACAAGCTGTCCCTGTGGGTAATACGTTGTGTATAGACAGTGTGATGGACCAAGGGTCTAACTCGGTATAAGGCAGCTCCCTTTAAGGGGAAAACCATGGCTCAGTGGTAGAGCACCTGCTTTGCATGCAAAAGGTCCCAGGTTCAATTCCAAGCATCTCTGGCTAAGGCTGGGAGAGAACCCTGCTGAAAATGCTGGGTAGTGACTGCCAGTCAGTGAAGACAATACAGAGCCATATGGACCAATTGTCTGACTCACAATAAGGCAGCTTCTTATGTTCCTGAGTACAGGACCCCGCCCAGAAGAATAAGTAGGAGGGACCCCAAATGCAATAGGACCATCTGGCCAGTTTCTGAAGTAAGTAAAGTAATGAACATTATCAACTTAAAGTCCAGAGTTTACAACAGCCTACCTTAACCTGGTGACTCGCAGATGTTGTTCATTTCTGCTGTATGAGGCTGGCCTGATATTTGGATGATGATGATGATGATGATGATGATGTTTGGGAAGGCATGAAATCCTACTTTTTTGGAAATAGGTGTCTTACCTTTAAATATGGTACATGGTGGGTGAGGACTTTTGCCTTCTTTATCAGAGGTGGGAAAGGTTGAAGGTATTGCTTTGGCTTCCCCATCCCTTTCGTTTTTAACATAAAAATGTTTTTAAAAACAAAAACAAAAAAACCTGACCAACTCACATTTGATGGTAAAATCCCACCCTGATGAAAGTTTTCAGCTGGGCTGAGCATCAATAACTACTTTGGGTAATTTCTATCTATCTATCTTTCATCTATCTGCAACATTTTTACACCACGCGTTAGCCCAAAAAACTCTCAGAGCAGATTACAGAAGCAGCTCAGGCTCACAATCTAAAAAGTCAGGACACATGACAAAAAAGTGACTGTTCTTCAAGTTACAGCAAATATGCTGTATGCTGGTTCTGGCTGCCTTTGCCATTATAAAGGGTGGCTCCACATTAGAAGTGCTCTCTCCCACATCAAATCAGATCCAGGAACAGAGCGTGCAACAGTGTCCAGGCCAGCAGGGCAGGGCAACGGTCTGAGTCTGGAAGGCAGTTAGACCCATCACAGGGGAGAGGACCTGATGGAGCTTGTCTTCCTCCTTTGCTGACATCAGTGGTGATTCTGGCTGTCTTGCCCTCTGCAGAAGCACTCCTGATCCCCACAGATCAGATCCAGGAACACGGCAGGCCAGAACACCCAGGCCAGAAAGGACAGGGACAGTTCTTGCCACACAGTTCTTCCCTCAGACAGCTGATTTCAAGAAACATCCCAAGAACTGCCCTCCATTTCCCATCCTTACAGCAGACAAAGTCAGCGCCAATTGTCAGTAGAAAGGGCAGCGCCCCGTTCTCAGTTTTATCACCAGTTCTTACACCATGCAGCCATAAGAGTCTTCTCTTTGTTTCATCTTGCATTGATTTCGTGTAATCGCTTTATGTGTTTCAATTTGGTTTCCCACCTTGAGCATGCTGGTGCAGGGGAGGGGAGGGGGAGAGAAAGCAGGATGTAGAGAGGAAAATACACAAACACAGTCGTTACCCAAAATGCACTGTTCTGCTGACACCCCCCCCCCAAAAAAAGATATAGCGTGCTGAGGATGTACCTTGGTTGACATACATCAGTTTAAACACTCTTGAGTATTTGATGAATTCAAGGACTGATTAGCAGTTCCCCAAGACAGCCCCTGGTTCACATTCTCTCCCCGTCTCCTCTCTCCCTCCCTTTCTCTCTTTTGCATGGTGCTCAGTCACAGTGCTTAAATCCCCCACTAACTCTGTGTTTCGCCTTCCAGATCTTTGCCTAGACTCAAGAGAAAGGACAAAAAGATAAACATCGCCTGTCTAAGGACAAGCAATCCATAGTGATGGACGCCAAGCAGATCACCTAGCTAATCTCGACTTGTCCCACTTTAGCGCCGGCTTTTCACAAATAACTATCGATTCCCCCGCTTGCCGAGTCACAAATCCTCATCTAATTCTCAGAGGGAAAGCGCAGTGGGAAGGAGGGAAGAGGAGTTGTGTTCTTCCTCCGCTGCAATCTCTTTCAAAAATCTCCCCAGCAATATTATCCCCTTCCGTCTCTCTCTGTCACTTAACTGCAGTTGTATAACTCTCCACCACCTCCACATTCAGAGTCAAATACATCCCACACCCCTCACATTTCCTAAATCTTCTCCTCCCATTAACCTCTGGAAGTAAACCAGAGAGGCTTGCAGCAGACAGCAGCAGAAACCAGGCAAGAGGCTGGAGAAGTTAAGGCTAGAGGTGGAGGCGAAAGGGTGGAGTAATAAGAAGACCCCCTGATTCTGTTTCTTCATTGTAGAGATGGGAACCTTTTGGGCCCCAAGGGTTGCATTCCCTTCTGGGGGACGTACCGAGGGCCATAGGCTAATTTAGAAGCACACACAGGCATCCCTTCCTACCCTCCCCTACAGGCAGACAAGAGGCATGACCAGAGTTCAAAAACATGCAAGGAATATGTGAAGTAGGGTTGGTGAGGTTTGTAGCCTGGTGAGAGGCTGTGGTCAGTGGTGGTCAGGGAAAGAGGGATGTGACTCTTCCATTGGAAGAGTAGGCTATATTTCATCCAGAGGTTACACACATCCTCTCCACCCATCCAAGCAAGGAAGAGGCAATATCACAGTGCAAGGACACACTCACGCCAGGCAAAAGCACTCAAGGAGGGATCAGAGCAGGGACAATGGTGGGTGTGGCCTGAGAATAGGGAACATGACCTAAGGAGAGTCCTGAAGGGCTGAATAGAGAGGTCCAGAGGAGGGGCCCTTTCAGCCTTTCAGTCTTCAGCAGGGAGGAGGGTGTGGACAAAGTGATAATTAATTGTTTCTGCCTGCCATTGTCTCTGGCGGTGTCCTCCCTTGGCATCCCTGACCTCTGCCCTACCAGTCCCAATGGGCACAGGTTCTGAGAGTCACAAGCCAGCGGTGGGCAGAGCCAGAGGCAAAAGTGAGCAGGGCAACAAATGCAGGTTTTATTTTTGTACAGGAAGCTAGTTTCAACAGACATTCACTCACACTCTGTCCTCTGGACAGGTAAGCAAGAGGCGCTATCAGATTTCAAGGATCCATTCCAGCGAGGCAAAGCTACTTGGGAGGGGGTGAAGCAGTGCCAGTGTGAGGTGTTGTTTGTGGGCAGGGGATGCAGCCTGCAGAGAGTTCTGAGGGCCAGATGGTGAGGACTGGAGGGCCTCATTCCTCCTCTTCTCCCCCTAGCCCAAAGATCGCTACTCCTGGTGTATTGGATGCTTTTCAAATACGAAGGGAGGACTAGAACCAATGGGCAGGAAAGTGCAAGGAAGCAGAATTTTTACTTAAAATTAGGAGCCATTTCCTAAGGGCAAGCTGAACAGTGAAAAAGTGAACAGTCTGCCTTGGTGGGCTCTCAGAAAAGGGTCATAGTTCAGTGGAAGAATATCAGTCTTGCATGCAGAAGGTCCCAGTTTCAATCCCCACCATCTCCAGGTAGGACTGGGAGAGAATCCTGTCTGAACCCTGGAGAGTCACTGCCAGTCATTGTAGACAATACATTGCTAAATAGACCAACAGTCTCACTCAATATTAGGCAGCAACGTGGAGGCTGGATGGCCATCTGCCAGGAATGTTGTAGGTGCATCCTGCATTGCAGATCCTGCAATGAGTCAGAGGTGGGACTAGATGGCTTCCCACTCTGCAACTCTATGATGGCTCAATTTTTCAAGTCACTCTTCAGTTCCTTTTGCATTAGCCCGCCTCAGCACACAGTTAAGAATTACGGGAGACGGGGGAAGGAATCCAAATTGTTTAATTCCTACAGCCCTCTCTGCTGAGCATCCAAACTTCAGTTTAATGCATCCCCTGTTGGCAAAGGCTGTGAAGATTGCTCACCGCATCCCAAGCTCTCCTTAGTGACATACCAAAGCAGCAGATCTTCAGAAACTGCTTCCCCCAGGAGGGCATACTTTCAGCATCAGACTCACTTGCAAAAGCAATTAGATGTAAGCACATCCACTCCAGTTCATTATAGACACAAGTGTGCTTTTAAAAAAATGAATAAGAAAAAAAGGGAAGAGAAATAGAAAGGTTGGCTTCCGGATTGAGCGCTGGCCATAGCGGTCGGAGGTCTGCGAGCTCCGCGGACCTCGGTGCGTCAAAGGTGGGGGGAAACCGCTCCAACGCAGCGGACCACCGAAAAAAGTCAGATCGTGCTTTCTGGGGGCATAGTTGTCTGACCGAGCGTAAAGCTGTTACCCTCTCCCCGGCAAGGGTCTGTTTAGAGCCCCCAAGAGTGAGGGGGTCGAAGCACAGCACATTTCGGACTCAGAACGTTACCTTTGACAGTGCAAAGCTGCAGGACTGCGAGGATTGAGCGGTCAATTTCTTCTGCAGAGGAGACTGGGAGGTTCAACCCATTACTACTCCCTCCCCCCTAAATTCTGGGAATTGGAGATGGCATTTAAAGGGACTCAGAGACGGATAGTGAAAAGGAAACAATGTGGGCAGGACACGCTTTGCAATATTACCATAGCTGTCAAGTCTCCCATTTTTCACGGGAAACCCCCGTATTTAAACCCGTTTCCCGCTGTTATCCCAAATAGAGAAAAATCCCGTACATCCTCCAGATTTCCTACCTGCCAGGGAGGCTCCTTCTGCACATGTCTGGACATGTGCAGAACCAATTTTGGGTGCCACTCTGCCCATGTCTGGGCACCGGAAATCGGGCAGAGTGGCACCAGAAATTGGGCAGTGCCGGCACCAGAAGTTGCTTCTATGCATGTCCAGACATGCGTAGAAGTGACTTCCGGTGGCACGCCGCTGCTGATCCTGGATTTTTTTTACCAGGAGATGGAGGGTATGAATATTATATAAAAATTAACCTCCACAAGTTATATGAAATGGTGACAATTCCAGGCCTACAGAATGTAAAGTTCAGGGGTGGGGAATCTGTGGCCCTCCACATGTTGCTGGACTCCAGCTCCAGCTGGCCAATGGTCAAGACCAGGCATCCCCAAACTGCGGCCCTCCAGATGTTTTGGCCTACAACTCCCATGATCCCTAGCAAACAGGACCAGTGGTCATGGATGATGGGAATTGTAGTCTAAAACATCTGGAGGGCCGAAGTTTGGGGATGCATGGTCAAGACTGGTGGTAGTTGTAGTCCCGGGACATTTGGAGAACCAGTTCTCCACCCCAGGTATAAGTGCTAATTATAAGGAATGTCTAGGGTTAGAACTGGGAGTCCATATGCTTGTGTGCTACTGCTATTTGCTGAGAGCCACACAGGTTACATGTTGCAAAGCTTCCTGGGTGGTGACGTGTTCCTAGACTCTGTAGTGACTCTGCCCACCCATGCTGGCTATTGGCTTCCCTTAACCTAAAAGGACTATAAAATCTTCCAGGTAGGACTGAAGCCTTGCCTGGGCAACAATGTACTCTTCACAGAGCTTGGTTTCTGGCTGCCTGTGGCCCAGCACTGATCCTAGCTTTCTGAAGGCCACTGTCCTGAGCATTACAGACTATGTCCTGACAATTGATTGTGGTCTCTTCCTCCCCTCTACGCCTGCCACAACTGCATGTGAGTTTCATCAACTTCTAGCTAAGTTTCATATGTCAGGGCCTGGGGAGACTCTCTCTTACCCTCTTTGCATCAAAGGAAGAGAATGAAACACCATTAGATGTTTATGAACTGTATCAATAAAACGGTTTGCAATTATCCTTGAGACTTTATTGCCCTAATTTTTGATTTTCCCTCCAAGCAAAAAGAAAAAGAAAAAGAAAAGATAATTAAGCTGCTAACTCCACTCCTAATGAACACAACCGGAGCAAATGAATGCTTAAAAAAATCCCAGATGGTACCCAACTAACCTTGCCTACTGCTAGAAACTACAAAAAAACCCAAATTGCACCTTTTACACCAAGGACGTGGCAACTGTGGCCTTCCAGATGTTGTTGGAGTCCAGCTCCCACCATTCCTGACCACTGTCATGCTGCTTGATGGGAGTTGGAATCCAGCAGCATTTGGAAGACCACGTGTCACCAAGGATGCTAGTGCTTTCACCAATCAGAGTAGGCAATTTAGGGCTCTAGAATTGAAATTAAGAACATAAAAAGAGCCCTGCTGGAACAAGCCAATCAACCATCTAGTCCAGGCACCCCCAAACTGCGGCCCTCCAGATGTCTTGGCCTACAACTCCCATGATCCCTAGCTAACAAGTCAGGGATGATGGGAATTGTAGTCCAAAACATCTGGAGGGCCGAAGTTTGGGGATGCCTGATCTAGTCCAACATTCAGTTTTTACAGTGGCCAATGAGATGCTTTCAAGAACTCCCCAAGCCACCTGAGAACAACATTCTTCTCCTCACTTGTGATTCCCAGCAACTGGCATTCAGAGGCTTATTGCCTCCAACAGTGGAGGGAGAACCTAGACATTGTGACTAGTAGTCTTATCATCCATGAATTTGCCCAATCATTTTTTGAAACCATCCAAGTTGGTGGCCATCCCTGCCTCTTGTGGGAACAAATTCCATAGATTAACCATGTGCTGTGTGAAGAAATTCTTCCTTTGGTCTGTCCTGAATCTTCCAATATTCAGCTTCCTTGGATGTCCCTGAGTTTCAGTATTATGAGAGAGGGAGATAAACTTTGCTCTATCCATTTGTAATTGGTTGTAAAATGCAAATTCCAGAGCAAAGCAAGTTTATGTTTATTAGAGATGTGCAAATGTGGTTCATTTTGCAGAGTTCAATTTTAACCAACAGCTTAACCACTGAAGATGCTCGAGATGATGGACTCCCTCTTACTGAAGGTCTTCTAATAGAGGCTGGATAGACTACTGTTGGGGATGCTCTAGTATTGGGATTCCTCTATCAAGCAAGGTGTGGGGGTGTGAACTAGGTAGCCTACAAGACCCTGTCCAATTCTATGAATTTAGTTATTTAATTACTATTAGGAATTTTATGAAAGATATGCAGATGCCTCAGAGTTGCTGGTACATCAAAGAAAACCAATGCCAACAATAATTTAAAAAAAAAAACTCCCCAAACATTCCATTTGTGGGAATGTTCAGGAATGTGGATGAGGAGATATTGTTTAATATATCCTATCCCCGCTTGCGCTAGCAAGCACAAAACTTTAGCAGAGTAAAACATTCCCCTTTTGCAAAATACACAGCAGAAGAACGTTTGCGCAGGCTTGATTTAAGCCACTAAAATAAAGTGTATTTTCCTGGTATTTCCCCTTTTTCCCTCTTAAAAGAAAAGACACAACACAATGCTCTTAAAAGTATAAAAGATGTTTACTTACAAGCATCTCGAGGTACAGCACACTCAAGAGGTAGACTTGCTTAGTTAAAAGGTAATATATACATTGTGAAGTTCACTTATAAGAAGTGAGACTCCATCTCATCTCTCTCTCTAGGCTGGAGGCCTTGAGGGAGAGACTCACTAAGATGTGTGTAGTCCAAGAGGTCTGGTCCAAGAGAGGGAAAATGGCTGTTTCCTTCAGGATTTATCTGCCACTTCCTCAACTCATTTGCATGTGAAGGAAGAGGAAACTACGCTTAGTCATATCCTCCTCCTCAGTCCTCCAAGTGGACTATCTAGGGATTGTTGTGACTTGACTGCACTTAACCCTTTGCATCCCACAAACCCCTTCTCAGGCAATTCACAACATACACAAAAACATACATAAATAACTTTAATCAACCACCCAAGAGTCCCAGCTTGCCACGAAGATCCTGGAACTTCTCTCTTGGCAGGGGCTTTGTTAGGACATCTGCAGTCATCTGGTCAGTGTTGCAGTAACACATTTCAACAAGTCCATCCTCGATCACCTGGCGTATGTAGTGGTACCTGACCCCAATGTGTTTGGTGCGTGCAAGGAACTTTTCACTTTGTGTCAGCTTCATACTGCTCTGATTGTCCTCCATCAAGCTGACAGGTCCCGTTCTTGGCACGCCAAAGTCCTTCAGGAGCTGATCCAGCCAGGGGATCTCTCTGCAAGCTTCCGAAGCCGCAATGTACTCAGATTCTGTGGACGATAAAGCTACACATTTCTGTTTATAGCTGCCCCATGCAATAGCTCCGTCCCCATACATAAAAACATAGCCACTTGTGGATTTATAATCCTTATTGTCCCCAGCCCAATCCGCATCAGTGTACCCAAGCAGTTTAGGGTCTCTGACAGCTGGCAGTTTTAATTTACAGTCCATGGTTCCCTTTAGATAACGAACAACCCTCTTAACTCCAGCCCAATCATGCTCAGTGGGACAACTTACTTTCCTACTTAGGATCCCCACTGCACTTGCCAGGTCAGGTCTGCATGTGGTAACCAAATACAAAAGTTTGCCGACCGCTGACCTGTATTGCGTGTTGTTTGGCAGCAACTTCGAACCTTGTTGATTCTTCAAGAAGTCTGTGGCCATCGGTGTCGCAACTGGGTGTGCGTCCTGCATCTGCATGCTTTCAATCAGTTCAGTTATCTTTTGCCTTTGGCTGAGTAAGAACGATCCATCCTCTTCTCTCTCAACTTGAATTCCCAAGTAGTATTTCACTTTTCCAAGTTCCTTGACCTCTACTTCCCTGTTGAGGTGTTTGACTATGTCTTTATAGTCTTTCTCATTTGACGTAGAAATTAAAAGGTCGTCAACAAAGGCTAAAATGTACGAAAACTGTCCATTCCTTTGTTTGGTGTACAAGCACTTATCAGCAGTCCCTTGCTTGTACCCAAGCTGCACCAGCATCTCATGGAGTTTCTGGTTCCAAGCCCTCGCTGCTTGCTTCAAACCATAAAGTCCTTTCTGCAGCTTGCACACTAGATGTGCCTCATTTGGTTTAATGAAACCTTTGGGCTGCTTCATATAAATCTGCTCAGAAATTTCGCCGTGAAGAAAGGCTGTCGCAATGTCAATATGGTAAACTGACATTTGCTTAGATGCTGCAATACTTAAAAGTAGTCTGACACTGCTGTATCGAACTGTCGGTGCAAACACTTGATCGTAATCCTCTCCATACTTCTGGGAAAAACCTTGTGCCACAAGCCTAGCTTTGTAGCGTTGCACCTCCCCTTCTGAACCCTTTTTAACCTTGAACACCCATTTACTTCCAATTGCTTCCTTACCAGGAGGTAGTTCTGTGAGTGTCCAGGTCCTGTTCCGATGAAGTGCATCTATCTCCTCCTGAGCAGCTTTCCTCCAGAGACTGGCTTCATCTGGTGGCATCCTCTCTATCTCTTCCCATTTGGAAGGTTCCTGTGGAGACGCCGACCTTGTAAGGTAGGACAGCCGTAATGGTGGAACACCTCTGTTGGTTCTGGATGAGCGTCTGACCTCTGGTCTTTCGACCGCATCAGCTTCCTCATCCTCCTCCAGCAGTGGCATATCCCCATACAGCTGCTCGTCATCATCTTCGTCTCTGGTGCTGCCAGGGGCCTGGACCTCCACGTCTTCTCGGGTGTCACCTATAGGGGGTGCTACGACACTAGAAGTTGGATTAGTACTTTGTATTGGTTCAAAAGGAAAAATCACAAATTCCTCATCCTGTGGCTCCTTGGAACAATCAATGGCAGTGTCCTTTGTATCAACTTTGCCTTGCTCATCGAAGTAAATTACATGCTGCGAACTTGTCTTGCCAGTTTGCGGATCCAAGACTCTATATCCTTTTCCTCCAGAAGCGTACCCAACTAGGATCCCTGCCTTCGCTCTGGAATCAAGTTTGTGTCTGTGCTCCTTGGGCACATGATAGTAGCACAAACTTCCAAATACACGTATATGTGACAAATTTGGGGCTTTTCCATGCCAAAGTTCAAATGGTGTGCGCTCTGCGCCTTTTGTGGGCAGTCTGTTCTGAAGATAGACTGAGCAACGAGCCGCTTCACCCCACAGCCTGTGTGACAAGTTAGCTTCCTTTAGCATGCACCTTGTCATTTCCAAAATGGATCTAAATTTCCTCTCTGCAATTGAGTTTTGTTGGGGTGTGTAGGCAACTGTGGTCACGTGTGATATGCCTTCTCTAGCCATGACGGCCTGCATCTCATGTGAACAAAATTCCCCACCATTATCGGACATTAAAATGGAAGGGGCTCGCTGGAACTTGTTCTTGACCATGTTAAGATAGTCCCTGAACAATTCCACTGTCTCACTCTTCTCCTTGATAAAGTAGGCTACGCAGAATCTCGAGAAATCGTCCAAAAATATCAAAATATATTTATTACCTCCTAGAGAAGACACATTCATTGGTCCACATAGATCTGTATGGACAATGTCCAATACTTTAGTGCTTCTCTTCTCTGCACAACGTGGGAAAGAAGGTTTAGTTGCTTTCTCACTAACACAAGTTATACATTTTGATGTTGGTGTATTTGTGTTGCTTTGCTTTACCTGCAGACCTCTCACAAGATCACCTTTCTGTAGTTCCAGAATAACGTTGGTGTCTCTGTGTCCAAGTCTCTTGTGCCAGAGTTCCAGACTTCCTTCGTCCTTTTGACTTGGTTGCGCCACCTTTGCAGACTGGTTCTGCTGGTTCTCTGAAACATTAAGCTCATATACACCATCCTTTAGTGTGCCTTGAACATAAACTTCATCATGCTTAGTCACAATACATTGTCCTTTTTCAAATGTAATTTTAAAACCTTTCCTGTCCAAACTGGACACGCTGAGTAAGTTGCAATTAAGCTTTGGTGCAAACTTAACTTCAGTTATCTTAGTATTAATTGTTTCATGATCTACGTTGAATTTCAAATTCACAGTTCCTGAACCAATTGCCTTTACAATGTTGCCATCAGCAATCTCAATTTCAGAGGTTTCATCCCCATTAATCTCATTAAAATACTCCTTTTCATAACAGAAATGAGAACTCGCTCCACTGTCAAGAATCCACTTATTGCGCTTATTTTCACAATCCTGGACAGCTAAACTCCTCTCCTGCATCAACATGGTTTGCTCATGACTCCCCTTCTTAACACCTTGTGGTTTTGAGGGGTGGGATTCAACTTTATCCCCATTTTGACTCTTGCAGTTCCTTGCTATGTGGTTTTTCCCATTGCATTTAAAACAAATTATTTCTCTAGATGTCTGTCTGGACTTTCCAAAATGCTTGGATGCATAGCTGCTATCCTTCCTCCTTGGATTCCTTTCTTGAGAATCAAGGCTATCTCTGCATTCCTCTCTTAAATGGTTGATAAGCTCATTAAAAGTTAAATCCTTTGTGTGATCCATTATACTTTTAAATGGAGCAAACGTAGGTCCCAATGATGCAAGCATAAACGTTACTTTAGTCACATCATCAAAGGCTCTGGGAGTAAGGGCAATTCTTTGAACAATCTCAGAAAAATTCTTAAAATGCTCTGTAAACTCTTCTCTAGAATTCATCTTCAACTTGAGTAACTTATCCAACAAGTATCTATAGGAACTCTCTGTAGATTGTGCATAAATGCGTTCAATGTCCTCTAGGATCTTAGATGCATCATCTTCAAAATTTATCATTGATAGATGCTCATTCCTCAAACTGCTCAAAATTATGTGCTTGGCTTCATCATTTTTAATACTCCAAGCTTCTATCTTAGCTAAAGCTTCTGCATCGGTTCCTGTAGGCTTTTCTTCCTTAATGGCCTGCAGAACACGCCTAGCAGCAAGATAAACTAAAACGCGCTGCTTCCACTGCACAAAATTATTGTCATCCAGCAGCATAAAACTTGGTCTTGCCTCACTATCAAAACTGGAGCTTGCCATCTTAAAACTTCAAAAATTTCCAAAATTCAAAAATCTTTCAAAAATCAAATTCAAAATCTCAAAAATATCTTCACTACCTCTGAGCTTTCTCAGTGCTGTAAACTCTGAGGGAGGGGAGGGGTAGTTAATCCCCCAAGCACACTGCAGAACAAAGAGACCATGTGCTCAACCAGGAAATCCTAACTGGAAAAATCCTACAGAGTTCAAAATCACAATCCAAATCAATCCTTCAAAAATACACAAAATACGCAACTCTGGGCCGCAATAACCCTATGTGGGAATGTTCAGGAATGTGGATGAGGAGATATTGTTTAATATATCCTATCCCCGCTTGCGCTAGCAAGCACAAAACTTTAGCAGAGTAAAACATTCCCCTTTTGCAAAATACACAGCAGAAGAACGTTTGCGCAGGCTTGATTTAAGCCACTAAAATAAAGTGTATTTTCCTGGTATTTCCCCTTTTTCCCTCTTAAAAGAAAAGACACAACACAATGCTCTTAAAAGTATAAAAGATGTTTACTTACAAGCATCTCGAGGTACAGCACACTCAAGAGGTAGACTTGCTTAGTTAAAAGGTAATATATACATTGTGAAGTTCACTTATAAGAAGTGAGACTCCATCTCATCTCTCTCTCTAGGCTGGAGGCCTTGAGGGAGAGACTCACTAAGATGTGTGTAGTCCAAGAGGTCTGGTCCAAGAGAGGGAAAATGGCTGTTTCCTTCAGGATTTATCTGCCACTTCCTCAACTCATTTGCATGTGAAGGAAGAGGAAACTACGCTTAGTCATATCCTCCTCCTCAGTCCTCCAAGTGGACTATCTAGGGATTGTTGTGACTTGACTGCACTTAACCCTTTGCATCCCACACCATTAACAGCCTATGAATTCTAAGCAACGTTGGCCCTAGCTAATTCCTCTAAACTAGACACAATGGTTTCAATCCATACGCGAGAGTGTGGAACTATTTCAGAATGAGGGTCATGTTCTAATCTGGGCAACCTTCTGGGAAGTGGGTAGAACCAGAGGCAGAAGTGGATAAAGCAATGAGTTTAGCCTTGTATGTACATGAAGAAATGTCTCCACCCACATCGTTCAGCTCAGACCCTGAGGTCCACCTCCGAGGGCCTTCTGGTAGTTCCCTCACTGCAAAAAGTGAAGTTACAGGCAGAAGGCGTACTTGGTAGTGGTACACACCCTGTGGAACACCCTCCTATCAGATGTAAAACAGTTAAGCAACTATATGACTTTCAGAAGAAAGTTCAGGGAAGTTTTTAATATTGGTTATGTTTTTACATTCTGTTGGAAGCCGCCCAGAGTGGCTGGGGCAACCCAGTCAGATGAGCAATGTATAAGCAGGCCTTTATTTCAGCGGGAACGCACAGGAACTCGGCCCTCTCAGGTGGGTTCCGGCACCTCTGAGGTGGATGCCATTGCCATTCTAAGAGAACGAGGGAGGTGTTTGTGGTTAGTTCCTGCACCTCTTTTTCTAGAAAAATAGCACTGTTTGCTTACTTACAGTGTACTTACTTACTTACTTACTTACTTACTTACTTACTTACTTACTTACTAGATAGTTTCTACCTGGGCTGTGAGCAGAACGTCTCCAACTGCAGTACGTCCTCAATCCACCCCTTTCAGGCTGTTCTGCTCCAGACCAATCTGGGGACTGCCTTCTCTGCCTTAGAGATGGTGGATTGCATTTAAGAGGGGTTCAACAATGGATCCAATGACAATGGTTGATCGCTTGGGGTCTTAAAGCAGAGACTAAACAGCCATCTGATGTGAGTGAGAGAGAGGGAAGTGTGTGCTCCAGCTCTGTTCCTGTACTTGGCAAGAGTTGACCCACACACCCCTCCAAATTTATGAGTCTACTTTATAAGCCCATCAGAATAACAGACATTTGGCTAGAAGGGGTTTTTTAAAATAAAATATATATAATAAAACAACATAGAATAGAGCAGGCATCCCCAAACTTCGGCCCTCCAGATGTTTTGGACTACAATCTTCCCCAGCCTCTGGTCCTGTTAGCTAGGGATCATGCGAGTTGTAGGCAAAAACATCTGGAGGGCCGCAGTTTGGGGATGCCTGGAATAGAGTCCTCCAGAATGTGATTGTTTTCATCTTAGATACAGACATCTGTCTAGCATTTGGCTCTGGTGGTACAGAAAGTATGAATTTGCTTCTGTACCCTGAGAGCTAACAATGCCATTCTCTCTCTCTCTGTCTCTGCACTCCCATTTATTCATCTCAGCATCCTCTGTGAGAGCTAATGCGATTTCTGGGCTTCCTTCTTGGAGGAATTTCAGCTGATTGCATCCTGCATGAGGCACTGGCTGGTTTAACATCAACTGCATCCTGTGCATTGCATCCTCCACTTCTTGTTCAGATTCAGACAAGAGGGCACATGCTGTACAGTTGGAATTTTTTTAAAAAAGCAGCTTGTGCATTCTAATTGTATCATCAGCACTGCTAGGCTCACTTGGTGCTGCCTGGTGCTCAGATAATTTGAATTAAAAACTGGACTCTTCTTTATAAATACAATAGAATAAAATAATGCATGCTTCCCAACCTATCCAGCACCCCTCTGCAACAATCAGCAATCTTAATTTGTAGATTTTCCAGAATGATCAAGTCTCCAACACAGCTGCTTTGCATCCATGGCTCCCTTTGAAGAAGTGTGCATGCACACGAAAGCTCATACCAAAATATAAACTTAGTTGGTCTTTAAGGTGCTACTGAAGGAATTTTTTTGTTTTGCTTCGACTCAGACCAACACGGCTACCTACCTATTGATGTTCAATTCACTAGTGAACTCACTGGGAAAATGGAGGTGAGAGTGGACAAAGAATGCATTGTAGCCATGGCTCAGTGGCTGAGCATTGGCTTTGCAAGCAGAAGGTTCCAGGTTCTATCCCCAGAATTTGAAGAGAGGGCCAGGAGAGTTTTTGGGCTGCAATCTCAGAGAGCTGCTGGCAATCACTGTGGGCAGTACTTAGAATGACTGATGGTCTGATTCAGTTAAATGCAGCTTTCTATATTCCTTCTTTAATGTGAGATTTATGAAACCCAAAACCTGGGTTTAAGCTCACCCTCTGTGGTTTAACCCACAGTGCCACCTGCGTCCCTTCAAAGGTAAAGGTACCCCTGACCATTAGGTCCAGTCATGGAGGACTCTGGGGTTGCGTGCTCATCTCCCTCTATAGGCCAAGAGAGCCGGCGTTTGTCCGCAGACAGCTTCCAAGTCATGTGGCCAGCATGACTAAGCCGCTTCTGGCGAACCAGAGCAGCGCATGGAAACGCCATTCACCTTCCCGCCAGAGCCGTACCTATTTATCTACTTGCACTTGACGTGCTTTCAAACTACTCGGTGGGCAGGAGCTGGGACTGAACAACGGGAGCTCATCCCATCGCAGGGTTCAAACCACCGACCTTCTGATCGGCAAGCCCTAGGCTCTGTGGTTTAGACCACAGTGCCACCTGCATCCCTTGTACCTGAGCTTTAGGGTGTCACTGTATCCTTTGGTTGCTCTTTGGCCATGACTATTAGCTTTTAGCACATAGACCAGGCATCCCCAAACTGCGGCCCTCCAGATGTTTTGGCCTACAACTCCCATGATCCCTAGCTAACAGGACCAGTAGTCGGGGAAGATGGGAATTGTAGTCGAAAACATCTGGAGGGCCGAAGTTTGGGGATGCCTGACATAGACTATTAGCACATAGTTAAACGATGGAACTTGCTCCCACAAGAGGCAGTGATGGCTACCAGCTTGGATGGCTTTAAAAGAGGGTCAAACAAATTCATGGAGGATAATGGCTACTAACCATGATGGCTATGCTCTGCCTCCACAGTTAGAGGTAGTCATGTTTCTAAATACCAGTTATTGGAAATGCCAGATGGGGAGAGTGTTCATGTGCTCACACCCTGCTTGTGTGTTTCCCCCAGACATCTCGCTGGCCTCCGTGAGAACAGGATGCTGAACTAGATGGGCCATTGGTCTGACTGATCCAGAGGGCTGTTCTTATATTCTTATGCCTGGGGCAAATCCTAGTTTCAGGCTCATTTCAGACTACTGCCTATGACTCAGTCAAGGCAAGAGGCTGCAAATATTTTCAACAGCTTGGATTAAAAGCTGAGCCAGAGAGGAATTCCCAGATTATTCACCCATCACTCAGTCCCCCCCTCCACCCAGTTAGCTACCCAAACCCTTTCACCCTCTAAATCACACTTACTGGACAGTACTGTGTGAGCAGCAACACTAATGGAGCTCCAGTCCCAATAACAGAAGAGGGAAGTCAAGAGTTCATCTCTCTTTTCTCTTTCACCTCTTCTGTTATCTGGTAAGTGATAGAAGAGGAGGAGGTAAATCTTTAGTAGCACTTGGGAGTCATAGTTCTTCTAAATAGCCCTTGGAAAAAACTATAGTGCTGAAGGGACATTGGAGCTTGTAGATGAAGCACTCCCATTGTTCCTGCTCTCACCACATCCCTTGATAAATATGATTAAAACCAGAGGCAGGAGCCTGTGACCCTGCAAATGTTGCTGGACTCCAGCTCCCATTAACTCTCACCAATGAGAATGCTAGGAGGGGCTGATGGGAGTTGGAGTCCAACTACATATAGAGGGTCACAGTTTCCTCAGCCACAGTTTCCTCAGCCAGAGATAGGAATTGAGAGGGAAGGGGTGGGTGATTTCTGAAGTCAGAGTTTCCCCAGAATATAACACAAGCTGTTTTCTCTGTGTGAGAAATATTATTTCTAATATTTGTTTCAGTTCAGGTTGTGGGGAGTTTACCCCTTACTCACCCAAACCATTTCAAAGACGTCTTCAATTTTAAAGAGTTAACAAAAAGGAAAAGTATTAGTTCAGACCCATCACAAATCAGACAAAGAAATAACAGGATGCTATTAATTCCACCGTAAAATCAGTTTTACAATTTATTCTACGTTTTGCCTCCCCCAATGACACAACACTCTAATTACCTCTCATACCCACACAAAGAAAGTATTCAAATCAGTTATTATCATACCGGATCTCATCTTTCCCCAAAGCAACTGGCTAATTTGACGCTGCTTACTGAGGCGTGGTGGGTGGGTGCTGAGCTGCCTAAACCTGATGCTGGAGAAGTGTGTATTTCTGAGGTTTTACAGAACACCTGAGCACACCCTTGGCCTGCACATGGGCAGAAGGTGCTGCTACTCGTCAATCATCCCCTGCCCAGCCTCATTTCCTGTCACTGCCCTCCCACTCATCTGTGATGTGGGGGAGAAATGAGGAGCAACATTTTCACGATTTTATGTTAATGGGGAGAGAGCACTTTGTATGTTCTGTGACTTTACCAGTTTGACAGGCTCATGGGGAAAGATAATTACTGTTCTTAGAAATACTGAGAAGCCTGTTACAAGTTAAGCATTGGCTGGGTCAGGCCACTGGGTTTAAGGACCAGGCCTTCACAACTCTTCCTCTTCACTAAAAAGAGAAAGCAGCATAAACCAAGCAGGTTTGCTAGACTGTCTAGACCTGTGTACAGATTTCCAAGTTCACATAATGTTTTCTGCGCATAGGAAGGAGGAGCCTGTACATCTGGTCTCTTCACCATGGAATAATAACAGTAATTAGCTGCTTGACTGAAGGATGAAATGACAAAAGGTGTTGATTCCCAGTGCCAGAAAAATAACTTTGGGTTCCGGTTTCCGCCTGCAGGAATGGCGGACCTGTTTTCCATCTCTCTGACCTTCGTAAGGAATTTGGCGGTTGCTAGGGGAGTAAATGGCAACCCCCTACCCTTTCCGGGGGTTACGGAGAGGGGCCGCTGGCCCGCGATGCCCCCAGACCCACTCCGACTGTTTTTGGAGTGGGGGGAGCTTGGGCTGAGCACTTACGAGGGCCAGGACTCCCGGACGCTAATCTGCATGGCGGGGATTTCCATGGTTAAAGAAGATAATTAGGCTTAAATCTATGGACATACTTCAGAAGGAGGGGAAGAAGCGCTGTTTACTGCTGAGAAATTTATGCTGCTGAGGGAGAGGAGTTAAAGACTGTACTGCATCTGGAAGAAGGATTGATGGGGACGGAGCGATAAGGGAAGTGAGTTTTTATTTTTTTTCTTCATATTGTTGCCTCGTACCTTCCCGGACGCGATGTCCTGGCTTGTTTGGAGTGAAAGAGAAGCAAAAGACTGTGTGAGTTGAACTTTATAACTGTTGTTACTGAGCATATTTTTTAAAGATGTGGAGTTGCCGATGAGAAAAGCCCCCCCTAGTCGGACGGAAGGAGTTCTGGACGCGTTCGGAGGATTTATGAGCTGTGACGCACTTTAAATTGGAGCAGCGACCTGAAGCTAAGTTCAGCTATAGGGCAAGGAGATCCATTAATTTACCAAGAGTTTATGGTTTGATGTTTGGGTCTCCTGCCTGGAAAAGCTGTAAATTCTATAATGATCGTAAATCTTCATGGCTATGAGAGAAAACGAAAGTGATTTGAGCTTTTTAAGATGGCGCTGCTTCGAGCTGCTTCGACGCAACAGGGAGCTCCATTAAGAAGATTTATGGGGAGGCTGGACTGATTAACTCACACAGGAGAAAGAACATCTGTGAAACTTTGTTTGATATTTATCTCAGCAGCTGGGAAACAATCGGATGAAAGTGGAAAACATCTATGTGACTGTAAGGGGAAGATCTGGATTATTATGAACTTGGAGGACGATTTGAACTTTAGAAAAAAGACGGCAGTGGACAGTTGCGAGGAATTCCCAATTTCTTGAAGCATGGGAACCCAAATAAAAAATTCTTTAGATGATTTGGCATAACATTCGGTTTGATTGATATATATATGTGTATAATTTGAAATATTGAATGTGATATAATTGGTTTTAATTGGAAAATTAATAAAAATATTTTTTAAAAGAAAAATAACTTTGAGGCAGGGAAAGCCAGGAAAGCTCTGAACTGAAGTTACAACTCCCTCTCAACAACATCGTGGTATACTATTTCTTTTCCCATTCACAGGACTAATGTTTTCATGTCTGTGGCTTTCTAACACTTAGGCACAATCTGACCCTGGGTTTTTTACTATTATTATTATTTCTTGGTCCTGGCAAACCTCTATCCATATTTGTAGGAACCTGTCTGACCCAGATCCTACAAAGACCTCTTCTGAGGAAGAAGTGTGGGACTCCACAAAGAACCCAAGTACAGCTGAGGATCTAAAAGAACCTGCAATAGTGTTGGATTTTTTTGAATAGTCAAGTTACTTTAGAGCCAGTCTAATGTAAATACTGTCTGTTTAAGAGAAACAGGTGCCGGTGATTTCCGTTAATTGCTCACAACGTGGGCTCTGCTCCTTGTATATAAGGCTCTGCCAGAAAGCCTTCTGTATCTCTTAGTTAGATCTTTCAGTTTGATTCATCTCTTAGTAGATCACTCTCTCGGTTGACTGTATCTCTCAGGGAGATCAGTACCTTAGTTGGAGAATACTTAGTTGATTCTCAGTTGTTCTCAGTTTAAGAGATTCCTAGTTGAATCTTAGAGAGTTGCTTAGTTATAATGCTAGTTTGCTGTTAATTCTTGGGTAGTTTAATGGGAGTTATGTGGGAGTTTGTGGGAGGTTTGGAATGGATTGAAAGTTGGAATGTCGGTAGATAAAGTTGCTAAGAGAGAAAGCATTTATCTTTAGTTTAAAGTCTCTTTTGAGTCAGTTTGTTTTTTCAGTTAAAGAAACCCAACTGTTTGTATTTTCATCTCTATACTTTTACAAGTGTGCAGCTAGTAAGGGGTTTCATATAAGGGAGATAATAACCTACGCTCTTGGTGGTGTTTTCTTAGCCAGGTCGACTTCTGACTGCATATACTCTGCGTGAAGCGTACTTTAAAGGGCCGCTGGAAACTGGGATATATGATTTAGGTTAAGCAGGTTTCAATACCCAGTTTTCTCCTATATTATTCTTCTCTCTCTCTCTCTCTCTCTCTCTCTCTCTCTCTATATATATATATATATATATTATTCCAAAAAATAGTCCCAAGGCAGTCTGGCTGTCCCACCCAAGCCCAATTTGCTCCTCAGGCCTCAAGACAGATCCCAGAGGAAAGCCCAGAGACAATGTAGGAACACCAGTTTGGTTGCCAGAAGGTTCTATTGTCAGGGGTCTACTCAGGAGGAAGCATCTACTCAAGAAGAGGGCTATGATACACTTGTTGACCCAGCAGGTAACCAGGAAGAACAGCCAGTAGCAAGGATATATATCTGAAAGAAAGGTACATCCACACCTTGCTAGAATCCAGACCATATGGGAATTGTTGGCAATAAAATGACAGATCAAACTGCCAGCAATGCATTAGGACACTAGATCATTGGCATTGGGTTGCCTTTGTCCTCTCTGGAAGTACAATGTTGGGCTAAGTCAAACATGGTGAAGGCTCTCTATATGTTGATGAACTTTAACTCTCATCATCTCTGGCTGTTGACCATGCTTGCTGAGTGTTGTAGTTCAGCAACATCTGGCAGGCCAAATCTTCCCCACCTAGGTTAAGTGGAAGCTTATTAATGAATGGCAAACGGGTCTTCACATATATTATCCTGCAGTGATTCTTATTATCCTTTGAAAAGTTGGCTATTATTATTATTATTATTATTATTTACTATTATTCATTAAATGTGTATGCCACCCTTCATCCATAGATCTCAGGGTGGTTCACAATATATTTATAGCTGTCAAGTTTTCCCTTTTCTCTTGAGGAAGCCTATTCAGCATAAGGGAATTTCCCTTAAAAAAGGGAGAACTTGACAGCTATGAATATATTAACCCTGTATTTCAGCATGGCTGTCTCTTGGCTTAAGAGTGTCCTTGGCATAGTGATGACCTCTGATGCCCCCTCAACTATAATGGTTGACCCCCATGACCGCTGGCTTACCTGGCAGGTGCTCTGAAAGTGGGTCCCTCAGAAATGGGTCTCGAGGGCACAACAGGTGAGTTGCAGGAAAGCTGTTCCCACCATGTTGGATTCCAGCTTAGGCAGACCATGTCAAGAATTTATCTTGCCCAGGTGCAATTACCCTTGTGCTGATTTGATTAAACAGCAAAGCTGGGTGTTGTTAATCAGGTTCTTGTGAGTAAGCTTGTGATTGGGTTGGCTGGCTTCCAGACTTTTATAGTTTGGTATAAATACCCTGTTAGTTTAAACTGCCAGCACACTACACCATACTTCCAGACCTGCTGCTTGAATCTGGTTGGGGGTTCCAAGATTGTATTTTGCTCCCTCTTGCAACTCTGGCTCTCTGTATGTATTTAGAATTTAGATATTAGCTTTGCTTGCTTTTAATCTCTTAGCTAAAAGTATGTGCAATTCAGAACTTGCCTTTTTTTAAAAAGGGGGGATGTGAGGGGGAAGCAGTACAGAGAGCCCCCTCCCATCTTGAGAAGCAGCTCTTCCACCAGCATTAGCGTCAGCGGGGAGGGGGAAGAGTCCAGTGAGGAAGGAGGAAGAAGGAGACAGGGCTCTGGTAGCATGGGAGAGCCCCTGCTGCACGTGGGACAGGAAGAGAGAGGGGGGGAAGAGGGGGAGAAGGAAAACATGGAAATGAGACCCTTTTTCCCTCCGGTTCCGGAATTACGCAGGGGGAAGCGGGGGAGGAGATTTGGCGTGCCCCGACTCTTATGTTGGAAGAAAACGCGGGAAGCGCCATTCCAGGGTTCTGGGTCAGACTAAGAGGATGTATCCTGTACAGCTCTAGCACTGTAAATAGCCTGCACTCAATAAAAGCATGAAAAGGCAAAGGTCTGGAGAGTTGTTACTCTAGAGTAGTCGCAACACATCCCCTGTGACAGCAACCCTGGAATCTTTTTGACTACTCTGGAGGAGGAAGAATCATGAGCGCGTTTTCACCCCCACCAGCTCGGATGCCACGGAGTTTTTGGGTTTCCAATCGTCCCCGACGCTCCTTTTCCCCTTGGGGGGAGGGGGAGCCTGCAGGGGAGGTGGATGTGAGGGGGAAGCAGTACAGAGAGCCCCCTCCCATCTTGAGAAGCAGCTCTTCCACCAGAAGTAGCGTCAGCGGGGAGGGGGAAGAGTCCAGTGAGGAAGGAGGAAGGAGGAGACAGGGCTCTGGCAGCATGGGAGAGCCCCTGCTGCACGTGGGACAGGAAGAGAGAGGGGGGAAAGAGGGGGAGAAGGAAAACATGGAAATGAGACCCTTTTCCCCTCCGGTTCCGGAATTACGCAGGAGGAAGCGGGGGAGGAGATTTGGGGTGCCCCGACTCTTATGTTGGAAGAAAACGCGGGAAGCGCCATTCCAGGGTTCTGGGTCAGACTAAGAGGATGTATCCTGTACAGCCCTAGCACTGTAAATAGCCTGCACTCAATAAAAGCATGAAAAGGCAAAGGTCTGGAGAGTCGTTACTCTAGAGTAGTCGCAACACATCCCCTGTGACCGGGGGGGGGGGGAGCAAACCTTTATATTTAGCTTGTCTGGGTTGTCAATTCAATGTTGCTCCACACTAGTTTCAGTTGCCTGTAATCGTCTTTTACTGGAAATTATTATTATTTTGTTTTCTGTGTTGAAAATCTCTCTCTCTCTCTCTCTCCTTGACATGGTGCCATAAGTGCAGGGATACAAACTGAGAAAATGATAGACCAGGGAAGGCATCAGCCGTTGATCCTGCTTGGCACTGTGACCCCAGCATGTGGCTAAGAATGTCAGGTGTTGTGTTGGTGCCAACCTTGGAGAAGGAATGATGACTTATCTAAGGCCACCTAGTGAATTTCATGTCAGGGAGATGATTCAAAGCAAGGAGTTCCTGATGTATAGTGACTACAAGACTTAGCTATAAATTACCGGCTCTGGGCTTCCTTGGTGCCCCAACAAGTCTTATTTCACTCCACTGAAGGACACAGTCCAAGGGCACACCCACTGATCTTAAAGCAGAGATGAACATATGGAAGAACAGCTGGCTATTTGTTACGGTGTGCACTAATATACCCACCTAGAATTCCGCTACCAATTCCCAAAATCTCCCTTGTGCTGCTCTCCCCCTGGATTACTGCTGTTTGACTAATGCTCAAACTTCACTCAACCATCCCTTATTTTCTTTCAGCAAAGATAACTTCTGAACTCTTAATGGTCCAACAATGTAAGGCAGCTTCCTGTGTTCTCCACTAAAATAAGATGGGTCACTGGGGATGGGCTATAGGGCAGAGTACCAGTTGTGCAATGCTCCAGGTAACTTCAGGTAGGGCTGGAGTAATCCCTGCATGAAACCTTGGAGAACCACTGCCAGTCAGTATAGGCCACTGGTCTTCAACTGGTCAGTGAGGATCTGGCCTGATCCAAGGTGGGTCACAACAGGAACACTATTGTATTGCCCGGGAAACAGCCAGTAGATGGTGCTCCATTTTCAATGTAGCTGTCGCTCTTATTTATGGGAAGAGGGGTGACCTTGCTCTGAGCCAACTCATGTGCCAACTTCAAAGTGTGAACTCAAAGGAGGTGAGCTCAGAAGTGGATGGGGAAAAGGATGATAACATATACCACCTACATCAAAGGCTAACCGGCTTGGCACAGGACCCCCGTTATGAACTATGTAAGAGGGAGCAGCTTGAGAAGACATGGAGATCTTGACATGAAGCATTCTGGAACGTGAAGATGGACTGTGACCCTAATGAAGAACCATCTGGCAGCCTGAAGCTCCAGAGCTCTCCAGCGGCTGGAGAGGACGTGCACCTGAACCTATTCTGTGACTGTATCTTGGTTATTCTTTTGTCTAAAAACTTTGCTTATTGCCTATATTTAGTTTATGTTAGATATTATTGGCTTCATAGTTTGTTAGTTATTGGACTCTATTCTGTAGAATATAGGAAACCCAGCCAGATGGGTGGGGTGTAAATAATAATAATAATAATATATAATAATATATTGTTATTATTATACTGTTAATCTGTCTCTTTGCTAATATTTGCCAATTAATAAAGGTCTTCATTCATCCAGTGCTCCATTCAGCCAGTCCTCCATCCACTGAGATCCTCTTGTCCCTTGCCTAATAACTGCCCCCACCCAGGGTAGTTATCTGAACAAGCATTACAGCTACGACAGTGCAAATATATAGTGAAAGATTAAGAAATAGGTCCTGAAATGCATGGGTCTGAAAACACTGAAGATACCATGTGTAGCTAGTACTGGGCTTGATAGACCAATGGTCTGAATCCGTTTAAGGGATTTTCCTGTGTCTCTGTATACTGAAGACTATATTTAAAAAACATATTTACCACAACATGGATATATTTAAACAGTATTTTATCACAATGTACACATTTATATGCACATTTTATCCTAAGATACACATTTTTTACACATATTGTGCTAAGAGCTGTATCACAAAATTCAGAGTGTGAAATCCGAAGGATGGTTATATTCTGTTTCATTTATTCACACCAAGAGGCATGGATTAGGTCGGTTTAATTGTTTGCTTGTTTTTTTAAAAATAATGTGGTCTGAACAAAATTCTGTTCCATCCCTGCCATGACTGTGAGCCAGAATGAATCCAAGGGGTGGAGGGGTTAAGCCTCTATCAGATCAGAGTAATTTTGCTTTGCATAAATAGCTCAGCTCAGCTAAGGCTGGGGCTAGAGAGAGACCGACCATCTTTCCATAATTTCACACCCTCTATTCTCGCATGAAAGAAAACAAAAATAATCTCGGAGCGGCTGACACGGAACTGGCAGCTGAGTAAATCTGACGCCCAAAGACATATCGGAGCTTCAACAAGGACATCTAATTAGAGTACGATTAATGTCAATCATTCAGTCTTTGCCAGTCCCAACACACATCCTTTCAAGGTTGGCATCTATCCTTCCAACACTGGCATCTGCAGCACAGCTAGCAGTGTGCAACTAGAAGAGTAAAGCGTAAAATGATGGCATGTTCCACCTTCCAGATGGAATGCCGAAACTGATGCATGCCATCTTTGTCTATTGTAGGAATGGAGGAGAAATCCAGTTGGTTGCCATTGTTTTTTTTAAAAAAAGCAAGCCAATCTAATTTACAGAACCAGGACTTCTATGCAGATCAGAATGAAACATTTCTCTGATATATTTTTATTTATTTATTGGCAATGCAGTTCTGGCTCAAAAACAATGCACACCAAAATCCATATAAGATGTGTAGAATTGAAATTCTAAAAAAGCTGTGCTTTTTTCTTCCAACGAACAGAATGGTCCTATGACTGAGCAAGTGCAAAGAGACAAGGAACATGGATGGTCCATCTGTCCCTGGTTTTGTTTCTGCAAAGGTCTCAAAGAGTCCTGTGGCATGCAAAATTATTTTATTGCAACTGGAGCTTTCATAAGCAAGAGCTGACACCATCGCCTTCATGAAGTAGCAAGGATGGAGGAGCTCAAGAAAGCTGCTCGTCTCCTACTTTTGCATTGGTGTCATAAGCCCACTAGGATGTTGGAGGCAGAGATGAGTGAATATGTCAATTTTGACTTCTCTCAGGGCTCAGCCATGCTTCTACTTGCCCTGACACTTTCCGCTGGGGAAACCTGCTGTTTACCACTGAACTGCAGCAAACATCAATTGGGTTTTCTCCAGAATGACTTTGCTCTGATTTAGTGCTAAAGAGTCAGTTTTTCAGGGGAAAGTGACAGGTCAAAGGCAAAACCACTCAGACTCATGCTTTCTAGGCATGGGGCAAGCGGAAGCATGGACAAGACCTCAATTTCTTACCCACCCACTCCCCAGCAACTTAAATTCAGTTCTCTACATTTCCGCATCAGTTTGTGAGATACACAAACGCACACACTCAGTTACATCCAAACTGCTTGTCCTTTATCTGATGGTGGCAGCAGTGGCGTCACTAGCCTTCTGGCTGCCCGGGGCAGCAAACCAGAAGGCACCCTGCCAGGGGGCGGGGCATCCATCGCATGCATGCGTGAGGATCTAGGTGCTGGAGCACCGCCGCTGGCAACCCGCTCCGAAGCGCGACGTGTGCTTCTTCCTACTCAGGCGCAGCGGTGAGGGGTGTCAGTGGAGACGCCCCTCGCCGCTCTGCCTCCGCCTGAGTAGGAAGAAGCACAAAGCATGCGGCAAGCCGATCCATAGCGCGCTTTGTCTTCTTCCTACTCAGGCGGAGGTGGAACGGCGAGGGGGCACCGCACTGCCCCCCGCAGCCGCGCTGCCCCCTGCTGACTGGACCCCGGGGGCCCCCACCCCCACCCCCCTATTGCGATGCCCCTGGGTGGCAGCCCACTTGTTATAGCCCAGGAGTGGAAAGATGGTCCAAATTCCATGACTGATAATCGGCTCAAAGGGAATGAACATATCACAGTTATGGAAAAACTCATCATTTGCAAATGCTGGGGGGGGGGAATGGGGACTGTGGAGCCTGAGAATCACGTGTGGGCATTTGGTGGAGCTTAATGACATTTCTAAATAACCAACCCCCATCTTAGTATAGCCCCCATAAATTATGAATTAATTGGGAAGTAGCTTTAACTTGCTTATGACTTAGATTGCTCACCTGTTTGTTTGTTTTTTCCTATTACAATCAGATGTTAAGGCTTACTCACTGTTTTTTCCTATAAACATATACCAAAAATAAACTCCATACTGTCAATATATATAACTCCTCAATGGAAATTCATCAGCATTTTAGTGCAAATTTCTCCTAACAGATACATTAGATGTAATTTTGCCTAATGTAACATATTTGCTAACCAATTTTCCTTAGTGTATTGCCTTCTGTATGTTGTTTACACAATAATGCACTTTCACGCACACTTTAACCCACTACACACACACACACACACACACACACACACACGTGTCTGGTGGCTGGAATATTTAGAAAGGTGTGATTTTTTTCAGGATGGCTGTGTTTTGTTTCTCAGGAAGGACAAAGTTTGTCTTTGAATGCAAACTGAATAAGAAAAAAAAAATACTCCTCCCTAGTTAGAGGTGATGTTCAACTACCTCCTCAGCCCCCCCCCCTTTTCAGGATTGCAGCCTAAGTCTCCAGCACATTCTCTTTACCCAACAAAATCCCATTCCTTGGATGTAGGAGGAGATATAAAAGAATATAATGAGATAAATCTGTCCATGTGATCCGAATCCAAGATATGTGGCTTGCTGTCTGCAATCTCCTAGCTATATGTTCATTCTGCAGTTGTCCTAATTGCCTTTGAGAAGTTCAGCCCCACACCCCATCAGAGCTTTTAGGCCATTCTCTATCCAAGGCAGCTGCTGCTGGAAGCAACCTGGGCCATAACAATAAGAAAATGAGAGGTGCTGAACTATCCAGAACACCCCTCCACACTGGAAGACGGAACGGGGAGGTGGGTTTTCTGAAAAGCTATGGGAGGGAGGAAGCAAATCTCCCATTATATAGACATATGGGGCGGCATTTTACCCTTGGGAAGGAAATGCCATATGTTCTGTGTACTGCTCTGGAGCATCGCTTGCATAGAAGCCACGCTGCTGACATCAGCATTGCAGAATCATTCCACTCCAAGGGCTGAGAATACCAGATTGTGCTCAATCCCCTCTCCTACCATCTGTCAAGGCCTCCCTCTCCCCCTGTCTACCTCAATTAGGCAACTCACCCTCTGCAAGAGATCACCTCTAAAACACCTCAAAATGTCCTCTTTGCAGCTTGGTTTAAAAACAAAAACACTTGCTTCAACTAGAGCCTAAAGCAGCATTTCCCAGTAATCTTCCAAGATATTGCTGGATTATAACACTCATCATTCTTGACCATTGGCCATACTGGCTGGGACTGATGGGACATATGAACCTTTGGCCCTCCAGATGTTGTTGGACTCTGACTCTCATCAGCCAACATTATCAAGGAAGATTGATGTTGTAGTCCAGTAATACCTGGAGGAGCACGTTTCCCACCTGGGCCTAAATGAGCACAAACAAAAATCAATTAAAAATACATATTTTTTTCAGTTGGGTAAACAAAGTAATAGTGGCTAGTGTAAGTTGCTGAGTTTCAGTAGTCGCCCAAATTCTTTCCCCTTGGAGAAACAGGCATTGCCTTGAAGGGTGGGCAAGACAGCCTACATTGCTGTCTTGGTCCGCAGTCCAGTATACCTGAAGCAGCATCTCCACCCCCATCGTTCTGCCCAAACACTGAGGTCCAGTACCGAGGGCCTTCTGGTGGTTCCCTCGTTGCGAGAAGCCAAGTTGCAGGGAACCAGGCAGAGTGCCTTCTCGGTGGTGGTGCCCGCCCTGTGGAACGCCCTCCCATCAGATGTTAAAGAGAAAACAGCTACCAGATTTTTAGAAGACATCTGAAGGCAGCCCCGTTTAGGGAGGCTTTTAATGGTTAATAGATCATTTTATTTCATTTTTCTGTTGGAAGCCGCCCAGAGTGGCTGGGGAAAGCCAGCCACATGGGCGGGGTATAAATTATTATTATTATTATTATTATTATTATTATTATTATTATTATTATTATTACATGCTCAGACTAAGGAACCAAACCTTGAGCAAGATCTGAAGAAAAACAAAGCATAGAAAAACACTCTCCAGCAAGAGTTCCTAGTTGTGGGGAAGAAATACCACTTTTCTGGAGGGTTAGAAGCAGACAGCGCCTTTTGTGTGTCTGGAGCTCCTTCAGAAGCTTGGCTTGAGAGTTGAGCCTAATGTGCAAGCTTGATCATAGCTGAAAGCTAAGTATAAAAGTATAAACGGCTAATCAATGCTGGTTATTGAGTGGCACATTAATAGACACTTTAAAACATTGGTATTGAGAGACTTACTGCGCATCACAAGCTGGAACGAGGAATTGGAAGCAGGGATGCAATTCAATTTGCATGTAAAAGGCAACCTACCACATGGGCACTTTCCAAAAGAATATGTGAACCAAAACACAGCCATCCTTTGAAATTCTCTGAATTTTTCAATGCAGTTCTCCTGCCAAGTGATGTTTACGGAAAATGCATACATATCAGGAACCAGAGTCAGGTCAGCTAACTCTCTATTCAAAGAAACCAAAACAGTGCAAGCCTAGTGATCACAGCATCTTTTCCCAGTCAGTCTTGCTCTAATGAGGCAGTTGTGAGGACTGGAGATCCCCACCTTCCTACTTCCCACCACACTCTCAGTCTCCTCCTCCTCCTCCGGTTCCTTCCCAAGCAGCCTAAGGCGCTGTGGTCTTATCTCTCTTTGCTCTGCCCTCTTCATTCCTCTTCATGTTCTGGTTGACGGGGGGGGGGGGGGAGAGCAGCAGGAGGGGGGGATTCCCTGGTTTATTCAGCAGCCTGCCTCATGTTCTGCCTTATCGTCTTCTTCTATTTGTCCCTGTGTCAGTTTCATCTTATTGGTTAGTTTTTCTAGTAAGGCTGTTTCCCATACTATTTGGTACCATTGGTCCATGCTTACTCCTGAGAGGTCTTTCTCATTTTTCTTATGTTCTGCCTTATTATCAAGACATGTTATAATTTCTTCAACAGATTAGAATGGTGTGAGATTGAGTATTTCCTAGTTGCAAGGCAGCCATTGATGGGTGGAGTTCCTTCCTTCCTTCCTTCCTTCCTTCCTTCCTTCCTTCCTTCCTTCCTTCCTTCCTTCCTTCCCCTCGCACTCTCTCTCCGTGTGTTTCTAATTATTAAACATTTCCCCAGCATGTGACAAATTCCATCCCTGCTTCTGAACTTTTTTGAACCTCTTACTTTATTAAGTTCTTATGTTCTTCTTTGGGGCTCTTCTCAGGATGCTAAATGTAGTAATGTGGATCATGACCACTAATAAAGAAGATTCCCTCTATGGTGGCATATTGCTTATAGGATGCACTCCCCAAAGAGGCTCTCTTTGACCTTTTCAGCACCAGAAGAAAACCTTTTTTCATTCCCCCAGACATTAAACTCCAGATACATCACCAGCCTTGTTAATTAAAATATTCTGGTGATGCATCTGGAGCTGTAAAATCTGTAGACATTCTGTGTGTGGCTGCTGCCTACCTTGTTTTCCTGCGTGTTATATACACAAAGTATTTAGATTTTCACATTTATAGGGTGGTTGTTCAGGGTTGGGCAAGGATTACAGGAATCAAAGCACATTAAGGATTACTTAAAATGAAGGGGCACTTAAACTGATAGTTAAACTGTGGAACTAGCTCTCACCAGAGGTGGAGATGGTCACCAGCATTGCTGGCTTTGAAAGATAATTAGATAATTCAATAAATCCATGGTGGAGAAGGCTATGTTCCACCTTCTCTGTTGGAGGCAGTATACATGTGACTAGCAGTTGCTGGATATTACAGGGGAAGAACAATTGCAGTGCTTGGGTCCTGTTTGTGAGCTTCCCATAAACATCTGGTTGTCCACCTTAAGAGGATGCTGGACTAAGATGGGACATTGGCCTGATCCAGCAGGCTTTCCTTATGTCCTTAACTCACAAGCACATATGATTTGATCTTCCCCGCAGCAGGCTGAGCACCAAGACCCAAGCTTTTCCATGGCAGATGGGATCCTAATAAAGGAAATTGGCAGGCCTAATAATAAACAACCGACTCTTAATGGAATTAGGTAACAAGTTGAAGGGATTAATTATGGAGGCCCTAAGCAGGTTTTTCTGGAACAATTCATTAGGGCAACATGCCCAGCTAAGTTATAAACAAGCTGTTTCCTTAAAGGGCAATAACATCCTGAGAATAAATAATAATAATATAAACACAGAGTCAGCCAACTTGGCACAGCATCAGAGAGGTGGAGATTGCAATGCAGCACATCTGGACAAAGGGATTCTAAAGTGGCACACTTCAGCCTTGGATTCCCAGGCATGGTTGAATGAACTACCCTCCTTGGCCACCCTCCTTGAAATAGGCCAGGCATCCCCAAACTGCGGCCCTCCAGATGTTTTGGACTACAATTCCCATCATCCCTGACCACTGGTCCTGTTAGCTAGGGATCATGGGAGTTGTAGGCCAAAACATCTGGAGGGCCGCAGTTTGGGGATGCCAGAAATAGGCTAAGCTGGGTGGGGGACAATGGGAGTTATAGTCCAACAGCACCTGGGGACTCATGGGTCTCCAAAACATGCAATACGATTCAGCTGCAGACTGGAATGAGGTTGGTTCATAATACTTTTGTATATAAGGGCTCCTACCTATCAGGGCCTGACCAAGTCAGGGCAGTGGCAGCTGTGACAACCTGGTGAGGCTAGCTCTGATACCAGAAGGACAGTGGGCAACATGTAATCCAAAGTGGCTGGGGTTTGGTTTGGTTTTTTGCCTCAAGGGCATCTGGTGCACCTGAAGACCTAGTGTGGTGTCATGGTTAGAGTGCTGGACTAGGACCTGGAAGACATGGGGTGGAATTCAATGTGGTGCTTGCTAGACACAATGGTGTCCCCTCTCCTCCCTCCTTGCACTCTTCGAGGGTTCTCCAGGGAGTCCTGAGCGTAGGGAAGTGTTTAGATGCTAGGAGAGGATATATTTATTGCATATCTTCCTTCCTTGCTCAGATCTGTGAGTTCAGCCTAGGCATCTCTTTGCAGCTTAAAAGTCAAGGCCAGGTAGGCTTTTATAATAATAATAATAATAATAATGATAATAATAATAATAATAATTTTTTTATTTGTACCCCGCCCATCTGGCTGAGTCTCCCCAGCCACTCTGGGCGGCTTCCAGTCGAATATCAAAACAATACAGCAATACCACAATTACAAAAGTCACAAACAATACATAAACCACATCAAAAAATACACAACCGAATAGAAAACAATTTCAACATAAATCAATATCTAAAACTAAGAATACATCCTTAATACAGTTTAAATAACATAGGTAAAAAATAACAGGAATTTAAACAAACAAAACAAAACAAAACAAAATGGAGCCCTCTCTGCTCAGCAGCAGCGGCGGCAACAGTCCTTTATAAAGCCCATCAGGCCCCGCCCTGGGCCAGGTGGTGAGTGGCAGGACTGGGGCCTTCAGGCGCTGAGTAGGGGAGTCCTCCTGGCTGGCAGCAGCAGCAGCAGCAGCAGCAGCAGCAGTTCTTATAGGCCTCAGGCCCCGCCCAGGCTAGGTGGTGAGTGGCAGGACTAGGGCCTTCAGGCAGACTGGATGATCCTGGTATTTCCCCCTTAAAACAATAATCACAGTCTTGTAAAAGGTAAAAATAACATTTACTCACTCAGAATACTTGCTGAAGGGTGACAGATACAGCAGCTTTGCTCTGGCAGGCTTAAAATAGTAATCCAGCTACAAAGACATACTTTAGTCCAGTTTAAATGGAGTCTGAGCTGTGGCTGTTCTACATTGCTGGAATAGGGTGAAAGAGCAAACGCCGGGGGGGGGGGAGTGCCCAGCCAGGTGAGGAGATTTTATGTGGCTACACCTGGGGGTAGACCTCTCAGAGGTCTCTCTAGCAAACATACAGGAAAACCCTTTGAGCTTCAGCTCCTATCATGCACCTGTCCAGCAAACATGCATTGTTGGTTTGACAGCATTGTAAATATCCCACACTGAGCAGATTTGGGTAGAGGGCAGGGTTTGCTAGGGGAGCCCCCTTGTGCTAGCAGGACTCATTCTGCTGCCTTCTGCTAGTGCAACAACTTATTTAAATCTGGCCCTGGAGTTTTAAAGCCCTCTGAAGGCTTCATGTTTGGGGCACGTGCATATGGTCCACAGATGGAGATCATGCATAAAAGCCCTTGGAGGTGCTTTCTTTTCCTTTCTCTGACAGACACACACACACACACACACACACACACACACACACACTCATCTAGACCACAATGCTAGGTCTCAACCTCTCCCTTCTGCTCTGGGAAGCAGCACCCAATTTACTGGAGGTTGGTCGACAACGTAGTAGTCTAGCAGGGCAGATTTGGCTCATGGCATGCAAGGTTTACCACCCATGCTCTACATAGGCCATACATGCTCCCTGAAACCTACATTTTCTTGTGGGTCTTCTGGATCTTATGAAAGAAGCCATACAGTAGCCTTGGCAATCTGATGGCTGGGCTCTCACCTTACACAGTGGGGCAGACCTGCAAGCAACACAGATAGAGCTGTCCTGCCAGTGAATGTTGGACTCATGCTTTCCTGGCCAAGTTGCCAGGCAGCACCGCTTTGCATTTGTTGGGGCTGCTGCATGTGGTGGGCAAGCCTAGGCGACAAACTCACCAGCCTTGATATCTTGATCCAAGTCATAACTGTAAGATTCCTGGCCTAAGCCCTGGAGCACAACATTTCTTCCTTGCAATCCATACTAACTGTGTTAGAACTATATCCTAGGGCTATATCCCAGATATTACCAGGATTTCAAAGGCAGAATTGTCATCTAGGGGGAATTTCCAAAAGGTGGCACTTTGTCCTGGATCTTCGGCAAGTTAATAAAAAAATCATGCTTTATTTGGCTCAACAACTTTTCGGGGTTTTACTTTTGAAATATGGCAACCCTACTGTCAGGGGTCCTTGCGACTACTCCAGAGTAACGACGCTCCCCATGCTTGTCTTTAAGCAGTTTTTATTAGTGCAGTCTATTTACAGTGAGACAGGTGTGTAAAACATGTCTGCTCATTCCGATGCAGAATCCGGCACTGCCCCCCCCCCGTGACTTCCTCCAACATAAGAGTCTTGGGACAGTGAATCTCCTCCCCTTTTTTCTCCTGCGTAATTCCGGAACCGGAGGAAAGGGTCTACGCTCCATGCTTTCCTTTCCCCTCCTTTCCCCCTCTCTCTCATCCCTCCTGTGTAGCCGGGGCTCTCCCATGCTGCCAGAGCCCTGGCACTCTCTCTCCACTTCCTAACTGGCCTCCTCTGAGCCCTCGCTTCCATCACTGCTTGGGGAGGAGCTACTTCTGATGCAAGGGGGAGGTTCTCTATACTGTCTCCCCCTTCATAGCTGCCAAGTTTTCGCTTTTCTCGCAAGGAAGCCTATTCAGCATAAGGGAAAATCCCTGTAAAAAAGGGATAACTTGGCAGCTATGTCCCCCTTACACCTACTATATCCGTTCTCACATCCTTTCCAAAGGGATCATTGAAAGCACTTGAACAGCATCATCGCTGGTAGCAAAGGAGGGTGATCTGCACCCCTCTGGCCAGCATTATTTTATGTGACTATCCAATGCCTCCTGAAGTTGTCCCATACTTCTATCTCATCAGAATTCATTTAGTCCTTTCTGTTTCCTCCTCGTTATTCTTGTCAATGGGTTTCCCTCATCAGCCTTTAGTCCAGAGTAGTTAATCCAGAACCATGATGAACTCTGGCTCCACCCTTGATCAGCCATGGCTTCTCCTACTGCCAGCCAGTGGGCACTGGTCCCTTTGGGCGAATGAGGTACTGCAACCTCAAGTCTGCTATCAGAGATAGGAATGTAGCCATAAGGCTTATTCCCCCCCCCCCCCGAACTAAAGAAATGAAAGGAATCCTTTGCTGCAGTGTAGCAAATGAGGAAAAGGCAGTCAAGTATTTTGGCAAGCACTGCAAACCCAGGTGCTTCACGACTTAAGCCAATTAAGTATTAAGGGTTCAGGAGTAACTTTCCCTCTGTGGAGAGTTTATGCTGCAAATCCTGATTGCTGTCTTTCTTCCCCACCTTCCCCATGAAGCAGCTGCTGGAAAACTGGCCGCCTGGGCTCGGCTTTGAGTCCAGCACGGCGATTTCTGAGCTCTTAAAAAGCAATCACCACCAGTGGGTTAGTTGATCAACTGCGTTCATGATATTCAATTTTTGATAGAAATTAAAATATATCCAAGGGGGAGAATCATATGCCAAACAGGACTCGAAGTGCTAGAATATCCGTTATTTGGCCCTTGTTCACTCTTGCTGGGCCGGAGGTTGAGCGACTTTGAAGGCAGCAACAGCATAAAGAGAGGTGCCCATTGGTGCCCATTGAGACTGCCTTTGGAACGTTTTTGGGCATTTCAGCTGGTCTGAATGCTGCAGCCAGCAGGGGCGGAGCAAAGGGTGCGGTAGGTGCGGTTTACCCCGGGTGTCACCACTGAGGGGGGGGGTGACAAAATGCCTGGCGGCACTCACCATGGGGCTGGGAGAGAAGTGGTGGCTTTGGCACACTGCCCAAACAATCCACCGGCTCCCCCCCCCCAGCTATAGGGCAGCTGAGTGGGAGGAGGCAGGCAGGCTCTGGAAGCCCCATGGTACTCCCCGCCCCTGGGCGCACCGCCCCAGGCACCGGAGCGGCTTCCTCCACTGCTGGCAGCCAGACTGCTGAGTGGGGCTGGCTGCAGGGAGCATGTTACTCCCCTGATAAGAAAGCTTCACTGGCTACCAGTCCATTTCTAGGCACAATTCAAAGTGCTGGTTATGACCTATATGGCTTGGGACCAGGCTACCTGAAAGATCATCTTGCCCTATATGAACCTGCTTGGGGGGATAAGATCCCTGGGTGAGCACCTTCTCTTGTTCCCATCAGCATCAGAGGTGCAGTTGGTGTTGATGCCTTTTCTGTGGCTGCTTCCAGATTGTGGAATTCCTTCCCAAGGGAGCTTAGATTGGCTCCTTCTTTGTTATTCTTCCCGGGGAAGACAAAGACCTTCCTATTCAAACAGGCCTTTCAAAATTAAGGTGCAGACAACGCTGATCGCTGGGCTGCTGTTGGAGTAAACTGCATTTAAATTGTTGTAAATGTGTGTTGTTGTTTTTTAAAAAAATGTATTTTAATTATTACTTTTAACTAGGTTGCTTTTATGACCTTTTAGTATAGTATAATATTGCTTTTGGGGACCCAGGTGGCGCTGTGGGCTAAACCACTGAGCCTAGGGCTTGCTGATCAGAAGGTCGGCAGTTCGAATCCCTGTGACGGGGTGAGCTCCCGTGGCTTGGTCCCAGCTCCTGCCAACCTAACAGTTCGAAAGCACATCAAAATGCAAGTAGATAAATAGGAACCACTATAGCAGGAAGGTAAGCGGCATTTCCGTGCGCTGCTCTGGTTTGCCAGAAGCGGCTTTGTCATGCTGGCCACATGACCTGGAAGCTATATGCCGGCTCCCTCGGCCAATAATGCGAGATGAGCACACAACCCCAGAGTCGGTCACGACTGGACCTAATGGTCAGGGGTCCCTTTACCTTTTAATATTGCTTTTAAATGTTGTAAGCTGCCTTGGATCCCAGCTTGAGAGAAAGGCAGGATGGTAAATGTATTGAATAATAATAATTGTTGGCATCTGTCTGTCTTGGGGAACAATGGAGGAGTGCTCCTTTGGGGGGGAAAGTCAAACCGCCACAGAGTTATAGTGCCTGCTGTGGCTGCAGAGACCGATATGGGAAAGACATGTTTTGTTGCAGCTGGGGCAGATGGCTGTACTCCTGCCGATGCACCATGGCATTTCTTTTTTCTGTACTTCTCCTAGTGGTCATTCCTCCTCTGATTACTATTGTGGATATACAACTTGACTGTCTGTCTCCAGGCACTGCGGTTGTCTGCAAGGGATTCCCACATGGTTGGTGTTGCCCGCCTTTATGTCTCATTTGCAGATGTCTTTGCCTGAAGCCAGCCCCTCGAAGAGCATGTCCTTGGGGATCGTGGCATCTTCCATTCTGTGGACATGGCTATGCCAGTGTATTATTAATAATAACAATAATAAAATAAATATGAATAGGGTGGGAAGCAGGGAGACCAACCGTAGGCAGAGCCAGGGACAATGACAGGTGGAGGCAGCTTTATCCCCATCCTCCTGAGTGTTATAAGGGGCAACCCTGAGACTAAGAAGAGGACGCTGAAAGTAAGGTGAGCAGGTGGCTAAGAACAGGCTGAGATTGGTAGGGCAATACCCCACTTTCCCTAATGGACCAGCCTCCACCAGCCAAGAGAATGTCTGCGGTGGGTAAGAAATTCAGTTCAGCTTGCCCTGAAAGGTGAACTTACCTGATTTCAAAGCATCTTGCAAACAAAGGCACAGTGATGCATTGAAATTCACACATCTCCAAATTTTCAGTGCAGTTCTCCTGCCAAACAGTGTGCATACAACAGTGCATAAAGTAGGGTAAATTGTGCCTAAAATTGGATAAGTAAAGGTAAAGGGACCCCTGACCATTAGGTCCAGTCGTGACCGACTCTGGGGTTGTGCGCTCATCTCGCATTATTGGCCGAGGGAGCCGGCGTATAGCTTCCAGGTCATGTGGCCAGCATGACAAAGCCGCTTCTGGCAAACCAAAGCAGCACATGGAAACGCCGTTTACCTTCCCGCTATAGCGGTTCCTATTTATCTACTTGCATTTTGATGTGCTTTCGAACTGCTAGGTTGGCAGGAGCTGGGACCAAGCAACGGGAGCTCACCCCATCACAGGGATTCGAACCGCCGACCTTCTGATCAGCAAGCCCTAGGCTCAGTGGTTTAACCACAGCGCCACCTGGGTCCCATAAAATTGGATATATTGGGGAAAATTTCATACAAAATATGTGTATTAAAAGAAATTCAATCTGAAAAGCTGAAGAATTTTCATGAGGACTTAAAAAGAAAATCACAAACTGATGTGGAAATGCAGGAAACGGAACATAAAACTAGAAACTGAGAGAAACCAGTGTGGTCCAGTGGAAAGTGTCAGACTAGGACCTGGGAGACCAGGGTTCAAATCCCTGCTCAACTTTGAAGCTCACTGGGGGACATTGGGTCAGTCAGTCTGTCAGCCTAAGCTACATCACAGAGTTATTGTGAAGGTAAAATGGGGAGGAAGAGAACCATGTATGCCACTTTGAGCTCCTTGGAAGGAAAAGTAAGAGATAAATCCAATAGATGATGGATCGATAGCTCAATAAAAATAAGCTGAAATCAACATATTTTTTCATCCCTAGTAGTGGGTCTCCTGCCAGGGTGTGGGCCTTGCTGGGTGCCCTACAATGCTGATTGCGTGAGAGACCTCTCATGTGCGTGCTTTTAAAAATTGAAATGCAGCATCACAAATTGCTGTTTACTTGGCACCACAATAAAATTTGGACAAGAGCTCAGATGGCTGCCTTCAAAAGGTTACAGGATTAGCCAGAAGATCACATGACTCCCCTGAAATGTGTGATCCTTTCACATCAAATGCATTGTATTTTTACTTTTTATTTAATGGTTCCCCCCACCCCCCACTGCTCCGCTTTGGAACTTGGAGTCTCAGTTTCTTGGCTGTGTAAACCAGACAGTGAAGTTGTCTTCAAGAATCCATGATCATAGCAGTGGGGGCACAGTGAGATGGGAAAAAGAGAACAAACGATGCCCATTAAAAGATAGGGTCTCCAGTGTGAATAAGTTCTTCTCTCGCCCCCACCAGTTGCTTTGCTGTAGGCTGATCCTTTGGTGTTCACACAAACCAGTCGAGGTCTCTTATCTGCAGCCAAACAGCCGACGGTGCAAAAGAAGAACTGTGGCTTGGCTTTCCTTTGAACGCACCCACTCAGTGACAGAAACATGACTTTGAAATTTCCCTTCCCTCCCCACTCCAATTTCCAGCCTTTAGTTTGGTCCCAAAAGGCGTGGTTTCTGTCATATTCCCACAATCTCTGGAAAGAGAGGATGGTAGCAACCCTATTTACTGAGGGCAAGGAACCTTTTTCTTAAGCTCCAACATTTCTCTGATGAAATTGGGGGCATCCGACCTATACCATAATAATACTAATTATATTGTGGGTTCACCATTATGGTGAGCATGATTTGCGGTGGGGGCTTAACAAACCACACTCCTGAGTTCCAAAGGTGGGGGAATGAGTGGTCACTGTGGAATAGGTCCTTGGCTGTTGCTGGGCAAATTTGGATGTTGCAATTTGATGGGCAAGCCCCCTTGGTATAAAAGCCAAAGAGAGAGGTTTCTCTTTCTCTTTGGCTCCGTTTTCGGACCCCCACCCTCCCTCCGCTGTTTTTAGGCCTCTGTGTTGACATTGCTGTGCCTCTCATGGGGTCGCCTGTATTCAGGGGCCTGGTAGGAATTTTTCCATTTGGCTGATTGGCTGGTGCCATCTAGTTTTTGCCTAAAGGTAAAGGTAAAGGGACCCCTGACCATTAGGTCCAGTCGTGACCGACTCTGGGGTTGCGCGCTCATCTCGCATTATTGGCCGAGGGAGCCAGCGTATAGCTTCCAGGTCATGTGGCCAGCATGACAAAGCCGCTTCTGGCAAACCAGAGCAGCACATGGAAACGCCGTTTACCTTCCCGCTGTAGCGGTTCCTATTTATCTACTTGCATTTTGACGTGCTTTCGAACTGCTAGGTTGGCCTACTGCATAGCAAATAGTCACAACTTGTAAGGTTGGCGGTTAGGCATTGGTTATTGGTTGTATATGGGGGTCTGTTGACTGCATTGCCCCCTTGTGTTAATGCCTGAGTTAGGGGAGATTCCGGTCAGGAATACAGGGGCTCTATGCAGTGTCCATAACCCTGGTAGGGGACCAGCAACACGCATGAGCCCCTGGGAGCCTGAGGGGAGAGGGGAGAGCCTATAGGACCCGACTCCCTGTCTCTCACTGTAGGATATCCCCCTTGTTGACAAGGCGAGTTTATTTCTGTCCTTAGGTGACAGTTGGAGAACTAATGCCTACGCAACCACTCACTTGTTTGATATTTGTATTTCAATAAAAGTTGTGGCCAAATTCATGCCAAAAACCATTAAACTAAAATTCTGTCTATGGTGTGAGTTATTTGAGGGGTGGTTTTGGGGACCTCCACACGCAATATTTATACCATGTGTATCTAACTGAGTTGCTCCAACCACGCTGGGCGGCTCCCAACAAATATAAAAACATGTTGTTGTTGTTTAGTCATTTAGTCGTGTCCGACTCTTCGTGACCCCATGGACCAGAGCAAGCCAGGCACTCCTGTCTTCCACAGCTTCCCACAGTTTGGTCAGACTTATAAAAACATAAAAAGCATATAAAACATATAAAAACATAAGAAAACATTAAACATATTTAAAAAGCTTCCCTATACAAGGTTGCCTTCAGATGAATTCTAATAGATACTTATCTTATCTCCTTGGTTCCTCCAACATTTCTCCGATGAAAATAGAGACGCCCTTAGGACATGTGGGACATTCCAGGATCAAATCAGAAATCAGGATGGCTTCTTTAAACCTGGGACTGTCCCTGGAAAATAGGGATACTTGGATGGTCTGCTTTTTTATCCCGAGGACCACATTCCCCACTGGTCAGTCTTCCCGGGGCCACATGCCAGTAGTGGGCAGGGCCAGTGGCAAAAGTGGGCAGATCATTGAATCTATACAGTCATGCCATGGGCTCCTTAGCTTTGTGAGGATCTGGCATGGCTTAGCTGCCCAAGATCAATGAGGGGAAAGGGCATCCCCGCTTGTGACTCTAGAAGTCAGAAAAGGGAGAAGCAGATCTGTCGGCTCTTTCCTCTGCCCCTCTAGCAGAGCACAAAGCCTCATCAGGGATGGGGGAAGGACTTTGGCCAGTCATTGGGAGTGGCTGTACAGAAGGAGGTGGATCTGGAGTTCCAGGGGCAGGACACAGTCTTGACCCTGTCAACCAGGAACTGCCTTCGTAGATTGAATCAGATGCACCTGCCCAGATGTGCATTCACAGCAAGCTTACAGGCCAAGAGAGTCCCGTGAGTAAGTTTGCCCATCCTTATTTTTAAGAGCTTGGTGGGAGGAGCATGCCAACTGTTGGGACATCTTCATTGCTTCTATCTAGTTATGAACCTCTTGCTTTGCCCATGTGCCTTGGAATCTTGACTTTTTGAGCTTGTCCTCACAGCTGGGTCTGTAACACTATTAACCTGAATAAAAATATATTCTTCAGTCTTAAGTAAGAGCCACAGTGATGGTGTTTTGGGGATGGGAGCCTAAAAAGTAGGGAAGTTTCTACAAGCCCCTCCCCATCCCCCATCTAGGCAACCAAGAGGCAAGGTCACAGTTCAAGGACTATTCCAGCCAGACAAACAGAGTTGGGGAGCCTATGGATTAAGGGCAATAGGGTGTGTCTGGGGAGTGAATGTGATCCACATAGAGTCTCAAATGCCAGAGGGAAAGGTTTGAGGCCACACCATTACTATACCCATTTACCTGGGAGTAAGCCCCACTGAAGTCAATGGGTGTGGAACATCAAATAAGATCTAATAACTCTGAGCGGGGATGTCTTTATCATAAAGTTTAAGAAACATACAGCCTGCAACCAATTAAAGATCACTTAGCCAATTAAAGATCATTTAGCCAATTAAGCATCTTGTATTTTAACTGGTTCAATTTACATACATTTGATATTTTTCACTGAAAGTCATCTTTAGGAATTGTCAATGAGAAGCCAACAGTTTTTCTTATATGTAAGAACTTCAAACTGAGAAAGAGAGGGGCAGGATAAGCAGAACGTGCTGCTATGGCAACGGTGGCATGCATTCAACCTCATGCTACATCAATTCTGGGTGGAGGGGTGCAATCCATGGTGCTTTAAACCCTTCCTACCTTCTCCAGGCTCTTCAGCCTATGGCACCCATCCACCCTCCATCGGTTCAGTGCAGGATTAGCTAGTTGAAATTAGATGCTGCAATGTGGACTTTCTATTGGTCACTGAGAGAGCAGGATGCTGAATAAACTATGATGGTCCTTTGGTCTCATTGAGCAGCTATGTCCTTGTGGTCATCTTCAGGAGCTGAGCATGAATGTTTTGCCTGTGTTCTGTTGGGTAGCAATAACTCCTTAGCCATAGAAGCTTGCAAACATGTTGTTTCGGGCACATTTGGGCAGGTGTGCGTGGAGATTCAACTGGGAGGGTTAAGGCTAGCTAAACACCATTGGGTATTTTGAGAGTGAAATGGGAGATTCAAGGCTTGCATTCTCAGCTGTTGGCTTGGGGCTGAATCGGGTGAAGAGTGGGTGAATCGGGAAGTCCCTTCTACTCACCTCAAGTACCAGGAATCAAGGAAAGGGGTATATCAAATATTACCATAGTCTTTGGCTAGAGGCAGGCTTGCCCAAGTAAACAGTTGCCTATACACATACAGCTTCACACATAGACTGTCACCTCTGCAGATCGGGAGCATAAGAAACTGCCTTATAGTAAATCAGGCCATGGGTCCATCTATTTCAATAATGTCTGCAATGACTGGTAACAGCTCTGTAGGAATCTGGAGAGGGGTCTCTCGCAGTCCTATCTGGAGATGCTGAGGATTGAACCTAAGATCTTCGAAAAACAAAGCTGATGCTTTGCCACTGAGCTGCTAATATATTAAGAGCATCTTCACGTGGAACATTACAAGATTGATATAAGAATTCCACATCGTGGATGTTGCTAACATAAGAACCGAATAGATTGCATTTCCTGGTCAATCTGCTGGACTCTAATTTCTTATAATATGTTTGGTTTACATGATAAGTTGGTCTACAGAACCACATATTTTGATATGATATGTTGAATTGTATTTAAAAAAGAATTAAATAAGATTATTATTTTTTTAAGAAAAAGAATTCATATAATTGCATACAGCCTGTCACGTTGTGTATTTTGTTCAGTTTTGCATTTAGTGACAAAGGGTATGATAGTGTTTTGAATAAATTATATCCAGCTCACCTGTGCATCATCCCTTTGTCTCCCTGCAAAGAGAGCAGGTCTCCAGGTTTCAAAATGGCAACCCTTCCATTACGCCCACCACATTTGCCAGACATCTCCAGTCCTGTTTCAATTAATCTGCCTTCGAGTTTGTTTGTTGTTGTTGTTCACTGTGGATTGATTGCTATCACTCTTTCCATTTTACCATTTGAAAAATGTAGAATTGCACTCTGCACAAAATAAAATGTCAGTTATGTCTGATACCTTTCTGTGTGTGCATCAAAGATATTCTCGTTCTCTATTCCTTCAAAGCAGATATATATTTATTTCTCTCCATGCCCAGAGTGCTTCTGATTAGCACAGAGGGGGTGTGGAGTGGAACAAAAGGAGCTTGAGGCAACAGCAGGTTCCCCTTCATACACACACCACACTCAAACAAAAGAAAGAAAGAAAAGATGGCTAATTCAGGGACTTTCAGTTGCAAAATATAACAGATGTTCATAGGATAGCAGCAGAAACCCTCTGATGCAAATTGAGCTAGTAATTTAGCCTGAGCATCACCAGCGGCAATTGCAAATGAAATAAAGTGGTTTGGCTAAATCAATATTACTCTCTATTAAAGGAAGCCACTTTTTAAATAAAGCTGTTTCACTCAAATGCATCCCCAAAGGTGGCCCCCTTTTCCACATTACACTTCTGGCGTGAGCATCAAGGTAGCATGCACAGGTGCCAGCAGGAGCAGAAACAGTTCACAAAATCATAGAGTATAGTACGATGCTCTACGCTGAGTCAGACCATTGGTCCATCTAGCTCACTATTGTCTACACCAGTGGTTCCCAACAGGTGGTCCGGGGACCCCCAGGGGTCCGCGAGCTATGCCAGAGGGGTCCGCAAGATGCTATTAGAATAAAAAATATATTAAATATATTTCGTATGATAACAGATTTTTTGTTTTGGCCGCTTCCTGCATGAGCAGAGTCTAGCACAAATAGATAGAGGCAGTAGTTCTGCATACTTTTTGCAAAACAGTACTGCTCTTTGCAAAACAGTAGTGTTTGTAAACAAAGCGTTGTTTTTTGCGGAAGCTATAGTTCACGTAGTTAAAAATGGACCGTTGGTTAAAAAGTGGTTCGTTAAAACGGCAAAGGCCTACAGATGAAGAGGAAGAACTGTAAAAAACGTATAAATATAAATTATAAAAAGACTCTTAATTTGGCTCTCACTTTTTAATTTTAGGATTAGGAATTAATGGGGGTCCTTGTCACAATAGCGGCTCGATGAGGGGTCCTCGAGAAAATTTTGTTGGGAACCCCTGGTCTGCACTGACCGACAGTAGATCTGCAGGGTTTCAGGCACAGGTATCCACCATCCCTACCTGGAGATGCCAGGGCTTGACCCTGAGACCTTTTGCATGCAAAAGTGATGTTCTACCACCTTTCCCACTGTAAGTGGATTAGGCCCACTAATTGGGCCCACTACCCATTGCTTGGTCCCAGCTCCTGCCAACCTAGCAGTTCGAAAGCACGTCAAAATGCAAGTAGATAAATAGGAACCGCTACAGCGGGAAGGTAAACGGTGTTTCCATGTGCTGCTCTGGTTTGCCAGAAGTGGCTTTGTCATGCTGGCCACATGGCCTGGAAGCTATACGGCGGCTCCCTCGGCCAATAATGCGAGATGAGCGCGCAACTCCAGAGTTGGTCACGACTGGACCTAATGGTCAGGGGTCCCTTTACCTTTACCTTTTACCCAACTCAGAGGATGAATATTTGCTTTCGAACTGCTAGGTTGGCAGGAGCTGGGACAGAGCAATCGGAACTCACCCCGTCACAGGGATTTGCACAACTGACCTTCCAATCAGCAAGCCCAAGAGGCTCAGTGGTTTAGACCACAGCACCACCCACCAGCTGTGCTCAGGACTAATCTCCACTAGTCAGTTATAACATTGAAATGTGTTATTAAAATGTGACACCAGAGGGGGCTGCAGAGCAGCAACCTGTCATCAATGGAAAATTGGATTGAGAGCTATATTACTTTTTTATAGCGTTTTACAGACCTGTGTAGATCCAGTCCCAGTTTCCCATCACTGTTTTAAATGGTCTTCACTTGGGAAGTACAGGAGGGAGACTGGGGCCACCTCTAGGTAGCGCTAGTAACCTAAGTAAGCTGCAGTGGTTAGGAGATCCCTGTTCCTATCAGACTGCTACAACTGATTTGGAAATGTGCAGAACTGGACTTAAGATGGGGGGAAATGAGAGAAAACAAAATTGATGGATTCACACGCCCCCTAATCACACCTAATGCTTACCGAGCATTGCTGTTTTGTTTTTAGCATGGCATCAAAGTGCTAACCTGAAGAAGATGAAACATGTAATTTGCACAGCTCCTGTCACTTTCATTTTGATCACAGTCAAATATAGGTGTTTCTATCTGAGAGAGAGGTGTGCTGTTGAGTATCAGAATTAAATTAAACATTTCCTCCTTTTCTTTGACCTGCTGCCGCCTGTTGTAGAAATAAATACCCTTCTAGGGTGATATGAAGCCATCCAGCAGGTTTAGTATGTTTCAGATTCACCACATCGTCTCTAATAATACGCAGCCTGTGTCAGAAATGTGTCTCTACACTGCACAGATGTTATATTGGCCTTGGAGACCTCAATCACTGGATTATGGGGTGACCGTGGGGGGGGGGGAGAGACAGCCAGGCTAATGGAAAATGAATGGCCCACATCTCTGAAAAACGGGTTGTAATTTGTAAGAAAACTCACGTAGCATGGCATTTTCATTTCTTAAACCCTGATGAGCTGTCCGCACCAAGATCAACATCATCTTTACCTTTCATCTTTGGAGAAATGTGTTTATCAGCTGTTAGCTGCCATACTCAGAGTTAAGCACGCTCTAGGTCTGCAAAATGATTAAAGCAGGTCTTTTAGCTGAGCAATTGTATCTTTAAAAGCTGTTGAACCTGTCTATTCATGGCATGAGGTGACTAACAACATCGCAAATCAGGGACTTTTCAGGTTAGAAGAAAGGTGACTGGCGGCATGCTCCAATTCAGGTCTATTCGGAGATAAGCCTAATTGAATTCAATGGGACTTACTCCCACTGAAGAGAAGACCATGAGGCAATACGATAGGCATCTTCAGATATTTAAAGGGCTGTCTCATGGAAGATGACACACATTGTGGAAGATGGAGCGAGCTTGTTTTCTGCTGCTCCAGAAGGTAGGACTCCAACCAATGGATTCAAATTACAAGAAAGGAGTTTCTGACTAAACATTAGCAACAACGGTAACATCTCCAAGGGTAAGGGCATGTTCTGGAATAGGATCCCTTGGAAGGTGGTGGACTCACCTTCAATGGAAGTTTGTAAACAGAGGTTGGCTGGCCATTTGTCAAGGATTGTTTAGCTGTGATTCCTGCATCGCAGGGCTTCCCTGAACCTTACAGTTTTCATGAGAAACATGTGTGGTGAGCAAATGTGGTAACAGGATGACCTTGGGCCAGTCGCTCACAGCCTAAATGCCACAGTAGCTGGTGCCTAGCAAGAATGGGTGGGGAAGCAGGGAGTCCTACAATAGATGGGGCCAGAAACAATGGCATGCAGAGCCAACCAGTGCTTGTTTTGTCCCTGTCCCCCTCCCTGGTATGTTCTACAAGTCTGCTTACCTTCTTTGGTGGGCAGCTTTGCAGCCACACCACGGGCCCCACAGTTATCTGGCTGGGGGCCAGAAACTGGCTGCCTGCTTGCTAGCGCTTGGCCATGCCAGTGGTTCTGGGCAAGGCTGCCCTATAGGAGTGGGCTTGGCTCCTATAACATCATCATCATCACCACCACCACAACAGAGCAAAAAGATTTGTCTGTCTTAATTTGACATATAACATTGTTGATAAATCTGTAGCTTCTGTTTACATTCCATTTCAACAGAATAATATTTTCCACTTAGTATTTGGGAATGACTTCATGATATATGAAAAGCCTTGCAAAACCCAGAATGGTCACTTACTTGAAACAGGACACCTTTTCTTTTCTTCTCCTGACCTTCCAGGCAGAAAGCATGTAGGTAGGGGGAAAGAATTACTCTGTAAGGGCTCTGCTGCATCGCTAAGGCAGAACATATCTTCAGATTCATTCTGGCATTGTCTGAACACATGTTTCTAGCAGTTATTGATTTCTTGGATGATGAGGTACTTTGTGTGAGCCTTTGCTAATATGTGCTAAAGTTGTCACCCGCTTTTCCTTGATGTCTCTTGAGAAACATGGTTTCCAGGGAACAAACACTTTCACAAGAACATACAAGAATAGAAGAAGAGAATGTTGGATCAGGCCAAGCAGCCTGATGTTGACTATGGTTCATGTTGGCCTCCCCATCCTAGTTAAAGTGGACAGGATGGAATGATTGCCTTGGGAAAGAAAACTCACAAATGTAGACTGGAAAGAGAAGTTGCTGAATTGCAACTCATTAGCAAGCTTAAAACCATGGAGCCACCTGGAATGAACAAAGACATAGGATTCTTATCTCATTATACATGATCAAGCTTTCCTTAGCACCTCAGCCCTTGCTTCCCCCCCTCCCCCGCAAGACCAATTGCAGTCGTTAACAGTCGTTAACAGTCATCAACAGGTTTACCACTCCTATCAGCCCATCACCCATTCCCATCACCACCACCCCCCCCACCCTCTGAATATACATAAGGGTCTGGTGGATTCTGTTTCAGTTTATCTGACGAAGTGTGCATGCACACGAAAGCTCATACCAAAATAAAAACTTAGTTGGTATTTAAGGTGCTACTGAAGGATTTTTTCTTTTTTGTCACAAATGTTGAGCATAAGAAGAGGCTCCAGGATGAGGCCAGTGGCCCATCTGTTCTCATAGTGGCCAACCAAAAGGAAGAAGGACTGAAGCAGAAGAGCACTCTGCCTGCCTGCAGTTTCCAGTAGGGTTGCCATATGTCCCAGACATTACTTTCTTAAAAGCTCAACAACTTTTCATGGTGTCCTGGTTTTTTCTTTCTGAAATATGGCAACCCTAGTTACCAGCAACTGGTATTCAGAAACCTTACTGTCTCCAATCACGGGGGCAGGACATGCCCATCATGGCTAGTAAGCGTTGAAAGCTTTATCCTCCATGAATTTATCGAATCCTCTTTTTAAGCCATCCAAGTTGGTGGCCATCACTGCCTCTTGTGGGTAGCGAATCCTATAGTTTAATAATGTGCTGGGTAAAGAAATTGTCCCTTTAAATTTGTCCTGAATCTTCCAACATTCCAGTTTACTGCATGTCCCCAAGTTCTAGGGTTATGGAAACAAAGGGGGAAATTTTCTCTATCCACTTTATCTATGCCATGCATCCTATATAATAAAATGCAAGTGTCTCTGCGTCCACGTTTTCCGTGTGTCCCTGGGCTACTGCGCATGTGCCCCAGGGACACAGGGATTGGACCAGAGACTTAGAACGCACACACACGCGCCCTCCCCCCACCCCTCTGTCTCCTCCAACTGCCGTTCCCAGCCAGACAGCGCGTCGGGGAAGCGAGTGTGGAGGCCGGCGGAGGTGAATGGGGGGGAGGAAGGGCGCCTTTGAGGAGCCCGGTCCGGCTCCCGCAGCCGCCGCGTCCCCAGAGCCCGATGCCGCCATCTTTGTCCGCCGCCGCCTCCTCCTCACAACGCTTCCTGGCCCGTGAGAGGAGCGGCGGGGCCGCAGACTTCCCTCCCTCTCTGCGCTCGCATGGGACGGAGCTTCGGAGACCTTCTCTGAAGCCCCGTCTCATGCGGGAGGTGCGCGGCGAGGCGGCGGGGTGGGGGAGAAGCGCTCCTCCCCCCTGCCGCCTCGCCACGCAGCGCCGGCATGGGACGGAGCTTCGGAGAAGGTCTCCGAAGCCCCGTCTCATGTGGGAGGTGCGCGGCAAGGCGGCGGGGGGGGGGAAGAAGTGCTCCTCCCCCCCCCGCCGCCTCGCCACGCAGCGCCGACATGGGACGGGGCTTCGAAGACCTTCTCCGAAGCCCCGTCTCATGCGGGAGGTGCGCGACGAGGCGGGGGGCGGGAGAAGTGCTTCTCTCCCCCCCCCGCCGCCTCGCCGCGCACCTCCCGCATGAGACGGGGCTTCGGAGACCTTCTCCGAAGCTCCGTCCCATGCCGACGCTGCACGAGAGCAGCATTCTAGCACCCGTTTTTAAACGGGCTGAATTCCACTAGTTATTTTATAAACTCGCAACATGTCACCTCTTGCTTGCCTTTTCTCTAAACTAAAAAAAATCCCAGTGCAGCAACCTTTCCTCTCAGGGGAGTTTCTGCATCCACTTGTTCATTTTGGCTGTCCTTTCCCGAACCTCTTCCAACTATACAATATCCTTTCCTAATGATATTGGCAATTTTATTTTCAATTCCTTTCCTAATAATCTCTAGCATGGCGTTTGCCTTTCTTCACGTCTGCCCCACACTGGGCTGACATCTTCATTGAGCTATCTACTACCACCACGAGGTCTATGAACTCTCCCCCTACAAACTCTCATTTTAAGCGAAATAAAGTGAAAAGAAGCTTTCCAATGCTCTTCATTTCCCAGAAATGCCTTATGGAGCAGCCATATAATAACTCAAGATGTTTTAGCTCTGCAGTCTTCAGAAAATTGTATTTTTTTAAAAGCACAAAAAAATGTGACAGTTGCACCCTCCTAGCATATGTTTCCCCCATAATCAGGACAAGTAGGAGGAATGGTTGATGTTAAATGAGGGCATACAAGCACATAGCTAAGTTGTGTTGATCACCATATGCACTCTGCAGTCTCTGAAGCAGCGTAGCTGCTGATGTCAGCACACATGAGATCAAATTATTTTCACTTAGAAGAATAAACCTATAAATATCAGTGCCAGACTTAGTGCCGCACCAGTAAATGCAAGGGGGAGACTAAACAGGCTGTGTGTGTGTGCCACGTTTGCTGTGGAATGACAGCGATGGCAATGGGGCAAACGTGACATCTGTTCAGCACTGCCACCATTTTGCCTCTGACTTCACATGGAGGCGTACATCTGCCAGATGTCTTTGCTCCATTCTCCTTGGCTCCCTTGTAAGTCTGGCAGGCTCTGATGTCAGGAGCTTTAGGGTGTTTGGCTAACTTCTTCCTCCACCCTTGGAGCCTCTGAAAACCAGCTGCTGGGAATTACGGGATAATGCTAGTCCACTCAGGTCCTGCTTGTGGACTTGCAGACGCACCCAGTGGGCCTCTGTGAGAACAGGTAGCTGGAATAGCTGGACCATTGACCTGTTCCAGCAGAAGTCTTCTAATGTTCTCATGATGTAGGAAGAAGAAGTATTCGGAAGGGGACAGTAGGACGTTAAAGGTAAAGGTAAAGGACCCCTGACAGTTAAGTCCAGTAGCAAATGACTCTGGGCTTGCGGCGCCCACCTCGCTTTACAGGCTGAGGGAGCCAGCGTTTGTCCACTACACAGTTTTTCTGGGTCATGTGGCCAGCATGACTGAGCCGCTTCTGGTGCAACGGAACACCGACACAGAAATGCCGTTTACCTTCCCGCCGGAGCAATACCTATTAATATGCTTGCACTTTTGGGCGTGCTTTCAAACTGCTAGGTTTGGCAGGAGCTGGGGCCGAGCAACGGGAGCTCATCCCACCGCGAAGATTCGAACCGCCAACTTTTTGATCGGCAAGCCCAAGGCTCTGTGTCACGGTCTGGTCAGCGGGCGGTTGAAGCGAAGCCCTAGCTGAGGACGTCAGGACCAGAGGCAAGATGGTGGTGTAGAAGCAGGAACATGTGCAGGGTTGAGGATCCAGCAGCAGGCAGTCGCAGGGTCAAGGAGCAAGGCAGAGGCAAAGGTCTGGGAGTCAAGGAGCAAGGCGTCGGCAAGGCAAAGGTCCAAGGGTCGAGGATCAAGGCGTCGGCAAAGGTGAGGGTCCAAGGAGCAAGGCGTCGGCAAGGCAAGGGTCTAAGGAGCAAGGCGTCGGCAAGGCAAAGGTCCAAGGAGCAAGAGGCCAGATGCAACCAGGCAGGGATAGCGTTGCTGTGGCAAAGAGCTGAAGGGAAATGCTGAGCTTTTATCCCTCCCAGCTCCTGCCACCAGGTGCAGTGAGATATCAAGTGGTCTCACCTGAGTGGTCACTCCTTGCCTCTCCAGCACAAGCTGAGGCCTCACCTGAGTGGCCACTCCCTGCTTCTCCAGCACAAGCTGAGGCAAGCCCCAGTCCTGCAAAGCACTACAGGCCCCAGAGCCAGACTCCTGCCCATACTCCTGACACTCTGTGGTTTAGACCACAGCGCCACCCACGTCCCTAGGACATTAGGAGCCAGCAAACACTGGGAAGAAAGTAGCTGTGAGGGGTTAAAGCAAGGAAGATGTTTCTGTGCATTCTATCTTCAAAGTTCTATAGCTGGAGCCTTAGAAACAGCATCATTATTATCAGAGCAACTGACGAAGGCAGAAACTGAAACATTTTACTATGAGAATCTGAAATCTCTGCTTTGTTAGTCACTGTAATAAATATATGGCTTTAGTGATTAGCTTCATGCTTCTGGGATCCAGAAACAAAACTTGTCTGAAGTGCTGTTTGATGCCCCTCCCTCTCTCTCCACACACACACACACACAAACACATTTACTTTGTATGAAGGATAAAACATTATGTCTGAGTGTACCCAGAGGATTCACTATGAAGCAAACAAGAGAGATCTTGATAAACATTGAAATTGTTGCAAGATGTCATCAATCTCATGACACCTTGTCAAAACCCATTATGGTAACTCAGAATCGGGTCGTTGCAATAAAAACTTGCCTGCAGATTTTTTTAAAAAAATATTGTTTTCTTAATAACACAGAAAGCCTACAAACCATATGCAAACTATATGCTTGTAGAGGGTTTATCAGTCTCAACGTTTTGCCACCAAGTTGCTTCTGAAAAAGCTATGTCACCATAGCCATCCTCGATGGAAGGATACCCAAATTCCAGTTGTTTCGATTGTTCTGCTCTGAATACAGTTTCCGTTCTTGGTCGTTTTATTAGTACCATTCTTATGGTCTGATGGATGCCCAAGCATTGTTATGATAAATGAATCCTGGAGTTTGAGTGAAGGGGACATCTAAATGGATGGTTTTTCATGTTTGAGAAAGCAGTGTTTGCAAATCTGCTGGGAGGTGTTTTCATGTCCATTGATTTAATCCAAAGGTGGGGAGACTTTGTCAATCTAAGGGTCACATGCCACTGACAAGTAGGGCCAGAGGGGAAAGTGGACAGAGCAATCCATTTACCTTTTCACACAGACCCTTTCTATACAGGCGAACAAGAGTCATTTTCAGAGTAGAAGGACACATTCCAGCCAGGCAGAAACACTCAATGAGCTGCTAGTACTCATTCAGTCATCTTCTGGAAGGTTCTTAAAGTAATTTCTTTTTCAATGTGGAATAGCAAAGTTTGGGAAACTGCCCTCACCGAGAGAGAGAGAGAGAGAGAGAGAGAGAGAGAGAGAGACCCTCACACAAATATTACATAAAGTCAAAGAACAAAGGGGGAGAGAATCATTCATTGTCCATGATGCTGGTGATTTTAATTTATTACTTGCTCTTCACCCTAAAGTTCCTAAAGTTACAACAGTTTTAAAATAGAGATTGGTAGAATGTTGTTGCCTTTATGTTAGATTTTGCATCTAATGATGGTACTTTGCTTATGGAGGTTAAATGGTCAAGTGACAGGGGAAGAAAACACTCTACTGGGTACCTTGGAAAGTCACTGTGAACATAGGAAAAGCCTATTTTCTTATTTTCTTTTTTGTATAATTTTTATTAAGTTTTTCTATTTTACATTTTAGAATATTCATTTGAACAACCTTAGAATATCCTTCTCTTTCCATGGCTCAGTTTGCATGCCATAGATCCCTGCATATTTTTCATAAATTAAACCAATCAGTATTCTATTTTTACATCCATCAAAACTTATTTACACTGATGAATTTATCTTAAAGCTGCCAACTTTTTCAAATGTACACAATTTTCACCTATATATTCAAGAAACATTTCCCAATCTTCTCTAAACTTATGTTCTTCTTGTCCTCTCTATTCTATAAGTTCTCTTATTCTATAAGTTAAGTCTGCAAGCTGCACATATTGCATCACTTTTAGTTGCCATTCTTCTTTAGTTGGGACTTTGCTCATTTCCCATTTATGGGCTAACAAAATATGGGTCGCAGTAGTGGCATACATAAATAACCTTTTTTGACACTTGGGAATTTCCATCTGAATTAAACATTTTTAAACATTTTTTTAGTTCATTATGAATTATTTCCCAAAACTATTTTACCTTTTTACAAGTCCAAAGAAAAGCCATTTTTCAACAGCCATTTTGCCCAGCATTCTGTTCTCACTGTGACAAAACAGATGCCTTTTGTGGGAAACCAACAAGCAAAACATAAGAGCACTCTCTCCTCCAGAGGTTTTCTGCAGCTGGTGTTCAGAAGCAATACTACCTCCAACCAGGAAGGCAGAACATAGCCATCATGACTAGGAAAGGTAAATGTACCCCTGACCATTAGGTCCAGTCACAGACAACTCACTCATCTCGCTCTATAGGCCGAGGGAGCCGGTGTTTGTCCACAGACAGCTTCCAGGTCATGTGGCCAGCATGACAAAGCCGCTTCTGGCGAACCAGAGGTAAACACCATTTACCTTCCCGCCAGAGCGGTCCCTATTTATCTACTTGCACTTTGACATGCTTTCGAACTGTCACAAGGATTCATATTGCCGACCTTCTGATCAGCAAGCCCTAGGCTCTGTGGTTTAGACCACAGCGCCACCCGCTTCCCGTCATGACTAGTAGCCCTTTATAGCCCTACCTCCATAAGCTTGTTTAATCCTCTTTTAAAGCCATTGGACCTGGTGCCCCTCACTGCCTCCTGTGCCAGTGAGTTCTGTAGTAAAACAATGTTCTGTGTTAAGAAGTACTTTCTTTTATCTTTCCTAGATCTCAGTTAGGCAATGCAGTTCTTTACCCAAGTACAGTCATACCTCGACATCCGAACGCTTCGACTTCCGAAGGTTTCGACTTCCGAAGTCGACAACCCTGGAAGTCTTTTCGCCCCGCGCGCCGGTGCGCCGTCCACGCGCTTCGACATCCGAAAACCTCGACTTACAAAGAAGGCCGCGGAACGGATCATCTTCGTAAGTCGAGGTACCACTGTAATGTGTCCAAAAATGCACATACTGAGGTTAAAGTGTAGATAAACATGCATGTATTAGTGAAAGCACCAATTTTATTAGGGGAAATTGCTTTCCAGATAGACAGACAGACAGACAGACAGAAAATGCATTCAAAAGTGTATATGAATAGAAATCTGCACTGAAATGCTGATGAATTTTCACAGGTACTTAAAATAAATAAATCAACGGATGTGGAAATGTGAATTTATGATTGGGAAAAAATGAGAAACCCAAACTGACAGATTTGCTCTTTTCTATTACCCAATTTTGCTTCCATTTCCTCTTGACTTACTTTTTATCTTAACTCTCCCAAAATGAATCTCCAGGTTTGCCAAAATAAGGACTGCCATAATATATCATTACATCACATCCATTATTTTAGGAGAAATTGTTTCCGGAAATGTGCATGTTCGTCACGATTGCATACAAAAGTGTGTGCATTAGGGAAAAGTTGCACTAAAATGCTCTTGAGTTTTCATGTGGATTTCATGGGGGGGGGGCAGCAACCCACAGACCTCTGTGGAAATATAGAGAAATAAATTTAAGATTGGAAAAATAAGAAACAAATAAATTGACAGATTCACCCATCCTTACTTGTTTCTCAGTGGACCCTATTTTTTCAGCATTCTTTGCCCATGTTTGCTATTAAAAGGACTGCCTTGTTCCTCTCTCCATTTTCTTATATTGATTTGAAAGGGAATGGTGTGGAACCTGCCCAAAGGAGGAGGAGGAGGAGGAGAAAAAAACCAAGGTGGTCATTGGCATCAGCATGTGGAAATCTGACATGGCGTGTAACTAAATGCGCCACACAAAAAAGTTGTGAAGCTTTCTGAGTACCTGAAGTTGTGTTGCCTTTCATCTCTGAGCTTTTTGGTTTAATACTAGCTGAGATCAAAGTGGTATTTCAGAACAAGATGAATGGGAGACCCATCAGATATGACAGGGGATCTAACCCATAGCGCAGCATGCTGCCAAGCAGAGGGTACGCCCCTCTGAACTCTTTCAGTAGACTGTTCTCCACTCGCTGAGCTGCAATGACTTTGCAGCATTGCGCTATAAACTGTATTTGACTCTGGAAGTGACCCAGAAACGTAAAGAAATGAACAGAGACACTATCGGTGAGAAATGCTATTCTCACGCATCAGCTGTATGGCAGAGGGGGGCTGATTTGTTTGCAGAAATGTTTGTCCGACTTTGGTAATACCAGAACTCAGGATCCATACAAAGAAGTTGGCTGGCATGACGTAAAGTAAGGGTGTGCTTAACTATGTGCTTTACAGCTAGCGTTCTGGGTTAGTGGGGGAACAGGGATCCCCCAGATCCCTGGGTGCCAGATTCCCCCCTCTAGATTCATACTACTAGCCGGTAGTATGGTCAAGTGGTTAGGACTTGGATTTAGCCCTGGCGCCAGGAGTAAGGAAAACCAACAGCAAAATGCCTTTGCCTATTTATTAAAGTAAAAGATTAAACAACCAAATATAGCTGATAGAAGCAAATATAAGCAATTCTCATAAAAGGAAGATTACAGAGTAAAACAACAAAACTTACTAACTAGCAGGTACATGCATAGAAGGTACAGGTAAACTGACTGCGTAGTCTCCATCCGGCAGAACGCAGCCAAAGACGAGAGATTCACATCTTTAGGCAAGTGGCCTAAAGAGCAGCCTCTTGCTTCAGAGTCCCAAAAGAGAGTCAAAAAGAGCTGACAGGCTTAGCTTGTTTTTTCCCCTGTCAGATAGAAGGGCAGAGGGAGATGATGGTCCTGGCATTAACCCATCACAAAAGCCACCAATGAGACAAAGACCCTACTGGTAACTGAGGGGGAGGTTGCCAGGGCAACATGGGTGTGGCATCACACAGGGAAAAAATGTCCTTTTACACAGAGGGGTTTTTATTGACAACATGTTCTGGGAACACAGAGGAGAATATTGGGCAGAACTCCATGCACACTGGCTGGGAGAGAGACTAGGGGGCCATGATTGGCTACTGCTTTGGGCCAAGGTAGGACAGGTATTATCATTATTATTATTATTATTATTATTATTATTATTATTATTATTATTATTATTATTCACTTCCCAAGAGGTACCTCAAAGTGATTTACAGTACAATAAAAATATTTAGAACAATTACATATTTTAAAATGCTTAAAACAGTAATAATAATAATAATTTTTATTATTTATATGCCACCCATCTGACTGGGATGCCCAGCCACTCTGGGTGGCTCCCAACAATTGCATAGAAAGGAATTAAAAAAATATAAACAGCTAAAAGACAACAACAAAGCCATGTATAAAATAAGTTTTGAATCTACCACAGATCCCTACTAGGATAACAATCTCTACTTGGAAGGTTTGTTGAAAGGAAGAAGTCTTCAAGAAGTGACAAACGGTAAGAGAGATCTCACTTGTCTGATAAGAGGGCGATGCAAAGGGTTAGAGGCACCACATGAAAGAGCCGATTCTGACATTGCATGGAACAGTCTTCCCGATAGGATGGTATCTGCAGGGTGTCCTCTACAGCAGAACACAATAATCAGTTGGGTGTAATGGGAATGAGAAGTTTGTTTGGTTGATGTCACTATTAATTTAAATGCACGCAGAAAGAATCTGGGTTGAAAAATAAGCAAAGACATGGCTGTGGTTTTGCTCCTCCTGGGGAGTTTCTCAAGCTGGATTTAGGTGAGGCTCCATGACTAACCCTTCAAAATGGGGACTTGCCTTGATTAATCACACTGTCACCTCAAGAGAGTGACTCAAGGACAAATATGCCATTGCTTTGTAGTGGTCAAGCACAGTGTAAGTGGTAATCTCATTATTGTTAATTGCCTTCAGAGCTCTACGTTAGAATTTTCCTAGGAATATAATTGAAGCACAAAACACTTGTTGAGCATATCTTAATAACCATGATGGTGATACATGAATTTTACATTTCCAGCTTGTTTTGTACTGCCTCCAGGCCCATTTAGGGGAACGGAAATCAGTGACTTTGAAGTAATGTGGGTGCAATGGGTGAGTCAGACCTCAACTTGTGTGTTAGTTTTGATTCTGCAATAAGTATGAATCCCAATATGGTGGTTCACAAGGGCCTGGACTGCCACTCCTCCCAAATCCCAGTTTAGCAAGATGTGGCTTGGGCTACAAACCCAGTAGAACAACATTCAGCATCAGAACAACATTTTAGAGCAGGCTTCCTCAACCTCGGCCCTCCAGATGATTGAGACTACAATTCCCATCATCCCTGACCACTGGTCCGGCTAGCTAGGGATCATGGGAGTTGTAGGCCAAAAATGTCTGGAGGGCCGAGGTTGAGGAAGCCTGTTTTAGAGGGTGCCTAAGTAAAACCTGTGGAGGACTTGTTGATCCACTCCAAACAAAGAAACAAAAAGCACATAAGGTTGGAACCAGAAGAAATACTAAGATCCCACCACACCCACACCGCCTCTGGGGAAGAGGCATGGGTTCCTGTAGAAAATCCTGTAGAGGTGAGGACTGATATTATATTGATAGCTCACCTTACCTCTAAAGAGCTCAAGGTGGCATAAATGGTTTTCCCTCTCTCAATTTTATCTTCACAGAAACCCTATGAGATACGTTTGGTTGAAAGTTGGTGGCTGGCCCAAGGTCACCCAGAGAGCTCCATAGCCAAGAGGGCATTTGAACCCTGGTCTCCCAGGTCCTAGTCCAACATTCTAACCACTGTGCCACACTGGTGCCCGATAGTCCCAAGGCAGCCTGAACTGCTTTGTCTCATTGATGCCTCCCCTCCCCTCCCCATAACCTCTCCAACCATATCCTAAGCCCCTCTTTGATCTCTGATTCGTCAACTGCATCCCAAGAGCAAAGGCAACCCACAGTTGGTGTAGGAGAACCCATTTGGCTTCCAGTAGGCTCTGGAGCATTTAAAGAATATTAAACACCCATTTAAAGTGCATCACTTCTCCCAGAGAATCCTGGGAACTATAGTTTATTAAAGTTGCTGGTAACACTAGCTCTGTGAAGGGAAAACTACCATTCCCAGGATTCCTTGGGGCATGTGCTTTTAATGTGTGTTGAATATGCTTTAAATGTATAGTGTGGACCTGCCCCTCTATCACCAGGGGGGTCTTTTGGGGAGGAAGGGCCCACTCAGGAGGAGGGATAAGATCAAGCTGCAAATAATAACTGGACTGTTAAAACCAGGGAAATGGCTTGATTATAATCTAGGCACCCTTTCCTCCGGACAGTGATGAAGCTTCATGCTTCGGCACCAAGGGGGGCAGAGAGCAGTCGGGGGTGGGGGCAGCTGGCACACGTCCTGGGGGCAGGGCATGGCACCCAGCGCGGGTGGGAGGCAACCACGATAGCACCCCACCAGGATCGTGCTTGCTCCCCCCATACTCCTCTCCCCCCATACTCCTCTTCCTCGGCCAGTGTCTCCAGCTGCTTGGACTCCTGTTTAGGCTAAGTGTGCTGAGGTTTGATTAGAATTGTAAAATTTTATTGTCCCATCAAAATACATTCAGATATCTTTACCTGTTCCCCCTGGAAGGAAAGAAAGAAAGAAAGAAAGAAAGAAAGAAAGAAAGAAAGAAAGAAAGAAAGAAAGAAAGAAAGAAAGAAAGAAAGAAAGAAATCTAGATAAGCTTCAATAATTAGCAAACGGAGGGGGCAAGAAAGCCTGCTGGGCCGGCTTTAACACCATTTCAAATACTAGGATTGCCAATAAATGTAATTGTCACGATGCAAAGTTTAATTTGAGGCACCCAGCTAGGCTAGGAACCTTTATGTGTGACATGTTTCTAAAGGAATCTCTTGTCTTCCAGACACACACACACACACACACTTACTTTAATTATGCCTTCATCAAAAGCAATCACAGAGCCTTGAACTTGTGATTTCTGCTCTAGTACGCCTGGAGTGAAATGTAAGCCTCCAAGCAGCGCATTCACTTAGCTGAATAACCCTAATTTCTGGCAAGCGCATGTCACATGAAAAATTAAGGCTCGTGGTGCTAAGGAGGCTTTCGAAACATCAGAGGCAAAGCTGGAATGAACCAGTCAAGCTGCATCATGTGATTTTTATTTTATTTTTACAAAAATGATTTGTGTTGTTTTGTTTTATTTTTGGTTATGAGAGAGAGAGAGAGAGAGAGAGATGAAAGGAAGGGAGAAACTGCATAGTCACAACTCCACATGGGCTAAAACAGATAACAGTTGAATAGGCAAGCATAACTAGAAAACAGACCAGTAACAGAGAAAGTCATTGTGATGTGTTTGCTCCCGGTGAGTTCTCTTTAACAGCTGCATGGATGAAAGTGGCCACATAAAAGGACCGAATGCGACAAAATCCCATTTCCTCACCTTATCACGCGCAACCCTCTATTTGGTTTATGTTATGTACTGAGCTGTGAATCTGCTACCTGATTGGCCTGTAGGAGCAGCCAATCAGGCTGCAGGCAAAAGTCAATCCACAATATAATTGGCCCACAGGTGTAGCCCTGAAGTAGCCAATCACGCAAGGCCCATTGTGTAAATAATGTATATAAGCAGATGGTTTTGGGAAAAGAGCCATTCGTCTTCTCTTCTCCTCCTTGATGACTATGAGCTGAATAAAGAGCATGAAATTCACTCTTGACTCTGAGTATATTTCAGTTTACCTGGAGTAATGAACTTGTTTTTAATTCATTTTGAAGATAAACCCACCAGGGGATAGGACTCAAAAACAATAGAGATTTCCTCTCTCCTCCCTATTATGTACAAAGGGCAACTATTGGAGAAAAAATATTATCCAGTGGGCAACTAATGGAGGTTTCTATGTTCCCGTCATTTTCATCTTCTTCTTCAATTATGGTCTCCGTTACTGATGCCAAGTGACAAAGGAGCTCCCTGGTGGGAATTCATTTATTTGGTAATAAATAGAAGGCGGCCACTGGGAGAACATACAATGTGGGACCTCGGTAGTTTCTAAATGGCGGGGGGGGGGCATGGGAAATGATTCTTCCGAACTCATTCAATTTCAGTCTCTAACAATCACAGCTCTTGAAGTAAATCTCGACAAAAACTTTGGAGCTCTTCTAAGAGTTTTGTGGAGGAAATGGATGGAGAAAGTGTTGGGTTTCTTGATTAATTAAAGTTGCTTTTGAGCTGGTCTAATGTCAATACTGTCTGTTTAAGAAAAACAGGTGCCAGTAATTTCTGTTTAATTGCTCACAGGCGTGGGCTCTACTCCATGTATATAAGGCTCTGTTGGAAAGCATTTTGTGTGGTAGTTGTGTGGGAGTATGGTGGGAGGCATGGAGAGGTTTGAAGGGTTGGAATGTGGGTATGTAAAGTTGCTGGCCTCAAAAATGGAGTTGAGGAGGTCTGTACCAAGCTAAGTAGTTGCATGGGGTGGGAGTGGAAGCTCTTAAGGAGTTAATATGAAGGGAATGGCAGGGGGCTAGTGAGCAGGGGTGTAGCGTGTGTGTGAGAGAGAGGGGGGGGAGAGAGAGGGAGAGGGAGATAATAATCTGGAGATACAAGTGTACTGTCCCCAGGGGGAACAGGTAAAGATTTTCCACTGAACTGTAGCAAGGCCAAAGAAAACTGGCCAATATTTTGTGACACCACATTTTCAAGGTTCCCTTTCACACAGTAATAAAATATAGCAGGATCAATGGAAGCCTTGTGAAAGGGGGGGAAATGGCCAATTAAATTGAGGTGAACAATTCATGCCCTTGGGTAACACAGTGTGATTTAAGTATACAGCTGTGTGCATCTTTATTAGCCTTTCCTGATAGCTCATTCCAATGTTTCTGCATTTAATGAATGTGCAATTGCTCCTTACCCCATGAGATACGTTTCAATTTTATTCACATATAGAATCATAGCAATGCAATCCTAGCATCCAAGCAGCCTGCTCTGAACTAAGTCCCACTCAGTCCAATGGTACCCACTCCCAGAAAAGCAGGTACAGGATTTTAGCCTTAGGCTCCCATCTGCACTACACATTGAAAACAGTATCATACCACTTTAAATAGTTGTGGCTTCTGCAAAGAATCCTGGGAGCTGTAGGGTACTGAGAATTGTTAGGAGGCCCCTATTTCCCACACAGAGCTACAATTTCCAGAGTTTCCTGGCAAGAGGGATTGATTGTTCAACTGCTCTCAGAATTGGAACTTTGTGTAGAAGTGTCCTGAAGGAGCGTCCCCACCCCCCATCATTCAGCCCGGACACTGAGGTCCAGTGCCAAGGGCCTTCTGGCGGTTCCCTCACTGTGAGAAGTGAGGTTACAGGGAACCAGGCAGAGGGCCTTCTCGGTAGTGGCACCCGCCCTGTGGAACGCCCTATCAGCAGATGTCAAGGAAATAAACAACTATCTTACTTTTTAAAGACATCTGAAGGCAGCCCTGTTTAGAGAAGTTTATAATGTTTGATACTGTATTGTGTTTTTAATATTCGGTTGGAAGCTGCCCGGAGTGGCCGGAGAAATCCAGGCAGATGGACAGGGTATAAATAATAAATTAATATTATATTATTATGTAGTCTGACCTCTCCCCATCAGCACAGGAACCCTCCAACTACAGCATCTCCAGACAGCCATCGATCTGCCAGTCGTTGCATCCTGCATTGCAGTTCCTCCCCTGAGGAGGATTGGGTTAAATGACCACTGAGTTACCTTTATAATTTTACACGTTCCCATGCATTAGTTGCCTTCTTGTAGATTGCTTGCAGCAATCTGTTTTGCAATTGCAATTGTCATACCCATGGTAGGACAAAACCTCATGCCTGTGGGCCCAATGTGGCCCACCTGCCCTCTCTTTCTGGCTCTCAAGACTCTCTCCAGGCCACACCCCTCACCTGCAATACTTCTTTAACCCCCCCCCCCTTGAATATATAATCCAGAATCTGGCTACGTGCCAGAGGTCAGATGCAAAAGAGGTTTCCACAATCACTGTCCCTAGAGCAAATGAAAGTCAATCCATGTGTTTCCTCTGTCACCCATGTGGAGTTTTGATACTGTTTGATATTGATATTGATTGCTCTGCAGGATAGTGCTTGTTCTGTTACAGTTTGCCTTTTACTTCCTTTGTCTTGCTGATTTTAGTTCATCTTTAGGCCCTTCCAAAGCTCACAGAAGAGCAAATAAACAGAAGAGGAAACATTGTTTCTGCTCAGGAGATATTCTGGGAGATATTCTAGGAGATTCTACTCTAGGAGATATTCATTGCATCCAAACAGGAGTGGGACTGAGGAGGAAGATTATTCATTGCAGAAATCTCATTCCACCTCTGCAATGAGCTTATTTATTGACAAAGATGAATAAGCATGAAAGCTAGGAGGGGGTAACACCCCCCCCCACTAAAAGGGGAACAGCCCATGCCTGGCAAAATGTTAATGCCAACTTTTCTTAAATGATCTCCGTGGCAGGACTGATACTCATTCACTCCCTCCTTTGCAGGTTTGCCAGAGTCCTGAAATAGAAAATATTTTATTTAGGAGCTTTGTGTGTGGTGTGTAAATTATTCAGATCCAAACTAGGGCATTCTGCAAACCTGGTGGTTTGCAGTAAATGTGGGCTGGATGCCCTTTTGTTGCAGGCAGAGCATCTCTTCGTTGGTTTTCTCACAAGGGCCCAGGCAATGCACATATAAGCCTTGTAGGAAACGGTGAGGGGCTGGTCCACTAGGGTGAACAGGGCACTGCACCACCAACCTCAGCCAATCCCCATGTGCCTACCTTCTTACTTACAAACACTTCACAATTAAAGGCAAAAGGTAAAGGACCCCTGGACGATTAAGTCCAGTTAAATTCGACTATGGGGTGCGGCACTCATCTCCGCTTTAAGGCCGAGGGAGCCGGCGTTTGTCCGCAGACAGCTTTTCTGGGTCATGTGGCCAGCATAACTAAACCGCTTCTGGCACACATAGAACCATGATGAGTGCCGGAGTGCGCAGAAACACCATTTACCTTCCTGCCACAGTGATACCTATTTATTTACTTACGCTGGTATGCTTTCGAACTGCTAGGTTGGCAGGAGCTGGGACAGAGCAACGGGAGCTCACCCCGTCATGCAGATTCGAACTGTCAACCTTAGGATCTGCGAGCCCAAGAGGCTCCGTGGTTTAGACACAATGTCAGGAGTGGCCCTGTTTGTCAGCACCCTCGTTCTTAGCCTCGGGGTTGCCCCTTGTAGAACTGAGCAGGCAGAAGGATCAGGACAACATTAGAATTCCTTGGCTCTGCCTGTCATTGGCTCTGTCACCACCTAATGTTGGGCTCCCCACCTTCTACCCTCCCAGGTTCCCTATCCATCTGGGGAAGAAAGGGATGGTATGGCTGTGATAGGTGTGGCATTAGTGGAGAGTGGAGACATCTAGGTGTAGAGGGATGTGGGTGGAAGAGTCTTGGAGGCAAAGGTAAATGTGTGTAGCATCAGCAGAGGTGCCTCTCGTAAGGATCAAAGGGACTGATGCACAGTGTGCTTCAGGCTCCTGATCTGCCAAGTTGGAGGTGAAGATCTGAAGCACAGAAGCCTGCACTTCTATTTTATGAGGCAGGCTGCAAAGCATGATCCTTTGCAAGTTCAAAAATCACAAATCACAAGCTGATTGTTCCTAGCAGGTGGCGTAATTCTTTCCTTCCTCTACTTCAGTTTTCAGCTAGGATGGCTCTTCAACATGCAAGGGAATGAGACGCTAATCATGGTGTGCTGTTGTGGGTTTTTGGATTGTGCAGTAATTTATGGAGTGCCAGGTTAGAAGTAACCAAGAAAGAGGCTTTGTTGCCCTGCCTACCACATGATGTCGACAGAAACCATCATTCTTTGACTCAGATTGAAAACATTGGCAAATTGTCATGAATGCCTTAAACACAAAGCAATATATATATATATATATATATATATATATATATATATATATATATATATATATTAATGATCTGAGGCTTAATGAAGTGGAGGTGTGGAAAGAGCTTTGGGTGGGTTAATTGAGATTTATAGCGGGGAATGCCTCTGGTCCGGGGGCCAAATGCAGCCCTCCAGGTCTCCTTCTCTGGCCCTACCCAAGCCACACCCCTCCCCAGCCATGCTTTGCACCCTCCTTGAGTGTTTTTGTATGGCTGGAACTCCAATAATGCCTCTTGCTTGCCTGGATGGAGGACAGAGTGTGTGTATATGAGTGTGAAATGCAGGATAGCTGCATTTTTGTTTATAGAAGGGCAAGTTCACATTAGATTCACATTAAAATGTGAATTAAACTGAATTTGTTGCCCATTCTTTGATGTGTCAGGTGGGGAAACATGGTGAAAACTTGCAAAGGTGAAGCATGGACCAAGCTGTAGCAAAATCCCATATGCTGAGCAGCAACAGAATTGTACTCAATGATTGTGATGAGTCACAGCACATGCATCCCCCAAGATCCTGACACATGCATGAGAGCAACTGTCGCCATCTAGCCATGCAGCACTGCGCATTTTCTTCTTCTCAAGGTCCCTGCATGATCACCGACAAACTTTGGAAACCTGCAAATGCACCATATCGATCCCCCCAAAAGCTGGTAAAATTAGGACACGCCAGATGGTCCCTCGCTCTTGTGACACAGCTGGCTGCTTGCGAGGCAGCTGGGGGAGAAGCGGGAGCTCCCGTCACAACCATAAGAGGAGCAAAGAAAGGAAATAGATTTTCCAGAATTGAAATCTCAATTTATTGCTTCAAGAAGTACAGGGCAGTAGAGATCCCCGCTGCTCCCCCCCCCCGTACACAGCTTTCCAAACAAGAGCAGTAAAGGAGAGGTTTCTCTGCATAGTAAGAGCAATGCAGGCATCCTAGGTTGTTGGTCTAAGGCAGGGGAATATCGTATTCAGGCTGGGGTCTGAGATCACAGGGGAAGTGAACTTGAAACAATGTCACTTGCCAGCAGGGAAGCATAACAGCACATCACCCCCTGGAAGCAGTGCTCGAAACTCCCATTGTTCTAGGCGCATTTTGTGACACGGAATTTCATTAGTGTGAGCAGTTTCTGAGCTCTGGGTGTAGTGCTGCACCTAAGATTTCAGATTAAGACTGAAATCTGGAAGGAAAGGAAAGGAGGACCTTTTTCTCCCTCCCCACTTCCAGCTACACTCTGAAGACTGGAGAAGAGACCCTCTTAAGAAGTTTAGGGTGGTGGGCAGGCGAAGGACTAGACCAGGGGTCAGCAAACCTTTTCAGCAGGGGGCCAGTCCACTGTCCCTCAGACCTTGTGGGGGGCCGGACTATATTTTGGGGGGAAAATGAACGAATTCCTATGCCCCACAAATAACCCAGAGATGCATTTTAAATAAAAGGACACATTCTACTCATGTAAAAACATGCTGATTCCAGTGAGCAACCTTGTGCCTCAATATTTGTTATGTGGAAGGAAAGAAAAAAGAAGCTCGATTGAGCTCTGCCCTTTAATTTATGAGAGGATGATTTGCAATACTGCAATTTTCTCCCCATTCACCCACCTCCTTCCACCTCGCGTTTGCCAAGGAAACAAATAAGGAAAAGGAAAACTTTCGGTGCGGTGCCAATTCAAACAAAGCTACCAAGAACCAGAGAGAGAGAGAGAGAGAGAGAGAAATCAACAGCCCAACAGTTTGTTTTTTTCCCCTATGTCCAAATGTTAGGACAAGCTGACACCGAGAATGAATAGCTTGGCTCTGCATCTCCCCGACTCTCGGCTGGTCTCATTGCTGAAAGGCCGTAAATAAAGAAGAAAGTCAAAGTAAACAGCTCAGTGGTTAATGTGGCAGGATTTACAGAAGGTGATCCTCATATGTAAAGTGCAGCGCCCTGTCACATCCCTTAGTTGCAGAGATTTGTAACAAGGAAGACGCTGACGCCGAGGCAACTTCCAATGTTGCCGACTCAGAAAAAGGGGCAGGGGCAATGATCATATTTTATCATTAGAGGCTGGCTCCTTTGCTGACATGATTTAGGACTTAGGTGGGGCCTCGGGCTGCTTTTACGAGCAGCAGAACCACACTGATCCACAGACACAAGCCAATGCTAGTTTGGCACACGGCAGCGAGAAGGCTTGAGCCTTAGCTGTACAATGGAGAGACAGGCAAACTGACCCTGGCACCCGTGCTGACTGTGGGCCCCTCCAAACACCCTTTTTATTGTGTTTTCAAAATGATTTGTGCACACGATGGCGCCTGGAATGTCATACTTTCAGTACTGTTTGCGCCTGCCAAAGCTTTGTGACAGACACAGTGTTTCATAGAATCATAGAACTGTAGAGTTGGAAATGGCCGTCAAGTCCAACCCCCTGTGATCCAGGAATGGCAGCTAAAGAACCCCTGACAGATGGCCACCCAACCACTGTTTTAAAACCGCCAAGGAAGGAAAGTCCACCATCTTCCCAGGTGGCCTCTTCCACTATCAAGCAGCTCTCACCGCCTAGAAATTCTTCCTATTGTTTAATCGGAACCTCCTTTCTTGTGATTTGAATCCGCTGGTTTGGATGCAGTGTTCTATGTTTATGCCGTGAGTGATTTTCCTGTCCTTCCAGCCAGCAACATGAAATGCTCCTCACTGGAAAGGGGCTGTAGTAAGCCAGAGGGCATCAGGCAGGCATTGCCTATTCCTGGGCCAGCCTGGGCTCCACCAGACTTTTATACTGATTGAAATCTGCCAGCCATGGGCGTTTGCCAGCTGCGCATCCATTTCCAAGCTCATCAGCATTCCTCGGAATAATGTGGCGTTGGCAGTGGGAGGGCAACTGATGAGCTGGTCTTTAGAGAAGCCCTTTCACCCCCGTCAGGGCATCACACTCATGGCGCATTAGCTGTGTATTTGTTCAGTCTAAATTGAAGCTGTTAGCCATGCCATCCGTAAAAGCTCAGCCTATCCAGGATCTGCACAGAAATTCAATTACTGGCAGCCTCCTCCGCACAGTTTGCTATGCCTGGTCTGGAGGTGAAGAGGCAACCCTTCCAAGTAGCAGGTGCTCGAAAAGATTGAGACACACAGGCACATGGCACAGAGCCACATCTACGTAGTGTGTCCAAGCCTCCACTCCAAGTCCCCTGAAGCCCCCTCCCTTTACAAAAGGGGCTTGCATTGTTTTGCCTCATTCACAGGACACCTAAGATTTTCTTTAGCATTTCAGTGAGTTCAAGGCTGAGTTTACCTTACTGAGGTGCCATCTCTTACATTTTAGTTCAGGGATGGGAAACCTCAGCTTCAGGGACCCTATGTCGCCATCTAGGTCTCCTTCAGAAGGAAGGAGTTCTGGTCCTCGAAACTCGCCCTAGGTCACACCCACTCACCCACCCTCCTTGAGTGCTTTTTGAGACACAGAAAAGAACCTTTATTGAACTAACAGAACTGGACAGACAACAGGGGCAAAGCAGCTGCTTATATAAATTTATGAAGGCTTGGGCCCATACCTGCCAAGTTCCTGCCGGAAAAATAAGGGATCGGCAGACCGGAAGTAGCGCTGCCGCCATTTTGGACCTGAGCATGCTCTGCCCAGTTCCAAAATGGCTCTGCCCAGTTCCAAAATGGCCACCACGCCAGAAATCACTTCTGCACATGTCCAGAGACTCCAGACATGCGCAGAAGGAGCCTCCCCCGGCCAGTAAGTAAACCGGGGGGAAACAAATACAGGGAATACGGGAGACTTGGCAGCTATGCTTGGGCCACAGCCACTGTCAACGTGATTGGGTGTCTAAACTCCCAAGCTGCGAATCATAACTCAGAGTTTAAGGGCCAATGGCAGTGGCCCAAATACTGAAATATTTTGTGATTGGATATCATGTATCAAATCAGAACACAGGGGCTCGGAATCCTTAGTCCAGACTCAGGCTCAGGCAAACACAGACCACTGAATATATAACAGTAAGCATACCAAAGAGTGAAAAACAGACCTCACCGATGAGAATTCCACACATATATTTTCCCCTCCCTTTTGATTATATTTGAATGTAGTCCCCCCCCCCCCCTATTCATTGTGAATTCTTCTTAGAGCCAGTGTGGTGTAGTGGTTAAGAGTGGTACCAGTATACTCGTAATCTGGCTCGCTCCTCCACATGCAGCTGCTTGGTGACCTTGGGCTAGTCACACTTCTCTGAAGTCTCTCAGCCCCACCCACCTCACAGAGTGTTTGTTGTGGGGTAGGAAGGGAAAGGAGAATGTTAGCCGCTTTGAGACTCCTTCGGGTAGTGATAAAGTGGGATATCAAATCCAAGCTATTATTATTATTATTATTCATTGAGAATTCATTGAATTGCTTTAAAAGAGGGTGAGCAGATGGATAGCATAGTTGGTTAGAGTGTGGTGCTGATAATGTCAATGTCAATGTTCAATCCCCATATGGGACAGCTGCATATTTCTGCTTTGCACAGGGTTGGACTAGATGATCCTCAGGATCCCTTCCAACTCTATGATTCTATGAGACAAATTCACAGAGGAGAATGAAGGCTATGTTCTCCCCTAAATAACAATTTCTTTTTTTTATTCTTGCTATAAATATCCTCACCTCGCACCAAAATTATCTTATCATCGGGCAGTTAATCAACATACGGTATGTATAAAGTTCTCATTTTTACTTCCACATCTCCAGCAATTGTCTGCACTTGTTATTTTCTTCTGGTATAGTTTTGCTAGAGTCCAGTGGACTCTGAATATTATTTTCTGTTGAATAAGTCTTAGTCTTAGATCCATAGAGGCTATTTCTGTTGATTTTATACTTGACTCCCATATATCATTTGTTATTTGTACCCCTAACTCTTCACTCCATTTTTGTCTATCATATTCTAGATCATATTTCTTCCTGTTGAGTAGGGTTTTATCTAGTGCAAGTGTAGAGATTTTTGTTTTTGTTTTTTGTTACAGAGATTAAATCTTGTAGCAGCATGGGTGTTTCTGATACTGCTATAGTGTCAGGACCAAACTGCCTTTCCAACATATGTTTCAATTGGATGCATTGCCATTGTGTTTCACTGGTTAATCCGTACTTTACTTGCAAAGTCTTATATTCCACAAATTTGTAATTTTCATCAATTAATTGATTCAATGTCAAAATATCTTTTTTCATCCAATTTTGCCAAATTATTACTTGATTTCCAACTTTTAATTTTGGGTTGGCCCATATTGTTAATTTTTCATGCTGATAGGGGTTCATCCTTATTATTTTTATTCATCCAAATTTTTATAGGTGCTTTAATGGTCTCCAGGATAATAGGATATTTCATAAAATTGGAGCTGAGTTTAGTCCACCCTACAAGAGGTTCAAAGAAACTATATTCGAGAGTAGCCCAATTGGGATTCCTGCCTTTCTTGTTTGTTTCATTTGTTTGCTTCTTGCCAGATCCTGCTCTTTCACGTTCCATTCATGCCATTCACAATGCCTCTCGCTGCCAGAATTTTACATCTCAATCATGCTTGTGCTTAATCTCCTGCTTCCTGATGAATCCCAAACCAAGTTCCCTAACCTCTCCTCCCAGCAAAACCCTCAAGACCCTTTAAATGTGCCCATTACCCTTCTCTGCACCTTTCCTAATTCTGCAGTACAATCTCAGGAATAAGGACAGGCAATAGCCACTTTTCTGGCAGGCTGAAGGAAACAATGGAAACCCACCCACTCTCTCTAGCCATGTCCATTTACAGACAGCAACTAGGTACTGAAAAGCTTTTTTCTCTTTGGGGGTGACGAGAGGCACTGTGACACAGCAACACTCCCCAACAGTGGCTGAAACTCCATGGGAAAACAGACTCTTCACCATTTATGTATAATGTATCTTACTTATTCAGGTCAGGACTTTTTACTCCAGCAGACCAGACTGTTATCTCCTCATCCCAATAGGCCAAGTTTGATAGGTACTGTGAGTCCGGTTTTTTAAAAAAAGGGGTGGGGGGGGGGACTATCCAGGAAATTACAAGTTGGTTAGCTTACTGGCTGTCCTGGGAAAGCAAGCCTTCAACATGAAGCAGAGCCTGTCTACTGCCAGGGTGGGTTAAGGAGACTTCAAACATGATGGAGCGTTGCATGTGTGAAGTCAAGCGAGGCCAATGTGGCACTCTACCATATGATCTTGGGCTGCAAGTGAGGGGAGAGCCTTCATCAGGCAATGAAATGGAAATAACCCCTGGCCATTGGCCATGCTGACAAGGGTGACTGGGAACTAGCTGTTGATCAAGAAAACCAGCCATAGCACCACACCGGCTGTCCCTGTTTCAAGTGTTTTTAATTGTGAAGATAGCTAACACATCAAAACTGGTGGCCATTCCAACCTCCATCTTCATTGGATGTCAATAATAATAATAATAATAATAATAATAATAATAATTTTATTATTTATACCCTGCCTATCTGGCTGAGTTTCCCCAGCCACTTTGGGCAGCTCCCAATCGAGTGTTAAAAGTAATACAGCATTACTCATTCTGTCTTCAGATGTCTTTTAAAAATAAGATAGATGCTTATTTCCTTGACATCTGATGGGAGGGCGTTCCACAGGGCGGGGGCCACTACTAAGAAGGCCCTCTGTCTGGTTCCCTGTAACCTCACTTCACGCAATGAGGGAACCACCAGAAGGACCTCGGCGCTGGACCTCAGTGTCCGGGCTGAACGGTGGGGGTGGAGACGCTCCTTCAGGTATACAGGACCGAGGCTGTTTAGGGCTTTAAAGGTCAACACCAACACTTCGAATTGTGCTCAGAAACATAGTGGGAGCCAATGCAATTCTCTCAGGACCGGTGTTATATGGTCCCGATGGCCATTCCCAGTCGCCAGTCTAGCGGTCGCATTCTGGATTAATTGCAGTTTCCAGGTCACCTTCAAAGGTAGCCCCACGTAGAGCGCATTGCAGTAATCCAAGCCGGGAGATAACCAGAGCATGCACCACTCTGGCGAGGCAGTCCGTGGGCAGGTAGGGTCTCAGCCTGTGTACCAGATGGAGCTGTTAGACAGCCGCCCTGGACACAGAGTTCTAGCATTGTGAGAATAAGAGAAAAACTGTGTGTGGCCGCAGTGCAGGTCATCACAACACATATTGAAGGCGATCCCAATCTGTCAGCAGAAGAGCCTTTGTACTCCAGCAGTGAGGACAGAGGCAGTTTGCGTTGGCATGCAATAAAATTCCATAATCAAAAGTAGGTCGTAAAACTGCTGTTTTCACATCTTTCCATAAAATTGTACGATGTCTTTAATCTGGGCCCTTTTGTCTTTATGACCTTAATGCCATTTACAGTCTTTAAATGGTCTTCTCAGCAGTACTCACATAGTGCTGGGTGTCAAATGGTGGGGAGGAAAGCTCCAGCAATTCCATGGACCTGCCTTATATTGAATCGGAACATAGGGTTGTAAACGGCTGTTAGTCATACTCAGAGCAGACTCATTGAAATTAATAGGCACGACTAACTTGGGTTCATATATTCAGTAATGGAAGTTTACTTTTTTATTATTGCATTTATATCCCACTTTCTTTCTCCAAGGAACTCAAGGTGGCATGCTTGGTTCTCCCTTTCCCCATTCAAACCCCACAGCAACCCTCAATCACCTTGCCCAAGAATGGAAGATTTGAGACTGGGCGATAGTTGGCCATATTGGCATACCTGCCAAGTTGCTGTCGGAGAAATAAGGGACCGGGCAGAAGTAGCAGACCGGAAGTAGCGCTGCCGCCATTTTGGAACTGGGCAGAGCAGCATCAAAAGTCGCTTCTGAGCATGCTCCTCCCAGTTCCAAAATGGCCGCCGTGCCAGAATAAACCAGGGAAAAACAAAAAAATCCATTTTTCAGCTAGGAACAGCTGGAAAAACGGGGATTTCCCGGGGAATACGGGAGACTTGGCAGCTATGCATATTGGCCACATCTAAAGATGGTTTTTTAAGAAGCGGTTTAATAACTGCCTCTTTCAGCGGGTCTGGGAAGGCTCCCTCACAAAGAGAAGCATTCACCAACCCGCAAAGCCCATTGCCCAGCCGTTCCCAGCTGGCTTTTATAAGCCAGGATGGGCAAGGATCAAGGAGACAGGTGGTTGGTTTCACTCGTCCAAGTAGCCTGTCCACATCCTCTGAGGTAACAGATTGGAATTGATCCCACGCAACTGGACTAGACAGGACTCTAGCACTCTCCCGCCCCGGCCCTGCTCCCATGGTGGAGTCTACCTCTTCCCAAATCTGAGCGACTTTATCTGCGAAAAAAAACTTTGCAAAATCGTTGCAGGAGATCATGCGGCCTGTACTGGGCCCCAACTGTATAGGGAAGCTTTTTAAGGCTTAATGATTTACTATGTTTTTATATATGCTGGAAGCCTTCCAGAGTGACTGGGGCAACCCAGCCAGGTGGGCAGGGTACAAATAATAAATTATTATTATTAAATAATTGTTCTAGGTGGTTCCTTTTGTATTGCCATTTCACTGCTATCGTTAATTGCTAAGTTTGAAAGAAAGGCCCTGGGCATTTGTGCCAACGTCTTTTGTCCACAGCCTTGCTGCACCATGGATTCTGTCAATGAAAAGCGCGCCTGTCCATTTCTGTGCGCTGGAAAGCGGAAGCCATTCAGAAGTGGGTGGCTGCTAGTTCCATTGTGACTCCCTGAGCCTTGGCCAATAGAACTGCATGGGAATCAAAGTGGGAACCTGAGCTGCTTTAAATCAAATTCCTTTCCCCTGAAGCTGAGAAGCGGGTGTGTTGAAGCAGAGTGCCCACAGTCACAATAACCACAATCACTTAAAACCTATCGATTCAAATCCACTCTGATCTTTCTTGTTTGTATGGTGCTTGAAAGGTCATGGTGACATTTGCTGAACCGTACTTTCTGCACATCCTTCCAATGCCTTACAAGCCCACATTCTCGCCTTGTCTCTCCCTTATTCCTCACCCCTTTCACAAGCTCCCAGGCTTCTTCCAGTGGCAAAACTAGGCTTTCTTTCACACAAGTCAAAGACTCAGTCCCCCCCCCCCATGTGCATTTGCATGATGCATATGCTCACACACACCCTCGCCACATTTAGGCTTAAAGGGCATAAAAGTAGGCAGAGAGTAAAAGATCATTTGAGGAATCCTAGCAGTTCGAAAGCACGTCAAAGTGCAAGTAGATAAATAGGTACCACTCCAGCAGCGTGCGCTGCTCTGGTTTTGCCAGAAGCGGCTTAGTCAAGCTGGCCACATGGCCTGGAAAAACTGTCTGCGGAAGCGGACAAATGTCGGCTCCCTCGGCTAGTAAAGCGAGATGAGCGCCGCAACCCCAGAGTCGTTCGCGACTGGACTTAACTGTCAGGGGTCCTTTACATTTACTTTTTAAATAAGTATTAAGACTGTATGACCACATGGGAAATGATGGTCCCTTCCAGTAAAGGTAAACTGTCAAAAGTAGGTAGGTAGCCGTGTTGGTCTGAGTCGAAGCAAAATAAAAAAAATTCCTTCAGTAGCACCTTAAAGACCAACTAAGTTTTTATTTTGGTATGAGCTTTCTGAAGAAGTGTGCATGCACACGAAAGCTCATACCAAAATAAAAACTTGGTTGTTCTTTGAAATGTCAAAAGTAGAGCTTCCATGTGCAGCATGGTCAGGTTTTGACTTGGATGTATTTGGTTACAGGATTGTTAAAAGGCCACATTTCAATCAGATCACCCAAGACTCTCAGATTTCCTTTAAAAATAAATAAAAATAAAAAAATTAGTCTCTTTGAGGCTTTTTGCCACCTCTCTTCTTTTTTTCCTGTGCAAACTCTTTCAAGCAGCACACTTACAGATAGATGAATTTACTCCCGAGTAAGCTTCCTTCAATGGGGTTCGTTTCAATTTTATTTCTTTATTATTTGGTTACTCATTTCCGGAAATTATACTTTTGTAGTCATTTTAGGTTCCGTGTAAGGTGAAGAAATGCTTTTCGTGTGTCTAATTGCAAGAACAAAGTGCCCTTCCACTCCAATCCTCATGTTTTCCTAAGGTTCTTTTACCATAGCTGCCAAGTTATCCCTTTTTTTCAGGGAAATTCCATTATGCTGAATAGGCTTCCTCGCGAGAAAAGCGAAAACTTGGCAGCTATGTCTGTTACACATCTAGAGGGATCGGGAAATTAGTAATTGTTTTTAGACATTAGATGAACTGTTTGTGTAGGTATTTCTAAAGTCTTTAAAAGTTGTCACACGCCTTTGTTCAGGGTCCTCCTTGCAAGGGGGAGGGGACTCTGTTGCAACAGAAAATAAAGATCTTCCTTGCTTTCCAACCCCAGTTCTCCATGTCTAATTTCCCTGTTCTCCGCAGCACACTAGGAAAAGCAGCACACTTACAGATCAGAGTGGCCATGTTTGGGGGGGGGATAGCTGCCCCAGACAAGGAGCCCTGGAGGGATGGAGGGAGCCGCCTGCAGCCAAGGAGTCACACGAGGGAGACTTCAAAGCCAAAAGTGGGGAAGGGTGGTTGGACAGGCCAGACTCATTGCAGATTGGCGGCCTTACCTTCCAAGTCCCGGACTGCAGAATCCGGGACCGGCAGCCGTGTGACACCGGAAGTTGCATCAACGTAACTTCCGATGTCGCTTTGCCCTTCTATGGGCACCAAAAATGGCCACCGCCGGCTTCAAAAGTAGCTTCTACGCATGACCGGAAGTGCGTCGACGCAACTTCCGGTGTCGCCCCGCCCATCTATGGGCACCCAAATGGCCACCGCCGACACCGGAAGTCGCATCTAAGCACTTCCGGTCATGCGTAGATGCAACTTTTGAAGCTGGCGGCGGCCAATTTTTGTGCCCATAGAAGGGCAAATCAGAAAGGAAAAAAAATGGCCGCCGGCAGGAGAAAATAATGGAGAAAAACAGGAGACGAAGTGATACGGGGGACCACCGGTAAAAGGTAAGTAAAAACGGGGGGAAAACGGGAGACTTGGCAGCTATGTTGGCAGGGGGCAGGGACCTTAGAGCTTCAATTGTGCCCACTGGAGGCTTCCTCCAGGGTGAAATTTCAGGCTAAACCCCATTTGTTTCACCACTGGCTTCTTCTCCCATTAACCTGCCATGGTCTGAGCATTGGGCAGCTAGAAAGCAGGAGCAGAGATGAGATCCTGGAGAGCAGGTTATCTTGGAGCATATATCTCAGAGAAGAGGCTGAGGGACATGGGAAGCTTCTGGCTCCTTGGCTGCTTGTGCAAACACTGATTGGAAGGGCTGTAATTCAGTGAGTGAGCATCTGCTTGCTTCTTCATTTCATTTCTATACCTCTTTATATTTTTAAGGGGGGGAAATCTCAAAGAGGTTTACGGCACATAAAAACATCAGAATCGAGCAATCCAGAATAAAATATTACGGAAGAAAGTTAAATATATAGAGTCTACAACCACAGCAACATAATTAACAGGAAACTAAAAAATTATCCTAACCATTTCAAAATAAAACTTTACGAAGGAGCTCAACTACAGAATGCACATTTAACACAGCAAAGTTAAAAAAAAAAACTTAAACATCCTCCTAGTGGTACAGCAATAAAACTGCTAGCATATTTGCAAAGATAAACAGAGTCTGGAATGGTTTCATATCGGATGGGGAACCACATGTTGAGATTGTTGCATTTCAGGGGGTTGATCAAGACGACCCTCGAGGTCCGTTCCAGCTACAATTGCAAATGAAAACATTACTAAAGGAAAATATCAAAATTACTTCAGTAGCACCTTAAAGACCAACTAAGTTTTTATTTTGGTATGAGGTTTCGTGTGCATGCACACTTCTTCAGATACCTTCTTCAGATTACTAAAGGAAGTAAAATATAAAATGCACTTTTAAATAGCAAATTAACAAGAGAATAAAATATTATCACAAGCATTGAACATATCTGCTGCTGTTGCTGCCCAACCTACTAATGGTGGTTCATGGCAGGCAGTAGCTGTAGAAGCTAGCTGTAGAAGCTACTGAAAGATCTACATTGGCTCCCAGTACGTTTCCGAGCACAGTTCAAAGTGTTGGTGCTGACCTTTAAAGCCCTAAACGGCCTCGGTCCAGTATACCTAAAGGAGCGTCTCCACCCCCATCGTTCTGCCCAGACACTGAGGTCCAGTGCCGAGGGCCTTCTGGCAGTTCCCTCGTTGCGAGAAGCCAAGTTGCAGGGAACCAGGCAGAGGGCCTTCTCGGTGGTGGCGCCTGCCCTGTGGAATGCCCTTCCATCAGATGTCAAAAAGGAAAACAGCTACCAGATTTTTAGAAGACATCTGAAGGCAGCCCTGTTTAGGGAGGCTTTTAATGTTTAAGAAATTAGTGTATTTTAATGTTTCTGTTGGCAGCCGCCCAGAGTGGCTGGGGAAACCCAGCCAGATGGGCGGGGTATAAATAAATTATTATTATTATTATTATTATTATTATTATTATTATTATTATTATTATTATTATTAGCTCAGGCTTAATGACCTGGGTCTGCTCTAACAGCAGGGCCATTTTACCCATAGGCACTAGGGGTGCAGGGCACCCAGGCATCGGGCTCCCAGGGGTGCCAGGCCGAGAGTCCAGGGCACAAGAGTTGAGTCTGGGGAAGAGCACACCCATCGGTCGGAGTACCGCAGCTGGCTCTTCTGCTGCAGCCGGCTCTGTGCCGTGAGTTCGGGGGCAACTGAGCCAGCGACATGCTGAGGCAGGCGGCTGGCTCCACCCTCCTGCATCCCTGGGACTGGGCAACGGGGGGGGGGGCATGCCAGGCAGATCTTTGCACCCCAGCGCCGCATATGTTTAAGACAGCCCTGTGTAAGAGACAGCCAAGATGGTCTCTGACCTTTTCAGAAGTCTCAGCTTTTGTAGCTTGACTCACAGCCAAGACCAGGCATGTCAAACTTGCGGCCCTCCAGATGTTTTGGCCTACAACTCCCATGATTCCTAGCTAGCAGGACCAGTGGTTGGGGAAGATGGGAACTGTAGTCCAAAACATCTGGAGGGCCGCAAGTTTGACATACCTGGCCAATACGGTCTCTGTTTTGTATGCTGAAATTGGGCTCTTTTTTGGGAGGGGGGAATTTGGGTCCAGGTTTTTAAAAAAAGGAAAAAGGAAATAAGTTTGCAAAACTGTCCAGGGTTGAATGAATGAATGAAACTTTATTTGCATCAGCCGTCGGCCAAAGCAACAGAAAGCATTGTGATATACACAGAACAAAATAAAAAGTGGTTATATGTAAAACGTTGTCCTGGGTTTTTTGTTTGTTTGTTTGTTTGGTAGCAGGTGAATGGCAGGAGTTTTGTACAACTCGGCTGAGGAGCGGGAAGACTCCTGATCCCCAGCTGAGCCAGCCCTAAGGTACACAAAGGTAAAGGACCCCTGAAGGGTTAAGTCAAGTCAAAGGCGACTGCGGGGTGTGGCGCTCATCTTGCTTTCAGGCCGAGGGAGCCGGCATTTGTCCACAGACCACTTTCCAGGTCATGTGGCCAGCAGAACTACACCGGTTCTGGCACAACGGAACACTGTGACGGAAACCAGAGTGCATGGAAACACTGTTTACCTTCCCGTCGCAGTGGTCCCTATTTATCTACCAGTGGCATGCTTTCGAACTGCTAGGTTGAGAGGAGTTGGGACAGAGCAATGGGAGCTCACCCCGTCACAAGGATTCAAACCACCGACCTTCTGATCGGCAAGAGCCAGCCCCAGTGCTCCCCCACTCAACTTCACTCATTTTTTGGCTGTCTCTCAATATATCACCGCCAAGCTCTGCATGGGAGTTCCCAAGATGGGAAGGTCATCACCATTGTATTCATTTTGATGTTCAATCTTGCTTGGAAATGAGTAGACTTATTTCCTGAACTGGGGTGGGGGGTGGGGGGAAGTGGTGGTTCCGCTTGTTTCCAAGCCAGCTGGATCTAAATCAGGCATCCCCAAACTTTAGCCCTCCAGATGTTTTGGACTACAATTCCCATCATCCCTGACCTCTGGTCCTGTTACCGTGTTTCTCATATTATAAGACACGTCTTATATTTATTTTTTCCTCAAAAAAACACACTATGGCTTATTTTCAAGGGATGTCTTATTTTTTTCCTCCTCCTCCTGCCGCGGCCGGCATTGCTGCTGCTCCTATCACTATGTCTTATTTTCGGGGTATGGCTTATATTCCTTGAATGCTTAAAAATCCTGCTATGGCTTATTTTATGGGGATGCCTTAAAATATGAGAAACAGGGTAGCTAGGGATCATGGGAGTTGTAGGCCAAAACATCTGGAGGGCCGCAGTTTGGGGATGCCTGATCTAAATGCTCTTGCACTTGCCTCTTGCTTGTGGGCTTCCTATCGGCATCTGTGTAAGAACAGAATCCTGGACTCTTACTAAATAACCCATGAAGTTTATCATCACATCCAATTGTGGGGTGGCGAGCAAGCCAGTGCCAACTTAAATTAGCATTTCCACAATTCATGCTAATGTGCCAGATTTAAAGCTGGCCGTTTTGTTGTGCATGTGGCTGGTCCAGGATGAGGGAAAACACCAACCAGTTGGCAATTGCATCTTTAGCAGCCCATCCTTCCTGCCAGCAGCCTTCATTATTCCTGGCTTGTAAACAAAGTCCCAACGACCCAGCTTTCGGGACTGAGATGGGTCTCCAGGGAAGGAGAAATAACATTTGTGTTGCAGTTGTCCCTGGCGGGATGAGGAGAAGATTTCTGGGAAAGCATAGAAGCTTTATGTTGGCAGCATATTGAAATTTCCTTCACGTTCTAGCCATGAAGAAATTGCCTGGTTCAGATCCCCAGTGACTGCAGTTATAATCCTCATTATATTTGTGATGCTTCAACTGCATCCAGGGGAGCCAATGGCACAAATGGCACCCTTCCTTGTTGGCAAGAGTGACTAGGCAAGGAAGCCAAGGACTAGTATTGCTAATATCCCAAAGCAGACATATCATTGTGGGTCTGTTTGTCTATTCAATAGAGGTGGATGGAATCTCTGAAAGTTGCCTTAGATCAGAGATGGGTAACTGCAAGCCTTGGAAACCACCCAGGACTCCCTATCTGACCCATGGGAGTCTCTCCAGGGTATATACCTTGCTTATCTACATCTACTTTCCCTAGGCTAAACCTCTCTCCAACCCTGCTTTGCATTCTCCTTGAGTGTTTATGCCTGGCTGGAATGTGCCTTTAAACTCTGATATTGCTTCTTGTGTGTAGAAACTAGCCTACTGTATCTCCCAGTAGGTTAAGAGCGGTAGACTCGTAATCTGGGGAACCGGGTTCACGTCTCTGCTCCTCCACATGCAGCTGCTGGGTGACCTTGCGCTAGTCACACTTTTCTGAAGTCTCTCAGCCCCACCCACCTCACAGGGTGTCTGTTGTGGGGGAGGAGGGGAAAGGAGATTGTGAGCCGCTTTGAGACTCCTTCGGGTAGTGATAAAGCAGGATATCAAATCCAAACTCTTCTTCTTCTTCTTCTTCTTCTTCTTCTTCTTCTTCTTCTTCTTCTTCTTCTTCTTCTTCTTCTTCTTCTTCTTCTTCTTCCCATCGCTGATCATACCTTTTGCATGTCAAAATGGAGGACAGACAGGAGTGTGTGTGTGTGTGTGTGTGTGTGTGTGTGTGTGTGTGTGTGTGTCTGCAGAAGCCAGATCACTGTACAAAATTAAAATTGACATCCATCCCTTTTTCCCACTTTTGCTTCTGGACCCACCCACCACTGGAATGCGGAATGCAGAAAGTTGCTCAGAAGGGAATTCAGTCTTTGGAATGAAAAATGTCCCCAGGTTCCACCCAACTTGGGTGGTGGCACATGTGCTTGACATCACACAGTGGAAGAAGGACCGATGGGACCCATCTCAGCAGCAGGGCCCACCCAGTTGCAGAATATTGAGAGGGCCCAGCCCCTACCTTGAAATTGGGGGGGCTCAGCCCCCCAGCACTCCTTACATGGCACCCCTGCTGTGGCTGCCACCTATGGACCAACTGAGGGGGTGGGAGACTGATACCCCCGTGATATGGACTCAGCACTTGAGAGCTCAGCATAGCAGCTTTGGAAGCACAGACTAGAAGCAGCTCTCCAGGGTTTCTGGCAGGGCAATCCTAGTCTTACCTGGGGATGCTGGGGTTCAAACCTGGGACATTGCTCTGCCACTGAGCAATGGGCCCTACCCACATGCACAAGAGCAGGGTTGCTGCTTGCCTTGGGATGATAGGCTTGCTGAAGAGATCACAGGCCCTCTCTACACTCTCTTACAGAACCGTCTCTCCTATACTTACTACCTCAAGCTGTGCAGAAAAACAGCTGTAAATTACACCAATTTTGTTTTACCCTTAGCAAGCCACCAAGAAGGAATGATTCGGATTTCAATTTAGGACTCGGAATTTGTATTCCTTTCTTGCAAAGCACTTTTTTTTTGTTGGGCGATGGCTCACTCCGCCATTATTTCTTCCTCATTCTGGCCCATTAGAGACCATTTTTAAATGGTTGTTTCATATTTAAATAAAGAATATAGGTCAGAGGAGGGGGAAAGCACACGGCTTCCTCTGCCCTGATGTGAAAGCTCAGTTCTATACCTTTAGGACATTGAATAATAAGGGCAGGGGGCCGACAAACCATCTTTCACAGAGAGCTGTCTCAGGGAAGTATGTTTCTTTCCCCTGCATAGCAAAAAAATAATAATGAGACCCCAAGCATGAGGAGTGCAGTTTGAACAAAGTATCTCCTCCCTACACCAGCCCAATTACAGTGTGGTTAGGTATTCAGAGAACTGAAGAATGTACATAATTTGGTCTTCCTTAGTCTTAGCATCAATAGATACTGAGCCACTTAAAATCTCAGGCGTCCAGCTGGGTGCAGAGTCTTTTCTTATAAAGGTCACCAACAGAATTTTCTGATCTGAGGACCGTCATTTCTTCATTGCGTTTCCTCCAGACATGATAGATGTTTGCAATTCTCAACTGTCATGTTTTCATGCGGTGCAGAAGATTTGATTTTTAACCACTCTTTGTTTTGAAAATATATTTGAGCCAGCAACCCTGGAGACATCAAGTGATGTACAGTGGGAGACACGTTCTTGAAGTCTCTGCCTCACACATTTGAAATCCTGTGAGGCTGATCAGAGGCAGTGTGGTGTAGTGGTTGGAAAGAAGCAGAGTTGGGGAACTGGCAGTCCTCCAGGTCTTGCCTTGATGAAAGGATAGGTTCAAAGTTTAATGCCAGGGTGAGGTTGTCCTCCTGTATCATTAGACCTTATTTTTTAAGGATTTTTACAACGTTCAACGGGGAGAGTGAGAAGTTGTAATGTGCATGTGGGTACAAATTATTATTATTATTATTATTATTATTATTATTATTATTATTATTATTATTTATATCCCACCTTTCTCCCAGAACCAGGGCTCAAGTCAGCTCACAAATATTAAAGCAAATATGAATAAAACACAGAAAGCTAACAACATAAAAATGATAAAGGGATATAAAAACAATTCCATTAAAATACAGATAAAAACAGCACAGCAATCTTCAAAGCCCTTTCCTAAAAAGCAGCCAGTTCCCAATACAGTGGTGCCTCGCTTAACGAATGCCCTGCTTAACGAAATTTCCGCTTAACGAAAGGATTTGTCGAGCGGAGGTTGCCTCGCTAGACGAATTCGTTTTATGAAAAATTTGTCTAACGAATCACGGTTTCCCATAGGAATGCATTGAAATTCAATTAATGCGTTCCTATGGGGGGAAAAAATCCCCCCAAAATTCAATGCATTCCTATGGGATTCGCTAGACGAATTTTTCGTTATAAGGAAAGACCCGTGGAACGAATTAAATTCGTCTAGCGAGGCACCACTGTACTCTGCAGGAATAAAACAGTCTTCATCTGCAGGTGGAAGGAAAAGGAGCCAGCCTCACTTCTCCAAGAAGGGAGTTCCAAAGTCTGGGAGCAGCCACCAAGATGGATTGACTGGGGTTTACTTCTGAGAAACAGGAATGGGATTACACCAGAGGTTGGCAACCTAAGGCCATGGGCTGAAAGCGGCCCATGAGAGTCGCTTAACTGGCCCATGAGCCGCCCCTGAACCGAGCCACTCACTCAGCAAGTCCCCGCTTCTGCACATGCCCAGACGCCAAAAATCACTTCTGCACCAGCGCGGTTTTCGGCTTCTGGGCATGTGCAGATGCAATTTCCGGTGTCGTACTGCACTCTATATTTATGTTTTGAGCTGCTGGGAGCCTGAAGGGCCCTACCCTGCTTCTCTTCACCTGAGGGGCCTGACAGGCTCCATAATGGACTGTTGCTGCTGCTGCCGCTGGGCAAAGAGACCTCCATGTTGTTGTTGTTGTTGTTGTTGTTGTTGTTGTTGTTGTTGTTGTTGTTAGCTTTCATTTTTATTAAATTTTCCAAATAAACAAAAAAGGAAATAATTACCTTCCATCTTATATTCACTCATCTCAGTTCATTTCGCTCTGCCGAGCTGTCATTTTAAATTGTGTTTGATATTAATGCTATATTCTTAGCTTTAGATTTTATGATTTATGTGGAAATTGTTTTCTATTTGGTTGTGTACTTTTTGATGTGTTTTATTTATTTTTTTATGACTTTTGTTAGGTTGGTAATTATGTAAATCTTGTCATGTTTTAAGCTGCCTTGAGCGTTGTTTTAACTATGGAAAGGCAGCATACAAATAAAACGATGATCCTGAATTACAAAGTGGAACAAAAAAATCAAGAGGATAAGACAAAAATTTTTTGAGTTTGCCAATAAGCCAGGTAGGATGCTAGCATGGAAGCTGAAGAAGAGAAAGAAGGATAAAATAATAGAAAAAATAATGGAGGACAGCAAAATAATAGAAGACCCGAAGGAAATCAAAGCAAAGTTTATAAAGTACTATAGTAACTTATAGGGACGCGGGCAGCACTGTGGGTTAAACCACTGAGCCTAGGGCTTGCAGATCAGAAGGTCGGTGGTTCGAATCCCTGCGACGGGGTGAGCTCCCGTTGCTCAGTCCCAGCTCCTGCCAACCTAGCAGTTCGAAAGCATGTCAATGTGCAAGTAGATAAATAGGTACCGCTACAACAGGAAGATGAATGGTGTTTCCGTGTGCTTCTCTGGTTCGCCAGAAGCAGCTTTGTCATGGTGGCCACATGACCTGGAAGCTGTATGCCAGCTCCCTCGGCTAGTAAAGCGAGATGAGCGCCGCAACCCCAGAGTCGGTCACGACTGGACCTAATGGTCAGGGGTCCCCTTACCTTTATAGTAACATATATAAAGAAATGAAGGGGAATCAGGAGGATATGGAAAAATACCTAACAGAGAATAAAATCCAGACAATAGGAGCAGAGAACAATCAGCCAATTGCAGGAATGGAGGTGCACCAAGCAATTACGAAAGTGAAAGTAGGAAAAGCACCTGGAACAGATGATTTGACAGCAGCCTATTACAAAAAAATTAGAGGAAAGCTTAATAACACCAATGAAATTAGTAATGAAAAAGGGGGAAACAAATAAAATGATGATGATGATAAATATACAATATTATTATTATTATTATTATTATTATTATTATTATTATTATTCATTTGTTACCTCCACTGTTAGAGGCACATGTCTCTGAATGGCAGTCGCTAGGAACCACAAGTGGGGAGAGTTGGTGTTGCACTCAGGGCCTGCTTCTGGGCTTCCCAATACAGCATCTGGGGGGCCCCTGTGAGAGATCTGGGTGGCCACCAGTGGGGTGGGGGGGGGGCCAGCCTTCTGCAACCTATGGTATTGTCCTCTGGCTGTTTAGAACTGCAGCTCCCACCATCCCAGGCCATTGGCCATGTTGTCTGGCAGGAATGGGAATTGTAGTCCAGATCATCTGGGGTATACCAGTTTGGGGAGAAACTGCCTTAGAGCAGTGGTCCTCAACCTTGGGCCTCCAGATGTTTTGAGACTACAATTCCCATCATCCCTGACCACTGGTCCTGCTAGCTAGGGATCATGGGAGTTGTAGGCCAAAAACATCTGGAGGCCCAAGGTTGAGGACCACTGCCTTAGAGTACCCGGCTTCTCATAGTCAGAACTGCTTCCTTCTGCCTTCTCTTATCCAAATTGCTTCAGCTTGATGGATTGCAATCCCCACAGCCCCCCCCCCCCCCGAGCAGGATTTAACCTAAAGTTCAACAGCTATTCAAGCATGTCAGCAAATATCCATTGAATGCCAAAACAATATTGACAACTGCAGGGTCCTGCACCTGTCATCTCGGACTCTTTGCCCAGGAATCTCACAGAATTCAGGAGCACTTAGCAGAGAATAACAAATTGACTGCTGCTCTTCTGAAGCTGACAGCTGGAAGACGGACAGATCAGTCGAGGCTGCTTTTGTGCTCAAATGAGCTGAGCCTCCGAGGGCAAAGCTCAGAAAATCCAGTGGAATTTGGGGTGGGTGCAAAGACACTGCAAAGGATGCCGTGCGGAGGACAAGCATTGCCTTCCACGCTCATGGGATCCGTGCTCTATAGCAGGGAATGTTTTGCAAACAGAAGGCAAGCAATCCCCACATTGGGAGGTGAGACTCTCCAATGGAAGTCTTTCCTTTTCTCGTTTCCCCATCTATTTCAATAGCCAAATGCACAGTCTCTGCGGCTTGCCTCCAGCATTGACTACCCCTGGAGCAGGCCCACTGAAATGAAAAGGCACGACTAACTTAAGTTCACTCATTTCAAGGGGTCTACTTCAAGTAACAAAAGAACATAAGACCAGCCTGCTGGATCAGACCAATGGCCCACGTAGTCAAGCAGCCTGTTCTCACAGCCGCCAACCAGATGTCTATTAGAAGCCTGCAACCAAATACAACAGCACTCCCCACTTTTAAGCAGAATTCGGAGCACACTTTGCTATATCTCACCAGCTCAGCATATCAGATAGGAGTCTCCACCATCACAAGGGCAATGCAGTACTGATCACTTGTGTTATGGTGGGTGATGTGGGCATTTGACTTGTGGTGATAAAATCCATCATGGCTCATGCACATCATGCTAATGCTACCATCAATGGGCCGAACCTGCATGTTTCCATCAAATCTCTTTCCCAGCAATTGCAAAATGACTCCTGTTCTTCTCACCTCTGCTATTAAAAGGGAAAGAAAGGAAGAAATATTTGAGAAGGGTAAAAATCCACATACCATGATGGAATGGCCATTTAATGGAAACATATCGCTCTAGATAGATGCCAGCATTCATCACAGTGATTGGTTCATTCTTGATTGATGGTAGGACCGATGCTGTGCTGACGTCTGTGAACATTGGAAGGACCATGGTGTCATTAAACAGCCGCTTTATCACCTGGTGTATGTACATATCAAGCCTTAGCAAATGAATGCTGGTGCTCCATGAAAAATGAGACTGAATGAAAAGGGACCCAATGGAGGTTGGGAAAAGTTTTCCAATGACACTTTGAGTTAATTGTTTGTTTATTCATTACATGTCCCTGTGGAATGCTTACAATGTGTATTATTATTATTATTATTATTATTATTATTATTATTATTATTATTAGAATTTATTACCCATCCTTCACCCCCAAGGTCTATGGGCAGGTTACAACAGTTGAAACATAAGACAGTACAATCACATCTTATACACATCTAACTTGTGTGATTTCAACCAGGCCCGAGCAGGGGATGGGGGCAGCCAGGTACGCTTGCCCTGGCCCTCAGAGGGCTAAGCCGAGTGGGGTCCCCCACCAAAGACCAACTGCTTTTTTGTTTGAGTTTATCACTTTATTCTAACAAGACTCCCACCCTCAGACAAACAATTAAAGGTCGGCCAGTTGAAATCGAACCAAATTAAATGGGCAGGAAGCTTAAAAGCTCTTTTGTGTAGGGTTTTCCTGCTGCAGAAAAGGCTTTTAAGCCCTGCCTTGCTTGCCAGTCTCTGGAACACTCTCTCACAGGCTCTGGGATACCCTCATGAGATCTCACTGGAACTCAGGTGGCCCCGCAATCTCACGAGGGCATCCCAGAGCCCAGTAAGCAAGGCTTAGGGGAGGAGGGCAAGGGTCATTCGCCGCATGGCCCTGGAAAGGTAAGGGTGCTCGCAGGAGGCACCCAAGGGGGTGGTTTGAGTATACATGCCATCCTGGAACATAACTCCTGTGCAAGATGTAATCATACTTTATTAAAAACAGTGCAAAGCAAAATAAAATTACAAAAATTAAGATGGGTATAAAAACCTACATGTATGCAATTTTGCCTAAAATTTTGCCTATTTGCGAAGCCATTTCCCCTAATAGAATGTCTTTCAAATGTTATTTTCACTAATACATTCATTTTTATGAACACATTAACCTGCCACATGTGTTTTTGTACACATTGCCTGCTGAAGAACCGCATTGCAAAATGAAGAGAAGTGCCAGGTTCCAAGGATGCATATATTTCTGGTCTGTAGATTGTTTCGGAAGGTGCAAATCGGGTAGGTTCACCTTTGCGTGTGAAGTGAATCGAATTTCTTCTCCACGCCTCTTGACTTTCCACTCCCAGCTTTCATCATCACTATTTGCTCCTATCACAAATCTCCATGCACATCCTGGAACTGTTATCAAGGAAGCATGTGAGCTGGTTTTGCTTGTTTGTCTTTCATCTTATTGTATAAGCCACAAATGGACTGGCTTCAGTCTTCCAGGGTAATCACTCTCTCCCTTCAAATTTATCAAATTGGAAGACGATAAAAAAAACCTGTGATTTCTTACACCCAGCCTTTACATCAGTTGGCCGGGAACCTTTGTCTGCCCAGGTTATGGGTCTCCTCCTAGAAACAGGCTTGCCTGTCCATGTTATGGAGGCAGGCAAAGGCCAGATCCATCTATGCAGGAAAATGAGGGAGTGGAACCCTGAGGTGAAAGAGCACAGCTTCAAAGTTAATATTTATGTATGTAATTATTTTATATGCTGACAGCTCATCTAAAATCTCAAGGTTCCATCTCTCTTCAATAGACATTTGGACACTTCTTAAGATATTGTAACCAAATCTTACATGGTGGTTTCTGAGACCAAGGTTCAAGTCTTCACCTATATTTGGATGAAATAGGGTGTCCTTTTGAATCAAGATGGTGGGTGGAACATTTCAAAAATGCTCTGATTTTAGATAAATTCTGCACAATGGTTCCTGGGATCCAGGAACAAGGTTACCTCTATGTTTGGGAACAATAGGTGCCATCTTGAATCAAGATGGTGGACAGAATCTTTTTTTAAAAACCACACTGATTCCAACCACTGATTTCGTTTCTGGGTACAAGGCTGCTAATATAGAATAATGCATAAAACACCATGAGCATAATGCAAAGTCATTAAAATTACTGACTAATCAAGCAGCTAATTAACATTTAAACAGCTGTACAGGCCCATTGGAATAAAGGGGTCTTAAAGAAAGCCAACAGCGAGGAAGCCTGCCGGATCTCCATTGGGAGAGAATTTCACAGAACGGGACTGGAGACACTAAAGGCCTGAATTTCTGGGAGCCAGTGTGGTGTGGTGGTTAGAATGTTGGACTAGGACCTGAGAGTTGTTTTCGTTTAGTCGTGTCCGACTCTCCGTGACCCCATGGACCAGAGCATACCAGATACTCCTGTCTTCCACTGCCTCCCGCAGTTTGGTCAAACTAATGTTGGTAGCTTCAAGAACACTGTCCACCCATCTCATCCTCTGTTGTCCCCTTCTCCTTGTGCCCTCCATCTTTCCCAACATCAGGGTCTTTTCCAGGGAGTCTTCTCTTCTCATGAGGTGGCCAAAGTATTGGAGCCTCAGCTTCAGGATCTGTCCTTCCAGGGAGCACTCAGGGCTGATTTCCTTAAGAATGGAGAGGTTTGATCTTCTTGCAGTCCATGGGACTCTCAAGAGTCTCCTCCAGCACCATAATTCAAAAGCATCAGGGTTAAAATCCCTGCTCAGCCATTAAGCTTGCTCGGTGCCTAACCTACCCCACAGGGTTGTTGTGGGGGTTAAATGAAGAGGAAAACAATGCATACCACTTTCAGCTCCTCAAAGGGAAAAGGCAAGGGTATATATGCAATAATCAAATAATATTTTCTTTTTTAAAAAAAGAATCTATAACACGGGGAACAACAAACAGTGCTCCAATGAAGAGGTAGTGCCATTTTTAAGGGTCCTTGAGCTTTCTTTTTTAAACTCCATGGAAATAAAAATTAGCATCACAGGCAGAAAGGTTGTAGATCCCTGTCAGGTGTGGGCCGTGGTGAATAGCAGGCTGAGGTGAACCCTGTGCCCACCTTATTCTGCTGCTCCATGAGACCAAAATCTTATCTCTTCTAGACATCCACTGAAAGAAAGAAAAATAGGACTGTAATTCACTTGCATTTACCAATCTACTCTTTTTTACTGTCTCTGTTTCATTCCTGCCCTGATTTTATTGCAGGTCCTCCCCCCCATGATTGCCGTATACCTTGGTTTATGGTTTTTAATTAAGTTCTAATGTAAACCGCTTCAAGAGTGCAGGCTATGAAGAGGCATATAAATGGGAGAAATAAATACGGCAAATAAAAAAGAAAACCAGTAGAAACAGAAAATTAGCTTTCTGCTGCTAGAGCTTTGATCCTTCAAAAGCTTTCTTGGCCAAATTCCACATACTTTGTAGGTACCTCGGGCTGCTCTCTGAGCAGCTGTGTGACCCTTACTTGGCTAGAGAACTGCATTGCAAAATTCAGAAAAGGGAAGTTGTTTGTTTGTTTGTTTGTTTGTTTGTTTTTAAGGATGGCTGTATTTCAGTTCTCCCACTGTTTCAGAAACTGTGAATTGTGGAGGTTTGCTTTCCAGTGTGAACTGAATCAGATTTATTCCCCATTGCTGCAACAACCCCATCCTTGGGAGCTGCATGAGAAAGAGCCTATTTAAGGGCCACTCACTTCGGAACTGTGCGTGTTTGTTAAGAAAAAAGTTAGTGGCAGGTGCAGGAGGAGGAGTTGGATGAAGGTCCTGGTGTTGGGAAGGAGCTCTTTAATCAGTTGCCCTTACTGTGGTCCAGATCCAGACTTGGAGCCTTAGGTCTGCTACGGTATCTGTATCAGGAGGAAAGGTTGCAGAGGTTGTGTGAATTTTGAAGGATGTCTGGCCTTTCAGTTTGTGTCTTGTTTTGGAAAGTGTGAAAGAGTTTGCTTTTAAACATGAAATGAAATGAATTTCTCCTCCATTCCCGTATGCAATGCACAGACAGACAGACAGAAGCCTGAGCAAAATACAAAGAAAAGTAATAATAATAATAATAATAATAATAATAATAATAATAATAATAATTTATTATTTATACCCCGCCACTCTGGGCAGCTTACAACAGAAAAATGAAATAAAATTAAGTACAGTATAAGATATGTAGCTACAGCTCTGTAATATATTATGTAGGCAACATTGTTTCCATAAAGACCCAGAATATATACTCCTATATAGTTCCACTTCTTTTGAGGCCTGGGTCCCTCTATAAATATTTTTTTCCCCCAATGGTATAGGAAATGGTCCCTCAGTCCAATCTTGTCCCTTGTTTAGAAATATTTCCTCTTTGATTAAGTGCTCTGTTCTTCCGTACACATATGATATAGCATTAGGGCAGAGCAGTTCCGCAATCTCCTGCAGCATTATAAAGAATTCCCTCCTGGAATAGCTGCAAGGCCACCTTGTTACTTAATCTTATAATAGCCCCAAATTGAAACAAGGTGTGATGGATGAGAGAGGTTAACTGAGTTTGATCAGGGTTATGAAGTACGCTTTGCACTCAATAAGTTTTTACAAACGAGCAGCGCCATTTAGGGATGGGGAGGAAATTCGATGCTGCTCACATTTAAAGGTGAACTTAGCCATTTCACACTTTCTAAAGCTATACGCTCACCAAAACACAGCCAGCCATCATACATTGCACTTCTCTGAATTTTGCAATGCAGTTCTATTGCCAACCAATGTGCACAAAAACACATAGCGGGGGCGGGGTGGGTATTGAGTTACTGCTTTTGGTTTGATTTTATATGTTGTGGTCTTGTTGTGAACTGCCCTGAGAGCTCTGGGTACAGGGCGGTGTATAAGTTGAACAAATAATAATAATAATAATAATAATAATAATAATAATAATAATAATAATGGATATAGATGCATTTATTAGTGAACATAACTTACAAAGATGCATTGCAGGAGGGAAAACTGCAAATGGAAATTCAGTGGAAATTCACAGTAAAATGCTGAGGGATTTTGATTAGGGTTTAAAAAGAAATTGCAAACTGATGTGGATATGTTGAAAACCGAATAGTGGGGAAATAAAAAGCCAAATTGTCAGATTTGCACTTCTCTAGCTGCATTATGAGTGTCCTAGATGTGGTGATACATTCCATCCCGCTAGTTGCTGCAATACTATGAAAGGCTCAGGAGATCAAGTTTCTTTTCCTTTCTTGCCCGCCTCCCCCTTGTTCCTTCCTTGAATTGAAAAGAACAGAAATCCTTTAACCTTCATGCAGCACTGTCTTCTGCCATTAATCTTTCCCATCTGCACTTGCCTGCATTATTGGCACTATTGGCACTGTTTTGCTTCAACCAACAATTCTTGCTTTCCCTGGTTTTGATGCTGTCATTTCCCCAGCCCACCTTGGTCTCCTTCCTGGGTGGTGGTGGGGAGGGGGTTGGTATATCTGCCAGTGAATCTTCTAACTTAAACTGACCTGGTGTGTTTTGAACATCAAGCCTTAAATGTGGAACAGATTATGGAAAAAGCACAAGGGCACCTTTGAACCTAGGCATGCACTTGGCCAGGTCAGAGGGGAGATAGCATCATGGTCCTCTGAGGGCATGGGTGGAGAACTTTTTAAAGCATGATGATGATGATGATGATGATGCCACCCTCATTTTTCCCTGACAGCATTCAAGCTTATAGGTAAAAATAAGAACTTCTAAAAACATAGGGCAAAAATGATAATTTTTTAAAAAAAGAAAACATTGATGGAATTCTATTGAAACCATAGAAATAATTACTATAAATACATAATGGTACCAGCCCTTTCATTAAAAGAAGCCAGTTCCCCAAAGCCCATTGGAACAAGAAAGTCTTTACCTGCCAGCAGAAGCACAACAAGGAGGGAGCCAGTCTAACTTTTCTAGGTAGGAAGACCAAGAAGCCCCTCTCCAACATCCCTATTTGTTTTATTTGTTTTATAAAATCTATACACTGCTTGATTGTAAAAACAAAACAAAACCTCAAAGGGGTTTTTGTTGTTTAGTCATGTCCAACTCTTTGTGACCCCATGGACCAGAGCACGTCAGGCCCTCCTGTCTTCCACTCCCCCCCCCCCCGCAGTTTCGTCAAATTGACGTTGGTAGTTTCGAGAACACTGTCCAACTATCTTGTCCTCTGTCGTCCCCTTCTCCTTGTGCCCTCAATCTTTCCCAACATCAGGGTCTTTTCCAGGGAGTCTTCTCTTCTCGTGAGGTGCCCAAAGTATTGGAGCCTCAGCTTCAGGATCTGTCCTTCCAGTGAGCACTCAGGGCTGATTTCCTTAAGAATGGATAGGTTTGATCTTATTGCAGTCCATGGGACTCTCAAGAGTCTCCTCCAGCACCATAATTCTAGCACCAAAGGGGCTTACAGAAAGATAAATCAAGAAAAGGGTAAAATAGTATTGGGAAATAATCCATAATAACATGGGGGGGGGGTTAGAAGTACTTTAAAACACACACACACACATACACACACCACCAGGCGACTACTCTTGAGTAAGGACCCTCCATATGCTTGTCTTTCAGAAGTTTTTATTAGTGCACATTATTTACAGTGAAGTGAGCTGCTGGTTTCATGTCTCATCAGTCCGAATCAGAATCCGGCACTGCCCCCTTTCGTGATCTGGACCAACATAAGAGTCGCGGGACTGCGAACCTCCTCCCCTTTCTCCTCCTCCTTAATTCCGGTGTCGGGGGGGGGGGGGAAGGTCTGCGGCCCGTCTGAGTCCCATCCTCTCTTTCCTCCTCCCTCTCTTCCTGCATGAGGAGCAGTGGCTCTTGGAAGTTGCCAGAGCTCTGGCACTCCCTCTCCGTCTCCTGACCTTCCCCTTCCGACCCTTCACTTTCATTACTGCTGGGAGATGGGCTGCTCCTGATGGGGGGGGCTGTTCCCTATAAGCCCTCCCCCTTACACAGCCCGTGTTTTGTTAGCTGAAAAATAGAAAATGAGCAAAATCCCAACTAAAGAATAATGACAACTTAAACTGATGGAATATGCGCAGCTTGCAGATCTAACATATAGAATAAGAGAACAAGAAGAGCATATGTTTAAAGAAGATTGGAAAATGTTTATTGAATATATGGGGGGAAACTATGTAGACTTGAAAATGTTGGCAGCATTAAGATAAATTCAACAGTGTAAATAAGTTTTGATAGATGTAATAATGGAATACTGAATGGTTTAGTAGTTTATGTAAAATATGCAGGGATTTATGATATGCAAAATGAAACATGGAAAGAGAAGAAGGGAAGTCATTGATATTTTAAGGTTGTTTAAATGAATACTCTAAATTGCAAAACAAAAAAATTGAGATAAATTTAAGAAGAAATTGAGATAAATCAAGAAAAAGATCACAATCATACTTTAAAACATACAAAACTTAAATACTAAAGCAGATTGAAATTATCCCAACTCTATAAGCATCTGGGTAGTCTTGTCTAAACAAGAATGTGTTTAACAGATGCCAAAAAGAGTACAGTGAAAGTGCCTGTTTGGTCTCAACGGGCAGGGAGTTCCAAAGTGCTGGTGCGCGGCCGAATGGGCACATGTGGTTGAATGGGCACCTCTGATGGTGCTGACATTATGCTCAGTGTAGTCAATAACACTGAGATGGGTCACTCTTCTGACTGTCCCTTCCCCCAGATCCAAGTCTCTGCCTCCCAATGCACTTGGGCTCTCCTCAGGCTCAGGCTCTTACTGGGGTTCCTGATCACCACACCCCAACCCACTAGGACCTTCTCCCAGGTTGGGCTCCTCCAATCCCCAATCTCCTCCTCATCACCATCATCATCTAACCACTCCCTCCACAGCATCTCTGTGGGAAGTATGAAATGGTCCCTCCCATTTCCTCCAGTGCAGAAGGTGGAGCTAATGTTGGTAGGTGACAGCAGAGGTTCAAAGCAGGAAGCAAGGGGACATGTTGTGGGACCTGCTGATTCAAGTTTTGGAGCTGGGTTTCAGAAGCCACATGGTGTCCCTCACAAACTGGGATAGTAGGAGCAGATTAAATGCAGCAGTCAGGAAGGAATCTATTTCTCATTACCAAGACCAAGATTTTTAGAAGGCATCCTCCAACACAAAAATATCAAAATCAACCCAGGGATCAAATCAACCCAGAGATTTTCCAGAAACATAGGGATCTGCCTTGTTATATATTGATTTAGATTCTTTGGTCCATCTAGCTCAGTATTGTCTACACTGACTGGCAGCAGCTCTCCAAGGCAGGGGACATTCCCAGCACTGCCTGGAGATGTCAGGGATTGAACCTGGGGGTTTTCTGCATTGAAAACAGATGCTCTACCATTCAGCTGCTGTCAGGGACTGGGGAGCCGGGAGTGTCTAGAGTTAAAACAGGGCACTACAGCTGATGGTATGCAAGACCCTGGCATGTGACTACAGCTAGAATCATTTGTCCTTGACAAAAAAGAAGAAGATACCATCTAAGCAAATAAGAGAGACAAATAAATGCATTATCTGCTTTACCAGGGGAAGCTGAAGTGCAGAAAGATTAACCGATCCAAGGTCACACAAGGGGAAGTGACAGAAATTGGCCAAGCATCAAGATTCCAGAGTATCACAATCCCGATGTGCCGTTAGCACAAAACTTTGCTGCCTTTCTCAGTCTGATCTAAGCTGCGGAAAACTCTATAGGCTCTTATCTGTTTGGGTTGATTTATCCACTTTATTCTAGGTTTTTTATATATTTTTAAAAAAATACTTTCAATTGTGCTTTGCGGCTTTGTGCAGCATAGATGGCTGTGACCGGTGTAATCAATTTTATTTTTTTATCTGTGTTCTTTGGTATCCCTTATACCCTTGAGACTTTGAATGCAGGGGCTCATCGCTTGTGACTGCAATAAAAATGAAGCTGGGGGAGGGGAGGGAGTTGGGAAATCTTGTGCTTTGGTGGGGAGGGGTAAACAATGGGGAGGGGAATAAACTAGTGCAGGATGTGTTAAGCAAAAAAAAAAGATAGTAGCTTTCTGGAGACAGTATCGCTAAGCTGGCAAGGAAGTAGATTTAGTGAAGATGGAGAACTCTGTCCTCCTCTAAGCTTTGCTCAGGTGACAGATAAGGCTGGCTTTCGGTTTATTTGGCTATACAGTACTAGGGGTCCCCAAACTTTTTCAGCAGGGGGCTGAACCACTGTCCCTCGGACCTTGTGGGAGGCCTAGACTATATTTTTTGGGGGAAATGAATGGTGGCAGAGGGACGATGAGCTGCGTGCGAAAGGGCTCTGGAGAGGGGCTAGCCGCAACAAAGTCCAGCCCCCCTTTGTCCTCTAGGCAGGGTAGGGAGGAGAAGCCAGGAAGAAGAAGAAGAAGAAGAAGAAGAAGAAGAAGAAGAAGAAGAAGAAGAAGAAGAAGAAGAAGAAGAAGAAGAAGAAGAAGAAGAGGAGGAGGAGGAGGAGGAGGAGGAGGAGGAGGAGGAGGAGGAGGAGGAGGAGGAGGAGGAGGAGGAGGAGGAGGTGGTGTTTGGATTTCATATCTTGCCTTTCAGTCCCCTTAAGGAGTCTCAAAGCGGCTAACAATATCCTTTACCTTCCTCCCCCACAACAAACACTCTGTGAGGTGAGTGAGGCTGAGAGACTTCAAAGAGAAGTGTGACAAGCCCAAGGTCACCCAGTAGCTGTAGCTGCATGTGGAGGAGCGAGGAAGCCAACCCGGTTCACCAGATTACGAGTCCACCGCTCTTACACTACACCACACTGGAGGGAGGGGAGAGGTGCCGCCACTGCTGTGGGAAGGAGAGAGAGGGAGAGGGAAAGAACACACTCACTGGCGATCCACGCGGACCGTCCGCGGGCCAGATTTAGAAGGCAATTGGGCCTGATCCGGCCCACGGGCCTTAGTTTGCTATACCTTCAAAGAAATACCACATTTCCCCGAGAATAAGACACTGTCTTATATTGATTTTTCCTCAAGAAGACACACTGTGCCTTGTTTTCAGAGGGTGTCTTATTCCAGCGGGAAGGGCTCCGCGTGGCGGGGCATGGCTGAGGGCAGTGAGCTGTTGTCGGGAGGCACCGCGTCCATGTCTTATTTTCAGGGTATGGCTTATATTGCGGAAATCCTGCTACAGCTTATTTTATGGGTATGTCTTATTTTTGGGGAAACAGGGTAGACATGGCAGAAGCTGAAGAAAGGACTATGTCAGGCAATTTTCTAGAACAACCTGCCCTTGGCCAATTGTCCTATGACAAGCTTGGCTATATTGAGAGCAAAACACAACCCTCAGTTCAATAAAGCCAAAGTACCAAGTGAGCAGGTTGACAGCTAGTGATACATCATCAACAACCACCTTCAAGGTCTAAATGGTGCCTTTTGAAAGGAAGTTACTGTTCTTAGTTAGGACCTTCCATAAAAGCTCTTGTCAAAGTATCCATTGCAGCTAAATCATAACTGATTGCCCTTTCCTCGTTCTCTCGAGTCCTGTCATCAAGAGATCCTTCTTACTTAACTCCCGCAAGTGTTTGGTTACTGCCTCTTCAGGTCACAACTTTCATTCCGTAAACTTTCTTTATTAGCTTTCACGTATGCTGTGCTCAGGAACAGCCCAATGCAAGTGAAATCACAGCAACACATTATGAATGCAGGAAGAGGAACAGGATTGCATACCTGCCAAGTTCCTCTCTGAAAAATAAGGGACCGGACCAAAATTAGCATACCGGAAGTAGCGCCGTGGCCATTTTGGAACTGGGCGGAGCATGCTCAGAAGTGACCAAAATGGCTGCAGTGTGACTTCTGGTGCGGCAGCCATTTTGGAACTGGGCACAGCAGCATCAAAAGTCGCTTCTGAGCATGCTCCGCTCAGTTCCAAAATGGCCACCGTGCCAGAATAAACCGGGGAAAACAAAAAAATCCGTTTTTTCGGCTGGGGACAGCCGGGAAAACGGGGGTTTCCCGGGGAAAACGGGAGACTTGGCAGCTATGGGATTGTGCCCTGGGTTTATTCGTGTATTGCATCTGTAGCCCATCTTTTTCTCCAACAGGCTCGAGGTGGCATACATGGTTTTCCCTCCTTTCATTTTATCCCCACAATGACCCTGTGAGGTAGGTTAGGCTGAAAGGCAGTGACTGCGCCCAAGGTTACCCAGTGAGCTTCATGACGGAGTGGGGATTTGAACCCTGGTCTCCCAGGTCATAGTCCCACACTCTACCCATTACATATAAGTGGGCAGATAATACTAGATTAGAGCGCAGAGCTCTCTGTTCTCCAGAGGCCCACTTTGGCCCACCTTGCCTTACACCCAGGTTGGGCCTTGCAATGCTGTAGATAAGCTAGAAAGGGTCAAGACAGATGGCGGCTGATAACTGCAAATGGGTTTTTCCTTTTGTGTTTTACAGCTGTGTCTCCATGTGTAGCAATAAAAGCAGTGCCACCTAACGCATAATTTAAGTGGAATACCTGAAACGATACTTGCTTGTCATTTGTTCCTTTTGGAAAAGTTGGTTGTCTTGGCTCTGGAGCCCAGTCCTTGGGAGGCACAGCATCAAACAACAATTAATTCAGTGCTTTATTTTCCCCCACCCCACAGGTTCAATCCCTGGCACCTCCAGCTTCGAAGAGGGATCAGGCAACAAGTGCCTGGAAGGAATTCTGGTGAGGCTGGTCCAGAATAATGAATGGGGCACTGCTCCACCAACCTCTGTCTGCCCTCAACCAGACCCTACAGGCCAGCCTGCTTACAACCAATCAGGGATGGCTCTGCCTCCCATTGGTTCTGGCTCCCCCTACAGTTGGCCTTTCTACCTGCTGCCCCACCCACTCCAATGGTCGCCAGTGAGGGATGAAGGAGCCCTGATCTTGTGGCTGCCATTGTTTTCAGGTCTTAAAACCACTGCCTGAGCAGATAGGAGAGCAAGGTTGGCATCACAAGACACAGCTATACAGCTGCAAAAATAACGTTCTAAGTGTGTTATAAGTGCATTATACAAATGTGACACTAGATGGTGATGGTGAGCTAATGGCAAAATTCAATATATATTTTAAAAGGTTGTTTGTTTGTTTTTTAAGCATTTTCACAGCATTTTTTTATATATGTCTAGATTCCGCCTCAGTCTACTACAGAGTCTGGTGCCTGTGTTTGTATCAGAGTGTGAGATCACAGATCCATCAGCAGTGTGTCTTGTACCAAGACATAGTGAATTAACTTAATTAAGCCCAACCAAACCTCCAGAACTCCCCACCACTCCTCCATTCCCTTCCCTTGAACATGGCAAAACCCTGCTGCAGGCATGTATTAAAATCCCATCCAGGGAACTGTTCATACTTGCCCCTTGTTAATAAACAGGTTGAGTTGACAGCATTTGCCAGCAGCCTGAATCAGCAGTCAAGGTCCAATAGACAAGGCACCATGTCTGGTGTGGGATGGTTCATAAAGGCAGGCATCATCAGTGGGCATGCGAGTGTAAATTAGCCCTTGGTTTTGGTGCCAAGATGCCTCAGGGCAGCCGCAGCCAGAAAACCCCATGCATCTAGTCATACAAGAAGAGAGCCCTTCTTAGCCAGGGCTATTTTCCTGCAACAGAACCTTGTGTTCACCCAATAGACAGTAATCAGATAGGGCAAGGAAAAGTTCCTTTCCCTCTGGTTCTGAACAGCAATTTTCTGTGTGTGCAATGAAAGAAAACCAGGTGTGTGCATACTTGTAAGAGAGAGGAGATAAAGTGGGAGGGAGATGGAAAGACGGATTGTGCAGAACTGAAATTGGTATAGGTTATTATGCTGTCAGAGAGCAAAAAATTCATTGCCAAGCCTGATGGAGTGTAAAATGCCCACAAGTGTGAACTCCAAATATCCAGGAATTCCATCTGGTGGTCACTACAAGGAAGTCCTTTTGTGTAGCAGATATGAACTACTGGTTGTGGGGGGGGGGAGAGAGAAGCATCACATCTGAGTTTGCATTTCATCATCTTGCTCTAATCAAAATGGTATTTAGACAGGTGGTGAATGTACGGGAAGAATAAAGAGTCTTGGATAACAGTGATCCAAAGGGCATATTTAGATCCAGATGCTTGCAATTTTCATGATAAGCCTTCTGCAAAACTATGTTGCCATCATGTTTTAGTCACACATGCCCTGCCCTCTCTCCTAGGTCTAGTCTAAGCTCAAGGGGAACTTTGCTGCTTAAATCAGCTGTGCATAGCTCTGATTGGCTGGGAACTGTGACGCCACTACCCTCCTTCTCCCTAAAATGTTTCTTTCAACATCCTGAAAAATATCTTTTTTTAAGGGTGGAGGTATGTTTAATGAAGTAAATGTATATACAGTGCTTTAAAAATAATAATGAAGCAGACAGCACACCTAAAGCTTGGGAAGAGGATATCAGGGACTGCAAAAGCTAAAAGTGGGAGCCATTTGCTCTGTCTGCAACTTCCCCATATTATGAGGCACAAGAACTGGATATTAGAGCACCCTCCTGGGCAGAGGAGTGTTCTCCTCACCCACCCTGGCTGGCCATAGGATCCACCTAGACACTCTCTAAGGGGTTTTCCTGAGCAGCGTCTTGTCTCTGTGCCATTAGCTCGCTCTCTCCGACACAACCCCTGGATCTCTTCTGAAAACCACCTATGACTCAGCACAGCCTTGACAGAGAGGCACGACAGATTCAAAGAGGTTTGGGACTGACTTGAGATGGGTGCAAGTCTTGGCAGTGTGTATGGAGGTCCTGGGCTGCCCAGATGCCAAGACTCCCTTCTTGGCCTCGCTGATGTGGCCCAAAGGAAAGCAGGGCAGTATGTTTGGCGCCTGCTTGGCTGCAGGAGTTGCCAGAAGGAGGTGTACAAGGCGCCATCCAATAGGGACTCCACTCCGGATTTGCGAAGGGCTTACTCCTGAGCTTTTTCCTCTTCCGAACATGTCCAATAGGGCAGTGAAGGTTTAGGATCAGAGTTTTCTTTCTCCTAGATAGATTACCTTCCCGGGCAGATGAACAGTGTCTGCCTGCCCCTTACTTCCCTCTACAGCACATGCAAAAGCTGCCTTCTGGACCATTGAACCCACTCTTGGTCCTGTCCACTCAATCTGCCAGAGCCTGTCTTCACATGCAAGGGAAGTCCCTAACTCAACGAGGGTTTGAGACCCATCGGCTCCCCTCACTTGGTTGAGCTAGCCAATCAAGCCATTCCCAGGGGGTGGCCGCTGTCACATGCTGGAAGCTTCTAGGAGCCACAGATGAGAGCTGAGTGCGGGGTGGGGACCAAAGGTGGACAAACTACCCCAGAGGTACTACCCCTCCCCTAACACCCACACACCCACACACCCCATATCTACTATTGCAGGAAATCTTGGTGCTGACAGCAGCAAGTCCGAATGGCAAACTGAATCATGACAGAGCATCACAGCAGGAAGAGTGGCAGCCCCTTCCACAACAATTGTCTGCTTAGGAGACACTTCTTATCCGGAGTCTTTTTTCAGCCAGCCATGGTGAAGCCGTGCTCCTCTAGTTTAAAACAAGCACATGCTGCTCTCCAGCGAATTCAGGCTTGTGTAGCAACACTGCCACCTAGTGGGAAATTCCAGGTTCTGCTTCCTTTTGGATGCAGCTTCCCCTGAATTCTTGGTTATCGGTTTGGGCCATGCAAATTTCTTCCCCGTGGATGAAAGGCTGTGATGTTTCAGGATGCTTAGAAGAAACACAAAGGAGAGGGAACACAGAGGTTTATTAATAATGCTCTTTTCTCGCTCTCGTGAAACCAAAACGTCCAATGAAATTGGTGGGCAGGAATCATAGAACCGTAGAGTTGGAAGGGACCCAAGGGTCATCTATCCCAACCCCCTGCAATGCCGGAATCTCAGCTATAAAGCATCCATGGCAGATGGCCATCCAGCCTCTGCTTAAAAACTTCCAAAGAAGGAGTGTCCAAAACCTCTCGAGGAGATTCAGGATGGACAAAAGGATGGACTTCTTTAAAAAGTGTGTCGTTGATGGAATTTGCTCCCACAAGATGGGATGATGGCCAACAGCTGAGATGGCTTTAAAGGGGGATTTAGAGAAACTCATGGGGGGAAATAAGACTATTAATTTTATTTTTTATTACATTGCTATCCCACCTTTCCTCCAAGGAGTTTAAGGTGACATACATGGTTGTCCCTCTCCCCATTTTATCTTCACAGCAACCCTGTGAGGGAGGTTAGGCTGAGAGACTGCCCAAGGTCACCCAGTAAGCTTAATGGATGAGCAGGGACTAGAACCCCTGTCTCCCAGGTCTCAGTCCTGCACTCTAACCACTACACCACTCCAGCTCTCTAGATGTACCCTCCAAATTCAAGAGCAGCATATCCCTTAATGCCAATTACTTGGAAACAGCAGAAGAAGAAGCTGATTGTGCTAATGGTTGTCAACTGGGTTTTTTGATGTGTAAATCCAATTCCTACCCAGACAAGGTGCTGGTTATGCGGTATAGCAGGTACCGCGGGTGGCGCTGTGGGCTAAACCACTGAGCCTCTTGGGCTTGCCGACCAGAAGGTCGGCAGTTCGAATCCCGTGATGGGGTGAGCTTCTGTTGCTCTGTCCCAGCTCCTGCCAACCTAGCAGTTCAAAAGCATGCCAGTGCAAGTAGATAAATAGGTACCGCTGCAGTGGGAAGGTAAATGGCATTTCCGTGTGCTCTGGCTTCTGTCACTGTGTTCTGTTGTGCCAGAAGCGGTTTAGTCCTCCTGGCCACATGACCCAGAAAGCTGCCTGTGGACAAACGCCGGCTCCCTCTGCCTGAAAGCGAGATGAGCACCGCAACTCCATAGTCACCTTTGACTGGACTTAACTGTCCAGGGGTCCTTTACCTATATAGGAGGTACAAGAAATGTTTAGATGCATGGCTAAGAACAAGCAAAAATGTTGATCCAACCAGGGCCGGTGTGTCCATAAAGGCGGACTAGGCCACTGCCTAGAGCGCCAGAATGCACGGTGCTCTGGGCAGCCTTTGCGTTAATTTATCTCTTTGATCTAGTTGAAAACTGACAGGCAGCACATGCAAATTTCCTAAATAAATTAAATAAACCAATTTAAGCATCTTGTGATATCAACAGACTGTTGCACGCTGTCATGCTCAGTCATCAATATTACCTGATGGCCCATATTAGAGTTGCTATGTGTCCTGTTTCTCCAGGACAACATCCTCTTTTTCAGGGGTAAAATGTGAGACAAACTGCATTCATTTGCTTTGGATGGTTGTCACATGGTCCTCTTTTTTGCTCTTCAAAATATGGCAACCCTACAATGGTATTTCTTCTCCCCCCCCCCTCCAAGATGTGTGCTGGGAATGTTCAGGTTCAATATTTTAACGTCACAGGTAAGCAGGAGGGACACTGGGAAGAGAAGGGGGTGAAGGCTGGGCCAGGCCCGCAGGGAGGAGGCAGACGCCGGGGGGGGGGGGCGCCAGAAGGTGATCTCGCCTAGGGCACAAAAAACCCTAGCACCGGCCCTGGATCCAACAAGTTGCACACCCACACCACACACCACATCTTCCATTGGAAGAGCAGGGTGGGCAGTTCTCTTAGTCAGGGAAACAGCTGGAGCCCCTGGGCAAGCAAAGTGGCACTCCTTCAAGTAGGTGGGCCTCCAAAGTTTGTTTGTGCCAATGCTGGCACTTCTGCGTCCATGGAGCCAGCAGTGGCTTAGCATCCAATTTACCCTCAGTCACCTCCCCAGAAGGAGGAAGGCTCCACAATGGTAAAGGTAAAGGTAAAGGACCCTCTGGACAGTTAACTCTAGTCAAAGGCGGCTACGGTGTTGCAGCACTCATCTCGCTTTCAGGCCGAGATGTTTTCTCCTAAAACAAACACATTTTTTGTAGTTTTGACTTGCATGCACATTTCTTAATATAATGCACCTTTGTATGTTATTTTCGCCGATATATTTAAATTTTATGCACACTTTCCCAATATATATGCATTTTTGTAAATGTGGGTTGTTTGGAGAGCTGTGTCGCAAAATTCAGGCAGTTCCAAAGGATGGTTGCATTTTGGTTCTTGTTTTGTTTAAGAGATGGCAAATTTTGATAGATTCACCTTTCAACACAAATTGAATCAAATTTCTTCTCCTTCCCTACCCCGCCCGATGGGATCAAATTGCCTTTTCACGTGAACCTCCTGCTGCAGAATTCTCAACCCACCAGCGCCTCACCTCAAATGATGGTAGAGAAAACAAGTCTGCAGGTTACTTCACTCCTTGCTTCAGAGCCAGGATCAAAGCTGGGAACTCTTGATTTGACTCCAAAAGCCAAGGCTGCTGTGTTGGAGCCTAAGGGGAAAGCCCCAAATCCATATTAGGGTAATGATTTTATGAGGCTGGCCAATCTGTTTCCAAAATGGTGTGCAAGAGTCACATTCTTTCATGTACATCCAGGGTGGGGGTGGGGGTGGCACAGGTAGTTAGAACTAGAGAAAAATGTTGATGAAGCAACAGGTGTGACTCCTATCTTTGGTCTGTAGGCTGCATTCCCCCAATGCAAAAGTCAGAGGTTTTGATACACACAGAGAGAGAACTCTATCCCGGCAAGCAAGAGGCATTGTCACAGTTCAAACACATATTACTCTATTCCAGGCATCCCCAAACTTCGGCCCTCCAGATGTTTTGGACTACAATTCCCATCTTCCCCGGCCACTGGTCCTGTTAGCTAGGGATCATGGGAGTTGTAGGCCAAAACATCTGGAGGGCCGCAGTTTGGGGATGCCTGCTCTATTCTGAACTTAAATATGGAAAGTGTAATGCTGGTAGTCAGCAAAAGAGGTTTTTAGACTCTCTTAAGGCAAATCTTTAAAAATGGAGTATAAACACCGACAAGTGGGAAACATTGGCCTCCAAGTGCTCCAATTGGAGAACAGCCTTTACCATGGGCGTTGAAGACGCTCAAACTGAGGACGAAAGCGAGAAACATGCTAAGAGGAAGGCATGTTCCCGCCCAGAAATCTATGTCCCCACTGTGGAAGGATGTATGGATCCAGAATTGGCCTCCACAGTCACTTGCGGGCTCACTGTTAAAACCGTGTTTAAGAAAGACAATCTTACTTGACTACTAGTGATCACGGAATAATAATAAGAAGACATATTGCAGCTTGTCAACAGCACTCAACATAGGTATGGAGCAGGCTCGTGGTGAGCATTCCAAGGGCCAGACAAAGATCCCTGGAAGGCCACATGTAGCAGCACCCCTCCCCTCCCCAAGCCTGAGGTCCCCACCTCTGATGAAGAATTCTAGAGAATGCCAAAGCTTGCAACATTTGGATCCACAGCATGCCAGTAGCTGAGAATCACAGGTGGGGAGTGTGTTGTTGTGCTCATGTCCTGCTTGTGGGTTTCGCACAGTCATCAGACTGGCCATTGTGAGAAAAAGAGGCCAGAGCAGATGTACCTTTTATCCTGATTCCGCAGGGCTCTTCACATCTCCTTATGCATTGCCTGAAGGTGGACTTTGGAATTTCTCACCTGAAAGTCTGCCTCGAACCACCAGATGTCACACTTGGTCTTTGAGTCATATTTATTGTTTTTCTTCTCTTCTGGTGATGCTAGCCAATGCAGGAAATGAAGAAAACATGCTTATCTTCCTGTTCTGGGCTTGCTTTAATGCTGTGGTTCTGCAGGGATATCATAATCCATCACAGAGTTTATTGACCAGGGACAATCCCTATCTACTGGAACCAGGGCTTGATAAATCATTGTCTCCATTTTGCTTTGGTTTTCCCCTTTTGTGAAGATGCTGCGGGTGCCTTTTCCTATTAAGATATACATGTGTCACTGTGATTCACCAGAGTCATTTTCCAGGTTCAAGTCTCTTAAGTCAGGTAGAGGTGTGGATGCAACTCCTCTCCAACAGACATTTGTTTAAGTTATGGGCCGGCCCTACCATTAGTCCAAGCGATACAGCTGCCTCAGGCATTGGGTATTTGTGAGGGGGCAGTGGCAGCAGCTTCCTTGCCTGACCCTTCTGAGCTCCCTGACCATTCCCTTCCCTTGGAGGGTGGAGAGTTGGATGTCATGTGGCCAACCTGTGCTTCCAAGCAGGACTGCTGCTTCCAGATGTGGTGCAGGGTGCTGCATCGCCCTCAGGGTTAAATAAGATTTGAGTTCAGCTGCCAGACTGGCTAACTTTCATGGGGCGGGGATAGGGTCAGGCAGCCAAATGTTTTGAGCTGCTGCCACATGTGCATGAACATTGACAATCCGTCTGTCAAGAGCAGTGAGATGGGCTCTGCAGGTGACCTGCTAATTGAGTAATTGTTGTTGTTTCAATTAATTACTTGTCCTTCACCACAAGGTCCCAGGGTTGGTTGCAACAATTTAAAATATAGTATTTAAAACAGTTAAAAGCAAATCGCATTAAGCACTCAACCTGATTTTCTTGCACAGAGGTGAGCAGATGTCAAGTCATCATTAGGCATTCATTATGCTTTGTTAAGGGACACCACTGAGCCTAGGGCTTGCCGAGCAGAAGGTCGGTGGTTCGAATCCCCGTGACGGGGTGAGCTCCCATTGCTCGGTCCCAGCTCCCGCCAACCTAGCAGTTCGAAAGCACGTCAAAGTGCAAGTAGATAAATAGGTACCACTCCGGCGGGAAGGTAAAAGGCGTTTCCGTGTGCTGCTCTGGTTCACCAGAAGCGGTTTAGTCATGCTGGCCACATGACCCAGAAGCTGTCTGCAGACAAATGCCAGCTCCCTTGGCTTATAGAGCGAGATGAGCGCACAACCCCCGAGTCGTCCGCAACTGGACCTGACGGTCAGGGGTACCTTTACCTTTTACTGCTTTCTTAGTTGGCTGGTCATATGACACAGAGTGTTCATCCTGATTTGCTTGTGTGGTGTTTACATACCTCCCCATGAATCAATTGTTCATCCCACACTTTTCAGCACATCTCCCCAGCCTATTTTTAACTGCAAGAAGTCGTGTTTATTTTTGAAGTGGATTTGCCACTCCAGGGCAACAGAGCACTTTAATCCACGTTAATTGTGCGGACCTTGATTTCTGATATGCACTTGAATCAATTGTGGCTGGTGACCTTTTGGACTGATGCAACAGAATGCAGAGACATCAACTGGAGGTGGAGCCAGAGACAATGACAGGCAGAGCCAAGTAATTCTAGTTTTGTCCCCATTGTTTTCCTTGCTGAATTCTACAAGGGGCAACACTGAGGTTAAGGATGAGGAAGCTGGCAGTCAGGGCCATCCCAATGGGCTGGCTGCAAACAAGAAGATAGCCAAGTGGGATCTGTTTGAGGTTTGTGCAACTGTGCGCCATTATCCCTAATGCACCAGCCTCCACTGATTTGAATCCCTCCCAGGCATCCTAAGCTTGCCGCCATATTACAGTGGTACCTCATTTTAAGAAGGCAGCCCTGTTTAGGGAAGTTTTTAATGTTTGAGGTTCTATTTTGTTTTTAGTGTTCTGTTGGAAGCCGCCCAGAGTGGCTGGGGAAACCCAGTCAGATAGGCAAGGTATAAGTAATAAATTGTTGTTGTTGTTGTTGTTGTTGTTGTTGTTGTTGTTGTTGTTGTTGTATAAGAACAGTCCTGTTTAAGAACGATTCAGTTTACGAACTCCACAAAACCAGAAGTAGTGTCCCGGTATGCAAACTTTACCTCGGTCTAAGAACGGAATCCCAATGGTGGAAGGGCACCAGTGGCGGAAGGCCTCATTAGGGAAAGCGCACCTCGGTTTAAGAACGGTTAACGGTTTCGGTTTAAGAACAGACTTCCGGAATGGAAGGTACCGAGGTACTACTGTACTGGCAGGTGACTTGCTGCCATTGCAGCACCAAAAGCCAGGGAGCAGAAGGAAGGAGGTGAGGAGAAATAAAAGTCTTTCTTCTTCAATCCCAAATCCACTTAAAAATAAATAAATGGATGTTTTGCTGTTAGGAAAGTGATGGGGAAATCTATTGAAAAGTATACAATGAACAAATGATTCACAGGAAGATGTGTAGACACCACAGACACAAATCAGGGTGGTTTCAAGACAAAAGCTTCTTGTGTAATCTCCCCATAAGCAAATCAGAGTGAATGCTTGATAGAGACCAGATATAGTCTAATCTTCTTGCATGGACATCAGGATGAATTAACAGGTCTCCTGAGGAACCCCTGTGTGACAAATTGAAGCACTTTTGGAATGTTTATTCCTACCCGGCTGGCAAAGAGTTAACCCACCTCCAGCCTGACTGACATAGAACTCTGATGGGGGCGGGACTGTGCCCGGTTCAAAAGGAGGGAGTGTCGGTTTGGTCAGTTAGGAGGGAGAGAGAGGAGGGTGTGGTGGCTTGTATGAAGAAAGTGGAGAGGCTAGGAAAACTTAAAGTTAAATGTTTGACTGAGTTTTTTTCTTGTACAACTGGAACAAGGCAAATAAATACATGACACGTTAAAGAAACACTTATGCTTTTAAAACAATAAAACTTCATCTCTGTTTTGCCAAAAAGGTTCGTCCTTATTTGTCCAGCGAGGTACCAGGACTCACAGCCGTGGTGGCTCAAGAGAGGGCAAAACTCACCTCAGGCAGGGAGGTGGCAGTTTGTGTCCTGGGGTTACACGGGGGAGGCTTTGTAGGGTAACCTGAGGCGCCAAGAAGTTGGTGAGAGTGAAAAGGGCAAACTTTTACAGTGGGGAATCCAACTGAGGGAGACCCTTTACTGTAGGCAAGAGGTTATTCCATCGGACAGCCTAGAGTTCCCTAAGGTACCAGGCCACGTAAGCTGGAAGGCTCTCCTTACTAAGAAACCCACTAGTAAAAGGGGTTTATTTTTGAGGCGGCAGGAGAAGAGGGTGGGTGTTTTCCCCTCTGGATTCCTGTGCCGCAGTGATAGTAAGAGAGAGTGGGACAGGGGTTGTCACACCCTGCCAATCAAAGTAGACAATATTGAGCTTGGTGGAAACACAGATCACATCCACAGCATAAATTTAAAGCATATGGGTTCTCTCAAAAAAATCCTGGGAACTGTAGTTTGTTAAAGGTGATGGGACTTTAGATCTGTGAGAGGTTGAGTTCCCAGGATTCCTTTGGGTAAGTCATGTGCTCTAAATGTGCACTGGATGTACTCTGGTGTATTTTTGGTGCCATTTTCAACAAACTGCTTAAGTGGAGGTCTTTAGTCTGGTTCAAAATTGTTGTTACGTATGAAATTGTGTTTAATTATTTTGACATCTGAAAGTGTTTTTGATTGTTTTTGCATTCTGACATGTTTTTAATTGTGTGGGGTTTTCTTAACTGTTGCAATTGTTTTTTTAAAAAAATTCAAAATTTATAATACAGCTTTGTTTTTCTATCTGAAATTGTACATGTAGATTAGATGGGACCACAGTTTGCTCTGGTAGAAGAGAACCTCCTATGTTCTTAATGCAGGGGCAGCTAATTCTCCTGATGTTCTTGACTGTGACTAGAGATTTGGGGGGGGGATTCAGTTCAGTTTGCATTTATTTACTTAATTTGCACTTACTGAAACAATACACAAACCGCAACACGGCAATCCTTCAAAATTCACAATTTTCTGAATTTTGCAGTGTAGTTCCCTAGCCAAGGTCTGTGTACAAAAAATGCATTTCCTAGGGCAAAATGTGTATAAATATGCACATGTTGGTGAAAATATCATGCAAAAAGGCAATATATTAGGGCAGGCACGTCAAACCTGCGGCCCTCCAGATGTTTCGGACTACAATTCCCATCTTCCCCAACCACTGGTCCTGCTAGCTAGGGATCATGGGAGTTGTAGGCCAAAACATCTGGAGGGCCGCAGGTTTGACATGCCTGTATTAGGGAATGTGGCTTGCAAAAAAGGTGTATATTTAGACAAAAGCGTACGCAAACTCATGCATTAGGAGAAATTTGTGTGAAAATGCTGGTGAATTTTCATGATGACATTTTTGGTTGTTTTTTTTTAAATTGCAAACTGATGTCGAAGTGTGGAGAACTAGACATTAGGGTGGGAAAAGGAGGAGCTGGAATTGACAGATTCGGCCATCTCTCACTATGACTCCCATCACCCTGACGGTTGGCTGTGCTGGCTGGGGCTTTTGCGAATGGCAGTCCTGCAACATCGGGGAGTGAGGGCTGCCAAAGTAGCCAGCCTTTGTGCCAGAGGATCTACTGAGAGGCACACTATCCAACTCCCATAGGGCTGGAGCTTCCACTCCCTGCCTCTATTCTTCTATCGTGCTTAAAAATAGGGGGGAAAACATCTTAAGGGAGTTTGAAGTGCTAATGGTCCATGAAGCATATGGCAGTGTTCTGCCATCTCGAGAGCCATATGTACAGGCCTACAGACTGTCGGGATGTGATACACTACAGATAATATCCGTGATAAATTATTCACTTAACCAAAAATTGTACATCAAACCTCAGCAGCTGGTAAAAGCTGGAGCGTTGCCCAGTACATTAAGGGAAGTTTGCTTCCTCAAAGCTCGACTGTTCTTTGGGGGATTTGAATTATGCATGTTACCCAGAAAGCTAATGCTGTACATACGCATTCAAAGTTATTATTAACCTCATCAAGCAGGAGAGGAATAGAGTAAAGCAGCTGGCTTTCGGCTAACACATTTAGGGCAGCAGGGAGGTTTTTAAGGAGTTGCTGACAAAGGGCAGAAGAGCCCGCTTTTGACAAGAGTTCCATCCTGGTAGCAAAGCCAGAACTCATATGGCTGAAGCTGGGGCCTCTGCTCAGGGCTGGAATAATCTCATTTGCTCCATCCATTTGCTCCAGGTTCTGGTGCTGCTCTGGTTTAAATCACTGCCCTTATATTGGGGTGAAGGAAAACCTTTCTCCTGTTGCATTCCCTAAGGGGAGATCCCTTAAGCTACCAAAGGTCATCAGAGGTGCAGGCAGAGCCTAAGTCGGGCAGGCCATCTCTTTTGTCTCTCTCTTTCCACCCCACATTCATCCTATATAATAATGTCCATGTTGTCCCTGCGTCCAGATGTCCCGTGTGTCCCTGGGGTACTGCGCATGTCCCCCAGAGACACAGGGATTGGACGGAGGGACAACCAGGGACACAGGGATTGGACCCGTGCTCTCGGGACACAGGGAACAGCCAACTGCCGCTCCGCCAACCGCCGCTCCGAAGCCCAGACTCATGCTGGAGGTGCGCGGTGAGGCGGCGGGGGAGAGAAGCGCTCCCCCCCCCCGGCAGCCTTGCCGCACACCTCCGGCATGGGACGGCGCTTCCTCGGGGAACCCGAGGAAGCCGAAGCGGCAGCGGGCGCGGAGGGAGGCCCGCTTTGGCTTGGCAGCGGCGGGAAGAAGGGGAGGAATTCCTCCCCTTTTTCCCGCCACCGCCAAGCCAGTCCCGGAGCCGAATTGCGGCGCGGCGGGGTTTTTCGCTGTTTGCCTCCCCCAGGGGAAGGCAAACGGCGAAAACCCCCCGCTGCGGACTGGCTTGGCGGTGGCGGAAACATCCCGCCACCGCCAAGCCAGTCCCGGAGCCGAATTGCGGCGCGGCGGGGTTTTTCGCTGTTTGCCTCCCCCAGGGGAAGGCAAACGGCGAAAAGCCCCCGCTGCGGACTGGCTTGGCGGTGGCGGGAACATCCCGCCACCGCCAAGCCAGTCCCGGAGCCGAATTGCGGCGCGGCGGGGTTTTTCGCTGTTTGCCTCCCCCAGGGGAAGGCAAACGGCAAAAAAACCCCGCTGCGGACTGGCTTGGCGGTGGCGGGAAGACCCGCCACCGCCAAGCCAGTCCCGGAGCCGATTTGCGGCGCGGCGGGGTTTTTCGCCGTTTGCCTCCCCCAGGGGAAGGCAAACGGCGAAAAAACCCCGCTGCGGACTGGCTTGGCGGTGGCGGGAAGACCCGCCACCGCCAAGCCAGTCCCGGAGCCGATTTGCGGCGCGGCGGGGTTTTTCGCCGTTTGCCTCCCCCTCAGGGGAAGGCAAACGGCGAAAAGCCCCCGCTGCGAACTGGCTTGGTGGTGGCGGGAAGACCCGCCACCGCCAAGCCAGTCCCGGCAGGCCGCTTCCTCTAGCGCCCGTTTTTAAACGGGCTAAAATCCACTAGTATATATATATAGAGAGAGAGAGAGAGAGAGAGAGAGAGAGAGAGAGAGAGAGAGAGAGAGAGAAAGTCATAAGAATCGATATATATAAAAATGTAAAAATCGTGAAAGTGCAGGTTCCACTTTTCTCCGTAACCACTTGACCAATTGTCCTGAAATTTTGACACAGTGATCCAGAGGCCACTCCCCGAGCGTTGTTGGGGACAAAAATCCCTCAAATCACACACCTGGGCAGGTATAGACCTGGTTTTCCACCAAGTCAAACAGCGCCCTCAAGTGGCGTAATACCCTCCTCCACCCCCTCCCTTCCTGCGAAATCTAAGCCACACCCACAAACCAAATGACATCATCAACCAAGCAACTGAAACCGCCAATGTGGCCATTATCAGACTCAGACTAGGCCGCTTTCCAGACTAGGCCAAGTGGAGGTAGGGGCCTGCCTGGGGGGGATGGGGTGTCTGAATAGAGGGCAGGGATACGTAATGGGTCAGAACAGGGTGGGGGGAGACACAGGGATGAAACCTGCCCTCTCCACAGTATCTCACCTCGACTCAGGGGGACTCTGGGGCTCAGGGGGATCTGAAGGGGGGCTATTACCCTCCATTTCACAGACTAACACACAGCAACGCGTGCAGGGCCAGCTAGTAAATAAATAAGAATAAAAATGTGCACCCCACCCCTGAGACCATTCCATTGTAACCATCCAACCTCCCAAAATTTTAACACCTCTTGCAATGGTTCGACCCCTTTCCATTTTAATAGTACTAATTCTACAAACACCTTCCATTTTCTCCTGCATATTTCCCATCTTACACACGTTGATTTATCATTAATAGCTATATCCCCTTATACCATTCTTCCATTTTATATTCACCTTGCCCCTTCCACTTCCTACAGTAGCTATAATAACTCGTGCAGATGTCAATAAATTGGTCCATTCCACATCCTCTCTCTCTTGCTGACACTCCCCATTTCCCTCCCTCACCCTCTCTCTTCCTGCCATGCCTTATCTCTCTCTTTCTCTTTCTGTGACTCGTTTCTATATTATTTTCTCTCTCTCTTTCTGCCTTTTTTAAAATAAAAAAATGCACTACAGTTTGCCATTTTTCAAGCTCTTCTCTCTTATCACCCCACTAGAAAAATATCATCATCATCGTCATCATCATCTCAGTACATGTAGGCACATGTTGGTCTCTCTCTCTCTCTCTCTCTCTCTCTCTCTCTCACACACACACACACACACACACACACACCTTACATTTAAAGCACGTTTTGGCGCATGGCTTCCTGCAAAGAACTCTGTACTACATGTTATCCCTCACAGAACTACAATTCCCAGCATCCTTAGCAAACTGCAGTTCCCAGGATCCTTTGGAGAAGCTATGAATATATTGTAGAGATGTAACTCTTGTCTCTATTACACATGTGTGTGATCCAGGACTATAATGGGGGGTAATAAGGGTGGTGGCAGCTGCTGTAGCTGGCAGAACATCTGCTTTGCATGCAGAAGGTCTCAGGTGCAATGCCTGGAATCTCCAGGTAGGGCTGGGAGAGATGCCTGCCTGAAAGCTAATGTCAGACTGTGTTGGCAGTACTCAGACAATAGGAAAAACTGGTCTAGTTGGGAAAGATTTCACCCTGGGAGGAAGTTTGCTCAGTTGGTAGAGCATGAGACTTAATATCAAGGTTGTGGGTGCGAGCCTTATGCTGGGCAAAATATTTCTGTAGGGGGTTGGGCTGGATGACCCTCATGGTCCCTGCCAACTCTATGAATAAAGGCAGCCAAGACTGAAAATGAGCACTTATATCCTCAATTAAACAACAGATAAGGAGACGGTGGGAATGAGTAGAATTGCTTTGAAAAGCATGATCGAGACAGGACATGTTTTTAAAAATGCTTCTTTTCTTTTGGAAAACTATAAAGAAATAGGTTTCTGGGCCAACAGGTCAAATCTACTTGTTAGAAACCATTGTTCATCACAAAAATACAAGCTGTGTGTACATTTTAGCATATGTGGCCCCCAACACATAGGACACTTTGTTGTACAATGACATTTTGCCCTATCCTATGGGCTGCTAAGGCAAATGTAAAAACCTTGGTTTGTATCCAATACTAGCCCTACTCAGAGTAAACCCATTGAATTCCATAGTTATGACTAACTTAGGTCAACCCTGATTAGAACTTTCTTTGTCACGGCCCTTCATATGTATTGCATTTATCCCCATCCATCATCAAATAAAGTATTTTTCTCCACATTATTCAAATAGCAAACTCCCTGGAGAAAAGCTTTCCTGGACTTAATCTTATCCAGGGGTCCCCAAACTTACCCGGCTTCGGGCCAGTGGCCACCATGCCGACCGTGCGGTGGGCCAGAGGGCGGGGGAGTGCGCGCCCACGCACATGCGCACACACTCTTACAGGCGCGCTGGCGCGCTTCTGGGTCACAAAAAAGCACTGAAAATCGTTATTGCGCATGGGCCTCCCCCGACCCGGAAGTGCACCGGAAATGACGTTTGCGTAAGCACGCAAACGTTATTTCCGGTGCACTTCCGGGTCGGGAGAGGCCCATGCACATGCGCACAAACGATTTTCGGCATTTTTTCCCTGACCCGGAAGTGTGCCACCGCGCCGGTAAGAGCGGGTGGTGGCAGCAGGGGTCATTGCAGTAGTTGCGGGCCAGATAAAAGAGGCCTTCGGGCCGTATGTGGCCCGCAGGCCTTAGTCTGGGGACCCCTTATCTTATCTCTGCCATGGATTCAAATGATGGCCATGGGTCACTTCCAGATGACCTGTTCATTAAGCATCCATGATTTGTTCATACAACATTTGTGAGGTGCTTAGATGATGACAGCTATTCATTGAGCATTCATTCTGATTTGTTTGCAGGAGGATTAGCCATACTTTCCAGTACATTTTGCCCTCAATCCTGATTGACTGTTTTGGGAAGGTGGGGGATTCGTGGGTGGGATAGATAACCAGGTGTTAGAGGGAGCGAAAGAAATACCGTGGAGGGGAGATTAACTGGCTTCCTAGAATTCTGAACAAGAACATGAAATATGTTGTTGCCGATTCCACCTATAGCTGTCCTATTATTGCTATTCAATTGTCCCATTTTAAACTGTCCCATGGATCTGAATGGATGGAATGGTGGGGGGTATAAATATTTTAATTAAACAAATTAGTCAAAGGCATGCAGTATCTCATCACTTTGTGCAGGAACTAGAGTGGGCAATTATTTCCATTCCCCATTTGAGAGAGAAAAAGGTCCCAAGAGGGGGTGTGGTCATATCCTTACCTTGACACCCATATGAATACTGAAGTTAAATATGTGCTGAACTGGGGTCACTGCAAAAGCTGGAAAGCTATGTTTGAGAGCAATACTAAATCCATTTTTCTGTCATGCGTGGCTAACTGCAGACACATGTGATCTGTCCCTGAAGACAAATGCCTGAAAATCAATGTAGTTGGATTCCTAAACATCAGGGCAATCATTATATTTAATTATTATCTAGACCTGCCCAAAGAGTGTGACCCAACTCTACCCAATGATTTGGTGACTGGAGGCATGAAGCACAAACAAAAATGGAAACTTTAGAAGAAAGTTTTGTTCGGTTTCTGATAATTGGTTCTCATGGGAAACTTACAGATTCTTGCTTCACACAATTAACTCAAGGCAGTGTCAATTTACTCTTGGCAGAAAGCCAAGGTCTGCCTGGCCTGGCAACAGCTCTCTGATTGGTTAATGACCAGCACTGAACTCTGAAGAAGTGTGCATGCACATGAAAGCTCATACCAAAATAAAAACTTAGTTGGTCTTTAAGGTGCTACTGAAGGAATTTTTTTATTTTACTTCGATCCAGACCAACACGGCTACCTACCTGTAACCAGCACTGAACTCTGTTATCTAGGAATGCTAGCACAGTTGTTTCTTGTTTGGTGTTAGGAGTAGGAGTGCTGTGTATGGTTGGAGAGAGAGAGAGACAGAGAGGATTTATTTTGCTTTCCTTTGTATGCAGAAACTCTGCTGGTTTTATTTTCTTTTAATAAATCCTGTAAATAGTTATTTTGTGTCTAGCCGACTAGTCATTTCCACCTCAACTAGCTTCTGCGCTGTGCAGGAAAATTCTGCTACGTTTGGGCTAAAGCCACTAGAGCTATGCCTGACACTTCAAAATTCTAAGAAGTTTTGCCTTCTTCATGATCTCCTTTCCATAGTGGCCAACCAGAAGCTAACAGGATGCCCATCTAATCCAATATCCTATTCTCACAACGGCCAACATGCAGGGTCAAAACACAACAGAGCTCTCTCTGCTTGTGATGTCCAACATCTGGCATGCAGAGGCATACTGGGGATGACAGCCTCATATACCCAACATGCTTAAGTCTAATTAATGCATGAATGGGTTAATGCCATAGAGTAAGCTGTCCTGCCAGGCTTAGTTAGGTCACACTCCCCCTCAGAAGATATTGGATTTGATTGGCCTTCAGCTGGAGCCTGTAGGGCTTTTCTTATTTTCTTATGTCATGGGACCCAGTTCAGAATTAAGACAGCCAAAAGGAAGGACTTCTTCACACAACATGCAGTTAAATTATGAAATTTGCTTCCACGAGATGGAACAACTGCCACCAACTTTAAATTCATGGAGGATTTTCGAGTGTTCCTGTGTGGGTGGCGGGACTTGAGAGAAAAGCCTCCTCTGAATATCTCAAAACCCAGGTACGTTTGTATGAGGGAATATGGTATTTCAGATAGCTTGGTCCTAAGCTGTCTAGGGCTTTATGGGTCATCACCAGCACATTGAACTGTGCCTGGAAGCAGACCAGTGGAGCTGTTGCAGAAAGGGAGTTATCTGTTCCCTATAGCCAGCCTTGGTCAACAATCTGGCTGCAACTCTTTCAGCCAGTTGAAGTTTCTGAGTGCAAAAGAAGCCCCACGTAGAGTGCATTGCAGTAATCTAAATGGGATGTTACTACCGTGTTTCTCCGAAACTAAGACACCGTCTTATATTTATTTTTCCTAAAAAGAAAAAAAACACTATGGCTTATTTTCAGGGGATGTCTTGTTTTTTTCCTCCTCCTGCCGCGGCCGGCATTGCTGCTGCGCCTATCACTATGTCTTATTTGGGGGGGGGGTATGCCTTATATTCCTTGAAATCCTGCTATGGCTTATTTTATAGCCACAGTGGAACCTCGGTTTACGAACGCAATCCGTTCCATGGAGCCGTTCGTAAACGGAGGCATTCACTCCCCGAAGGCATGCTTCTGCACGTGCACGAGCTGCGCAGAAGTGATCTGCGCATCTGACGCCGCAGAACCCAGATGTAAACACTTTCAGGTCCATGCCGTTTGTAAACGGAGGCATTCATAAACAGAGGTAGGTGTCAACCGAGGTTCCACTGTACGCCTTATTTTCGGAGGGTAACAGGGTAAGGCGTGTGTTGTGGTGGCAGAATCAGACATCTCAAGGAATGTGGGTGGCTGGCACACTAGGTTTAACTGTGCAAATGCACTCCTGTCCATTGCAGAGATCTGAGTATCCATACTCAGGGCTGAGTCCAGGAGCATTCCCAAATTGTGAACCTATGTCTTCAGGTCAAGTGTTACCCCATCCAGCGCAGGCTGAATCCCTGTTCCCTGTTTTGTCTTCCAACTGACCTTGTCTGGATGAAGTTTCAATTTGTCCGCCCTCGTCCAGTCCATTACCAATGACAAACACCAGTTTAGAACCAAGACAGCTTCCTTGGACTTAGGTGGAATGGAGAATTAAAGCTGGGTGCCAATAGCATACTGGTGACCCTGAGCCCCCATACTCCAGACAACCTCTCCCAGTGGTTTCATGTAAATGCTAAATAGCATGGGGGACAGCATGGGGGACAGCACAGAACCCTCAGGCTAACAGTCACCACCTTGGAAGGAAGGAACAGAGGTCACTGTAAAGCAAGGTGACCCAATGGCTGATCGCATTAAAAGACCAGCAGAACCAACAAGCACAGATTCCACTTGCCCAATTCCCAGACTAAGTTATTCACCAAGGTGAACAGGGCCGGCTCTAGGTAGACCCCCGGTGGTGCAGGGCACCACAGCGCCAGCCCGCCAGGAGGGCACCGCGAGCTGCGCCCGCCGGCTGGCCGGCCGGTCCGCCGGTTCGACGTGCAGCTGCGCCCACGGCAACCGCACTGTGCCCGCCCGTCCGCCGCGCATCAGCGCCTGTGGCACCGCAGCTGTGCGCCTGCCCGAGGGATCCGTCGCTTCACGGCGCCAGGGGCGCTTAAAGGGGGGGTATTGTTCTTGTTTGTTATTATGGTATGTATTTCTGTGTTTTTATATTGTAAACCACCCTGTGACCTTCGGAGAGGAAGGGCAGTCTAGAAATTTAATAAATAATAGCCTGAAACCAGACTGGAATGGATCTAGCTAATCTGTCTCCTCCAGAAACCCCCATCATTGTCTAGTCCCCTTTTCTTCTCACTGCTTGACAAGCTGCAGCTGGGCAGGATTTGATATGCAAGAAGGTACAGGAAGAAGAAGGAACTCAGGAGTGCTGAGCTGAGAGTGCAAATAAATATTTCAGCAAGCGTTAGCAGCACACAAGACATGGCAACATAAATAAAGCAGAAGCACATGGAGAACGGCTTTGAATGCCATTTGGCTTAAGCCATCTGTGCCTTCAGAAGCAGAAAGCATCTGAGAGATTTATTCCGAGGCAAAAAAAATGGAGTTCGTAGGGTGCAGAGAATTATTTCTTTATGATTGTGCGTTTTGACTCTTGTGCATGCAGCAAAGGGGGAGAGTGCAGAAAGGGCAGGAGGGAAGGGCGGAAACGGCACACCTTAGCCTGATGAGGCTGTTAGGGAAATCAGAGCTGTTCATTCAAAATCAGAGCCATTCATACAAATGAAAGCCTTTTGCAGTTGTTCTCTTGGATCAGCTGTGCTCGCAACTTTGCAGGGGCAACTGGTGGAAACGTTGGTTCTGCAATGGAAAGTTAGGGCAGAGATAGCAGACCCTCCAAATGTTCCTATTTTTTAGGGTATGGAGCAGGCGTTGGCAATGTTTTCCGGCCATGGGCCGGATCATTCCCACGGACAATTGTCCATGGGCCAGACATGGGCTGGACATGCGCAGAAGCGATTTCCAGCGCCGCGCTGCCCATGTCCGGGGCGCCAGAAATCTGCCCAGAAGCCAGAAATCACTTCTGCGCATGCCCGGAAGCCGAAAACCGCGCCTGCACAGAAGCAATTTTCGGAGTCTGGGCATGCGCAGACGCAGTTTCTGGCATCTGTGCATGCTCAGATGCCATTTCTGGCACCACCTGGCGAGTCCCTGCGCCGCACTGTGCCGGTTTAGCGCAGCGCGTGGGGGACTTGCCAAGTGGGCCGCTCGGTGACTGGGTGGCTCATGGGCCGGATAAACAGCCTCCATGGGCCGAATCCGGCTCCTGGCCTGGAGGTTGCCAACCTCTGGTATGGAGTTATGTGACTCCTGAGCCAAGGAGATAAGTAACTATAAAACCTTTAGAAGACATCTGAAGGCAGCCCAGTTTAAGGAAGTTTTTTTAATGTTTAATGTTTTATTATGTTTTTATATATGTTGGGAGCTGCCCAGAGTGTCTGGGGCAGCCCAGTCAGATGGGCGGGGTAATAATAATAATAATAATAATAATAATAATAATAATAATAATGTTAATAATAATAATAATACAGTGGTACCTCTGGTTACAAACTTAATTTGTTCTGAAGGTCCGTTCTTAACCTGAAACCGTTCTTAACCTGAGGTACAACTTTAGCTCCTGCAGCCGCCGCACCACCGCCACACGATTTCTGTTCTCATCCTGAGGTAAAGTTCTTAACCTAAGGTACTAATTCCGGGTTAGCAGAGTTTGTAACCTGAAGTGTTTGTAACCCGAGGTACCACTGTAATAATAATAATCATGATAATAATAATAATTATTATTATTTATTATTATTATTATTATTTATCATAATATTATGTATCAATTACTAAGAAATAAATAAAAAATAAAATAATAATAATAATACAAAACATCATCATCATCAACATAGTTGTTGTTGTTGTTTTGTTGTTTGTTGTTTTGTTGCTGCTGCTGTTGCTGCTGTTGTTGTTGTTGAATTGGACGTCTCTATTTTCATCAGAAATGTTGAAGGGTGTGAGATAGTCATTTGGATCCATTTAGCATGCACAGAGAGGCCAAAGCAGTACAATGCCCCTACCCGGGGGGGGAGGGGCCGTGGCCCTAGGTGCAGAATTTGAAGGGTGTAAACCAGGCACTCCCCCGCATGCACCCGGCACCCCACGCTCCCACCCACCAGCTGACAGGTGGGGCAACTGTGCGCTGGGCAGCAGTGGGGCATGGAGGGCGAAGAGCATCCTCTGTGCCCTGCCCACTCCCACTCGTCCGCTGCCATGCTGGCACTCATTGCCTTGCAGGAGCAGAGCATGAAGGGTGCTCTAAACCCATAGCCTGTGCTATGAAGCTCCCAGGACAGCAAAGGATAGGGGATTTGACTGCCCTCATATGATTTGGGAGTGCACAGCTTCCCAGGAACGCCATTAGACACAGATAGCTCAGTTGGTAGAGCATGAGACTCTTAATCTCAGGATTGTGGGTTCGAGGCTATAGATCTCCTGCATTGCAGGAGATTGGACTAGCTGACTCTCATGGCCCCTTCCAACTCTACAATTTTATTATTCATCTTGCAAGCCAAAAGGCCTCTGGTGTAGTGGAAGTAGTATGATGGCGATGCTACTTGTCCCCTGCTGGTGACAATGGGAATGTGAGGTGAGTACATGATAGACTGGTATGGGGAACGTCTCCAGTCTGAAGGCCACGTTGTCTCTGAGGGGCTGCATTCCAACGGTGGGTGGAGCCAGCGACAAAAATGGTTGGGGGAACAGACCTCTTAGTTTGGGACAGCAGGCTACATTCCAGGCATGCCAACGCCGAGGCTTCTCCTGATCCAGGCAAGGAAAGGGCATTGTCACAATTCAAGGCACCTGAGAAGAGTCAGCCTGGTACGCAGGCTGAGACCCTACCTGCCTGCAGACTGTCTCGCCAGAGTGATACATGCTCTAGATATCTCCCGCTTGGACTACTGCAATGCGCTCTATGTGGGGCTACCTTTGAAGGTGACTCGGAAACTACAACTAATCCAGAATGCGGCAGCTAGACTGGTGACTGGGAGCGGCCGCAGAGACCACATAACACCGGTCTTGAAAGATCTACATTGGCTCCCAGTACGTTTCCGAGCACAATTCAAAGTGTTGGTGCTGACCTTTAAAGCCCTAAATGGCCTTGGTCCAGTATACCTGAAGGAGCGTCTCCACCTCCATCATTCTGCCCAGACACTGAGGTCCAGCACCGAGAGGGCCTTCTGGCGGTTCCCTCGTTGCGAGAAGCCAAGTTGCAGGGAACTAGGCAGAGGGCCTTCTCGGTGGTGGTGCCTGCCCTGTGGAACGCCCTCCCAACAGATGTCAAAGAGGAAAACAACTAACAGACTTTTAGAAGACATCTGAAGGCAGCCCTGTTCCGGGAGGCTTTTAATGTTTAATAGATTACTGTATTTTATTTTTCTGTTTGAAGCCGCCCAGAGTGGCTGGGGAAGCCCAGCCAGATGGGCGGGGTATAAATAATATATTATTATTATTATTATTATTATTATTATTATTATTATTATTATTACTATTAACACCTGGAAAGCTGCATTTAGCCCTCAGGCCTGAGCTTCTCCAACCCTGTAATAGATAAATACCAATACCTCGGGTTAAGAACTTAATTCATTCTGGAGGTCCGTTTTTAACCTGAAACTGTTCTTAACCTGAGGTACCAGTTTAGCTAATGGGGCCTCCTGCTGCTGCCGCGCCGCCGCCATGCAATTTCTGTTCTCATCCTGAAGCAAAGTTATTATATTATATTACCTGAGGTAATATTTCTGGGTTAGCGGAGTCTGTAACCTGAAGTGTCTGTAACCTGAAGCGTCTGTATCCCGAGGTACCACTGTAGATAGATAAATGATAGATAGGTAGATCCTCCTTTTAGGACAACTACTCCTGAGGTGATTAGCAAAAGATAAGGACCTGGGATGTTCCTGGGGTGAGCTATGCCCACATCATGCTCTTTCCGAATTTATGTGTGAATCAGAATGTCATCACCTTCTGTCGCATGTTCCCCTTCTCCGATTTCAATGCAATCCTTGGCTCACAAATCTATATATATACGAAGAGGTAATTGAGACAAAATAGATTTATAAATGTTGAGAGAAAATATGATCTGAAATACCATCAGAAAGCAGGGTTTTTTTTGTGCCGATTCCTCCCCACCCCTTTTCTTAATTTGTAAAATTTATGTAGAAATTGGGTGAGACCTAGGAATGAGCATGAGTGAAACAGACGTGAATCAGAAACAAGCTGATCAGTCCACCCCTGTTTTGCAGATTAGAGTCTCTGAATTGAAGAATGATTTCCATCAGGGGCAGAGAACCTGCACCCTCCAGGCATTATTAGACTCCAACTCCCTTCGGCCACAGCCAGCAGCCCCCAAGGCCAGGGATTATAGGAGCCGCAGTCCAACAACCTCTGCCCTGCTTTGGGTTCCTTATCCCTGTTCTCATGCCTCGTTTGCTAAAATCAACACTTTTAGACTCCTGAAGCCACAAGCATCATCCCTGTTAACTACATTAACATGGCTTCCCATCTCCCTCTTCCTCCTCAGTGTCAGCTCCAAACAATCTCTGGCAAGACAAAACCAGCAGGGATGAGAATATTTATTTTACTGCACAACATAATTTATTGGGCCCCCTGCATTCGTCGGGCTTTTGCCGCCCTCTGCTTCACCCCAATGAATCTTTATTTTGGACTGAAAATGAGCAGTCAATACTGTTTACTTCCTATTGACTTCGTGCTTAACACAGCGGTGGTGAGGAGAGCACTGAACTATTATTGACCTCTCCGACACACGTCTAATCACAACGTTCCATCAAAAGATTCCAGGAGTCATCTCTCCGGGTCACTGATTGCTTACCAGAAAGCTTTACCTAACAACAAGGGGAAAGATCCTACCTGCAACACACACACCTCCCTCTATAGTAGTGGGGAACCTCAGGCCCAGAAGCTGAATGTGTCCCCCACCCCACCCCTCCTTTTTTGGCCCCTGGGACTCTACCCAAGCCACACACCTCACTAGCACCTTCAAGTGCTTTTGCCTGGCTGGAATACCAGGGAAATGAAGCCTTCTGCAAAAACATCTGACTGTGTGGTCTACTGGACAAATGAGAGCCTCGTCTGTTGCTCCAACCCCATCCACCATTGGTGCGGCCATTAAGGAATGTGGGGTTCTCTCTCCATACCCTCAAATGCTGATCAAAATCAGGACACTCATTTTTTGGTCCCGAGCTCTCGTGGGAGTCAGGTGCATAGCTGCCAAGTCTCCCACTGAAAAATGCGGCACAGCACCGGAAGTCGCTTCCACGCATGTCCGGACATGCATAGAAGTGACTTCCGGTGCCGCGCTACCCATGTATGGGCACTGGAAATCGGGCAACGCCGGCACCAGCACTGGAAGTCGCTTCTACGCATGTCCAGAAGTGCCGCGCTACCCATGTCTGGGCACCGGAAATCAGACGGCGCCAGGACCCAAAATGGAGCCTCCCTGGGAGGTAGGAAATTCCGGGGGATTTACAGGATTTTTCCCAATCCGGACTGCCGGCGGGGGTTTCCCGCGAAAAATGAGAGACTTGGCAGCTATAGTCAGGTGATTCATGTAAGAGCGCTGGACCAAAAAAATGGGACATTCCAATATTCAATCAGAAGCCCAGGTGGCTTCTATAATTCTGGGGTGCCCTGCTCAAATCAGGATGGTTGAGGAGTATCTCTCACATGTATTGTGGATTCTGGAAGGACCTTTATTGAAACCGTTCAAGTGCACCATAGGAGGTCCCAGCAGGCACACTGGTGCCAGTGTGTGCCACAATGGTGAGCCATAGGCTCTGCATATGCTGAGCCCATAAGCTTCAACAGCAAGCAGAATCTTATCCCTCCATACATAAAACCTCCATAGTTTTTCACTATGCAAAGGAAGCTACTTAGGTGCCTTGCATTGTATAACAGAGACAGGAGTCTATTAAGGGGCTGACTAGCTGCTGATTCACAGTATCTGTTTGTTTAGGAAGTGATTATGGCCCTGTTTCCTCCCTGGAAGAAGCAGGTGGGATGGGGAGGAGCCTAAATATTCTAAACAGCTTTCGCCCTGTAGATAAGGGGTGCAGAATATATTTTTTTCAGCCTGAGACACACATCTCCCAATGGGCAACCTTCTGGGGCTATGCACCAGCAGGCAGTGTGGCCAGAGGCAAAGTGAATGGATTGATGGGTGTGACTCTTCCAGGAGGCATTCCACCCAGGGCCGTCTTTTCCAAGGGGTGCAGGGCACCCGGACGCTGAATTCTGGAGGGCGCCAGGCGCCTGCCGCTGAAGCCTCCTAAGCTCTGTTCTGAAATAATAAATAATTTTGATCAAGCTAGAAAAACAAAATACATATATATCTAGGTATTACCGAAATGTATACCTACTGTTTCACTAAAGGACTTTTGACTTTGTGCGCTCATTTACCAAAGACGTGCCACACCAGCGGCGGCGCTTGTCATTCACAACGGCGGCGCTTGACTCAACGACAGCGCTTGTCATTCACAACAGTGGCACTTGTCAGACTCAACGACAGCGCTTGTCATTCTCAATGGCACCATGCACGCGAAAATAACTCTTACATCATAATAAAAGTTAATTTGCGGGATAAACTAAATGTGGGGGTGCTGGGTGGATTTTTGCACCCTGGCAGCACATATGCTAAAGACTGCACTGATTCCAGCCACAGCAAAGTCAGAGGTTTTGATGTACAACTGCAGATTTCTCTATCCTCAATTAAGGGGAGCAACAACAAGGTGCTGAGAACAGAGCCGCTATGCTACACAGTACGTGACTTGCAACATCTTTGTTAGCCTGCTGCCCTCAGGTATATCAGAAGATGTTAGCACAGCACTAGAGCCAAGGGGAGTAAAGCTGACAATCCTATTGGTTTCAGTACATGAAATGCGGTAGTATGTGGGCTGATTGTCCTTCATCTCAAGTGGCAACACTGATTGAGCCACGCCTATGGAAATAAGTGAGCATAAGAACGTCGGAAGAACCTGCCGGATCAGGTCAGTGGCCCATCTAGTCCAGCATCCTGTTTCACAATTGCCAACCAAATGTTTGTGCAAATCCCTCAAGTGGCATCTCAGCACAAAAACACTGCCCTTTTTGGGGGGGGGGGAAGATCAACACATTTTTTTTATTAGGACACTGTGTTCTCATAAGTATGACACAACTAGTTACACAGAAACATTCACACATATTTCAAGTACTATTACTCAAGGCTTCAATTTCAAGAAAATATTCAACAATACTCAACTCAGAAGCATTACTGCTGCCAGTTGTGGAGGCGGAGCATAGCCATTGTGGTTAATAACTAATTGTTGTTGTTGTTGTTGTTGTTGTTGTTGTTGTTGTTATGAACAAAATTTATTAGGATGGTTCACCAAGATACAAATACAAGATAAAAGCACAAAGAAATAGTTAAAACAATTAATAGCCTTATCCTCCATTAATCTGTCCAATCCTCTTTTAAAGCCTTGAAAATATTCTGGGGCACTGGCTCCCATGCCCACCCTGCCCTAGATGGTGCCCCTGCTCCTGTGGGAATGTTCCATAGCTTAAGTACACGCTGCATGAAGTATTTTATTTTATATGTCCTGAAGTGGGTAGAGAGCCAACCAAATTTTGTTGAAAGCAAAGTTTTGAGAGACTTGTGGGGCAGGCGGCCTTGCTTGAGTTAAAGCCCAAAGAATTTTGAAGGAAACAGTAAAACACGGTGGCGACTAAAGAAATGTATTAAGAGATTCCACTCATTCTTTGGAGGGAAGCATTAGGAGTGCCCCTGATGATTATAACCTTCTGGGAAATGCTGTCAATAGCAAACTGCCTAGTCCACTAAAATATATATTTTCCTTTGCACTGGGTTACACATTGACTCTAGGTGAAGGTAATCAACTAGAGATATTTCTCCCTCTCTCTTTTTTGGATCACATAGGCTTAGAGAGGCAATTCCAAGTTACTTCTCATTAGGCAGATGCTCGTTGGCTGATTTATGGCTCTTTCAAGCTTTATATCCCCACAGAAGTTTGTTGGTGAAAAGCCCAATGTAATCATTCAGAGCTGGGATTTACTATGTTTAACTTAGCTGTCCCCAGCAGGCGCCCTAACAGGATGGAGGTGGGCTGGGCCAGCCAAAGGTCATTATCTTTGCATCGCCAGTTAAAGGCTCTCAGCTTGAGAAGTCCAGAGCAGACCTGAGACCCTAGAGAGCTGTTATCAGCTGAAAGGAGCAGGAATTCAGCATTGAGGTGTTGTAGAACAGAGCCATGTGTCATTTCAGCCATGCAAAAGCTAGAGGTTTCTACACACATACAAAGACACCCCTCTCCATCCTTTTTCCAGGCAAGCAAAAGGCATTCTCACAGTCCAAGCCAGGCAAAAGCGTTCAGGAGGAGGGCTGGGGGCTGGGAAGGATCCAGAGAGCCTGGAAGAGAGACCCATTGGGGTCTGAGATTCCCCTGGCCCTACTCTAAGAAAATGGAAGTGGCAGCTGGGCCAGGAGTCACAACAGGTGCTTTACTGCATAGCCAGCCAAACTGTCCAGCTAAATGGGTATGTACCATATTGGCCTTCATATAAGCCTCACTTTCCTTCCAAATTCAGACCATGGTGTGGCTTATATTCGCAACCTTACGGTATGTAGCCAGGAGCATGGGGCAAACAGCGCCAGGAACATGGCGAAGCAGTGCCCGCCCCGCGCATAGTCCCCCATCCTCTCCCCCAAGGCCAGGAAGGGAGAGAGCAAGGAAGGGGAAAGGCTGCCGACAACACAGCACAGCTCCCACGCCCCCCGTATGCAGCCAGCAACAGCGAGGAGTGGAGCAGCTTATATTCATGTATTTTTTTTCTTTTTTCTCTCCCCCCCCCTCCAATTTTAAAAGTGTGGCTTATATTCGGGTGAGGCTTATATTCGGGCCAATTCAGTACAGTGGTACCTCGGGCTAAGAACTTTATTTGTTCCAGAGGTCTGTTCTTAACCTGAAACTGTTCTTAACTTGAGATACCACTTTAGCTAATGGGGCCTCCTGCTGCCGCCGAGCAATTTCTGTTCTCATCCTGAAGCAAAGTTCTTAACCTGAGGTACTATTTCTGGGTTAGCGCAGTCTGAAAACTGAAGCGTTTGTAACCCGAGGTACCACTGTGTGTGTGTGTGTGTGTGTGTGTGTGTGTGTGTGTGGAGACCCCCTTCTGATCTGGGAAGCTTAGGGCTGGAGGTCTGTGGCAAGGGTAACAGGAGAGAAGAGAGGATGGAGGTTCCAATGTAGCACACACACACACACACAGAGAGAGAGAGAGAGAGAGAGGGAGGGAGGGAGGGAGGGAGGGAGGGAGGGAGGGGGAGAGGGAGAGGGAGAGGGAGAGGGAGAGGGAGAGGGAGAGGGAGAGGGAGAGGGAGGGAGGGAGGGAGGGAGGGAGGGAGAGAGAGAGAGAGAGAGAGAGAGAGAGAGAGAGAGAGAGAGAGAGAGAGAGAGAGAGAGACCTGGAGGGCATCTTACCCCTCAAACCTAGCAGCACACCAGCCTGGGCCAAATCTCTCAAGATTTGTCTGCTCCCGCGCAGTTAACCCTGCCCAATTTTCCAAGTCACAGACCGCCAGCCAATTTCTTTAGAACGACAATAAAAATAACAAGTGGAAAAACTTGTGCGAAGCGCAGTCAGAATAAAAAGGTTTGTCTTATCTTCAAGGACTGTGCCTCCTCGCTCTTCAATCGGGAGCAGATGGCTCAGGGTCTATATTTCACCAACAAGGGCCCCCTCACAATCGAACGCTAAGCTCTTCTGAATATCACGCCAAATCTCTCCGCCATAATATCTTTTTCATCCTCACAAGTGTTTTCTTCCTCACCGCTGTTGTGTGGGGATTTTTATTTTATTTTTTAAAGAAGAAAAGGCAGCAGAATTATTCCTCCAAAAATTAAAAAAAGGGGGTGAGTTGGTTTGGTTTGCAGTTATGTTCTTCCTTTTAACTGGAGCCGTCAGGGAATATTATGGGTCATTTTGTCACCATGGAAACCACAAATAGGCCCTTCAAAGTTTTGGAGAGGTGCTATTAAGGCCGCTAAGGGTCCTCTGGCGGGAAATAATAGGGACAGCAAATCAATGAGGCCTTTCATATATATATATATATATATATATATATATATATATATATATGGATTGTGTGAAATGCAAAGGGGTATCAAACGGCATTTCTCCGCCGCTGTGAATTACTCCCGGCTCTGACTTAATGCTGCTTCCTCTTGACACCTGAGCCCGAATGGAAAATTAATGAAGCAGCGTGATCTACGGATCTTTTTTAAAATCTCATAACCGGGCTCCTTTGGAGACTCAAAATGGCCCAATCAGCTTGATATTAGCAGAGAGGGTTCTGAGCATTGCTCAAATGGCAAACCGCTGGCACCGGAGACACTCTTTGTTTTGTTTCTTCACACAGACGGCAGGCAGGCAGGCAGTAGCTGACATGGGCTGGAGAAGCAATTCTCTTGAATTCTGAAACATCTCCAGTGCCTTTTAAATGGATGGAAATGGAACAAAGGGGGTGGGGGTGGGGAGGCAGCACCAGAGCTAATTGAAAATAGCAACAATGCAATTAATAACGGGTTGCCCAAAGTCACTTTGCTTCCCTCTTGACCTCGGGGTACAATTTAACCAACAAAGGCAACAGACAGTCCTAGGGGGAGGGGAGGGGGTGTGAATTCAAGCCAGTTCTCATTTAAAGGGGAACCTGTCTAATTTGTACCCCCTGAAATAATTCAGAACACAGCCGTCCTTCGAAATTCGTGCTTCTCTGAATTCTGTGGCACGGTTCCTCAACTAAAACAATCCGCACAAAAATGTAGGTGCTAGGATACAGTGTGCATAAAAGGGATATATTTGTGGAAATAACAGTGCACTCTGCTTGGGGAAACAACATACAAATGTCGTATAGCAGTAGAAATTCGCGCCAAATTTCTGGCAAATTTCACGAGGGCAGTAACCAAAACAGTTACAATAATAGGAAACGGAGGCAGAAATGTGAAGAATTGCCCCATAAACAAATCAGAACAAATGCTCAATAAATACCGGAAATGCCATTAGCATAACCACCCCATACATTTTTGTGCAAACAAATCTGGACTGAGTGATAACAGTAGAAGCAGTTGTGGTAATGATGTTGATGATAGTTCATGGGGAGGGGGAATCATAGCCCCCCTCCAAAATGCAGCATGGGTGAGTTAATCCATTATGAAGTAATATGTACTATCATCCAAACACCACCCCCCTTCATAAGACCATTAAATCCGGAGTCTCAGATTATCCAACAGCCCCCCTGCTATCCTTCACTGGTCCCTCTTGGATCAGGCCAAAGGCCCATCTAGCCTAGCTTCCTATCCTCACAGGGGTCAACAAGATGTCCCTGAGAAACTGGGCTGCATCAATAGGAGTATAGCGTCTAGATCAAGGGAAGTAGTAGTACCACTGTATTCCGCTCTGGTCAGACCTCACCTGGAATACTGTGTCCAGTTCTGGGCACCACAGTTCAAGAAGGATATTGACAACCTGGAACGTGTCCAGAGGAGGGCAACCAAAATGGTCAAAGGCCTGGAAACGATGCCTTATGAGGAACGGCTTAGGGAGCTGGGTATGTTTAGCCTGGAGAAGAGAGGGTAGCCATGTTCAAATATATAAAAGGATATAAAAGGATGTCATATAGTAGAGGGTGAAAGGTTGCTTTCTGCTGCTCCAGAGAAGCCGACATGGAGCAATGGATTCAAACTACAAGAAAGAAGATTCCACCAAAACATTAGGAAGAACTTCCTGACAGTAAGAGCTGTCCGGCAGTGGAATTTGCTGCCAAGGGGTGTGGTGGAGGTCTTTAAGCGGAGGCTTGACGGCCATATGTCAGGAATGCTTTGATGGTGTTTCCTGCTTGGCAGGGGGTTGGACTGGATGGCCCTTGTGGTCTCTTCCAACTCTATGCTTCTATAAAGACGACCTGAGGGCAGCAGCACTTGTGATTCCCACTTGTGATTCGCAGCATGTTACAATCCAATAGTGGAGCTTTGATAGGCTGCCACGAGGGGACATGAGGGTAAGAGCCCTGAAGTCCCAGGCCTAGGTAATGAAACCTTGCCCATTAATTCAGATGTTGCTCGGGTAATGGATTCGGAGAACCTGAGTGCAAAGGCGGATTTCCCACCCCCCAAAAAAACTAACAGAAAAGACAAGTGGGTTCATACCATTCATGCAACAATAAGCAAATACTAAGTGAAAGACAGGACCCAGGTGGCGCTGTGGGTTAAACCACAGAGCCTAGGGCTTGCTGATCAGAAGGTCGGCAGTTCGAATCCCTCCGACGGGGTGAGCTCCCGTTGCTCGGTCCCTGCTCCTGCCAACCTAGCAGTTTGAAAGCACGTCAAAGTGCAAGTAGATAAATAGGCACCGCTCCAAGCGGGAAGGTAAACGGCGTTTCCGTGTGCTGCTCTGGTTTCACCAGAAACGGCTTAGTCATGCTGGCCACATGACCTGGAAGCTGTACGCCGGCTCCCTCGGCCAATAATGCAAGATGAGCGCCGCAACCCCAGAGTCGTCCATGACTGGACCTAATCGTCAGGGGTCCCTTTACCTTTAAGTGAAAGACACCCCCCAAACAAAAGTCTGTGGATTATTGGGGGAGCAGGTGTGCCACTCATATCTGAGGACATGATGCATTATCCCTATGATACAGGATGTCTCTTTAATAAGGAGGGTTATGAAACTTGATTTCTCCCTTGACACTGATGACCCAGACTACTTATGGCACGCAAAGCAGAATTTTTAATGGTTTCCATTGCAGTTGCTTAATTTGGATTTTACAGCAATTTCCCATTTTAATGGGCAATCTGGGCAGTTATCCTCCTTATTTCTAAGCACCTGGATTTTAGGCACTTAATTGAGGGTAAAAACGTATATATTACAATTGGGGTTAATCCTCTAACTGGTAATGAAAGGCTGCTATTAATGCCTTCTGCTTTCTCTGAGCTCTGTCTCCTAAGCAATCAATGGCTGCTGATTGCAAATTTTAATTGTGTGAGAGAGATATTGAAGCTGGTCCTCTTCAGAAGTGCAGGAACTACATTACAAGGAATTTCAGGTAAATGAGACATCACAGATCACCTACTCAATTAGGGCTGCTGGAGAACAGGAGAACATAAAAAGAGCCCTCCTGGATTAGGCCAAAAGGCCACCTAGTCCAGCACTCTAGTCTCACGGTAACCAACCAGATGTCCATGGGGAGCCAGAAAACAGGACCTGAGCACAACAGCACTCTTCCTGCTTGAAATTTCCAGCAATTAGCATTCAAAGGCATACTTACAAGGACTTATTCATAAGGATAACCTTATCTTCCATGAGTTTGTCGAATCTGCTCTGAAAGCCACATACCACCCAACCGACCTGCTTTGAGCGAGACATCCTGGACTCACAGAAGCTGCCCCGGCTTCTGTTTGATATACTGGATGTCCACCTCCCCTCCTCCATCTCCTCCTCCTCCTCCTCCTCCTCCTCCAGGGTAGCACTGGTGACATCTGTCTTGGCCTCTGCCGCGGCCGTCACTGTGGCACTCGCTTTACAGCAGGAGTGGGAGATATTGGGTCTGTGTTGGGGGGGGTCACATGCAGCCCCCAGACCTCTCAGACCTCTCTCTCTGGCCCTCATGACTCTCCCTAGGCCACAACTCCACACCAGCCCTGCTTGGCCCCCTCCTCAAATGCTTTTGCGTGGTTGTCCTTGAACTGTGATAGTGTCTGGATAGCAAATGAAAGGCTGCTCGTGATGGAATCAATCCAATGAATGTGATCAGCATTCGCCGTTGTTCTGCAAATGAAATGTAATTGATTACATTTTCCCCTCACTCGCATTACTTTTCCATTGCATTGAAATGAGTGGGGCAGAACATAATGACAACATAATTTGCATAATTATATAGGTTACATAATTTCATCACAGTGGGCTTTGTTGTTGTTTAGTCGTGTCCGACTCTTTGTGACCCCATGGATAAGAGCACGCCAGGCAGTCCTGTCTTCCACTGCCTCCCGCAGTTTGGTCAAACTCATGTTAGTAGCTTCGAGAACACTGTCAAACCATCTCGTCTTCTGTCATCCCCTTCTCTTAGTTCCCTCAATCTTTCCCAACATCAGGGTCTTTTCCAGGGAATCTTCTCTTCTCATGAGGTGGCCAAAGTATTGGAGCCTCAGCTTCACAATCTGTCCTTCCAGTGAGCACTCAGGGCTGATTTCCTTAAGAATGGATAGGTTTGATCTTCTTGCAGTCCATGGGACTCTCAAGAGTCTCCTCCAGCACCATAATTCAAAAGCATCAATCCTTGGGCAGTGAGGTGAATAATGTGGTTTTTGGCAGAGGACGAACTGCAGCAGCATGGAAACAGTGCTGTATATGTCTAACCCAGGTCAGGAAGGTAATCTCTCAGCACATACATAATACTGAGATCTTCCATGAATGGAAACATACTCTTAAAGCTCTCTCTGAGCTTAATGCTGTTGGCTGCATGGCAGGGGGAGGAAGGTTGATGGGAGTAATAATGTTTGTGTGTGCCACAAGAACAATCACAATGATGTTCTATTGTCTCTCTGGGCAAGCGAGCCACTAAGACTAATGAGCTCATTTATAGCCCCTGATGGAAGTAATTGAATCTGAAAAATCAAAGCACAACATTCTTGTTTACTGCTCTTCAAAAAGCGATATTCTAATGGAATGCCATCAGCAGCTAATTGAAGCACTAATCTTGACCAGGGCCGGGTCTGTTGCCCGGATAGATAATCTATCATTTTCTTGTCTGGCAGGCAATGTATCGGCAGTGTCTGCGGGGAGAGAGACAGAGCCCAGATTAGATGGATCTGAAGAGATGCAAAAGGAAGCACAGCAACCTTCTTCAATCAATATTTTGATCATGTTGACATTAAATGTCCATCAAACGGCAGGAAGTTTTTGTTGAACCACAAGAGCACATTTATGAATGATAGATCCACCGCCCACAGTGTGGCAAAGAAAAGGTGCTCCCTGCCAGCTGCTTCCCACACACTACAAAAGGTCGGTGTTATTTAAAATCTGTAGCCCAACCCATCCTGGAGGTTTGAAGTGAGTAATGGTAACTTAGACAATAAATGTGAACTGTAAGCAAAGACAAGCGCGCGCACACACACACACACACACATGTTGTTCAAAGAAAGCCATAAGAAATTGCTTTGAAAAGGCCCCCTGCCTACCAGCTTAGCACTGAACAGCAAATGACAGTGTCCCACTCTACAGCCATACATTTCTAAAAGACCTACTACAGTTTGTTACGGAAAACACAGCTCTTAGGATTCATATCAACAAGATCACAATATTTTTTTAAAAGGGGAGGGGAATAGGGACAAAGGGTTACCCTTGTTTCACCGGTGAAATGTTTTCTGACAAACGAATGTTGCAGTGCAAGAAAAATGCACTAAGCAGGTGGCTGGTAACTTTGTCACACAATATATCGTGCAATTGTGTTGCACAACGAGTTTCTATGGGCACAAGCGTAGCATTGGATTCCTCTGTTGCACAACAATAAAACATATGTGTCTGCTAGTGCAAGAGTCCTTGCAGGAGTAGACTGTCAGGAGCGAGCCAGCAGTAAATCACACAAAGTAGGTGAAGTTAACTCTTTATTGGCAAAAACAGGATCTGCACAGGAGTGTCACGCCCAATGAACACAGCAACTCTTCTTCGGTATGTCTTGCACAAAATCTGTAAATGGATTCTAGACAGGGATGAAGCGGTGGATCTGGCTCTATCCAATTCGGCCAACCTATCCACGTGGTTTCCCCCCCGTCAAGGCAGTAAGATCTATGGCTCACTATGTGAGTGACCTGACGAACCCTACACAAAGAAGGGCCTTCACACTTGCCTGCTTCCACTCCATTCCCACAGCATTCTTACAGGGTATATTCTCCAACACTCCCCTCGACCTTCGACTCTGCCCGTGTAACAAGGGAAAGATAGAGGACTTTATCCACTTTTTCTTTCACTGCCCCCTGTACAACGCAATAAGACCAAGGCTCCTTTTACTAATTCCACCGCTCATTGCCTTGGAAGATGACCACATGAAATTTCTATTGGTGGATGCTAACCCCAGGATTACCTGCGGAGTGGCCACCTATATCTTGCAGGCCCTGAAACTCAGGGCCCTTTTAACAGGCTAACTTTTTCTAGCCTCGGATCTCTCTAAATATTTTGCAACGGACAAAGCCCACATGATTTGCCATAGTTTTTACCAAAATCTGTCTTATATAGCATGATTTTATATTTGCTGTTTTGCAAGTGTATTTGATACATTCTCTGTATAATAGCGGTAGGTTACCGCCTGGATCCTTTATGTCACGGGTGTCAAACACAAGGCCCGGGGGCCAAATCTGGCCCGCCAGACCTCATCATGTGGCCCGCCGAGCGCCCCAGCCAGCGGGACCTTGCTGCTGAAGCACCGCGCCGACAAAGCGCCGACAAACAGCTGGGGCCGGAGGGGGTAGAAAGGCAGCCGGAGCAGCGCTGCGTGGAGCGCCCCGAACCACAGCAGGAGGAGGAGGAGACAGCTTGCCGGGTCAGTGCCTGGCAGCGCCGCACGGAGAGTCCCGAGCCTCTGCGATGCAGCAGTGCTCTGTAGCACTTTGAATCCTCCTCCTCCTGCCACGGCTCGGCGCCTGGAAACGGCGGCTGCTGCTGCTGCTGCTGCAGCACAGACAAAGCACCCAGCAGCGCCGTGTGGAGGAGGAGGAGGATTCAAAGTGCTACAGAGCACTGCTGCGTCCCAGAGGCTCGGGACTCTCCGCACGGCGCTGCCGGGCACCGACCCGGCAAGCCGCCACCTCCGCCTCCTCTTGCCTCACCTCCTCCTCCTCCTCCTGCCGCGGCTCAGCCTCATGAACGTGAGCTCAGCAGCGGCTCAGCCTCACGGACGTGCAACTCTGGGTCCCTTCGCACTCTTTTCTGGCGCTGAATCAAGGCGGCGACCCCCCCTTCCCTTTCTTTCTTTCCCTCTCCTCTGTCTTCTCTCCCTCTTTCTTTTTCTTTCCTTCTTCATTCCTTCTTTCCTACTCTTCTTTCTCTCACCTCTTTCCTTCCTCTCTCCCTCCTGCTCCCTCTTTTCTTTTTCTTCCTTCCTTCCTTCCTTCCTTCCTTCCTTCCTTCCTTCCTTCCGTCCTTCCCATCTTTCTTCCTCTCCCTCATTCTTATTCTTTCTTTCCCTCTACTTCCTTCCTTCTTTCTACCTTTCCGTCTTCTCTCCCTCTTTCTTTTTCTTTCCTTCTTTATTCCCTTCCTTATTTCCTACTCTTCTTTCTCTCCCCTCTTTCCTTCCTTCCTCTCTCCCTCCCACTCCCTCTTTTCTTCCTTCCTTCCTTCCTCCCCTCCCCTCCCCTCCCTCTCCCTCTCCTCAGAAACATAGGATGCTGCTTTATACTTCTGGCCCTTAAACCCTGGAACCAGGAGAGCAGCTCCAGTGAGTCAACCTCAGCCAGTCCCTTTGGTGAAGGGTGGTGGCTCACTGGCAGAACATCTGTCCTGCATGCAGAAGGACCCCAGCATCTCCAGGTACTAGTAGCTCTGCAAAGGTCCTGCATGAAACCCTAGCGAGCCTCCACCACCCAGTGCAGTTACCAAAAATCATTTTTCAATAAATTGTACAATAATTGTACATTTGAATATCTACTTGCCATTATTCTGACTATGTTTCTGCTTTCAGAGCTAGTTATTACTTACATTATTACAAAAACAGTAATAATTGAATGCAGTGACAATAATTTATGATAATAAAGAGTGGACACATAGTCCTACAGATACAACCGGCCCTTTGAGGGTGACCAAACTGCTGATGCGGCCCCCGATGAATTTGAGTTTGACACCCCTGCTTTATGTGCTATGGCCAACCGGCTAATGCAATAAAATTTTGTTTGTTTGGTATGTCTTGCCACTATGAAGCAGTTGTGGATACAGAAAGTCCCCACCTTCCCCCAGCTGCCTAAGTCCTCTCCTCTCCAGGGCTTTCCCCAAGCAATCTGAGACCATGCCAGCATGCCTACCTTTGCTCTTCCAACTTCATGCCTCTTCTGGTTCTGGGAAACGACTGGGAGGGGAGCTTGCCACAGCAGGAGTATGAGACCCCTGTGCCTCTTATCTGCCTCTTGGCCTCCCTCCTTTCCTGCTTCAGTGTCTACCTTTGCTTCTGGACCTCTCTCTGTCACCGACTCTCCCAGCTCATTAAGGCCTGTTACTTTTTCAGCTTGTGAAACATCCTCCTCCCAGTCTTCTCCCACTGACTACTCATTGTCGTCCCACCACCAATCCCCAGACTCTGAGCCTTCTTCCCTTGAGGGTTCCCCACCTGGTTCATCCCACTATTCCTCCGTGTCCAACCAGTCCCTAACAAAGACAGAATACTTTGAATATAGTACATAGGAAACGGTCTTATACCTGATCAGACTGTTTGTCAACCCATCAATTTATTTTATGGTTACTTTCATAGCCCAGCTTTGCTCCGAAAAGCTCAAGCTGTGGTACGTGGCTCTTGAGCTCTATAAAAGCAATCAAGAGCTCAATAGTTTTAGAGACTATGCTCTGAGGTAGTTGAAGAGAGAGATTTCTGGTGGGCTTTTTCACTCCAAATGCATGCAATATTTTATTTCTTCATTGCATTTATATCCCATATTTTTAAACTGAAGGGCTCAAGGTGGTATGCATGGTTCTTCCCCTCTTCATTGTATCCCCACAACAACCCTGTGAGGTAGGTTGGGCTGTGAGACTGTGATTGACCCATGTCTACTCAGTGCATTCCACCACTGGGTGGTGATTTGAACCCTGCTCTTTCAGGCTTAGTCTGCCTTTCTAACCACTACATTACACTGGTTGGAGCATCATTATAAGCAGCAAAGGGCCCCCAGAAACTGGAGCACCAGGAACCACTAATTACTGTCCCATGTGAGGAGCTGTATCTCTGCAGCTTCTCCATAAAGTGCTAGAAGCTGTTGACCACTGCCTGGAACTGTCGACCACTGCCCTTTGTGGCAAGCAGAGTGATTGCAGCAGATTATCAGGAAAGCATCTGCCAGACTGAATCTACCCAGGCTGGCCATTGGCTCATCCTGGGCATGAAGGGGAATAGAAGGGCTTCATGTCTCACTGCAACTTTGCTTGAGCAACAGCACCTACCTGGCCACTAACCTGCCTTGTGGTCTTTGCTCTTTGGCAGGGCAAGAAGTTCTTTTCTATCAAACATGTGTTTCTTATAATTATCTTGTCTTTCTTATTTTCATACTCACAGTCTTAGTGTGCTTGCTTTAAAGGTAAATCAGGAATTTGTAGCTAAGCTCAAACTTCTGCTGATGCATATGAACTCCACATGCTATCATAACCCAGGAGTAATCCCTATTGGGATTTACTTCAAAGTAAGCATTGCTAGATTTGTACTGTTAACCCCCAACTCCCATTCTCCAATCTCTTGACACAAAGATCCTCCTGGAAAAGAAAAGGAGCGGGGGGAAGCTCTACTTGCAACACAGTTGAGCGGTTAAGTCCCATTGACTCCAATCCTAAGCCCATGTCACTTTCCTACCAAACACGTATAATTTTGATAGCAGGCTGACTGAACAAGCTAATCCTCAATGACATACTTTGTAAAACAGAAAGAAATGTCATTGCATGGCTTAGTCTTCTACCATCCGCCTGTTACTTCCAAAGATCCTGTTAACAACCACAGTTATAGGCATCAGAATCACACACTGAGAAGCAAAATCAGCCATGGGTGTATCGACGCGGCAAATAGGTTAAGTGTGTTTGCCAAGAACGATAAAACTGACCTTGTCGAACGACCGTGATGACTGAAAAAGAACCAAAGGTTTTGCAGCTTTAGTGCGGAATTTCACAACGGCTAACCTTTATCGCCAAAGGGCTAATTGTAAACTCTTTATGTCCTTTTCATGCCTAATTAGGTTTTGTTGTAACGAGATAAAAGACAGGTTGTATCGGTCGACTGTCTTTTTCAAACTGCTGAATTAAATTCATGAAAAAAGTCAGATTGTTGAAAGAGTGGGGGGGGGGAGAGAGAGGCAGGCAGCAGGCATTAATAGACTTTAGAATAAAATCCAGACAGATTCAAATTGATTTCGCTGCCAGAAGAAAATTGAGTGCACAGGGAATTAGATTTATGCACTGTCAAATGTAACTGCCTGGCAGTATCCGTACAGAAAGCTGTTAAAATGGTAATCTTTAGAGATGTATGAAAATTGTGTGTGAATAGACCAATGAACCGTCCCAGAGAAGCATGCCTCTTCAGAATGGACCTTACAAGACAGTGTTATTATTATTAATAATGTATTACAATGCAAACACTATGCATTATGGATGTAATTTAATCACAGCATCTAAATGTATAAACAACAACCAAGGCTCTTGGAAACATTTTTTTTTTCAAGAAGAAGAAGAAGAAGAAGAAGAAGAAGAAGAAGAAGAAGAAGAAGAAGAAGAAGATTCTGTATTAAAAGAAAAAGAAAAGGATGAATAGAGAGAGTTCTTGAAACATGCTACTCGTTTTGGATCAAGGCCAGATTCAAGGAGCCTTTACTGCCTCCTCCCAAAAAGCCACACACAAGACCACAACACACACCTAATATAAGCTGGCTGCTTATACACGATGTCATGGAATGTCTGGACACAGAGGAAAGGTGGGAGGAACCAGTGGCGGAATTCCAGGGGAATAAGGCTCAAAAACAGGGGACTGGTGGTGGGACAATGATGAGTGGTCACAGGGAGAAGACTGGGAAGAAGGTGTGTTGGAAGCTGAAGACGTAACAGGGCTTAATGAGCAGGGGGAGTCTGTGGCAGAGAGAAGTCCAGACTCAGAGGCAGAAGCTGAAGCAGGAGAGGAGGGAGGCTGAGAGGAGTCCAGCTGGTGAAGAGTCACGGGCTTTCCCCCCTCCTGCTGTGAGAAGCTCTGCTTCACCCAGGTCTCCCTGAACCAGGAAAGGCATGAAAAAAGTGGAGAAGTTTATTTCATGCAGATGCTGTCTCAGATTGCTTGGGGGGGGGGGAACCCTGCAGAGGAAGGAACTTAGACAGCAGTGAGGAGGTGGGGACCTTCCATCTCCGCAACTGCTTCATGGGTGCAAGACATGCTAGAGATGAGTTGTTGTGCTCATTAGGTCTGACACTCCTGTGCAGATCCTGTGTATGCTATTAAAGAGTTAACTCCAACTTGCTCAGTGTGGTTTGCTGCTGGCTTTCTCCCATCACAAGCCAACACTTGCCTGTTACTTTCTAGTGGGAGTTGGTGCTCAGGAGCCTAGAAGAGACCCTCCATACCTAAATTCATTCACAAAAGTATTGGGTATTCCACAATAGTAGTTGTAATACAGTAAATCACAGCTGGGTGGAAATTGGCCACATGAGGATTCCATCTTGCTTTGGCATTTCATTTTCCTCAAGCAGATGTTTTTGGATAACGCTGACAGACTTGGGCTTAATATCCCTCCATAATAAAGTAAAGTGGAGAAAAAGCTTTGATTAAGAAAACAATTAGCAGAGAAGTCTGGAAAGCTGTTTACTGGCTTCTCCAGGGGCAAACCTTTCGCAAGCAAATGGAGCAGCAGCAACTGAATTCCAACGTAACGTAACGTAAAATCGGAAAGGGTTTCGGTGAAGGGGTTCTAGTCCAGGGGTGCTATGCTTGGGCCTGATGATGGATCTCGCAGAAAGAGCGAAGTGGAAGTTGCTAGTTGACAGATAACTCCAAATGAGCAACTTACCCCAGCAAAGGTAGGGAGCAGTCTGAGGCCATTGAAACCTCTCTCTCCAGAGCACCTCCTCCAGGCTCCACCTCCTTGTAGAGAACTTCACGGCCCTGGCATCTCTCCTAGTGCACTCACTGTGCCACTGAACTAGTGACATACAGTGCGAGGCACCTGGTTGCTCTAAGGAAGGCACCCATAAGGGACTGGACTCTGGTCCTGCGAGCCCTGGTGGTCTCCTGCTCTCCAGCAGTCAGCTCAGAGCTCTGAACTAGATCTGTCTCTGTTTCTCACAGCTCTGGAGCCCAATTCTGTACCTGGATTACTGCTGAACTCATACCCTTTGGCTGAATGGGATCCTTCAAGCCTATCTGTCCCACAGGACTAAGTATTTATTCATTTGCTTGTTTGTATGTTCGTTTGCCTAAATTTATAGACCAATCTTCATGTGAATATCACAGGGCAGTTTACAGATTATTACTAGGCCATACCTATCTGCCGCTCCCCCCCAAATTCCTCCAGTAGTCCTGTTTAATGTTCAATGCTTTATCGCTTCATTATTAATATTTTTAATATTCTGTTGGGGGCCACCCACAGTGGCTGGGGAAACCCAGCCAGATGGGGGGGTATATTATATTATTATTATTATTATTATTATTATTATTATTATTATTATGCTCAACATCCTCCTCATACCAGTCAACTGGACATCCCACGTGCCAGAATTAAAGAACTCACCCCAGCTTCTGATCGGATCTGAGGATGTCCTGTTTTGACTCCCAAGAGTGTGGCTCTGAAAGCTGCCTGTTTGGGGGTGGGTTGTGTTCTCGTGAAAGTCATCTGCCTCCCATGGGAGCATAGCCCCAAAAGACACACATTGGGGGGGGGCTTGCACATGAGTCACCTAGCTCCCATGAGAGCACAGCCCCAAATGACGCATGTCCCAATTTTCCTCTGCAGGATGTTGGAGAGTATGCCTCCTTGCATATTTTACCTTGCTGGAATTTGTCCTTGAAGTGTGAAACTGCTTCTTCCTTGCCCAGATGAGGAGCTAGGAGGGGAATGTATAAACCCCCTAACTTTTGCATAACTGGAGCACAGTAAGAGCGCTGCTGGATCAGCCAATGGCCCATCTAGGCCAGCATCCTGTTCTCACAGTGTCCTGCCAGATGCACCGTGGGCAGGTAGCCTACTGTACAAAAGGAAAAATCACCTCCACTGATTTGTCAATTTTTGCCTCTTCAAATAGCATCTTCTTTATAGAAAGCTAGCAGCACGAACCCAGCATTGCTTGGGAATTCTAAGAAACCAAAAATTTTGGTCTTTGTTAAGTCGCTGTCTTGTTTGGAAATCAAAGTAATGAATGCATCTTTCCATGAAGTTGGAACTACTCCCATCACCAAAATTCTGTTCATGGTGTCCTTAAGTGGTTCTAGAAGTGCATCCTGAAACTTTTTATAATAAACTGCAGTAAGTCCATTTGGCCCTAGTGCTTTTCCCATCTTCATTCGATTTTTTGCCATTTGCAGTTCCAATATTGATATGGGTGCCTAGCTTGATCTCTTGGCACCTAGCAGAAGTTTTTCGGAGCCACTAGAAAACAATGATTCCAAAAGTTAGAAATCACCAGCCATTACCATACACCCAACAGGAGGCAGGCAGTGTTTAGCTAATCAGCAGAGCATCTGCATTCAGAAAAAAGTGAGGGAAATATGTGAAAAGGGAATATTGCAACCAATTTGTCAGCACATTAGCTGATAATTCACAGAGAAATGTTAGATCTTGAGGCAAGGCTCGTGGTCTGACAAGGTGAACATTATTGACTCTGACAGATTGCTGATGGCACATCCACTCCCTGGACAAGGAGCAAGGTTTCATTTAGACAAAATTAATGCAAGACTGGCAGAGGGAGCCATGCTGGAAAGGTCTGTGGTTATTTATTTGTTTGTACGTTTATTTTGAGGTGTCTGGTCCACTTATCTCTCGCTACCGCAAGCACCGAGCTCTAATAAGTTCCTGGAGGGAAAACCTGATGGGCTCACAAAACTAATTATTGCTCCCAGTAAAGGATCGTTCATTGGGGATCCACAAAGCTCAGTCTGTCTTCAACCAGACCCCATTTCTCTGACTTCTTGATTATAGCCATTCCAGAGGGTGCCTGTCATCTTCCTCCTTCGTCTCAGTTTTGCCCTGGCAGGACTCTTTACCAACTCTGCCTGGAGTTACCAGGGCATGAACCTGGGACCTTCTACATTCAAAGCATGTGATCTCTCCCACTGAGCTATGGACCTTCCAATTGAATTTGTACAACTGCCTCTTGGCACAAGGCTGCAGAGTTCTCTGGACCTTGAAGTGAGAGGTCCTCTTGGATGCATCCTCCAACTAGATAGCCAGGACTATAGAATGCTTCCCCATCAAGAATGTACTTCCTTTAATAAACACAAGCTTTCATCCATACCAAGTCTCAGTCTGAATACCTTTCAGCTATTTTTTACTAAATTCCTTGCTAGGGAGAGGAAATTTGCGGCTCGGATTCGGCTGTCTGCTCAGAACTGGCTCTTGCTGATACTGCTGCATATAAGAGTTATATGCTAACCATCTACACATGATTGCAGAGCCATTTTCCTTAATACAGTACATTAAGGTATGCTATTTTCACAAACTTACGCATTTTAAAGCACACTTTACCTCAGTGTATACGTTTTTATCCACATTACTTGGCTGGGGAATCACATTGCGAAATTCAGAGAAGTGTGCATTTTGAAGGGCGGCTGCGTTTCAGCCTGCAGATTGTTTTTGAAAATTCAAATATAGCTAGGTTTGCCTTTAAATCTGAACTAAATCCCTCTTCTCTTGTCCTGGGCGCTGAGGTTTCCTTTCAGAGCTTAAAAAGGCAGCCACTTGGATGTGTTTGTGCTATAGATGTCCTGGAATAAAACTTGGGGATCAGTTCACCAAAAGGAGAATCATTTAATGAATAGATAATCTCCTCTCCCTTCCCCTCTTGGCCTCCACAAAGGAATCTGGCAGAAAGCAGGCAAGGGATGGGAGCTATTTAACTCACAGCTGGAAAGATAACAAGGGATCCTAACCCACATGTGTAGGGGTGACAGTTTGACTGTGCAACATGCCAGCCACCTGGCCAGGGGGGTGGGGAAACATATGCTTGCTTCGTGCTGAGCTTGAAAAGCATCGTGTTCTTTTCTGCACCTGCAGGGAGAATGATGCTTTAAATCATTTCATTCATTCCTCCTCCCGGGTGTCCTTTTCCTTCCACCTTTGAAACTCAAAACCTCCCTCTCTGTAGCCTACGCCTCACTGCAGACAGAACTGCCAAGGGAGTTTGAGCATCATCCAAAACAAACAGACCGTGAGCTGTGATTTGGCCAGGTTGTGGCAGCAATTTTTGAAAACAAAAAAGGGGGGATCTGAGGCAGGAGGTGAGGGGTGGGATGAATTTCAGGGGTGGGGTACATTAGTACAAATGGGGCATGGCCCCCACCTGTCTGCTTTATTACTAACAACCAACCCAGGGGGGCAGCATTGCCCATCAGCTTCCTCTTCCTTGGTCCATGTTGCCCTTGTAGGGAGCAGGGAGGAGAATGGTGACAAAATTAGAATCAGTTGTCTCTGCCTGTAATTGACTCTGGTTCCACCTACTGCAGTCCTCCCTGATTTCTGCTTCCCTGGTTCCAATAGGCACCAGCCACCAGTGGTGAATTTTTGGCAACATGATTCCATTTGAGGCAAGATGGAATGGCATTTTGCAGCAAGGATGGAGGAACCTGTGGCACACCAGGTGCTGTTGGACTTCCGCTCTCATCATCCCAGCCCACGTGCCAGGTTGGCTGATACTGATGAGAGATGGAGGCCAACATCATCTGGAGGGCTGCATGTTCCCCATCCCCGCTTTACAGGGTAAATGGAAATAAGATGGCAGGCCTATCTAGAGTTTGGGCAGCATGCTAACTGGAATCTGAGCCAAGGGAGTGAGTCTCAGCCCACTCAGTATGAAAATTGACTTGCATTGCCAAGCTCAAGCTGAGATTTAAAACAAGATAAATCAGCACATGTTTATCAAGGGTAAACGGGGAAGCCAGAAGCATAATGGAGAAAGTACTCTCTAAAGGACCGTTTCATCACATGCCTGCTGAGGGCATCATCTGAGGTCTTGCCCCATGTAATTCCACCTGGAAGGCAGGCAAACAGGCCCCCAAGACATGCAGCCCTCATTTCAGTAGTGGCTCCTCAGTGGCAGAATTCCATCCCCAGGTCACATTTACACAGGCTTCCTAGTGATTCTCTTGAGGCTTTCATGTCACATCATAAGGATTTGTTTGGGTTTTTTTTAACTTATGTTTACTACCAGTTGTCTTAATTATGGTTATTCAGGCCAGGATGTGGTCAAAGGACAAAGTACTGCAACTTTGCTAAAGCCAAGCAGGTCTGGTTCTAGTTTAGGTCTAGATTGGAGACCCCCTGGGAACTCCATGTGTATCATTTTGAGTTCTGTTGAAGAAAGGTAGGATATTAATATAATAAACGTACATTTTGGATGTCAAGCTCTGTTGCTTTCAGCTGGCTTTAATATGTGTGTGCTGATATTGCACAAAGTGGATTGCATGCCAACTCAAAGGATAATCTTGATGGGCTTGTATCCAACTGAGTCCTATGCGAAGCAAACTAATTGAAAGCAGTGCCCATGATTAACTCAAGTCCCTAGATTTCAAGTGATTTCCAAGTAGAACTTGGATTGGAAGAGGAGCTACAATAGGTTAACATAGGCATCCCCAAACCTCGGCCCTTCAGATGTTTTGGACTACAATTCCCATCATCCCTGACCACTGGTCCTCTTAGCTAGGGATCATGGGAGTTGTAGGCCAAAACATCTGGAGGGCTACAGTTTGGGGATGCCTGGGTTAACACGTCTCCAGTTGAGGATCTTGTGCAAGGTACTAGTGGCTGCTGTCCACTGGGCATCTGTTGATCTCCAGACCAAAAATGGTTTCTCTCATGGGAGGGCAATGGCTTTTTGAAGAGAGAGCAATGAAATGGAGAGAGAGGGTGGTGGAAAGAAAAGGGAACTCCCTGCCTCCTCCTGCACCCCAAGACATATAATATAATAATATAATAATAATTTATTATTTATACCCCGCCCATCTGGCTGGGTTACCCCAGGCACTCTGGGTGGCTTCCAAAAAAATATTAAAATACAATAGTCTGTCGAACATTAAAAGTTTCCCTAAACAGAGCTGCCTTCAGATGTCTTCTAAAAGTCTGGTAGTTTTTTCCCTCTTTGGCATCTGGTGTTCCACAGGGCGTGCGCCACCACCAAGAAGGCCCTCTGCCTGGTTCCCTGTAACTTGGCTTCTCACAGCAAGGGAACCACCAGAAGGCCCTCGGCGCTGGACCTCGGTGCTGGACATACATAACCACCATCCAATTAAACATTAAACTCAAATAATTTGGGGGGGAAATATGAAGAGCTTTGCATTCTGCTCATTAGAACTCTGAAATAATCAAGCAATGAAATGTCATCTTGGATCCCAAGGCAGAGCAATGAGATTGCACTGGGGAAGGCAAGGAGACAACAGTAGGTGGAGCCAGACGCAATGAGATGGAGAGCCAAGGAATTCCAATTCTGCTCCCCTCCCCACCATCCTCATCCCTGCTGAGTTCAACAAGGGCAACACAGAGACTAAGGAGGAGTCTGACAGGCAGGGCCACCCTCTGAAAGGATTGTAGGCAGGCGAGGGCTGGCTGAGGGCAGGCTGAGCTTGGTGGGCAAGTGCCCCATTTGTCCTAATAGACCACCCTCCAGTGGTACAAGGCAAATTCAGCCTTCCATGAAGTCTCCCACTTTCATCTCCTGTCTTCAGTGGTCATACATGCCTCCATCCCATCCCAACGCTCACTTGCAATACAAGGTTGGGGAGGGGAGTTGGAGTCATTGCAATGGGAAATCTTCGGGGGAGCTTCGTGATGGATTGTGCCTTTCCCCTGCAGGTTGTTTTGAAAACTGGTTGCCTCCTGCAGATCTCGACCCGCAGTCGTCTCAGAGCTGCATCTCAGTTCAACCAACATGTGTGCAACCACTGTTCCCCTCCGACCCCAAAAGCATAAACCTGGACCTTAAGGGCACCCCCATTAATAGGCATCGAAGGAACCAATTTGTTTCCTCCCTTGATGTGTTTATGTTCAGGCTCTTCATTCCACTTGCCGGAGGAAAGGTTAATGGCTAACAGCTTCTCTGTCAAATGAGGCACTGATTTAACCTCGGTGGTGTCTCATTCTTTAATTGTCTTTGGCCTTTAGTGAGTTGAAGGTTAACAGCTGCTTCCCATATGCTCATCCACATGCAAGCAGGTTCTGCTGGGCTGTTGCACATTTCATGGGTTAAAGAGAAAACACAGGCTTGGTTCTGCTCTCATCCAACATGGCCATCAATTGCCCATGGCAACAGTATCTGGAAAGCATTGAGTATAAAGGCCCTATAGCAAGGGTCACCAACCATTTTAGGCCTCTGGTCACTTCTCTCCCCCTCCCTCATATCAATACACCCAACCATCCCAAGGGAGAATACACACACACACACACACACACACACACACACACACACACACACACTGCCCTAGCAGAATTTGAGTTCTACCACTGGTCAGGGATGATGTGAATTGTAGTCCAAAAACAGCTGGAGACCCAAGTTTGGGAATCACTTGTGTGTTAAGAATTTTAAGGATATATATATACACATATGAATGTACAGGCACATGTCTGAAGCAGCACAGGAAGACAGGCCTGACTGACACCATTTTGACTCTCTGACCAGAATCACACACACATTTCCACATGACTATCAACTTGAGAGCCATAATCCTGTAAGCCGGAGGCTCTGCCAACTGGACATTCCCCATCAATGGTGCCAGACTGCTAGCCATCTTTCACAATGGAAGACTCCTCCGAACAAAAGATAGTGATCAAATTTTAGGAAACTGTTAATTTCTCTTTGTGTTTAGGAATTCACACCTGGGAGGGGTGAGAGGAGGACTAGGAGAGGTGTCAAAGGTGCTCAGATTTCTACCTTGAACCCTCCCTTTTGGTGAGGTATTGATTATGTAGCTGTGATGTAGGAATGATGTATTTTGGGGGTGTTTCTTGGTGATGGGAAAACTGATAAAAGTGGAGGTTCTCTTTTGTTCTGGGTTCCTTCCTTGCTCTCCTGCGTGAGGGGAAGGACCCTGTTGCAACAGCAAAAATAAAGGCTTTGCTTCTCAAAATTATCTGGTTGGCCTCTGTTATATTCTCTGACCGATGGAGAACCCAATAAGGGCTCTTGTACCCTGTGACAAATTGAAGCACTTTTGAAATGTTTATTTCTGTCCGGCTGGCAAAGAGTTAACCCACCTTTAGCCTGACTGACATAGAACTCTGATGGGGGCGGGACTGTGCCCGGTTTGAAAGGAGGGAGTGTCGGTTTGGTCAGTTAGGAGGGAGAGGGAGGAAGGTGTGGTGTGGTGTTATGTGGTGGCTTATATGAAGACAGTTAAGAGGCTAGGAAAACTTAAAGTTAAATGTTTGACTGAGTTTATTTTGTACAACTGGAACAAAGCTAATTAATAAATGACACGTTAAAGAATCACTTATGTTTTTAACACAATAAAACTTCATCTCTGTTTTTGCCAACAAGAGGTCCGTCTGTATTTTTCCAGCGAGGTACCAGGACTCACAGCCGTGGTGACTCAAGAGAGGGCAAAACTCACCTCAGGCAGGGAGGTAGTGGTTTGTGTCCTGTAGTTACACGGAGGAGGCTTAGAAGGGTAACCTGAGGTGCCAAGAAGTTGCCAGAGTGCATAGGGCAAACTTCTACAGTGGGGAAATCCAACTGAGGGAGACCCTTTACTGGAGGCAAGAGGTTATTCCTGGGGGACAGCCTAGAGTTTCTTAAGGTACCAGGCCACGCAAGCTGGAAGGCTCTCCTTACTAAGAAACTCATTAGTAAAAGGGGGTTTATTTTTGAGGCGGCAGGACCAGAGGGTGGGTGTTTTCCCCTCTGGATTCCTGTGTCGCAGTGATAGTAAGGCAGAGTGGGACACGGGTCGTCACATTTTTGGTGGCAGCGTCGTGATCGAAATTCAAAGCTCACGCGCCTAGTTTGGTTTGAGTCTGTCAGGATTTTCCTGTGAGGAAAATGACTCACGTAAGAAAACCCAGAGAGGCAAAAGGAGATGAAAGAACGGAAGGGGCTGAGGGAAGCCCAGGTTCTGAGGTAGAACTGATGAAACTACGAATTGAGATGGCCCGAATTGAAGCTGAGAGGGAAAAGATAGCATCTGAAAGTGAGAGGGAAAAAGCTAGAATTGAAGCTGAGGAGAGAATGCAGTCCGAGAGGTTGAGGGTTCAATTAGAACAGGACAGAATGAAGCTTGAAGAGATACGTTTGAGATCAGAATTAACTCGGAGTCCAGTTAACAATGATAGTATCGCAATTAATTTAAAAAGGTTCCCCAAATTTGGAAAAGACGATAATGTCGAATCGTTTCTATTTACCTTCGAACGCGTTTGTGTGGAATTTCAAATACCTGAGGAGAACTGGATGCTTTATTTAAGACCTCAAATTTGTGGGATACTAAGTGAAATTTATGCTGACCTGAGGGAAGAAGAGCTGTCAAGTTACCAAGTATTTAAGCAAAGAGTCAGGGTTCGATGTGGACTCACAGCTGAACAAAGCAGAAAGGCTTTTCGTGAGGCAAAAAAGGAACATAAAGAGACTTATGCCCAACTAGCTAGCCGCTTAGATAAATTACTTGACAGATGGATTCAAGGGAGTGGAGTGAAGGACTTTGATGAGTTAAAACAATTAATTTGTTTAGAACAATTTTTTAAGCAAATCCCTAGCAATTTACGTTGGTTCTTGAGGGATAAAAAACTGAAAACTGTGGCAGGGGTTGCCGAGGTCTTAGACGAACTACAAGGTGATTTCAATGAAATAGCATTCCCAAAACACTCACAGAAGGGTAATCCATGGAGAAACAGAGAAATTAAAGTCAGGCAAGAAAATTTTCCTGTCAGGGAATCAGTTTCTGACAAGACAGGTTCTAAGAAGATCACTTGTTTTTTCTGTAATCGTGAGGGCCATGTACGTGCCAGGTGCCCCCTGCTGGTTAAGTCGCAAACTACACCTACTGCAGCTAAACAAGTAAAACTGGTAATGCAGTCACAGGAAAATAGCTCGCCTCAGACAGAAGGCTCAGAGAAAGCGGACAGTCCAGCTGAGACTACTTCTAAGGTCTTACAGGTCTGGAGGGCTGAGCAGGAGTGCAACCAAGATTACATGGAGCCAATTGAATTAAATGGTCAGTCTTGTTTAGGTTTGAGGGACACAGGAGCAGAAGTCTCACTTGTTAAATCACAATTTGTTCCAAAGGAGCAGTACCTCAAGGGTCAGTCCTACAGTTTAAAAGGCATATGGGGCCCACATTTTGAAGTACCATTAGCTGAAGTTGATATTACCTACAAAGGATTTTGTGGCAAGTGGAGAGTAGGAATCCTAAATGAATTGGAGGTACCCTTTTTAATAGGGAATGACCTAGCTAGTCAGAAGCACCGTATTCAAGTGATAACTAGGTCACAGTCTCAAGTCACTGAGAGTAATCCTCCTGCAGTTATAGAGTCACCCATAGAGCCTGGTGAGGATGAAGGGCTGATTAGCGTGCCAGTGGTCCAGGAGCACGGTGCCCAATTCTTGAGTGATCAAAAAGAGGATGAAACTATAAAAGAGCTGTGGGGTAAAGCACAAAGTCCTACTGCAGAAGTAACTGTGGAGAACCCCTGCTTATTTACCACCATTGAGGGAAGACTGTATAGAATTTCTAGGAGGAGGAAAACTGCTGCTGTTTGGGAAAGGAAGAAACAGTTAGTGTTGCCAAGAGCTTACCGGTTGCAAGTGCTACAAATGGCACACGACGCACCCTCAGCAGCGCATCTAGGCATTAGAAAAACTAGTGATAGAATCCAAGCAAGATTTGACTGGCCTGGGATGGGCAAGGACATCAAAGAGTATTGCAAGTCCTGTGTGATCTGCCAAAAAGCAGGCAAAAGAGCGGACAAAACGCGAGGCTTGTTACAGTCTATTCCCGTAATTACTGAGCCCTTTTCCAGAGTAGGAGTGGACATCCTCGGGCCTATCTCCAGAGTTACAAAAAGGGGGAATAAGTTTATTTTATGCCTCGTGGATTATGCTACGCGCTATCCAGAAGCAATACCTCTAAAGGACATTGACTCAAAGACTGTAGCAAAAGCCCTCATGTCGGTGTTCTTAAGGCTGGGATTCCCCAAAGAAATTATAACAGATTTAGGGACATCCTTCACGTCTAAGACTATGGAAGAGCTTTTAACTCTTTGTGGGGTTAAGCATGTTAAAACTACGGCTTATCATCCACAGTCGAATGGCTTGACGGAGAAATTTAATTCAACCCTGAGCCGGATGCTAAAAACCTATTCCATCAATCATCCTAACGACTGGGATGAGAGGCTGCAACACTTCCTATTCGGTTATCGCGAAGTGCCGCAGGAGAGCACAGGGTTCAGTCCTTTTGAACTCCTATTTGGACGACAGCCACGAGGACCCCTAGACTTGATGAAAGCAGCGTGGTCAGGGGAGGAGCAGATCGACAGCCCTAATGTTGTGACGTATCTACAGGAGCTGCAGAGCGACCTTCAAGAGTTACGGGAGCAAGCTGCTCACAACTTGCAGCAGGCACAGCGTCGACAGAAGCAGTGGTATGATGCACACGCAAGAGACAGATCTTTCCAGCCTGGTGACAGTGTGCTCGTGTTAAGAACAAGACGTCGAAAGAAGTTGGAGATGTCGTGGGACGGTCCCTTCAAAGTGGTCGAGAGGATTTCTGCGGTGAACTATTTGGTAGAGTTAGATGGGGAAGGGAACCGATGTAAAAATTTTCATGTAAACTTACTTAAGCCTTATTTTGACAGAAATAAGTTGGTGTTGCAAGTAAAGGGGAAGGTGACCCAAGGAATTCATTTAACTGGGTGGGGAGAGCTGAGTAAGGGCACAACTCTAGCAGAAGTGCCATTCGATGAAAGTCTGACCCCAGAGCAAAAGGAGCAGTTAAAATTAGTCCTTGCTCAGTTTGCTCAGATCTTCTCAAACATCCCAGGGAGGACCAGCCTAGCAACTTATAAAATAGAAACAGGGTAAGCACATAAGTGGGAAGGAAAACATCATAGCGGACGCTTTGTCTAGGTATATTTTTGAGAGGTATAGAATGGTGCAAAGTATTATATGAAACGGTGGTAACCCTAGCAAAACATTTGTGCTTAGGCGTTATAATCTAACACATGTCAAACATGGTTTATTTGTGTACAAGTTTATGAGATGTTAATTTAGTTGACTTTGTAATATGAGTGTTATAGAATGCATTGAAGGATTTATAACCCCAAGCCCATTGCTTTGGCATTGCTCTAGTTAGTTAAGAGCAAGCCGACGCAATGTCTTTGTGGTGGGGGAGATATGTGACAAATTGAAGCACTTTTGAAATGTTTATTTCTGTCCGGCTGGCAAAGAGTTAACCCACCTTTAGCCTGACTGACATAGAACTCTGATGGGGGCGGGACTGTGCCCGGTTTGAAAGGAGGGAGTGTCGGTTTGGTCAGTTAGGAGGGAGAGGGAGGAAGGTGTGGTGTGGTGTTATGTGGTGGCTTATATGAAGACAGTTAAGAGGCTAGGAAAACTTAAAGTTAAATGTTTGACTGAGTTTATTTTGTACAACTGGAACAAAGCTAATTAATAAATGACACGTTAAAGAATCACTTATGTTTTTAACACAATAAAACTTCATCTCTGTTTTTGCCAACAAGAGGTCCGTCTGTATTTTTCCAGTGAGGTACCAGGACTCACAGCCGTGGTGACTCAAGAGAGGGCAAAACTCACCTCAGGCAGGGAGGTAGTGGTTTGTGTCCTGTAGTTACACGGAGGAGGCTTAGAAGGGTAACCTGAGGTGCCAAGAAGTTGCCAGAGTGCATAGGGCAAACTTCTACAGTGGGGAAATCCAACTGAGGGAGACCCTTTACTGGAGGCAAGAGGTTATTCCTGGGGGACAGCCTAGAGTTTCTTAAGGTACCAGGCCACGCAAGCTGGAAGGCTCTCCTTACTAAGAAACTCATTAGTAAAAGGGGGTTTATTTTTGAGGCGGCAGGACCAGAGGGTGGGTGTTTTCCCCTCTGGATTCCTGTGTCGCAGTGATAGTAAGGCAGAGTGGGACACGGGTCGTCACATACCCCATAAGGGAATAAGAGCAGATTTTTGCTTATTACACTTGTCTACACTGACTGGAAGCAGCTCTCCAGGAATTCAGACAGAGGGATCTCCCAGACCTACCTGAAGATGCTAAATATTGAACCTGGGACCTTCTGTATGCAATGTCCTACAACCCATTCAACACTTGTGCATATGTGCATGGATAAATCTGTTGATACTGGTGATAAGTCTATAAGCTCAATGGAGCTTCACTTCTGAGCAAACAAGTAGAGAACTGCAGTTTGTCACTGGGTGGTACGGATTTAATTCCCCTCTTGTTAATTATTCCTTTATTTTTTTTAAATTTTCCTTTTTGAGAAAAATTCCCCGAGCCTTTTGGCACAAATGCACGATTTCCTTCCCCAAAACAATAGGGGACATTTTCCTCCAGTACGGAGACAATTGCCAGCACGGTTTCGACAAGCCCCAGCAAGAATTACATCTCCTAATTACCAGCTGCCTGGTGCCTGGAATGTTCACATTATTATATTTTCCCCCCACTAGTTGCTAAATAAGTTAATCACTTCTTGAACAAGGAAATCAGCGGATGCCTTTGAGGCTTTGTTAACATAGTCCCTAAGCCAGCTTTACCCTACCTTCTAATCCTCTTTAAGACAGTATGAGGCAGTGAAGTACCCTATAATCAGTTTTTAAGGTTAGAGACAATATCCCCACTCAAGCTGGTTGCCCAGAGCAACAGTGCAGGGACTGAATAATACTTGCAATGAGATTGGATTACTTGCCTTGTTTATTCATATATATATATATATATATATATATATATATATATATATTCATTCCACTGTGAAGTGAAGTATAATTTATGGGAGGAATCTCAGACAGGTTTCAGAAATTAATCCATCATAACACCAAATTATATGCTCCATAGGCGCGCAAGTCATCATAATTATTCCGAAGAGCAAGTACGTTCTGTTGCTGGAATCTTCGTTAGGGCGAGCTCTTGTTTCCTAAATTGATCCTGCATGTGGTAATTCATTTGGATCGTTGCTGTTTTTTAAAGGTAGTGTTCTGTATTCACTTATACATGATAATTATTTGGGCTCTTCAAAGGGCTTTGCTTGCACTGTCTTGCTGGAAGCAACAAAGAGAAGCAACAGAGAATAGAGGTCCTTGAGGGGGTCTTTAAACCATCAAGTGGTGTAAAAATTTCATGAAATAAACAATAATCATAAAATAAATGGTGGCCCCACTTTCCCCTCCCCAGCTTCCCTCTCCCTGATGGGAATACCCTTCCGCACCACCATTTCTGCCACCACATGGCCCTAACAGGAATCATGGCTTAGGGGGCGAAATATTTGCCTTGCCCCGGGCACTGACAACCTATGCTACACCACTGGCAGGAAGTATTATTATTCCCGTGTTCTAGATGCTGAGCAAGGGCATTGGGGAAGGGAGAGAGAAGAAACTTGTTTAAATCTTAGTAAGTTAATAACTGCTAAGGCACAATTTGAACCAAGGTCTTTCTGATTTGAAATTTAAAGGCTGAGTGTCTGGAGCTGCTGGATCTGTCTGCAGCTCCCCTGTGTGGTGAACAGTAAGTGCAGGTGTGTAAGTGCAGGTAGCTGCTGCTGTGTGTGTAAGTGCAGGTAGCTGCTGCTCATTGAATGGCAGTACCTTCAGGCCCTGGACTGACTACACCCACCCAAACTAATTGCTGGATCCTTCTGGACAGGAAAGAGTACAAAAGGGCTTCCTGTTGCATGTGTACTAGGCTTACTACCATAGAGTAGAAAACAATACACAACCTACAAAAAGACCTAAGAAATTGAGTTAACCTCCCCCAGTCTTAAAGAAACAAGCAACCTGTTACTGGCAGAGAGGCCTCCTCAAAGTTAGGGTTGCCAGATTCAATAGAGGACAGGACTTCTGTGCCTTTAATTGCCCTGCTCTCTTTTGAGTCTGGAAACCTTAAAGAGAACCCAGCAAACCCTTTGCTTGGAAATGAAACAAAGGGTCTGCTGGTTTCTCTTTAAGGTTTCCAGACTCAAAAGAGAGCAGGGCAATTAAAGGCACAGAAGTCCTGTCCTCTATTGAGTCTGGCAACCCTACTCAAGGTAGCAAGCAAAGGTTCATCAATTCGCTGTGGGTAGTAGCTTGCTGTAATGAGCTCTCGCCAAGGAGCTGATCAGAAACATACAAACAGTTCTGATTAATGTACTGGCAATGCAATCAGTGCCAGCTTGATAGCAGAAGGCAGCAAGGTTTGCAGAGCTGAATCCATGTATCCAAGCTAAGAAGAGGGGGGCAATCTGAGGAAGGGGGGCATCTCAGGTCCCGTCCCGTCAAGATGGGAGATAAGGCCATCCAACTCCATGGAGGGTAAGGCTATTGGCAGCCACAACGGTTATGCTCTGCCGCAACGGTCAGAGGGAGTAATGCTTCTGAATACCAGCTGCTGGAAACTGCTGCAGGGGAGAGCTCTTGTGCTTGGGTCTTGCATGTGGGTTTCCTTCTGGAGAATCTGGTTGGCCAAGAATGCTAGACCACAAGGGCCATTGGCCCTGTTCTAGCAGGGCTCTTGTTGTGCTCTTATGGACCATAAGATGCTGAGACATGGTCTACAAATGTTGGGGAACGAGGTGGTGGAATGGACTACAACATTTCTAAGGAGCACTTCCTTGCCAATGGCCCTCTGAATTCACTGCTAGCACACCAGAGCTGTCAGGAGTATGGGCAGGAGTCAGGCTCTGGGGCCTGTAGTGCTTTGCAGGACTGGGGCCTGCCTCAGCTTATGCTGGAGAAGCAAGGAGTGGCCACTCAGGTGAGGCCTCAGCTTGTGCTGGAGAAGCAAGGAGTGGCCACTCAGGTGAGGCCTCAGCTTGTGCTGGAGAAGCAAGGAGTGGCCACTCAGGTGAGGCCACTTGATACCTCACTGCACCTGGTGGCAGGAGCTGGGAGGGATAAAAGCTCAGCATTTCCCTTCAGCTCTTTGCCACAGCAACGCTATCCCTGCCTGGTTACATCTGGCCTCTTGCTCCTTGCTCCCTTGCCTTGCCGACGCCTTGCTCCTCGACCCTTGGACCTTCACCTTGCCGACGCCTTGCTCCTCGACCCCCCAGACCTTCGCCTCTGCCCGGCTCCTTGACCCTGCAACTGCCTGCTGCTGGACCCCCAGCCCTGCATCTGTTCCTGCTTCTACACCACCATCTTGCCTCTGGTCCTGATGTCCTCAGCCACGGCTTCTACCGCCCGCCGACCGGGCCGTGACAAGAGCATTAGGCAAAGGGCTGGGCTGAGTTTTTTGCTCCCTACTTCATTTCTTCTTCTTTCTGTTGCATCACAAAGCTGGCTCAGTTATTGGGCTGCCCTGCACCTACTCAACTAGCCTGCTTTCTTCAGGTAGTGTGGAGTCACGGGGGTTACTGAGGTGGCGCCTGCCAACCCCATTGTGCCCACCAGCACCTCCTGCGGCAACTGCAAAACATCTGAGTCCTGTATACAAAAATCCAAAGTGTGTGACAGACTGCTCTTCCTCCTCAGTTCCTTGTTTGCACTGGCACGGTCTTTTTGGCATTGAACCATGCCTGCTTAAGCATGCCCACATTTCATCGGACGCTCACACTGTTCAGCACAAGAGGAGAGCTTGTCTCTGTGAAGAGAGTGTGGGAATGGCTATTGTGGATACCTTTTCCCCCCCTATTGATGGCAAGGAAGGGGCATGCCAGCTCCATTTTGTGATCCTGTTTCTCTGTTCTTTTAGATGCGGCAGCCATTTTGTGTTAGGCCACGCCCCCCAAAGCAGCCATTTTGTGACTGGCGCTCACAACATTTCCTCAGAATTTCAAATGCGCTCATTGGTCCAAAGGGGTTGGCGATCCCTGCTGTTGTCAACAGTGTTGAAGTGAGACTCGGATTCCAGCGTGGAATGTTTCTGTATATGGAATGGTGCCTGGTGGGGGGAGGCCATATTGCCCCTTGGCCTCATACACTAAAATGTCCTGGGCATATTGATGTTGCATTCACTGGGTAGCTTAAGGAGCTTACTCCAATGTCTTTTATCTGTGCCTGGAGACAGGAAGTCTTTAGAACTGTCCTGCTAGATGAAATCAAAGGTCCACAGATAACCAGAACAAAAGGTTATCTGTGTCTTATCAAAACCCATCACACCGGAGTAATACATTTCCATTAAAAAAAATTTAAAGTGCAAGCCCAAGCCAATTTTTTTTTTGCACTGGCTCCTTCCTGATCTATAAATAAGTGTGCCAAAAATGTAAATGAGACAATTAGCCATTAAAACGAGCTTTTCAAAGGCTGAGGATCACTTAGCCTTCCTAAACTGAAGAGCTTTAAATGCTCCATGATGTGTGTTCAGAGTAATTTCTCTGACCTTTTTCTTGTCTTGGGTGAATCATTGACTTGAGTTTCTAAAATAATAATTCCTTACTGATTTCCCTATGCGTGATCAAAGCAGAGTTATTATTTGAATGGTGTGTGGATATATTTATCTGTCTAATCATATGAAAGATGTTCTTCATAAAATTTTGGGATTTGCAAAATTCACCAAAGGAGTTTCATAGAATCATAGAATCATAGAGTTGGAAGAGACCACAAGGGCCATCCAGTCCAACCCCCTGCCAAGCAGGAAACACCTGTTTGAAGTCCTTTGGTCAAAACCTGCTGATCTCCCTCAAAATGCTCCAGGTGTTTTATAACACAGGTGGCTGCATAGTTCCCTTAAATTTTGCTATAGGTAAAATCTGATAGAAAGGTAATGATGTGTTTGTTTGTTTACCATGTAAAGCATTTTTATCATGCTTTTCAACTGAAAAAGGCCTCTGTATAAACCTCAGTGATGAGGAAGTGCCTGCCCTCAGACTTACATTAAAAACAAACAAACCGCACAGTGGTACCTCGGGTTACAGATGCTTCAGGTTATAGACTACACTAACCCAGAAATAGTCCCTCGTGTTAAGAACTTTGCTTCAGGATGAGAACACAAATCGTACGGCAGCAGCAGGAAGCCCCATTAGCTAAAGTGGTACCTCAGGTTAAGAACAGATTTAGGTTAAGAACGGACCTCCGGAACGAATTAAGTTCTTAACCAGAGGTACCACTGTACTACATGTCGCACTCATTAGCACATCCTAATGTTTTTGACTGCAGAAGGCATAGCACATGGAATCTCGCAATCTAACAACTGTCAGATACTGTATAGCATCATGTCAGCACCTTGTAATGTCAAAATTTTATTTTAGTTTTGGTTTTGCAAGTCAGTGGTATGCTGAGAACCACCAAACCTATTATTAATCATGGGTGGGTAACTCAGGTGCAAGGGAGACAAAAAAGGAGCAGTGTGCATAATACATTTCCTGTATGAAAAGATCTCAGAGATATGGGGAGGGAAAATTGCTCCCCAGCATCTGATTTGAAGCAGGGAAGTCCAGAATTCCCCTGGAAAAATATTGCTGGCTTCCCTGGGAATCCCTCAGATCTGTTGCCTGGAGAAGAACTCCTGCACTTAGAAACTGAAAAAATGATGTCATTGGCACCTCTTAAATCAAAGTGTGAGGGACACGGGTGGTGCTGTGGGTTAAACCACAGAGCCTAGGGCTTTCCAATCAGAAGGTCAGCGGTTCGAATCCCCGCGACGGGGTGAGCTCCCATTGCTCGGTCCCAGCTCCTGCCTAGCAGTTCGAAAACACGTCAAAGTGCAAGTAGATAAATAAATAGGTACTGCTACAGCGGAAGGTAAACGACGTTTCCGTGTGCTGCTCTGGTTCGCCAGAAGCGGCTTTGTCATGCTGGCCACATGACCTGGAAGCTGCATGCCGGCTCCTTCGGCCAATAATGCGTGATGAGCGCCGCAACCCCAGAGTCAGTCACGACTGGACCTAATGGTCACGGGTCCCTTTACCTTTACCTTTAAATCAAAGTGCCACGAAGACTCCATGTTTTCAAAAATTGTTCCAAGTCCAGCAACCAACGATCCCCTGTTTAGCCTGTAGATGGCACTGTGGTAACATTTTTCTACCATCAAAACAAACCCGTGTGTGCAGAATTCAGTGTCCCTTCTTGCAAAGTAAAATAATTTTCTTGGCCTACTTTCCCCCCTCTTTTCCTCACCCCCTCTGGTTCCTGAGAAATTATTTATCACCAGGGACTGTAGGCATGCTAGAATCATCATTTGGAGAATAAATTTGTTTATCTGAGGCATTTTATTATGGTGCCTTGGGTGGAAAAAAAATGAAATAATGGTCTCCCTTAGAACACACCTTTCTTTTTTCGACTGAGCAAACAGTGTCCTTGAACAAACTTCCCAAAAAGGTCTGTCAGAAGCAATTGCGCCTAATAGAATATTTGAGTACACAAAGAGGAGTTCAGGAATGTATATATATACCTGTTGGCTGTGGTTGTATTTTATTCGGTTGGATTACTGAAATGCCCTCTATGGGGGGCTGGGGGCAGAGGTTGTTTTTGAAAAATGCCCAGAAATGTCATCTTGCCCAGAAAGGTGCAGCCAGTTTGTTGACTGGGGCTGGTTTTAGGGAGCATGTGGCTTCCTTGCTACATCAGCTCCACTAACTACCACTCTGTTTCGAGGCACTATTCGAATACAGCTTAAGCCCAGGCTCTCTGAAGGACCCTATTCTCCCATGCAAACCTAGCCAGGCTCTGAGACCTTCAGGGGAGGCCCTTTTCTCAGTCCCACCCCCTCATACGCAGGCTTGGTAGGGACACAGAAGAGGGCCTTCTCAGTGGCTGCTTGCAAACTTTGGAACTCCCTTCCTCGCGAAGTTAGAGTGGCTCCCTCCTTGTTGTCCTTCCACCAGGCAGTGCTGTGCTGTTTTTACTATCTGTTATCTGATGGGACCCAGGTGACGCTGTGGTTAAACCACTGAGCCGAGGGCTTGCTGATCAGAAGGTCGGTGGTTCGAATCCCTGTGATGGGGTGAGCTCGCGTTGCTTGGTCCCAGCTCCTGCCAACCTAGCAGTTCGAAAGCACGTCAAAATGCAAGTAGATAAATAGGAACCGCTACAGCGGGAAGGTAAACGGCGTTTCCATGTGCTGCTCTGGTTTGCCAGAAGCGGCTTTGTCATGCTGGCCACATGACCTGGAAGCTATACGCCGGCTCCCTCGGCCAATAATGCGAGATGAGCGCGCAACCCCAGAGTCGGTCACGACTGGACCTAATCGTCAGGGGTCCTTATCTTTACCTTTATCTGTTATCTAATTGATTGGGTTTCATATTGTTCTAATTATATTATGCTTTAATTACTTTTCAGCTAGTGTCTTTTATTTATTTTTTTAGTGTTTTCTGTTGTTTCAGTTTGTTTAAGCTGCCTTGTGTCCTGGGGCAGATCTACACTCTTCATTTATAACATTAAAATGCATTATTAAAAGGTGACACCAGAGGGTCTGCAGGGCAGTGAGCCACCGGCCATTAAATGTTATAGAATGTTATAATGTGTAGAAGATCAATAAAGATCCAGCCCTGGTCTGGGAAAATACCAGGATAGAAAGATGATGATGATGATGATGATGATGATGATGATGATGATGATGATGATATCAGGACCTGAGTCAGCACCAAGTCTATTAGCTATTAGGGCACAAGCACCCAGGCAAGACCCACTGTTGGGGATAAGAAGCTCAAGGCAGGAGGCTAGGCCCAGAAGCCATCAGCCATTTTAATTTCCCCACAGCACCCTGGAGCTGGCCTATGCTGGGCACCCCAGGGCATTGTGGGGAATTAAAAATATGGACCAGAAGCCCACCAAATGCTGAAGGGGCTTGCAGTGCTAAGGCCCCTCTCAAACATGGCGTGGTGTTTCACCTTGAAAGCACCAGTCAGGAATTGGTGGTGGTAGAGGAGTTCCCCCAAACCAGTATTTACTTGCTTAGAAAGGGCAGGAGAAGAGCTGACTGGATTTATGAGCTTCCAGGCTGAATTCAGTCTACCAACCCTGTACATAGCTGCCAAGTCTCCCGTATTCCCCAGGAAACCCCCGTTTTTGCAGCCATTCCCAGCTGGAAAAACGGATTTTTTTTTGTTTTTTCCCTGTTTACTTACCGGCCGGGGGAGGCTCCTTCTGCGCATGTCTGGAGTCTCTGGACATGCACAGAAGCGATTTCTGGCACGGCGGCCATTTTGGAACTGAGCGGAGCATGCTCAGAAGTGACTTCCGATGCTGCTCTGCCCAGTTCCAAAATGGCCGCAGCTCAACTTCCGGCGTGGCGGCCATTTTGGAACTGCGCAGAGCATGCTCAGAAGTGGCTTCCGGTGCTGCTCTACCCAGTTCCAAAATGGCGGCAGCGCTACTTCTGGTCTGCCGATCCCTTATTTTTCCGGCAGGAACTTGGCAGGTATGACCCTGTATGGCACCTAGCCTCCTGCCTTCCTTGCTTCATTCTTTCATTTTTTGCTGTCTGCCTAGAACCTCAAACTAAGGGCTTCTTAGTTGGCGCTTGGGAGTTGGCAGCACACAAGAGGTATTAGGCTGCTTCTGCACATTTGGCAGGCCTGCCACAGTCCAGTCTGCAGCAAATACCAACTGCCCTGCCTAGCAAGATCAGAGGCTGCCTTGTACTATGCCAGGCCATTCCACCTAGCTCAGTATTGCCCACCGTGACTTGCAGCAGCTCTCCAGGGTTTCAGGCAGAGGACATTCCCAGACCCAGTCCGATATGCTTGGGATTGAACCCATGACCTTCTGTATGGAGAGCAGGCATTCTATACCACCGGTCTATGGCCCTGCTTGAATCTGAATGCTCATACTTCTAATAAAAGACACAGATCCTTTAGCAGATTGCATATTTTTGCAGGGGTGAGCTTGGAAGAGTTCCGTAAGCCTCTCGAGGACATGTCCACAAGCATGAAAGGCAGCTGAGAATAGGACCTGGTGCGCTCCCCCCCCTCCTCCATTTGCTTGGCTCTCTTCGTTCCCCCTCCTCCAGATGGCTGCAGGTTCTGCCTCTCAACAGCAGTGACTCATTCGCAGGCTAACAGATTGCCTTCTGCCCAAAGGGAGGGTTGCTCTACCAAGATGATTCTCGCTGCTGCAAAGTTATCAACTCATGCCAGATGGGTCCCTGGCACAAGCAGCCTTGGGCTGTGCAAGTGAAGAGACGGAGAAGCTGTGGAGAAATGTGTTACAAAGCAAGGAGCCAGATTATTCATTCCCAAAAGGGAAAGAGGTTGAGGCAGCATCAATAATGCACCGGCATTTACCAGCGACTGCAAAATAAGGAGCTCTGTGCATCTTTTAAGGGTCTCCTCCCTACTCAGATCTGGCTTTTAAGGGCCTTGGAGGAGCACCTGGACTCATCAACCAAGCACGGCACAAAATTCAACAGGCTCCAATAATCAGGTTTTTACTGTGCGCAAGCCCAACTCCGATGGCTGCCTACAATATGGTTACCGGACGTCCCCATTTCCCGGGGACAGTCCCCAGATTTACAAATTTGTCCCCGGACAAAATCCACCTCCGGAATGTCCCCGGATTTCATTTAACGTCCTCGGGTTTATATTTTAAGTGTTGTAGATTTATTAGTAGGGAATGAATGTTGTGTGATTGGTTCAACGGCACAAGACACAACATATGGGGAGTTCCGGCAAGGCAAAATGGCGGGCGCCATGGCAGCGAGCAGCTCCTGAAGCCAGCCAGAGCCAACTGCACTACAGTGGTGCCTCGCTTAACTAATGCCCTGCTTAACGAAATTTCCGCTTAACGAAAGGATTTTTCGAGCAGAGGTTGTCTCGCTAGACGAATCCGTTTTACGAAAAATTCGTCTAGCAAATCACGGTTTCCCATAGGAATGCATTGGAATTCAATTAATGCGTTCCTATGGGCAAAAAAATAATTCAAAAAAAAATTCAATGCATTCCTATGGGATTCGCTAGATGAATTTTTCGTTATAAGAAAAGACCCGTGGAACGAATTAAATTTGTCTAGCGAGGCACCACTGTACCAGGCTGGCTCTGGGCTGCTGAGACTGCTGCTGCCACCGCCGCTGCCGAGGGGGAACCAGGGACACCCAGTGCATCATCTGGGGAAACTGCTGACACCCCCCCTCCCACAACCCATATCGAGCTGGGAGCAAGAGCGCCTGGCCACCCGGCCAACTGCCCAGCGGCGCTCCGGGGCCTGTAAAAACCCCTGAGCTGATGTGGTGAGAAGGAGGAGAGGAGAAGGAGAAGGAAGAGAGAGAAAGAGGAAGGAGACAAAAAAAAGGGGAGCCCTGACCTTGCCATGCCGCTACCGCCGCCACTGCCACCACCAAGGAGGAAAGGTAGGAGGGCTAGGACATGTGGCTAAACCCAGGACCAACCCAACCCCACTCCACGGCGGCTAGCGCTCCAAGAGAGCAGGCTGAAGCTCAGAGGAAGGCCGCGCGACAGAGGAGACCACAGAAGAGAAGATATTACTTCTTTATTTATTTATTCATTTATTTTAATAATTTTTTTTAAAAAATAACTCTTTTCCTCTTTTCAAAAAAAAAGTGTCCCCGGATTCTTTGAAAAAAGAATCTGGTAACCTTAGCCTACAAAGCCCTAATAATCTGCAATCGTTTGCATAGGACAACTTAGCTGGCATCTGGGTCTGTACATGACACACGGTCTGCGCAGTTTTGCATGGCATTTGTGTTCTCTGGTTGCAACTGGTGAATGGAGGGTGCCAAGGTAGAATGGTACCAACACCCTTTATATTTGTTTACTTATTTACATTATTTGTTTCTCCCATTCTTGGAAAATTGGGTGCAGCTCAGCTTGCATGGGGTTAAGACAGGCAGAGTGAGGGACATCCATGTTCCCAGGCTGTCCCTCTACCTTGAGCCTCTTGAAGTGATCACCCTCTCTCTTTGCATCCTGATTTACAACTTCCTCCTCCTCCTCCTCCCATTTCTCTCGAGGACCCCAAGATGAAAGGTCGCCTTTAACTATTCTCAGAGGGAGCGAAGGAGCAAGTATGACTGCCTTGTTCTTCCCTAGAATAGTTGGTTAGACTAGAACTAAACATGTTTCTATCCAAGTTACGTATTCCCTACAGTAAGCCACTTTATCATTTCTCACCTACAAGCATCTCTGTGTGATTGCAACAAGTCAAGTCCACTCTCTAACCAAGATCCACTCACCAAACACTGTTCACTCTGCATAGTAAAGGGTTTGAATAGGTAATTGATGCAGTTATTCCCAATACGCACCTTTCAAGTAAATGTATGTTCCCAGCATGGCTAACAAACTAGCAATAGAAATATAGTGTCTAGATAGAGGGAAGTGATAGTACCACTCTATTCTGCCTTGGTCAGGTCACACCTGGAATACTATGTCCAGTTCTGGGCATCATAATTTAAGAAGGATATTGACAAGCTGTAATGTGTGCAGAGGAGGGCGACCAAGATGATCAAGGGTCTGGAAACCAAGCCTTGTGAGGAATGGTTGAAGGATTTGGGGATGTTTAGCCTGGAAAAGAGGAAACTGAGAAGAGCTATGATAGCCATTTTCATATCTAAATATCTAGCAGATTGAGGTTGAATCCTGACAAGACAGAAGTACTGTTTGTGGGGGACAGGAGGCGGGCAGGTGTGGAGGACTCCCTGGTCCTGAATGGGGTAACTGTGCCCCTGAAGGACCAGGTGCGCAGCCTGGGAGTCATTCTGGACTCACAGCTGTTCATGGAGGCAGAGGTCAATTCTGTGTCCAGGGCAGCTGTCTATCAGCTCCACCTGGTACGCAGGCTGAGACCCTACCTGCCTGCAGATTGTCTCGCCAGAGTGGTGCTTCTCTGGTTATCTCCCGCTTGGACTACTGCAATGCGCTCTACGTGGGGCTACCTTTGAAGGTGACCTGGAAACTCCAACTAATCCAGAATGCGGCAGCTAGAGTGGTGACTGGGAGCGGCCGCCGAGACCACATAACACCGGTCTTGAAAGATCTACATTGGCTCCCAGTACGTTTCCGAGCACAGTTCAAAGTGTTGGTGCTGACCTTTAAAGCCCTAAACGGCCTTGGTCCAGTATACCTAAAGGAGCGTCTCCACCCCCATTGTTCTGCCCAGACACTGAGGTCCAGCTCTGAGGGCCTTCTGGCGGTTCCCTCATTGCGAGAAGCCAAGTTGCAGGGAACCAGGCAGAGAGCCTTCTCGGTGGTGGCGCCTGCCCTGTGGAATGCCCTCCCATCAGACGTCAAAAAGGAAAACAGCTACCAGATTTTTAGAAAACATCTGAAGGCAGCCCTGTTTAGGGAGGCTTTTAATGTTTAAGAAATTAGTGTGTTTTAATGTTTCTGTTGGAAGCCGCCCAGAGTGGCTGGGGAAACCCAGCCAGATGGGCGGGGTATAAATAATAATAATATATTATTATTGTTATTGTTATTATAGGGTAAGACCTAAACCAATGGATTCAAGTTACAAGAAAGGAGATTCCAGCTAAACATTAGAAATAACATTCTGATGGTAAGAGCTGTTGGAGAGTGGAACAGACTCCCTCAGAAAGTGGTGGACTCTCCTTCCTTGGTGGTTTTTAAGCAGGTTGTATGGCCATCTGTCAAGGATGCTTTAGTTGAGATTCTTGCATTGCAGGGGGTTGGACTAGATGACCCTCAGGCCTCCCTTCCAGCTCTACAATTCTATGAAGATAGAATTAAATGAGCAGAAAATAGAATAAGGTGTGTGCACGCATACATGTGGAGTGAAGTCTGGTATACTGCAAGATCTCTGGGAAATATTGTGCGCCAATTATGCACTCGCTAACTCTTTGCACCTGCTGTAAGGGATCCTCAGCAGTGGGAGCCCCGCTGATGCACATCGACTCGAGCTCCCCCATGGATCCTGATGGGGTCGTGGCATGGCCCTAGCCCCTCCAGAGAGATCTGAAGAGGTGAGCCAGAGGAAGCTCCCTGGATCGCACCGGAGTTTAAATATACTCGGCCATGCCCCCTGGCCAGCCGGATTGTCGCCAGCCGGCCAGTGACGTGGCCGGGACCTCCCGATGACACAGGACATTCCCCACGTCCTGACGCCAGTGGGAGGCCATGCGGTCAGACCGCAACCCCACTCTGCCCGGAAGTGGAGCGGATTTACCAAAGGTGTCATGGGCTTTGAAGACACTCGAATTTAGGACGCAAGGGAGAAACGTGCTAAGAGGAAGGCACTCATGGCAAATCCTCACTGTGATCAACTCCTGCCCGATAACCTATGTCCCCACTGTGGAAGGAGAATTGGCCCCCACAGTCACTTACAGACTCACTGTGTTTGTGGAAGACAATCTCACTCAGTTACGAGTGATCGAGAAAGAAGAAAGAAGAAGAAGAGTTGCAGTATGAGTTCTGCTTGCTGGTCTCACTGAAGTGTGGCAGGATCCCAGAAACTGGGAAACTTGTGTATTTCCACAAATAGGCATAGTTCAATCATTTTCAAAGAAGTCTGCATACACGTGCACACACAAAAAATCCTGAATGAACATATTTGCATTCCGCAGGCATTTGAAGATACACCTAGGCTATATATGAAGTATTCCTTTGTTCTCTTGACTTGAGCTTCCTGTCTTAATTGCTGTGTTTGTTTTATCGCAAACGTTATTTATGGATGCTTATATTTTAATGTTTTTGAAATTGGTCTTAATATTTTGTAAACGACTTAGAAGCCTATTTTAGCATTGTGATATATAAATTAATATTTTATCATTATTATTAGAGCCATGTGGTAATTTCTGAGAGGTGATTAAGATAATTAGGAAGGCATGGTTCTGTTTATGGGGGGAGCAGGGGGAGAGCAAAACTATCAATTCTGGAATTTGACAGAAAACTGTCAAATTTCAGTTTTTCTCTGTTTTTCAGATGTCAAAGATAAAAACAGCTACCAGGTTTTTAGAAGACATTTGAAGGCAGCCCTGTTTAGGGAGGCTTTTTAATGTTTAATAGATTATTTTATTTTATTTTTCTGTTGGAAGCCGCCCAGAGTGGCTGGGGTATAAATAAGTTGTTGTTGTTGTTGTTGTTTGTTTCATTTTCCTACTTTAGTTCTCCACATTTCCATATCATTTCTTTTTTAAAGTCCTCATGCAAATTCATTAGCAATTTAATGAAAATTTATCCCAATATTCACATTGTTTGTATGCTTTGCCTAATATAACACATTTTTGTATGTTTTCATGAATATATGCATTTTTGAGCACATCTTTGTACACATTACTTGGCTGGAGAACTGCACTACAAAATTCAGAGATATGAAACTGTCTAGGGCCAGTCTGCGATTAGGTCCCTGTATCATTTCAGAAAGTGCAAATCACTTAACTTGAAACTGAACTAAATTCATTTCCATTCCCTACTCAAGAGTGATCTCTTAGTCCTGCCTATCCCCACGGGCTACAGTTTTATGCTCACATACCTGACAGCAAGGGACGCGGGTGGCGCTGTGGTCTAAACCACAGAGCCTAGGGCAGGCATCCCCAAATTTCGGCCCTCCAGATGTTTTGGACTACAATCCCCATCTTCCCCAACCACTGGTCCTGTTAGCTAGGGATCATGGGAGTTGTAGGCCAAAACATCTGGAGGGCCAAAGTTTGGGGATGCCTGGCCTAGGGCTTGCCGATCAGAAGGTTGGCGGTTCGAATCCCCGTGACGGGGTGAGCTCCCATTGTTCAGTCCCAGCTCCTGCCAACCTAGCAGTTTGAAAACAGGTCAAAGTGCAAGTAGATAAAAGGTACCGCTTCAGCGGGAAGGTAAACGACGTTTCAGTGCGCTGCTCTGGTTTGCCAGAAGTGGCTTTGTCATGCTGGCCACATGACCTGGAAGCTGTACGCCGGCTCCCTCGGCCAGTAAAGCGATATGAGCACTGCAACCCCAGTTCTCCGCGACTGGACTTAACGGTCCCTTAACCTTTACCTTTACCTGGCAGCAAATCCCATTGAGCTCAACAGGACTTCCTTCTGAGTAGACATGCACAGGATTACACTAACACACCCATAAACATATGTTGTTTCCATTTTTAAAAAATGGTTGTGTAGCATCTTGAGGCTTTAAGACAGGAAGCAAAAGTTGTTCTCTTACACAACTTATTGAGAAGTAAGCTGCCTCGATCTCATTTGTGAATACACAGGTATAGAAAAAGAGGTGTCAGAACTCACCATGAACACCTCCCTCCTTCTCTTAGAATGGCAATGGTGCACACCTGAGAGGTGCCGGAACTGTCAAGGAAATAAACAACTATCTGACTTTTAGAAGACATCTGGAGGCAGCCCTGTTTAGGGAAGTTTTTAAGGATTGATGTTTTTATTATGTTTTTAGATCAGTTGTAAGCCACCCAGAGTGGCTGGGTGGGGTATAAATAATTGTAGTATTATTATTATTATTATTATTATTATTATTATTATTATTATTAGTTCCTGTGAGCTACAGCTGAAAAAAAATCCTAGGTATAGGATATTATTTTGGGGCAGCTATATGTATTTTGCCAGTTCCCACTCCCCCAATTTCCAGTTTTCCTAACCACACGAAGTCTCTCCTCCACCATGTGGCTTTGTCGGCACTCTGGGCTGCTTGCTTTAAAGTAATCTTTCAGCCAAGTTCCATTCTCGGAAGGTAAAAATAATTGTCTGCTCAAGAATGGCACGCTGGGTGAAGTAGCTCCTTCTGGCAAAAACTTCAGGCTCCAGAGTCTTAGTATCTTTAATCCAATTAAGGCCAGGAGCTTTATAAAGATCAGGACCCTGGCTTGATTTGAGAAGTCAAATAGCAATGGTTGGTGATCAGTGGCTCTAGGTGTGGGCAGAGAAACTGATTAACTAGTTCTTTGTCTGCTTTATTTCTACCCTGTTCTTCAGCCCAGCATTCAAGGCTGCTTAGAAAGGAACCACAAAAGCGCAGGGCCATAGCTGTCAAGTTTTCCCTTTTCTCGCGAGGAAGCCTATTCAGCATAATGGAATTTCCCTTTTAAAAAAGGGAGAACTTGACAGCTATGTGCAGGGCTGACCCACCAGGAGACAAGGTAAGGCAACTGCCTGGGGTGGGGGCAGGATCTACAGAGTCAGTATATCTGGCCTCCAAGAAATGCATTGTCTGCTGGCGCAATAGCAGCAACAGCTGCAGCGTGCTCCTTGGAAACTAGGGCTGGATCTGCTAAACATTTTAAAACATTTTATAATGCTTAGTAGCAGTTTTCCATTGTTGGTGCCTCACTGCTCTGCAGCGCCCTCTGTTGGCAGATTTTACTAACATATTTTTAATGTTATAAACGACAAGTGTAGATCTGCCTCAGATCTGCCACTGCCTCAGCAACCCCTCCTCCCAACACTACCTCAACAGTGGCCTCTTGGCAAATAGGAGGCACTGCTGGTCTCCTCCCACCCCTAGGGAGGAAATGGTGGGGCTCACCAGTGGGATGAGTGTGTCTTAAATTGGGGTCCCAATAAGGGATTATTGCATTTGCATTTCATTTTGGCTGTTGACCTTTTAAAATGCACTATGCTCTTCTTCTTCTTCTTCTTCTTCTTCTTCTTCTTCTTCTTCTTCTTCTTCTTCTTCTTCTCATCACACATATGCCTTTCATATTGCACGTAGAGTGGTACCTCTACTTACGAATTTAATGCGTTCCGAACACACATTTGTAAGTCGAAAAAAATTGTAAGTCAAATCCCATAGGAATGCATTGGGAGAAAAAATTCGTAAGTAGAAGCAACCCTATCTAAAAATTCGTAAGTAGAAAAAATCCTATCTATTTTTTTTTAAAATATATTTTTATTAATTTTCCAATTAAAACCAATTATATCACATTCATTATTTCAAATTATACACATATATATATTAATCAAACCGAATGTTATGCCAAATCGTCTAGAAAGTTTTTTATTTGGGTTCCCATGCTTCAAGAAATTGGGGATTCCTCGCAACCGTCCACTGCCGTCTTTTTTCTAAAGTTCAAATCGTCCTCCAAGTTCATAATAATCCAGATCTTCCCCTTACAGTCACATAGATGTTTTCCACTTTCAACCGATTGTTTCCCAGCTGCTGAGATAAATATCAAACAAGGTTTCACAGATGTTCTTTCTCCTGTGTGGGTTAATCAGTCCAGCCTCCCCATAAATCTTCTTGGTCTGGAGCTCCCTGTTGCGTCGACTCTCAACACGAAGCAGCGCCATCTTAAAAAAACTCAAATCACTTTCGTTTTCTCTCATAGCCATGAAGATTAACGATCTTTATAGAATTTACAGCTTTTCCAGGCAGAAGACCCAAACATCAAACCATAAACTCTTGGTAAATTAATGGATCTCCTTGCCCTATAGCTGAACTTAGCTTCAGGTCGCTGCTCCAATTCAAAGTGCGTCACAGCTCATAAATCCTCCGAACGCGTCCAGGACTCCTTCCGTCCGACTAGGGGGGGGGGCTTTTCTCATCGGCAACTCCACATCTTTAAAAAATATGCTCAGTAACAACAGTTTATAAAGTTCAACTCACACAGTCTTTTGCTTCTCTTTCACTCCAAACAAGCCAGGACATCGCGTCTGGGAAGATACGAAGTAACTCATATGAAGAAAAATAAAAAAAAACTCAATTCCCTTATCGCTCCGTCCCCATCAATCCTTCTTCCAGATGATATACAGCCTTTGACTCCTCTCCCTCAGCAGCATAAATTTCTCAGCAGTAAACAGCGCTTCTTCCCCTCCTTCTGAAGTATGTCCATAGTTTTAAGCCTAATTATCTTCTTTAACCATGGAAATCCCCGCCATGCAGATTAGCGTCCGGGAGTCCTGGCCCTCGTAAGTGCTTTTCAGCCCAAGCTCCCCCCACTCCATAAACAGTCGGAGTGGGTCTGGGGGCATCGCGGGCCAGCGGCCCCTCTCCGTAACCCCCGGAGAGGGTAGGGGGTTGCCATTTACTCCCCTAGCAACCGCCAGAAAAAATCCTATCTAAACCGCATCCAAGATGGCGGACGGAGCTCCATTCGTAAGTAGAAACATTCGTAAGTAGAGTTATTCGTAAGTAGAGGTACCACTGTATGCTATATGTTATTGGTGTGGTGTAATGGTGAGGTAGGTTAGACTAAGACATGGTGACTGGCCCAAGGTCACCCACTGAATCTCATGGCTGAGTGGGAGTTCAAACCCTGGTCTCCCAGGTCCTAGTCCAATAATCCAACCAGTATGAAGAAGAAAGGCATATGTGCAATGATAATAGTAGGAAAAGCATAGTCCAATAAAAAAAGGTCAACAGCCAAAATAAAATGTAAATACAATACTCCCTTATTAGGACCCCAATTTCAGACACACCCATCCCACTGGTAGCCTCTCCAAGGCTGACCAGCTCCAATTCCCTGAGCACCACTGCAGGATCTGACCATCTCTTCCACAGTGCCTCCATGGGACTCATCTCTGATGGCCTTTAGGAGTTTGATCTAAATTTTAAAAATAAGAAAAGCAAATTTGTGGGAGCTCAAGCCTAGCACATCTTCCTGGTAGCAGTGAGTGACCTTCAGATCAAGTCAGTAAGACAATGAAATTGGCAATGGGATTAGTAGCTCCCTGAAGCTGACATTTTGCATCCCACCTGTCCTATTATGCTCTGGCTGCCTTGCTCTCGAGTACAAGTACAGAATTTGCAACCAAATGGCTAGGCTCCCTGAAATTGGCATTGGGCAACTGACCCATTCCATCTGCCCCCTTATGTTCTGGTTGCCTAACATGCCCGTATATATCCCTGCTCCACTTTGCAGCCCTGGCTTCCTTGCCACCTGGGATTCCATCCAAAGCCATTTTATCCGGGAACAATGCTTCCTCTGTTTCCCCCACTTTCAGCTCGGAATAGCATTGTTTAGTCTACAATAGCTTAAGTGGGCTTTCATCCAGAAGAGGGTCAGTCATAACAAAGAACTGACATTACGATAAAGGCTTAAAACTGCAGTGTATGTAAAGTATCCAGCTCTTTGACAAACTGCCACTCAGCTGACAGGTTTGTACCGAGAAGCATTTTTCCACACTTTTAGCCATATTGCTGGTTTGGGGTTACTGTCTGGGTAAGGATTTTTCTTCCCTGCTTTCCATTTCCTATTTGTGTCTTAGCCATTACGCTCTGAAAACCACAGCTGGGCTTTCTCCAATTCCTATTCAGAAGAAGAAGAAGAAGAAGAAGAAGAAGAAGAAGAAGAAGAAGAAGAAGAAGAAGAAGAAGAAGAAGAAGAAGAAGAAGAAGAAGAAGAAGAAGCCGGAGGAACCAGGGCAGGGCTTGTCGATCAGAAGGTCGGCGGTTCGAGTCCCTGCAACAGGGTGAGCTCCCGTTGTTCGGTCCCAGCTCCTGCCAACCTTGCAGTCTGAAAGCACATCAAAGTGCAAGTAGATAAATAGGTACCACTCCGGCGGGAAGGTAAACGGCGTTTCCATGCGTTACTCTGGTTCGCCAGAAGTGGCTTAGTCATGCTGGCCACATGACCCGGAAGCTGTCTGTGGGCAAACGCCAGCTCCCTCAGCCAGTAAAGCGAGATGAGTGCCGCAACCCCAGAGTCATCCGCAACTGGACCTAATGGTCAGGGGTACCTTTACCTTTACACCTGCAAGACCCATGAAGTTAGGGTGTGATTTTGAAAGTTTTGAGGGGAAAAGAGAAGTTGCCCTGCCCTGCATTCCAGAAAAAGCCTAAGGCCCCTCTTTGGTTTTGTCAATGGGTGGCTACACTGTCTGATGCAGGCGTTCCTGGAGTGGGGGCAGGCCAAGTAAGCAATTCCTCACCAATTTCCCCTCATGCATGGAGGGGAAAACAGCACAATTTCAGCACTTAATCAAATGCTTAATTGCTCTCCTAAATTGCGGCAAAATAAATAAATAAATGCACAAACGGAAGCATCTGATACACAGCGCTGATGATAAAACTATTATCAGTGGGATTTCAGCATCGCCATTAAGGTTCCACAAAGACAGCTGCTTTAGCTTAGTTTGAAGACTTGCTGCCTCCCCCAGTTTTCAAACGCTTGCCCATTATCAAATGGGCAGCAACAAAGCAATTTATGCTGCCTTTGTCGGTGCTTAGCAAAGAGATAATGGTGTCCAGTACAATTCATTGCACATCGTGTTAATACAATGAGAAAGCAACGCTGTTGACAGCTGGAGTTGTTCCCTAGTGGGACTGAGAATAAAGAGCTCTGTAAGTATGGCTAGAGCATGAGCGGAGCTGATATTCCCTTCGCAGTGATCCAGGGCTTAATCTGAGTCGTGGATCAGCTGCGGAAAGTATTCAAAAATGAATGCCTTTAACAGCATGTCTTCCAGTATTACGATGACCAGAGCGGCATATTATATATGTGTTTCAGGGATGTGGCCCCCAAACAGCACTCCTGTGTCGCAAGGGGCCATCGCTCAAGAGGAAAGCATGGAGAAATTTTACAGTGTTAATCCCTTGCAGGGGGTGGAGAAACCTTTCTCAGCCTGAGGGCTAAATTCCCTTCTTTCATACAGTCTTTTGTATATTTATGTTTTTATCATCACATTTATATCCACTCCAACAAGCTCAAGTTGGCAGCGTCCATGGTTCTCTCCCCACCAACCTTCCGTTCTCCGTTCTCCCCTTACAACAACACTTTGAAGTAAGTTAGGATGAAAGACAGTGACTTTTTGATTGATTGATTGATTGATTGAATTTATATACAACCCTATACCCAGAGGTCTCAGGGTGGTTCACAGAAAAGATCACAATATATAAAATAAAAACAATAACACATCCCAAAAAAGAACCACATTTTAAAAGGGTATAGGATCTCAATCAAATCAACCAAAGGCTTGGTTAAAAAGGAATGTTTTTGCCTGGCGCCTAAAGGTGTATAATGAAGGCGCCAGGCGAACTTCCCTGGGGAGAGCATTCCACAGATGGGGAGCCACTGCAGAAAAGGCCCGTTTTCGTGTTGCCACCCTCCGGACCTCTCAAGGAGGAGACACACAAAGAAGGGCCTCAGAAGATTATCTCAGGGTCCGGGTAGGTTCATATGGAAAGAGGCGGTTCTTGAGGTATTGCGGTCTTGAGCCATTTAAGGCTTTATAGATCTGAATTGGGCCCGGAAACTAATTGGTAGCCAGTGCAGTCAGACCAAGATCGGTGTAATATGCTCAAACCATCTTGCTCCAGTGAGCAACCTGGCCACTGAATTCTGCACTAGCTGAAGTTTCTGAACCATCTTCAGAGGCAGCCCTACATATAACACATTGCAGTAATCTGATCTTGAAGTTACCAGAGCATAGACAACAGTAGTTAGGCTATCCCTGTCCAGATAGGTGTGTAGCTGGGTCACCAGCTGAAGCTGATGGAAGGCACTCTGGGCCACTGAGGCTTACCCAAGGTCACCAAGTGAGCTTCCTGACTGAGCTGAACCCAATTATCCCAGGTTTTTGTCTGACACAAGGCCATTGTAAACAAATCAGGGTTCTGGCCGGGGACTGGCGGGTTTATTGCCTGGACTTGTATGCCACCTTAGGTTCCGTAAGAGAAGAAAGCATATCAACTTAAATAAATAAAACATTCATTTACTCCTTAGTTTACAAGGGGCAGATCTACACTCATGGTTTATAACGTTAAGGAAGGGTTAAGGAATGATAACTTAACATTACCTTTTGCTTGTAAAATTAATAACGTGTTATTAAAACATGACACTGCTAAAAAGGACAGTGTAGATGCAGCCCAGGTGGTTATGATGAGGGGGGCGGGGATAATAATAATAATAATAATAATAATAATAATAATAATAATTTATTATTTATACCCCGCCCATCTGGCTGGGTTTTCCCAGCCACTCTGGGCGGCTTCCAACAGAAACATTAAAATACACAAATTCCTTAGACATTAAAAGCCTCCCTAAACAGGGCTGCCTTCAGCTGTTTTCCTTTTTGACATCTGATGGGAGGGCGTTCCACAGGGCAGGCGCCACCACCGAGAAGGCCCTCTGCCTGGTTCCCTGCAACTTGGCTTCTCGCAATGAGGGAACCGCAAGAAGGCCCTCGGAGCTGGACCTCAGTGTCCGGGCAGAACGATGGGGGTGGAGACGCTCCTTTAGGTATACTGGACCGAGGCCCTTTAGGGCTTTAAAGGTCAGCACCAACACTTTGAACTGTGCTCGGAAACGTACTAGAGGATAGCTTGGGGGGGGCATCTCTGCTTGCAAGCTGACCACCCTTCTAATTGGTTGCATTGCCATACTGTTCTTTACAGCAAGAGGATTTTCCTATTGTTCAATTGCTCCTGTAACTTAAGCCCAAGTTCGTCTAGTCTTGGCCTTTAGAGCAGTAGAGAGCAATTATCTAACCCCTCTGGGTAGTCTTTCATCCGGTAGCAGATGGTGTTGTGGGGCAGAGGTACTCACTTGACCTTATTGCAGAGGAGTCACTGCCACTCACAGCAGGGGGAGAGGCAAGGTGGCAGTAAACACCCTGGCAGGAGCGCCAGACTGACACTGTGCCAGCCTCGCCACCACTTCACCCCTTCTTGTACGCAGCAGTGATGACTCACCTGCAAAGAGGTCAGGGAAGCACCTCTGCCCTGCCACACAACCCATCCACCCACTGCTTTCATTTGGACAACCGGAACAGCTCTGCACAGTTAATTTCATTCCACTTACGGGACTGCATTTGCCTTCCGCATTGGCCTGTCTCAGCCAAACTGAATTCAGAAAACAGATTGTGATCCCCTTTAGAGGGTCTCAGTTGCTATTTCTCTGCCCGCTAAAGGCTTTATCGCTCAGGCTTGTTATTGCCATACTAAATAGAATGCTTTAAGAGCTTAGCAGCTTTAATAGGATAAAAGCATGTGGTTTATGTGGTTATTACAGTCGTGCATACAAGGGTCACAGCATGAATTTCCAACGTTCTGGGGGTGGGGTGGGTTGTCCAGCTGCACAACAATTTAAGTGGGGTGGGGTGGGGGGAGAGACCTGGGTGTCTGAGGGACAATTCAGATGCCTACAATTGCATGGTGCTGTTTTTGACCCCCTCCACGATCATTTGCACCATGCTTTGATCATGCAACTTTGACTTGGTTCATTTTGCAACTGGGCAGATGGGAGTCATCAAATGTTTCGCGATACATCATGTGGACCAGTCTGAGCTGAGCTTTCCTGATTCCCTCACGATGTATCCAGCTTCTCTTGAAGTTTGCAGGGTTTCTGGGTGAAGGGAAAGGAGAACTACTTCACCATGTTCTCAACTTATTAAATGGGCTAATCTCATCAGTTTTCACTATACAAGTCAACAACATTTGTTATAGTCAGGCTCAATAAGGGCTGTGCAGTTATGGGATATATGAACTCCTATGTAGGCCTATGTAGGCCATCCCAGTGAAATAAAATTTGAATGTGTCAATTTTAAGTCTGTGTCACTTTCAAATATTTTTACCCCCAGTTCTATTTTTAAGACGTAACCTCTCAAAATATATACTTAAATGCTAGTTTTAATACATACTGAAATGCATATTCTCTCTTGCTAAATATGTCTTGAAATTGTTTGGGGAACTGTGTCAGAATATTTGGGGAAGGACCATAGCTCAGTTAGTGTGGCACCTGCTTTGCATGCAGAAGGTGCCAGCTTCCGTCCCCAGCATCTCCAGGTAGGGTGGGAGAGACAACCCTGTCTGAAACCCTGGAGAGCTGCTGCCAGTCAGTGTAGACAATACTGAGCTAGATGGAGCGGTAGTCTGACTTGCTATAAGGCAGTTTCCTTGTAAGTGCAAAATTGGGCAGGTAACTAGGTTCCAATTTGCACATTAGTCTGAGAGATGTTGGGATCAGCTCACCCTATATTGGAATTCACAGGTGCCAATTCTGTCAAGCATCCATGCTAAAAAGGATGGTTATCAATCATTTAGCCTTTGCAAGAAATCACAGGAGTGCTATGGGATGATTCCTAGTGCAATGATGAAGCACAACCTTTGCACAAAGAAGGTCCCAGGTTCAATCCTTGGTATCTTTAGCTAAAAGAAATTATGAGAAAAAGCCATCTCTGTCCGAGGTCCTGTAGAACTGGTGCCAGTCAGACTAGACCAGCAATGGGGTCCTGGGGTCCTTCAGGTGTTACAAGACTCCTCCTATCATCCCTGTCCCTTGGCCAAGCTGGCTGGGCCTGGTGGGAATTGGAGTCCAACAACATAGACGGTACTGTGCTATATGGGCAAATAGGTTGACTTGGAATGAGGCAGTTTCTTATCTTTCTGTAAACACCACCAATATGGCTGCCTGCTCAGTTCCTAGGAATGCCATTCTCCTTACTTAGACAAGAGTCAAGCTGTCGATGTCATATAGGCTGCATTTTCCGTGAGTGGCAACATGGATTTTATGTTCTCACCAGTGTGCTACAAGTCGAGTGCTCAGTGTGCCAGTCCCAGAGGTTGATGCATTATTCAAGACCTTTGAAACAACCAGAGAAACTCAACCCAAGATGAAATGCAAAGACAGAGCAAGCAAAGGATGCATTGGGCACGATGATTGGAAAGCACCTTGTTTTAATGGCAAAGGACAAATTGTGCTAGTTCCTGAGACACAGCAGAAGCTTCAGTTGGTCTGCCATATTTATCGGGATGCAAAACGCCCTGCCTAATTGAATTGCCATGGTTGGTTTCCATCTTGAGTGTACATTTGCTGTACGATGCATCTAGGATTTGCACCAGGATCCAAGCTACACAATAAGGAAGATGTTTCCTAAAAACTGCCTGGCCTTGTGCAGGATCACAGCAGCCCCAGTTGTGGAATTTGGAATAAAAGAAGCCAGTATTTCCTGCTGATGACAAAGTCAGATCTGCTGCATTAAAGAGATGAAGAAAAATCCAGTAAAATTGATTAGTCTATCATATTAAATGAGATGTCAGTCACTGTGGGCATTGGAACATGGGGGGGGGGACCATAGGTGCCAAGTTCCAGATTGAAAAATCCGGGATCAGCAGTGCCACGGCACCGGAAGTCTCTTCTACGCATGTCCGGAAGTGCGTAGAAGCGACTTCTGGCGCTTTGGACATTTTGGAAATGGGCACAGTGGCATCGGAAGTTGCTTCTACGCATGTCCGGAAGTGCGTAGAAGCATCTTCCAGTGCCGGCACGGCATCAGAAGAACATGGCTGCCGGCAGGAGCTCCGTAATCCGGGGGAATACGGGGTATTTTGCCATTCGGGACACCTGCGGGAAACGGTAAGAAAATACGGGAGTTTCCCGGGGAAAACGGGGTACTTGGCAGCTATGGGGGGGGGAAACCTACCACAGCCCAAAGGTTCATCCAATCCAGCATTCCAGATTAGATCTTGTTAGTCTCACAGTGGCCAAAAGCAGTGCTTATAGAAAGGCCAAAAGCAGGATCTCGGTGCAACAGCACTCTCACTACCTACAATTCCCACCAGAATTTACTAAGATTTACTGAGGGTTAAGCTGGAGGCGGGCAGGGGAGGACAGGTTTTATCTGCTTCCTGCAGTGCTGCTGCTGCAACATCCTCTGATATTTCCTCTGATAACAATTCCCTCTGATGTTTCTGCTTCCATTGTTCACACTGCAGAAATTAGTTTTAGCCACACAGGACTCCCCCAGGCTGAGTTATTCCGTTATGAAGACATGTATTCTGCTGAAAGCGGAAGGGGATTCTGATGAAGCCTCTGGAGGACACTGGCTCTTTTTTTTAAGCAGCAGCATCCATCCATTGGCCTCTTAACCCTGCATGCTGAAACCCAGAAAGAGATGGAAGTTGCCGGTGCATCAGCATAATGTGCATCAGTCAAAGAGCTAGGCGTTCTGCTGCTAAATATAATGCTCAGGGAATGAGATAGTGTCAGCAATCTTGGTGCATGGTCCAGCATTCTTAATGCCCCCCCCACACCTGCCTGCCTTCAGACTTTCATCCAGCCCTATCAGCTTCCTCCGCCTTAGTCTCAGTGTTGCCCCTTGTCAAACTCAGCAGGAAAAAGGAGGAGGATAAAATTATAGTTAGCTGGCTCCGCGTCTGATGGGCTCTGGCTCCAGCCACTCTTTGGTCTCCCGGCCTTCTGATCTCCCACTGCCAATGGGCACCAGATGCCAAGGCAAGCATTACTGTCACTGCAACAAATGCCACCAAATGCAGTGTACAAGTGCCACCAGGGACCACAGTTTTCTGAGTATTATTCTAGGCAAGATAGCGTTAGTTGGCTCCTTAACCAAGGACTGGTGGCCAATCTGTCAGGGATCCTTTAACTGTGATTCCTGCACTGCAGAGTGTTGAACTAGTGGAGCAGTTGAAGCAACAGTAGGGCCGTGACCCCCACCCTGGGCTTATGTAGTCTTGGCTAATGGAGTGCACTTACACAACCCGAGGCTTCTCCTGCACAGAAGTCACTACTTGCTGGAAAAACCTCTTCCTCTGCTTCCAACCCATGCTGTGCCCCCACCTTCATCTCTGACTGCTCACCTCCTTCCATTTCCCCTCGCCCGGCCTGGCTCCTGACTCCTGGGTGGCACCAAATCCCATAAACCACTGTCCCTCAATCCTGGGTGCACCTCTGCCCCCCCTTCTGCTGCACACTGCCAGTCCCTGACACTCATGTGGCATCAAGTGTTGGACAGCTGCAATCAAACTTCTGCTAGTTCCTTTGCAAGTGGGGCTCCTGGTCAATGCCAATCATCTATGAACCACTTCACTGGTGCTGCCGTTACTATGGTGTCAGGTGATTGTGGGATGTGATATGTAAGTAGCAGTCAAGTACAACATTCCTTGTTTTCCTAGAGTGGACATGCGGGGGAATGTTTGGTCCAGCCAGCCGAAAACTTCCTGCTTCCTCCTGGATGGGAAATACTTCCTTTGTATGTGACTAGAGGTGGACGTGACCTTACCTGTCCAGGTAACAATAGGAACAAGGCAATCAACACACACACTCTCTCTCTCTCTCCTTTTGACTTCCTCCGTCATTGGAGCAGCTTTTAGCTAGAGATGCTCTGTTAGCTTCCAGCCAACAGAGGACACTGAGATTATCCCTATATGGGATAGCTTCACATGTATATACGGTACTTTGTAACTAAGTCTGCCTTCAGGGATCCATCTGTGAACTGAATGTGAGCAAACTACTTTTATATACTTTGCACAAGATTGTGGCATGTTTGGATATAAGGGAACTTACCAGGAACCTGAAAGTGAGAGGCTTACACAAGCCTGCAACCAGCTACCTGCTGTGCATTTAATGTGGGGGGAATGTGAAACTCTGCTAAGTAAAGGAACTTGCTAGCGCAAGTTAGGAAGGATATTAATAAACAATATATCCTCTCCTGCCTCCCTGAACATTCCCACAGTGATTAACAGGTTAGAGTTGGCCTGCAGGGGGTTAAGGATCTGCCTCCCACCCGGTCCCCCATATAAAGCATTGCAATCACCTCGAGAACAATATCTCTCCACATTGTTTAGGGAAGCTCTTAATGTTTGATGGATTACTGTATTTTAGCATTTTGTTGTAAGCCGCCCAGAGTGGCTGGGGAAGCCCAGCCAGATGGGCATGGTATAAATATATTATTATTATTATTATTATTATTATTATTATTATTATTATTATTATTAACAGCAGGGAGCCCAGCCGTAGCCCACCATAATATAGCACAATACAAGCATAGATGCCAGAATCAATCCACTGTTATCAGTGCACATTTGGGACATAATTAACCACTATGGTCCATAATAAAAAGATGGAGGTTTTAAAACCCACTTAAAATTACACTGGGGAGATAGAAGCCTGCCTCATGTCAAGTGGGATCATTTCTTTTCTCTCTGCTCGGGGGCTTTGTCCAGGGATGGACAAATCAGATTACGGTATTTCCAGTATGTGTTGCCTTCACGAGTTTTGACTGCTACATCCATTACGCCTCACTTTGTATCGACATGCAGTTTTTAAGAAAAGAGAAAACCCTTCATTTATCAAACATATGGCGCATCTAAATAATGTTGTTCCGGCTTCCCCACGGCAGTCAAGACTGATGGCATGAAAGCTTGCCACTCTAAAGAACTTATTGCAATTGGGAACTTTGAAAAAAACTACATTTGTATTTGTAGTGTATAAGAACTTATGGACCTCAGCTACTGCAGGAAAAAAGTAGCACATATACTAGTAGTAGTAGTAGTAGTAGTAGTAGTATTCTGCCCTTTATCTGTAGATCTCAGGGCAGTTCACAGTTCTGCTAGTTATGATGTTCTATATTTTTGTATTGTCATACTGTAAATCACCCTGTGATCCCCAAATGAAGGGCAATATATTAATTTACATGAATGAATGAATGAATGAATGAATGAGAGATTGGGATCTGGGGCTCCTCCTGCACAGTCTGGCGGTTCCCTCACTGCGAGAAGCCAAGTTACAGGGAACCAGGCAGAGGGCCTTCTCGGTAGTGGCATCCTCCCTGTGGAACGCCCTCCCACCAGATGTCAAAGAGAAAAACAATTACCAGACTTTTAGAAGACATCTGAAGGCAGCCCTGTTTAGGAAAGTTCTTAATGTTTAATAGACTACTGTATTTTAATATTTTGTTGGAAGCCGCCCAGAGTGGCTGGGGAAACCCAGCCAGATGGGCAGGTAAAAATAAATTGTTGTTGTTGTTGTTGTTGTTGTTGTTGTTGTTGTGCCAGGTATGGCGCTGGAGCAAGTATGGCTCAGTTCTGTGCAGTCCAGCTCTGATGCTGCCACTACAAGTGCCCTTAAGCTCATAGATGTTTGTGGGGAGGGGAGCATTTGAGATTTAAAACGGCCTTGGTCCAGTATACCTGAAGGAGCGTCTCCACCCCCATCGTTCTGCCCGGACACTGAAGTCCAGCGCCGAGGGTCTTCTGGCGGTTCCCTCACTGCGAGAAGCCAAGTTACAGGGAACCAGGCAGAGGGCCTTCTCAGTAGTGGCACCCACCCTGTGGAATGCCCTCCCACCAGAGGTCAAAGAGAATAACAATTACCAGACCTTTAGAAGGCATCTGAAGGCAGCCCTGTTTAGGGAAGCTTTTAATGTTTGATGGATTTCTGTATTTTAATATTTTGTTGGAAGCCACCCAGAATGGCTGGGGAAACCCAGCCAGATGGGCGGGGTATAAATAATAATAATAAAAGGCAAATGGCGGAGGAGAAAGAATTAATCTCCCACTCATCAACACTGTTATTTTGCTCAAAACTGACCCCACCACCCTTGTTTTAACATAATGCTTGGAGAATGGACTGTTTGTGGTTTCGGGAATCTTGACACACGGTCCTGCGTTGTTGACAACCATCCGCAAGGGAGAAAAGCCGGAGAGACACACAGACATTGCAACACCAATGGACAAATGCCACCAGGGGCCTCAGTATTTTGAAGGCATCCTAGGGGTGTGGGTAGGAGAGTGTTGAATAATCAGGAGATCCAGAAATGGCTCTCCCAGTCACTTCTGTGTTTTAGTCCCTGGCTCCATCCTTGAAACACATGTATGGGAGTTGTGACTCCTTGTAGCTCTCTGCTTGCCTGTCCCTTGATAGAGATGTTACAACAAGGCAAACTAGCAGTGGCATTGTTCAGAAATAGTATCAATCCGCAGCTGCTGCACTGGCGAAGCATGCTTGTAGCCCCTAGGGTGTTAGTGCAATACAAGTTGACCTGGCCCTTCGGAACAGCTTGGTTGATGACATGTCGCTGTGCTGTCTGTGGTACCAAGAGGCAGAAGCTCTCTCACTGAGCAGCAGCAACAACAACAACAATCACCCCCTCCTTTGCTTGACTCGCAGCCAAGAGGAAAGATTCTCGTGCTTCTTAAAATAGGTTGTGTTTCTTATACTTCCTAACCAGCTAAAGTAGCGCAGGGGTGGAGCACATGAACTTACATGCAGAAGGTCCCGGGTTTGATCCCTGCCATCTCCAGGCAAGGCTGGGTGAAGAGACCACAGACAGCTAACTTGTAGGCCTCTAAACGATGTGGGGCTTCAGTTCCTATCAGCCCCCATTAATGTGGCCAATAGTCCGGGATAATGGGTGTTGGAGTTGCCTGGTGAAAAGCAATGCAGGGACAGAAGTGTCAGTGATCTGGCTCATTCTAAAGTAGTTTCCCATGGTTTCCCTTTGCTTGTACAACCCATTTTAGGGACGCGGATGGCGCTGTGGTCTAAACCACTGAGCCTCTTGGGCTTGCCGATCGGAAGGTCGGTGGTTCAAATCCCCGCGACGGGGTGAGCTCCCGTTGCTCTGCCAACCTAGCAGTTCAAAAGCACACCAGTGCAAGTAGATAAATAGGTACCGCTGTGGCGGGAAGGTAAATGGCATTTCCATGTGCTTCGGTTTCTGTCACAGAGTCCCATTGTGCCAGAAGCGGTTTAGTCCTGCTGGCCACATGACCTGGAAAGTTGCCTGTGGACAAACGCTGGCTCCCTTGGCCTGAAAGCGAGATGAGTGCCGCAACCCCATAGTTGCCTTTGGCTGGACTTAACTGTCCAGGGGTCCTTTACCTTTTTACAGCCTATTTTATATTATTTTAATGTTTCATTTTAATATTTGTTAAAAGAGGGATGATCTTCCCCTTTAAAGATCATGCTGTGACCACGTTTCCCTTTAAAGGTATCTTGTGATCTGCCAGCAATATTTTTGGCATTGTAACTTTATTTGTGCTATAGTTTATTGCTGCTTCCATGCTGTTAAAGAGTCTTTCTGCCAGCTCTGGAGATCCCGGGACTTGAACCTGTGACCTTCTGCATATTACTTCCCCCCCCCCCAAAAAAATCAATCTTGAGTCTTACTCAGCTTTCTATAACCAAGTCTGTCTATTCAGCTGTCCTATCATTAGCATAGGGACCCAGGTGGCTCTGTGGGTTAAACCACAGAGTCTAGGGCTTGCTGATCAGAAGGTCGGCGGTTCAAATCCCTGCAACAGGGTGAGCTCCCGTTGCTCGGTCCCAGCTCCTGCCCACCTAGCAGTTCGAAAGCACATCAAAGTGCAAGTAGATAAATAGGAACTGCTCCGGCGGGAAGGTAAACGGCGTTTCCGTGTGCAGCTCTGGATCGCCAGAAGCAGCTTTGTCATGCTGGCCACATGACCCGGAAGCTGTCTGCGGACAAACGCCGGTTCCCTCAGCCTATAGAGCGAGATGAGCGCCGCAACCCCAGAGTCGGACATGACTGGACCTGATGGTCAGGGGCCCCTTTACCCTTTACCTTTATCATTAGCATGCAAAATCTAGCCAGCCTCCCGCATCCCTACCCAATGCTCAGATGTGGGGACTCCAGGCTTCCCTGCTGAGCATCAGCTTCTGGAAAGCTGGTGAGAAAGAATTAAAAAATATAAGCCTCTGCAAATACTAGCCACCATGTGCAGAACATGTCTGAATTGCTGAGAGTTAACTGCTGGGAGAAGTCAGAAGCATCTTTAATACATCACTGTCATTCTCTCCTGCTGCTTTTAATATTTAAACCAAAGGGATGAACGACAGCAATGGGTTCAGGCCAAGGCCTTTGCATCTTTGCCTGTAGTTATTCCTCTGATGTATTGTCATGTACAGACGACTCCTACGTGGGTTTCCAAAGGCCTCTTAATAATGGATATTATACTTTGGCGATGATCGCAGAGTTCACAAGCACCCCAAAATTACCAGCTTCCCTTGCTGGGTAATTTGTTATTTTAATGCTGTCAACCTGCAGAAATAGATTTATTGTTATTAATAACAGTGATTTGCCACATTTTTTGCTAGTTAAATTACAGTGCTGAATAGTTAGTTCGACAATAAAGCGCTGGAAGGGAGCCAAGAGATCGCTCATAGCGTTGAGTGCAAAGGCAGCTTGGCACCCTTCCCATTAAGGCATTAAAATTTGAATCAGAAACATAACAGATGCAAAACAAAACATGAGCTCGCTCGCGGGGATTATATAAAAACAATTAAAACAAATTAATTACCAGTTACGTTAATGTTCTGCCGTGTACATGCAAAATGATTACCAAACCCATTGCCGAGATCTTTAGGCGACCATAAAGTCAATCGGAATTCCCCCAGAGGGCTGGAGGACAGTCACGAATGGGAACATTGGTGGTGCGTTGAAAGGAAATGGAGACAGAGAAACAGGAAATAGCCGATCAAGTGGAATGCAGCAGGGAGCTCACATGATAGGAGCTGTGGGAATGCACATCCAAGGATACAGTTCCAAGGTTCCTGAGAATCAAAGTAGATGGGATAGGAAGAAGTCTGTGATCTTCCAGCGTTCTTATAATGAGAACATAATGAGAAACCTGGGTCATGGCCAGACTGTCAGCGTTGGGAGAGAATGAAGGGCATTCTGGAAATTTAAATAAAGGCGCCCCTGACCATCAGGTCCAGTCGTGTCTGACTCTGGGGTTGCGGCGCTCATCTCGCTCTATAGGCCGAGAAATTTAGGTTTGCACAATTAAAGTGGAGTAAAGCTCTTTGTCAATCTGGCACAAAAAAACCCTTTTTTTAAAAAAAAAGTCTTTTTGCAGTTAGGAAAGTGATGGGGAAATGCACCAAATAGTGAAGGGTGGGTGGATGCTTAACAGGAAGCCACATAAACACCCCACAAACAAATCGAGGTGAATGCTTATTGCCGTATACCCCACTCACTAACAATTTAGAAGGAATGTCCAATATAAACCAGGCATGTACACTTTGTGCCAGCAAATCAGGATGGATGTTCAGTAAACAGGGTAAGAACGTAAGATGAGCTAGCTGGATCGGGGAAGGAATTCTGATGAGACAGGAAAACCAGCAATGTTTAGCTACTCTTCTCCCTGAACAGTTTCCATTGTCGCTGGTCTTTAGAAGGACTTGCAGCTAAAGAGCTGATACTTGAGTTTTCTTATTTCCTCCTCCCTCTCAGTCCCGTTTCCTTTCATGCCATCCCTTTTTAGATTGGAAGCCTGAGTGCAGGGACTGTCTTGTTTTCCTTGATCTATGACCTGCCCTTGGAGCCTCTGCTGGCTGAAGAGCAGGGTTAAGAATTATTTAAGTCAATAAAATAGCACTAGGTGTGCCACAAATGTTTCCTCATTACAAGGAATAATCAGCATCCCCTTCCAGGTCTCTCTTCTTAGGCCTGTATAGGCAGGAAGTCATGCTAATTCATCTCTCTCTCTCTCTCTCTCAGCCTCCAAATAATTACAACAGAATAATCAGCATGAATGACTCAGGCACACACACTGGTAATGGCATAGCTTTGGGGGAAAGATAAGCTCAGAGCCAGGCGGTGATAATTGCTGAACTGGTTTCCTCAAACTGAGCAAACGGAACAGCAAATGGCCACCTTTGCTTTTTCCAAGGTTCTTTGAGTGCAGTCTTGGGAAATGCTAACGATCACTATTAATAAGCACAGTGGTGGCCTCAGAGCAGAGTTGAAGAGCAGTAGCCAGGGTTGAAACCGCGAGGGGGGAATCTGCCGACTGTCTCATCCCAGCTGCTTTCCAGCCTCGTTGACTTCTGACGGCCGCAGCTCAAGAGAAGATGTGCAAGTGTTGCCGGGGGGGGGGGGGAGAAGAATATCAAACTCAGTACCCAGATCTTAGCAAAACACAAACGGAACGAAAGAATTGGAGCTATAGGTTTTGAGCTGGGAAGAAACAAGTGCGTCACAGGTTTGGCCTGTTTGTCCAATATAGAGAGCTGAAGGGCACTGTTGGCATTTGATGGCATACAAAATGTCAGAAGATGAGCAATTAAATAGTCCTGAGATGGTATGTTTGATGTTGTTGGGGCCAGTCATTGCCACTGGCTCCAGCTACTGTTGGTCTTCCTGCCTTCCACCCTGCCAGTCCCAATGGGCACTAGCCACCAATGATGCTTTGGGGGAGTGTGGTCTGGAGTGCTTACTGCTTCCTCCACTTCGATCAGGAGCTGGAGTCTGAAGCAGGTTGGCAATAAAACACCCAGCGTCTGTGAATTTAACTTTTTATTTGAAGAAACCAAAATAGCTCAGGCCTAGTGATCATAGCAACTCTTCCCAGTAGATCTTCCTCTAATGAGGCAGTTGTGAGGACTGAAGGTCCCCAGCTTAGAGAGCGGTCTCTCTAAGGCTCCTCCCCTGGTTTCTTCCCCAGCAACCTGAGGCTCTTTCATCTTGTCTCTCTTTGCTCCACCCACATCATTCCTCTGTAGGGAGGGGAGCTGGTCACATCTCTGTCTCCTGGTCCACCTCCTCTCCTGCTCCTGAGTCTGGACTGCTGTCTGCCACAGCCTCTTCCTGCCCACTAAACCCTGTTGCCTCTTCAGCTTCCAATACCTCCTCCTCCCAGTCTGCTCTCTCTTCTCCCTCTAACCACTCATCGTCACTCAGAGTCCCCTGGCTCTGAGTTCTCTTCCGCTGGGGTGTCCCTTGAGGGTTCCCCAGCTGGTGCCTCCTGCCGCTCCTTGGCATTCAGCCAGTCTATGACAACTTCCCTCCTGTCCCTCTGTTGGGGAAGGGATGGGAAACGGTAGACAGGAGAGAATGGAATGGAACATCATTAAAGAAGGGCATGGCTGGTTGGCTGGCTGGCAGGAACCCTGAACAGGACCCCTCCACACTGACACCTTTTAGTATAGGTTCTACAACCCATTAAGAATCACAGAAGCACAAATACTCACAAATGCTGCGCATACTTGGGTGGCGGGAGAGTCAGAAAGCACACCCCAAAATTGAAATGGCTCCTTTTATGGGCCTTCTGGTGCTGATCTTTAACAAAAAGATTCCCTCTGCCAGCCGTCCACAGCAAATCTGAAACCTGAGCAGAACAGAGGATTTGCTCCTTTGCAGACTTCCCCCACAGCTCAACCACGTTTCCTGAATTTGGTTTGGTTTCGAGACAGGATGGGGGAATAGCCCAAGTGTTATAGAGGGACCAGTGCAAAGACACTGGATAAATGCTGTCACTGAGCCAAGTGTGGAGTCACCAGTAGGCTGGGGGGTGGGGGAGAAAGCAGGGGTGCAAAAGAAAAGAGCCAATGTTTGCAATCTTAGCTGAGGCAAATTTACTAGGCCCTCACTAATCCCTTAAGAAAATAAGGAAGATGAAATTTGGCTCCGGCTGATCCTAGAAGGTAGTGGAAATGCTTTCACTGTTCGCTCCCTGTTGACACAGCCAGTCTCATGGGCTTGTTTCTCTAAGCAGCTCCTGTTTACACGCAGAGAAGAGAATGTGACCTCTGTCTGGGGAAAGGCGTTAATTAATCTGATCCAAGACACTCCAGAGAGTATCAGCAGCCACTCCACGGAGCAGAAAGAGGCCTAGAGTCCACTGACTAGCAAGACAGGTCAAATGAAATAAAATTCCAGACGTCACTAGGACTGTGCTGCCAATTGGACTCCTCATGGCGTCACAGATAGGGAGTTTGGAGAATCCCAAGAAAAACAGAAGCAGGGACTGGAATTTGCCCAATTTTGCTTGTTTATCCCGTATCCAGAATGGGAATGAGTCCAGCAAATGCAATCGGTATTCACTGTTGTTGCTTTCGGTCCACATACAATACGTAGTAGATTGCACCCCCAAATTGCTTTGCATTGAAATGAATTGGGTGGAATTGAGGTCCGGGAGAAAGGTGGAAGTTGTAAACAGGATGCAACCTGAGACACATCATTCTAAACAACAACAAGATTGAGAGGTCAGCTTGAGAGTTTAAAGATACAGTGGTATCTTGGTTCTCAAACACTGAAAACCTGGAAGTAAGTGTTCCGGTTTTCGAATGTTTCTCAGAAGCCAAACAACCGATATGGCTGTCAGCTATTGTTTTCAGGGTGCCTGCACCAATCAGAAGCTGTGCCTTGCTTTTTGAACATTTCGGAAGTCAAATGGACTTCCAGAACAGATTAAGTTTGGCGCTTTTGTTTTTGCTATTTATTTTGCGTTGTTATTTTTTAGACTTTTTCAGTTAATTTGTTTTTGTGACTGTATGGAACCCAGTTCAGCTATTGAATGATTGATTGTGTGACTGCAGAAATGGATAAAAGCCCCCCCCCCTCCAAACAATGACTATCATCAGTGCAGGTAAGGGAAAAAATAATAATTTTAATTTTTATCACCTACAATACTGTCTTATTTATTTTATAGTACAGTACATTGATTATTGCTTTCCTTTTATGGATCAATGGTGTCGTTAGATAGTAAAATTCATGTTAAATTGCTGTTTTAGGGATTGTTTTTAAATGTCTGGAATGGATTCATCCGTTTTGCATTATTTGCAATGGGAAAGCACACTTTGGTTTTGGAACGCTTTGGTTTTGGAACAGACTTCAGGAATGGATTGTTTGGGAACCAAAGTACTACTGTACAGGGATATTCTGGGAAGTTGGAAGTCCCTCTACTCTATCTGCTTTAACCCATGCAAAAACTGCTTCTGCAAGCTGAGATGCACAGAAACTTCCAACAGTAATATACATAATTTTGCCACAGCAGGCAGTGAGACGAATAATGTAGTTTTGGGTGAAAGCTGAGTTGCAGGGGAATAGAAACAGAGCTGCGTATGATGAAAGCAAAGTGGAACGGAAAATGATGTCTGCTTACAACCTTGAACTCAAAGAAACCAGGGGGCATTTATGCATTCAGAAGAGGAAAATTATCTGGACACATCTTTGGCAGTGACATAATATGAATGTTAATGTGGGGCATACCACCTTCGCTTTAGGGTTGCCAGACTCAGTAGAGGGCAGGACTTCTGTGCCTTTAATTGCCCTGCTCTCTTTTGAGTCTGGAAACCTTAAAGAGAAACCAGCAGAGCCTTTGTTTAATTTCCAAAGCAAAGGGTCTGCTGGTTTCTTTTTAAGGTTTCCAGACTCAAAAGAGAGCAGGGCAATTAAAGGCACAGAAGTCCTGTCCTCTATTGAATCTGGCAACCCTACTTCCCTTTCTTGTCAAGAACTGCCAGAAGATGCAGCTAGCACAGAAGGTGGCAGCCAGGCTGCTCACAGTTTTGAGGGTCCTGGCAAAGTGTCGCTGGGCTGGCAAGAGAGCTGCACAGGTGGCTGGCCCAGGTTAAAGGTGATTGTCTTCATTTACAAAGTCCTAAACAACTTGGGACCAAAGTGCCTCGAGAACCACCTGATTCCTTATGCACCAGCTTGATATGGGGTCTATGCATAGGGTTAGTACCTGGTGGGGGACACATCATGCTCCTTCTGGGGTAGTTTTTCCACCTTTGGTCCCTGCCCTGTACTCAGCTCTCACCTGTGGCTCCTAGAAGCTGCCAGCATGTGACAGTGGCCACACCCCAGGAAATGGCTACAACTGATTGGCTAAACCAGGTGAGGGGAGCCGGTGGGTCTCAAACTCTTGGTGAGCTACAGACCTCCCCTGCATGCAAAAGACAGGCTCTGGCAGACTGAGTGGTTAAGAACAATAGTGGGTGCAACAGTCAAGAAAGCGGTTTCTGCATGTGCTGCAGAGGGAAGTGGGGGGCAGATGGGGCTGGTCAACCTGGGAAGGTAGTCTATCTAGGAGAAAGAAAACTCTGAGCCTAAACCTCTGCTACCTTGCAGGATATATTTGGGTTAGGCTAAGGAGTAAACCCTACACAAATCTAGACTAAGGTGGTTGGATTGCCTCCTTCCGGCAATTCCTGCAGCCAAGCTGGTGCCAGGCATATTGCTCTGCTTTCCTTTGGACCACGTAAGCAAGGCTGAGAGGCAGGTCTTGTCATCTGGGCAGCCCAGGACCTCCATACGCTGTGCCTAGGCTGGCACCCTGGGGTGGTTTGACTCTGTGCTGGATTCACGTATAAGCTAAACAAGCTATAGCTCAGGGCCCCACTCTCTTGGGGGCCCCCAAAAAAATTAAAGAAAAAACTGGATGTACATTTCCAAAATATAAAATAAAATAAAACCTACATACAGCAACAGTTCTTTGTGTAGTGTAGGCTCCTATGATGTAAATAATGGGCCCCGCCTGCTAGCCTTTTGATATGTGCAAATGGCTTTAGATACCTATTAGGTCCATAAATTACCATGTAGCATATATTCAACACAAAAACAGTGACAATTTGTTGTGGACAAAGGACAGCTGGACATATAAAGGGCCCCATTACCTTCAGTAGCTTAGGGCCTCATCAAACCTAAATCCGGCCCTGGTTTGACTTCATCCCCAGAGGTACACTCCATTATCTCTCGAGACAGACAGATATCAACAACAACCTTGATCACTGAAGTCTTCTGATGAGGCCCTATTGGTGGTCCCACATGTCCTTCAACTGGCCTCAATAACAATTAGTAGTAGTAGTAGTACCCCGCCCATCTGGCTGAGTCTCCCCAGCCACTCTGGGCGGCTTCCAATCGAATATTAAAACAATACAACATTAAATATTAAAAAAAATTCCCTAAACAGGGCTGCCTTCAGATGTCTTTAAAAAATAGGATAGCTGCTTATTTCCTTGACATCTGCTGGAAGGGCGTTCCACAGGGCGGGTGCCACTACCGAGAAGGCCCTCTGTCTGGTTCCCTGTAACCTCACTTCTCGCAATGAGGGAACCACCAGAAGGCCCTCAGCGCTGGACCTCAGTGTCCGGGCTGAATGATGGGAGTGGAGACGCTCCTTCAGGTATACAGGCCTGAGGCCATTTGGGGTTTTAAAGGTCAAGGCCAACACTTTGAATTGTGCTCGGAAACGTACCAGAGAGCAAGTCTTTAGCATGGCAGGCTCTGCCCTGTGGAACTCCTTGCTCATTTGTAGGTGCCTTCTGAGAACTGCTTTATTCAGACAGGCCTTTCAAACCTCAGATTCTCTGCTCGCACACCTTTACTGATGTATTTGACATTTTTATTGCAAGACTGTGTTTTTGGTCTGCATACTGCCTTGTGATTGCTTTATATGGAAGTGTGGCTTATAAATATTTGAAGAAATAAAACACAGCCACGCACACACGAATCAGCCTTAGATGCTCTTGTTATGAGTACCCGAGGGGGGAATGCTCCAGTTTCACCAGAGGGGAGGTGCAGCCAGTGCTTGGCCACAATGAAAAACCAATGGGAGTAAGATTGCATGCTTTCCCTGTACACAAACTGTGAAAAATACAGACCCCAATTGATGCGCAACAACCCGTGCATCAGAACCAGTTGACAGCTAAGTACTATGTAAAGGCTGCTTCCCCCGAGCAAGTAGACATTTACAAATCAAAATAACTGTGATCCGCATTGTCGCAATGCAATTGCCGGGGTGGCCTCTGCTCAGCTTTCCTCCACCTAGTGTGTTATTAAGAGCACTCTCTCCCTCTCCTTTCCAGAGATAGCTCTCCTTCCCCTCCCCTTTCACCAACCATTTCCCATTTCTTAGAATCTCTGCCCAGTAGATGGCACCTTTATCCAAGTATTCTCGTGTTCCGGGAAACCTGCATGGCGCCGCAATAAATCCTAGACGTCAGTGCAAAAGAGAGAGAGAGAGGGAGAGAGGGCTGGGGTAATTGAGATCTTGTTCCAGCCAACACTAGCTGGAGCTCACAAAAGGCAGACAGGCTCAGGGCTTTGTCGGCAGAGAGGGCTCAGCCAGGAAGCCTTGCAGCTCCAAATACTTGTGCTGAAAGCTGATAATGTGGCAGTCTGAGTGGCAACAGGCAGCGACTCGAGATTCCAAACACACACACACAAAAAACCCATACCCTGGCTGAAGGGGACAAGAGTGATCTGGTACTTTGTTTATGCACAGCTCAAGCCAAGCCTCCTGCTGGCTCTTTGAGCCAGCTATTTCACTGCAAAGTTGAGAACATAAAGTAAGCCCTGTTGGCCCATCTAGTCTAGCATCCTGTTCTCACAGTGGCCACCCAAATGCCTGTGGGAAACCTGCAAGCAGGATTGGAGCCTTCTGTGGTTTTAAGCAACTGGTATTGTGTGGCAAGATCCCAATCCCTCCCGTAGTTGAAATAAATACACTAGACACCAGTATTTTAGGTTAATGGGCCACAACTTTATTGGTTACAAATTGTGAGTGGTATGGACTTAGGTATTGGCCCTAACCGACTATATCTGACTCCTGCCCGTCTGCAGGGAGGCCGGCAAGGGTTAACCATCAGTAGGGGGAGTCCTGCCAATGCACATTGACTCAGAGTTCCCCTGGGGTTACCGATAGGGGTTGTGCCATAGTCCCTAGCATAGCTGCCAAGTCTCCCGTATTCCCCGGGAAATCCACGTTTTTCCAGCTGTTCCTAGCTGAAAAAAACGGATTTTTTTGTTTTTCCCCGGTTTATTCTGGCGCGGCGGCCATTTTGAAACAGGGCGGAGCATGCTCAGAAGTGACTTTTGATGCTGCTCTGCCCAGTTCCAAAATGGCTGCAGTGAGACTTCTGGCGCGGCGGCCATTTTGGAACTGGTCAAAGCAGCATCAAAAGTCACTTCTGAGCATGCTCCGCCCAGTTCCAAAATGGCGGCAGCACTACTTCCAGTCTGCTACTTCCGGCCCGGTCCCTTATTTCTCGGACAGCAACTTGGCAGGTATGGTCCCTAGCCACCCACCAGGCTTTGGACAGGGCCACGCCCCCCTGAATCCTAATGGAATACCCTTCAAATGGGAGGGGCAGGTGATGGTAATTACCTCCCCTCCTTGCCTCCAACAATATTCCGTTGCCTAACCGCTACTTGAGCCAAAAGGCTCACCACCAATACCCTCACACCTGCAACTTAACTATGGTAGCAGAGCACAGCTATTGTGGTTAGTAGCCCATAGATAGCCTTCTGCTCCACAAATTCGTCTAATCCTCTTTTACAGCCATCCAAGTTGGTAGCCAACAGTCAGGAGCACCACAGACCCTGCTACCTGGTGATGTCACAGAGCAACTCACAGTGATGTCACAGGGTGGGGCCTGGAGATGGAGGTTAATTGGGAGATGGTGGTGGTAGTGGTGGTGGTGGTAATAATAATAATAATAATAATAATAATAATAATAATAATAATAATTTATTTGTACCCCGCCCATCTGGCTGGGTTTCCCCAGCCACACTGGATGGCTTCCAACAAAGATTTAAAATACATTAAGATGGCAGAACCCTCCATAGTGTCCATGCTATCATTTGCAGCCAGCTCCTGCTGGTCTGAAGCTTGAATATTATTATTATTATGGAAGGTATTCTTGCCCTCTTGGAGATTCAAGCTCTCTCCTGCAACCTGGAGGTCTAGCAACCCTAGAAGACCATAGCAGGGAAGGGCAAATCTGCCCACTTTGATTTCTCACTTTTCTGGACTTTCAGTTCTCCAGATTTCTACATTGGTTGGAATTTTGAAGTCCTCGTGAAAATTTGTCATCAGTAACTTAATTTTTGCTAATATACATGTCTTTGTATGCAAAGTTGGCCCATGCACACATTTTATTTTATTTTTTTGCAAAACAGCTTTCGTTAATATAACACACATTTGTGTATTATTTTCACCACTTTACTACTTTATGTGCACACTTTACCTTGGCATATGCATTTTTTCACATGTTAATTGGCTGGAAAACCGCATGGCAAAATTCAGAGAAGCGTGAATTTTGAAGAACGACTGTTTCAGTAGCTGTGTTTCCGACATCCCTAGAAGTGCACCCATTGTAAAAGGGGTTTGTCCTTTTTTTGGTTATTTTTGCAAATATATGCAACTTGATGCACATTCCCCCCCCCCCAAATTATTAACATTATTATATTTATGCCCGACAATTTTCTCTGACAGGACTCAGAGCGGCTTACAGATAAAAATAAGAACAGCTAAAAACATAGAAAAAAACCATCATTAAAAAAATTGATAGACTTAAAACTATTATATTAACTATATATTAACACCATACCAATAATTACAATAAGAACAGCTCTTTCGTTACAAATTTTGTCCAAAGGTTTTTTTGGTGGGGTGGGTGGGTGAAGAATTGCATTGCAAAGTCTGGTCAAATGTGAATTTCAAAGGATAGTTGTGTTTCCGGTTGTCTACTGTTTGGGCATGACATAAGTTCACACTGAGATGCCCACCGATCTGGACTTTCTCCCTCATTCATCTACACAGCTCCAGCTCACCATCTCTGCATTTGGCTGCATGGCCTGGAGGTCTTCACAAACCTCTCGCCTCCGCAACATGCCTTTGACAGCAAGGTGAAGACTACAACTTATCCCGCCTGACTTTGTCAGGTTAATTTGATTAACTCTGGCTGGCTGCCTCCGCTGACCAAGTGACAGGACGGCGGGGGATAATTCCTTGTGTGTGTTTAGTACATCTTTGGCAGGTGTCAAGGTGCATTCAAGAGCTTGTCACTCATCGGAGTGCCCTTTAGATAGTTATTATTTCATGTAATTATGATTACTACATGCTGATACGCTGCCGTTATGAATAGCCTCTGGCTCCCGTCACTCAGTAGGATTTGATGTGGAAGGATGAGTTGTCAGGAAAGCACCCACAGGCTGTGAAATCGCTGAATTGCTCCAGAATAAAGGAAGAAACTATGGCATGCTTAGACACAGAATGAAAAACTGGGCCTCTCAGCCCTGTCACATTCACTACACATGAGTAACCGAAGTGAGGGAACAGGGGGCTGCAACTTGTGGGTGCCCCTGCTTTACTGAGAGTGGGTGACATTCAAGGTGGGCACAGCTTCTCCCCTGAACTGACCCCACCTCTGCACCCCTCCTTTCCCTGCCAAATCCCCCTCCTCTTTTCTCAAGCCAAAAAGACTAAAATAAAACCTCTTACTATGGAGCCTGACTCCCTTTCCTTTGGTAATGGCACAAGAGACTATTGTAAAGTTACTTTGAGACTTTACTTTTGTATAAAGTCACTAGCAAAGATAAACAACAGCAGCAACAACAACAACAACAACAACAACAACACTTCCCCAAAAGAAGACTCGTTATACCTTTAGACCCGTGGTGAGGAACTGCAGGCCTGGGTGACAAATGCAAGTCTCCCATAGGAGTCAACTCCTAGGGGCCAAGGTCCCTTCAGCCCCCCCCATAACATATTTGAGGGTGTCAGGGGCCCCCAAAGTTGACAGGCATTGCTATTCAAATGGTGTGCATGTGCCACATCATGTGATCAATTATGTGGGGTGGGGGTTACCTGGCCCCCCCCAATATTTTATTCAAGTTGGCACCCCTGAGCCTTCCAGACATCGCTAGCTGACCCCTAAAACTCTCCTCAGGCCACACACCCTCTTCTAAAGCTACACCCATCCATAGCTGCCAAGTACCCCGTTTTCCCCGGGAACCCTCCGTTTTTACTTACCTTTTCCCAGTGGTCCCCCGTATCACTTCGTCTCCCGTTTTTCTCCGTTATTTTCTCCTGCTGGCGGCCATTTTTTTCCCTTTCTGATTTGCCCTTCTATGGGCACAAAAAATGGCCGCCGCCGGCTTCAAATGTCGCATCTATACATGACCGGAAGTGCGTAGACGCGACTTCCGGTGTCGGCGGCGGCCATTTTTGGTGCCCATACCATGTTTCCCCCTTTTTAAGACGTAGTCATAATATAAGATGTAGCAGGATTTTCAAGCATTTGAGAAATATAAGCCACACCCCGAAAATAAGCCATACCTAAGACGGCCCTGGATAGAGCTCCTGAGGGTGGCCAGCCTCGCTATCGCCATCTCCGCTACTGCTGCCACCCCGCACGCTCTTCGTCCCCCTGTTGTTGTTTTAGTTAGTTTAGTTTTTGCGCGCCTGCCGCATTCGCAGAGCGCGAGAGAGTTTTTATCTCTGCCGAAGCGGGTCCTCCCCCCGCTCCCACTTCTGAAACCACCACCGAAACCTCCGAGCCGGGTCCGCAGCATGGTGGTAGCGGCGGAGGCGGTGGGTTTGTCAGGGGGCTGTGAAGGGAGGACGCAAAGGCGGAGGGAAGCCCCCCCGTGCTGCTGCTGGGCATGTGCGGCACCCCAGGAAAATGGCAGAGGCGGTGTGAATCCAAGCGATGGGGGCAGCTAACAGACCCGCGAGCCACATCGCCGGCATGCTGGGTCCTTTCCCTTCAGTGAGTGCCGGCTGGCGGCTCCCAGGCCCGAGGTTCTGCCTTCCGCTGGGGCTGCCGAGGAGCCTTGCAAGGGAGGAAAGGAGGCGAAGCCAGAGCCACCTCCCCCTCCACCGCCTCCTCCTCCTCCCCCTTTGCCTCTTCTCCCTGCTGCAGCGTCTCCCAGGTCCCGCATGCTGAAGCGCGGGCAGATAAAGGTTCGCTCCGCATAGGATCGGCCTGCCGCGGCTGCAGAGCGGAGCACCGAGCCAGCGACCTAGCCTCTTTCTCTTTTTTTGCCCAGCTGAGGAGGCCTGCAGCCCCGCCGCCGGAATCGGCGGCTGCAGGGCGGAGTGCTCCGCAGCGCCGAGTGCTCGGAGAGCCCTGCAGCGGGCGGAGCGCCGAGCCAACAGCCTAGCCTCTTCCTGCCCCAGCCGAGGAGGACTTCCGCCCCGCCGCCGGAATCGGCGGCTGCAGAGCAGAGCGCTCCGCAGCGCCGAGCGCTCGGAGCGCCCTGCAGCTGGCGGAGTGCCAAGCCAGCGGCCTGGCCTCTTCCTGGCCAGGCTGAGGAGACCTGCCGCCCCGCCGCTGGAATCGGCGGCTGCAGGGCGGAGCGCTCCGCAGCGCCGAGCGCTCGGAGCGCCCTGCAGCAGGCAGAGCGCCGAGCCAACAGCCTGGCCTCTTCCTGCCCCAGCCGAGGAGGTCTGCCGCCCCGCCGCTGGAATCGGCGGCTGCAGAGCAGAGCGCTCCGCAGCGCCGAGTGCTCGGAGCGCCCTGCAGCGGGCGGAGCGCCGAGCCAGCGGCCTGGCCTCTTCCTGGCCCGGCCGAGGAGACCTGACGCCCCGCCGCTGGAATCGGCAGCTGCAGGGCGGAGCGCTCCGCAGCGCCGAGCGCCCGGCAGCGCTGGGCAGAGCAAAGAGCCAGCGACCTGTCACCTCGGTGCCTGGAACCTGCTGCTGCTGCAGCGCCGCGCAGAGCGCCCAGCAGCACCATGCAGAGCACCCAGCAGCACCCCGAGCCCTTGGCCCGGCCGGCCAAGGAGGCCTTAAGGTACCATAAAAACATAATTAAAAAAATAAGACATCCCCTGAAAATAAGACACCGTGTTTTTTTTTTGAGGAAATAAAGTTATAAGACGGTGTCTTTAAAAAGGGGAAACACGGTAGATGGGCGGGCCGACACCGGAAGTTGCGTCGACGCACTTCCGGTCATGCGTAGAAGCTACTTTTGAAGCCGGCGGCGGCCATTTTTGGTGCCTATAGAAGGGCAAAGCGACACTGGAAGTTACGTCGACGCAACTTCCGGTGTCACACGGCTGCCGGTCCCGGATTCTGCAGTCCGGGACTTGGAAGGTAAGCACCCATCACTGTTCCTGTTTTTCAATCTATGGATTTTTGCCCAGCTGATGTGTGTCATTGAACCCTGATAATGCCTCCTCCTTGTCTGGGTGCAAAATGCAAAGAAGAATGTCTGCCAAAATTAGCCAACTGAACAAAGGGCCAATGGGCATTCATTGCTCTGCCCACTTTTGCATCTTCCCACCATGGTCAGGTGGCCTTCGGAAGATTTCCTTGAAAGCCATGTGACTCCACCTCTGCTTTCGTAAGAGGGAGCAGCTGCCTCTTCCTGGGCCCCATGTATGTAAGAGGGTGGCAACACGAGACCAGGCCTTTTCTGTGGTGACTCCCAGTTTGTGGAACACTCTCCCCAGGGAGGCTCGCCTGGTACCTGCATTACATACCTTTAGGCACCAGGCAAAAACATTCCTCTTCTCCCAGGCCCTTGGCAAATTTGACAATCCATGGCCTGTTAAACGTGTGTGTGTGTGTGTGTGTGTTTATTAGTATGTTAAGCATTTTTGTGTTTCTTTATTGTAAACCACCCTGTGATCCTCGGGTGAAGAGCAGTATAGAAATTGTTGTTGTTGTTGTACTGATAATCATCACCATCATAGATTTTTGCTCTACAATAAAACCTTTCTCAAGCCAGGCCTGGCCACGACATTTGTGGCTACAACTAAAATCAGTTTCTGAAACAATATGCAAACTGTAACAGCACAGCCATCCTTCAAAAATTGCACTTCTCTGAAGTCACACAATTGGCCCTTCCCCTTTCCCTTCTTTCCCTCTTCAGGTGAAGAGCTGATCACCTGCAGTGTCAGGGTGGAGTGCAGAAACAGTGTTGTATAGTGGTTACAATGTCTGACTAGGAACCTGGAGACCAGGATCAGCCATGGAGTTCACCCTGAGCCACCCTCGGTCATTCAGCCTAACCTACTTTGCAGGGTTGTTGTGAAGATGTAATTAATGGGAAAGGAGAGAACCATGTTCGGCACCTTGAGTTCCCTGGATGAACGCTGAGATACAAATGGAATAATAACTAAACAAATAATTAACAACAGGTGGTGTCTGTTGGTTTGAAATGAACTGTTCAAAGTTAATTATAACTTTGTTATAAGTTAACTTTATCATAAATATAATATTCCCAGAGTTCCCTGGGAAGAGGGATTGCTGTTGGAATTGCAGCTTTGTGAGGTGAACAGGGGTCTTCAAGGAACTCCTTTAAAAACTACGGCTCCCATATTCTCTGGGAGAAGTCAAATACTGTCGAAGTGGATATTCTAAGGCTTTAAAAGTATTGTGTGAATGTGGCCCAAGTCTGTCTCTTGGAGCAAAGGCCTGAAGAGCAAAGGCAGCTCTTGATCATTGGAACAGCTCAAATGAAAGAAGGAGGAAGAGTCAGCAGGAGATGGCTGGCTTCGATTCTGGCTGTTACAGAGACACTTAATGAATGCGAAAGATGCCTTGGCAAGCCTCTCTCATTCTGGGTGAATGTGTATCGTGCCCGCTGATAGATCAGTTGATCCACTTAAACAAGGGCACAGATTTAGACCAAGGCCTGCTGGCATGCCAGAACCTCTTGGGGCACTTGTTCCTCAGTGCACTGCCAAGGCCTCATGCTTTTTGACTTAACGAACCTGCAAGCACAGAATGCGCCTTCAGGAAGTCTGACTGGATGTAAAGGAAAGAAAAAGAGGAAACTCACAAGGAAGGCAGAGAGAAGGAATCATGCTGACATCAAAGCATCTTGGACCGGAGGGATATTTGCAATGAGAGTACAATGTCTTTATTTAATCTGTTGAAAGGTGAGACAGGTGTCAACAGCCACACACAAAACAAGATTCTTCTATTGGCCTCAGGGGCCGTGACATCTCCGGCTCTCGAAACCCTGGCAGAATTTCCCCTTGGACCTCACTGTGAAAGAAAAGGTTGCCTTTAACAGGGGAGAAGATGTCTGAGAAATATGCATGCTGTTGGTCTTGGGTTTGAGACTTCTCTGTGGTTGAAAGAGGGCCTTGGACTTGCAATCCTTTGCGGGGGGACATGGGTGTTGCCTATTTTCACCCTTGAAACATGGGCTCTGCCTAACATTCCTCCCTCTTTTCTAGATTGCTCCCTTCAATTCCCATGAGGAATTCCCACCCACAAAAGGTTTGCTTAATGTCTCGCAAAGCATAGCCTCTCTCAACTACCAAAGAGCATCTTCTTCATAGCAACATTTGAGGAAGGATGGGGTAGGGGCTGGAAGTATAGTTGACATTACGTTATACGACGCAAAACTGATCTGTTGTGCCTCAGGGGAACTAAGAAACATCTGCTTTATACAACTCTGATGTGAAAGACATCTTTAGCATCTGTCTGCCTCTAATAATCTTGCTGATCAAGGCAAAAACAAACCCCTTACCTGAATAGGGGGTACAACCAAGAAGGATGGCAAGTATCAATGTTTGACCCAACATTTGAGGGATTTAGCCTAGGGACAGATGAATTTGTCAATTTTTGTTTTTCTTCCCGCCCAACCCAGCCTTAAATTCAGTTCCTCATCTACACCTGTTTAAGATTGTATACTTTCTTAAAAGCCCCTAGTGTGTGCAGATTTCTGTATGCAATTTTGCCTAGCATACAAACAAGGGATGGGGGTGGGATTTCATTCCATTTTCATTTTAATGAGAAACTACCTAATTTACACTTCCAGAACCAATGCACAAACCAAAACATAATCACCCTTTGAAATTTGCACTTGTCTAAATTTTGCAGTGCTGTTCTCCAACCAAATTACTATTATTCATTATGTTCATTGGTCCCTTTATCCGCACAAAAAGTGACTCAGTGCAACTTACAGAAATAAATGCTAAAAGCAAGTTGGACCCTGGCTGATACTATTTGTGAACAGTTGGCAGATTGCAGTACAACCATTACAATCAAGGTGACCACTGTTTGCAGTGACTGGCCCAAGGTCACCCAGGGAGCTTCATGGCCAAGTAGGGAATGAAACTCTGGTCTCCCAGGTCTTTGTCTGACTCTAGCATGATTAGTGTTGTTATCAGTGATATGCTGTGTCCCTGCTTCTCTGGGTTTCTCCTAGCAAGAGTCTAGATCTGCTACTAATTTGCTATAGTAGGTACTTCTACTATTCCTTTTTTCTTTTGTAATGGCTGTTGCTCCACACATAAATCAAGTTGATACTGTACTATACACTAAAAGCAAGAGTAAAAGCAACCTAAGAAGGCCAGATATAGATAGATGCTAGAGAGAGGGAGAGGGAGAGAGGGAGAGAGGGAGAGAGGGAGAGAGGGAGAGAGAGGGAGAGAGAGAGAGAGAGAGAGAGAGAGAGATGATAGATAGATAGATAGATAGATAGATAGATAGATAGATAGATAGATAATAATGATGATAGATAGATAGATAGATAGATAGATAGATAGATAGATAAGATAAGATAAGATAAGATATAGAGTAGAGTTGCTGTGGAAATGTGGGTAACTGAATTTAAGATTAGAACAAGGAGATAACCAAAATGAGCAGATTCCTCCATCCCTAAGCACTAGATATATAATTATTCAACATAAAATTATTGTATTACTGGGCAAAAGACCAAGAGCAGGCATCCCCAAACTGCGGCCCTCCAGATGTTTTGGCCCACAACTCCCATGATCCCTAGCTAACAGGACCAGTGGTTGGGGAAGATGGGAATTGTAGTCAAAAACATCTGGAGGGCCGAAGTTTGGGGATGCCTGACCAAGAGCAACCAATGTGGTCCCCTCCACCTGTTGTTGGAGCACAATTTCCATCACTCCTGACCTGCTGGCTGGGGCAGATGACTGGTGGAGTCCAAGTACATCTAGAGGGCACCACATCGACTACCCTGACCTAAATTTCCCAAATCTATCCCTATCTAGAGCTATCCATCCTATTACTCCAAATATAGACATTCTGTACCCATATCTACTTATCTTTATCCCAATCCCTATCCCAATCAACATTTTCCATATCTATCCCTATCTATGACCGTCCAGACCTTTTGCCATTCTGCTACCCTGATCTAGACTTTTCATTTCCATCTATCCGTATCGCGACCTCCCCTGGTCAAGACTTTCCGTATCCATATCTATCTATCCCTATCTAGATCTACCCCTGTTCTACAACCCCTGATCTAGACTTCCCCATATCAAAATATCCCTGCCTAGTTCTACCCCAACCAAGACTTTCCATATCTAAAGGCATCTAGAGATATCCCCGTTCTACTACCTCTGAACGAGACTCCCCCCTCTCTATCTATGTAGATCTACCCTTCTCAATACTTTCTGTATTCATAACTATATGCATATCAAACTAAATACATGAATCATCAGTTTGCGGGGGGGGGGGAGGGTTAGGTGGGAAAGATAAATGATTCACAGTGCAAATATTCAGAGTGATTCATTGTTTAGCTTCTCACTCCAGCCTAAGTAGTTGAAGCTGTCACAACTGATGAGCATTGCTTTTTTTAAAAAAAATGGTGCGTGACTCTAGAAGAAACCTCAGATTAAATTGTGTACGTTGGCTGAGGCTGCAGAAAACAGCTCTCAAAAATTAAGACAGGTATAAAGAAGTTAATTACAAAGGCATACTTTTCCACACCCCCTCTCCCCCATTTGTAAGTTGGCATTAGTTGCCCAGATTTCACTGTATCCAATGGACAGGATTTCCCTCTGTGCTAAATTTGCTTTGCTGCCTAATGGATTAAAGCAGAGAAAATGTTCCCTGAGTGAAAAGTTCTCCATCCTTTTTATGGGGGAAAGCAAAGCTTTATGGTATAGAACATGTGTAAGGCTACATGTTGGCATCCCCGGCTGAAGGAATGTCAACATCTGAAGCAAAAGCTGACAAGCCTTGTGCCCTTTCCCCCATAAATATGCTGTCAATCAAAATTAGACAGGTGGAACCGGCAATAATGTTGCAGTGTAGTGTTAAGGGTTTGCAACATCTCAGACCTAGTAAGTGGGGCAGGGAGGGTACATTTGACCAAAACATAGAATGGGAGGGCTGGGAGACAGGGCTAGTCCAGCTGAAGATAAACCAGAGTAACTTGCTCAGCTGGGGCTCTGCTGACTAAGCTGAGGCCCCTGTAAGTCCCCCAAAAGGAGGTGTTCCAAAGGTGGGATGGGGTGTTACCAGAGAGGGTGAACTTAGCTACTGAATGGGATTTGGGGCTGGTGCAACTTCACACCAGTTTACCTTACACCAGTTTGCTTTATGCCAGATTTCTCTGCGTGGAATTGCTCCCTTAAAGGTGAGGTAAAGGGACCCCTGATCATTAGGTCCAGTCATGACCGACTCTGGGGTTGCGGCGCTCATCTCGCGTTATTGCCCAAGGGAGCCGGCATACAGCTTCCAGGTCATGTGGCCAGCATGACAAAGTCGCTTCTGGCGAACCAGAGCAGCACACGGAAATGCCGTTTACCTTCCCACTTGGAGCGGTACCTATTTATCTACTTGCACTTTTGACAGGTTTTCGAACTGCTAGGTTGGCAGGAGCTGGGACCGAGCAACGGGAGCTCACCCCATCGTGGGGATTCGAACCACTGACCTTCTGATCAGCAAGCCCTAGGCTCTGTGGTTTAACCCACCGCGCCACCTGTGTCCTGCTGTCAAGTAACAGGTGCATAGATTTTGTGAAATAAGCTCATGCCAATCACTCTATATAATGTGCCGTTTTCTAAGAATGTAAAGAAGATCCCTCCTGGATCAGACCAATAGTCCTTCTTGTCCAGCATCCATTTTCCCAGACTGGCCAATCAGATGCAGCAACAGCCATGGCTGCTTACCCTCAGGTGGCACTCAGCCACATCCTGCAATTGAAACTGGACCTTTGTGTCTATTTGCATTTGCTGTTATTTGCTGGTGGTTTGCTTGATTGCTCTCTGTCCCCAAGTACAAGGGATATGTCTCTATGGGATGCTTAAACAACTAAAAACAACTTAGTAACCATCTGTGACCAAACTGCCCTCCATACTAGCTTCAGAATCTGGTACAGCAATTGGGATCAACTGGGTCAATTGCCTTAATGAAACCCTTTCATACGCAGTATGAGTAGCATTTGGTAAATGACTCTTGGTTAAGAAGTAGACTTTACTTGTTGCAATCACACATGGAGATGCTTGTAGAGTAAGAAAATAGGAAAATAGTGTATTGTGGGAAGCACATCACTTGGAAACAGGGCCCAAGACATTTTGGCACCCGAGAGGAACCACAAAATGGTGCCCTCCCTTTCTGCCAGGGAAGAAGGGGTGATCTACACCAGGAACAAAGGGGGAATAAAGATCTTCATTGGGATCTGTTGCCCCTGTGGATCCTGCCGCCTAAAGCGGTCACCTCACCTTGGCTCATGGGTGGGCAGACCCTGCTTGGATAGGAAAGTTTCTAATTTTACTGTAACTAACTTGACTGGAGAAGAAAAGTCAGCCATGCTTGCTCCTTGTTTTTCAGAAGCTGACTCCAAGGTGACCTCTCATCTTGAGGTCCAGAAGGAAGGTGTGAGGAAGAGGAAGTTGTAAAATGAGATTCATCCTAAGCCAGGCATCGCCAAACTTCAGCCCTCCAGATGTTTTGGACTACAATTCCCATCTTCCCCAACCACTGGTCCTCTTAGCTAGGGATCATGGGAGTTGTAGGCCAAAACATCTGAAGGGCCGCAGTTTGGGGATGCCTGACCTAAGCTGTATCAGTTTAACATCAAAGAAATAGAAAGGCTGGCTCAAGAGGTTAAAGATACAAGGGCAATCTGGGAATCTGAAGGCCCCAAACTCTATGTCTTAACCCATGAAAGACCCTCTTCAACCTGAGTTGCACCCAAACTTCCAACAATAGTTCTCTCCCCCTTTACCGTAGCCCTGTACTCTCTCTCTCCATACAATGCCATCAGAGGTTGAGAGAAGAGAGGTGGTGTCTGGTAGCTGTTTAGCAGCTTTGCTCTCAATAAAAAGGGCGATAACTCTCACAGAGAAAGAGAAATGGAGTACTGATGAAAATCACTCCAGATAACGTCTTGTTCCTATGCACCCTCAGGACAAACTAGCCTACAGCTTCTAAACTCTTCTTGAGACTGTCATGTTATTCTGAAGAGGAACAGCAGAAGTTAACATCAATGGATGTTAGATTATCATAGCGGATATCAGTCGTAGCACAAGGGAAGGTGTCATTCATATCAGAGCTTAATCTTTTGAAGGGACATAACACAAATGCTGATAAGAAAGGGCTGATAAAAAAAGTGCCTCTCCACAGAGCCTAGATGTAGAGATGGCTTACAAAGAGGATTAGACGAATTCATGGAAGGTAATGTGATCAGTGGCTGCTAGTCAGGATAGCTATGTTCTCCCTCTGCTGTCAGAGGCAGGATGCCTCTTGGTATCAGTTGCAGGTGGGGAGAGCACTCAGGTCCTGCTTACAAGGTTCCCAGGGGCAACTGGCTGGCCACTATGAGACCAGGATGCTGGACCAGATGGGCCATGGGTCTAATCCAGCAGGGTTTTCCTTATGTTGTTGTACTTCAACACATGCATCCAGACACTGAGTTTCATGCAGTCTTTCCTTTCAGTTAAGAGCAATCCATCAACAAGGGTTTCACTGAAATTAAGGGGTTTGCATCAGATAACTAGTCTGGGTGCCTCATCCACTGAAAATGAACCGAGCATGCTCAGAACATCATTTTACATCACTTTTTTGCCTGTTTGAGACACATCTACCCTTCTTCAACCTAATAGCCATCAGACAGTGGAGGTTGGTTGATTAGGGCAAACTACCCCACCAAGCACAGTTTGACCTCAGCCAGCACCACCTTCCTCCTTACTTGCAACCCATAACTGCCTGCCAGCTTCCCACTCCTTTAGACTCAGCGTTGTCCCTTGTAGAACTCAGCAGGGAGGAAGATGGGGACAATAGCAGAACTGGTTGGCCCTGCTGCTCATTGTCTCTAGCTCCACCTACTGTTGGCCTTCCTGCCTTCTGCCTTGCAAGTCTCAGTGGGTGCTCTCCTCCACAGCTCTCAGAGCAGCTAAAGCCACATGAGAGACTTTTAAACCTTCATAACGATAGGAACAATCCCATTGAAACTTACAGCAGAACAGCTGTAAGAAAAATGAAGGTCACAGTCACGTTAGGTTAGCGCTACAACCCAAAAATATTGTTGCATGCCACCCCTGTCTCTGAGCGGTGTGAGATTTCAGGGGTTCCAGGCACTTACCCAGGATTCATAAATTCGGCACAACAGAGGCTATGGTGCCTTTATGATATATGGTTTTATTTACATGTATCTGCAACATGAACCTAGATGGGATTGCAAATCATGCACATCCTATGCGTGTCTGGCTTCCACCTTAAGGGCAACAATGGATTCAAAGGAGAGCAAAAAGCCATCCCCTGTGTCTCTGAGTTCCAGCTTTCCACCCCCAGCTCACATGGAGTTTTGCCCCTCCTTCTGCTTCAGTGTTGAAACCCTATACCTGGTGATTGCCTCTGCCCACTAGCACCCAGCTTTTGGGTGGTTTTCTTGATGGGCCACTGTTGGCCTTTGCCCACTGCTAATGGTCCATCCTGCTAGCTCTGCTAAACTGTCTTAGCTTGTTAGCATAACTATAAATGGGAACCATTTATATTATATGTGCAGAAACAAAGAAAGACTATAGACTTGATGGCAGGATTTAAATAAACATTCACACCTTTATTATTTATAATATGTAGAAGATAAGAAACAATATAGTGTACTTTTGTGATAGCAGTGTGAAATAGGGGAAAAATAAACCAGAAATGGAAGTTGGGGGAAGCCCAGGAAGGGAGGAAAGAGGGAATTTAATATTAATGCTATGGATATATGATGTATGTAATAATTGAAAAAGAAAATGTAATAAAATCTTTTTTTTAAAAAAAGCATAACTAAATCCAGGGGGATTAATCAAACCTTGGTTAATTCTAACTTTTACTAAATTATGGGAAGGATCTAGCAGGCACCCGGGAATTTAGGGGAATCTGACTTCCCACAAACCCGTAACGATATATATAATAAAAAGCCTGGAGGAATCTAAAAAGATATTTGCTAATGCCTGCCAAAAAGACCTGTCAAAAAGCATTGGTGCTGGCATCAAATGAGTTTCTTCAGAGAGGACATTCCAGAAACAGAGCACCACCACCAAGAAGGCAGTGTGGCTCCCCCCTGAAGGCCTCTGGGCAGGATCACATGGGAGCATTCCGAGCCAGGAAGCTTGCCAGGGAACAGCTTTTCAGTTCAGAATAATCTGTCAATTACGAACTGGACCAATTTGTATTTCAAATCAGGTAATGAACTTAAGCAACAGCATTAATTCTCACTTTTTGGAAACTGGATGCATGCACACCACACATTTAAAGCACACACCCACCCCTAAGAATCCTGAGAAGTATAGTTTACCCCCTCCACAGAGCTTCAATTCCCAGCACCCTTAACAAACTACAGTTCCCAGGATCCTTTAGGGAGATGGGCTTCAAACGTATGGTGTGTAAACAACCATGGCTTCCCCCAAAGAATCCTGGGAAGTACAGTGGAACCTCGGTTTATGAACACCTTGGTTTACAAATTTTCGGTTTGCGAATGCAGCGGACCCATCTGAAACGGATTAATTCACTTTCCATTACTTTCAAGGGAAAGTTCGCTTCAGTTTATGAATGCTTCAGTTTATGAACAGACTTCCGGAACCAATTACACTCATGCTTCGGGTTAAGTACGCTTCAGGTTGAGTACTCCGCAGACCTGTCTGGAATGGATTAATCCACTTTTCATTACTTTCAATGGGAATGTTCGCTTCAGTTTATGAACGCTTCAGTTTAAGTACTCCGCGGACCGTCTGGAACAGATTAATCCACTTTCCATTACTTTCAATGAGAAAGTTCGCTTCAGTTTATGAACGCTTCAGTTTATGAACAGACTTCCGGAACCAATTGTGTTCATAAACCGAGGTACCACTGTACTGCTACAATTCCCAACACTCTTTGGTTCCCAGGAGTCCTTGCAGAAGGGTGGCTGTGACCAGCCTCCTATCAGCCCTGTATAATGTGGTTCTTTTAGAATGCAAGGCATATGTACATGAAGTTCTGGGCTACTGAATCTTCTTGTGCAGGCAGCCTGCTGTAGAACACTGAGCCAGGAGAAGGCTTCTACCATAATCCCACTACTTATTTATTTTTATTACCCAGCAGAAAGCTCGGCTGATGAATGCCTCCCTAGCTCCTGCTGCTGTGAGATACAACAGCAGGTAAACTGCAGTCAGCAGCTCATTCTGACTTCATTCTCATCTCTCCCTTTGCGCAACCCACATGTCAATAAAAGTCCCCCCGTAGCCATAAACCACACGGCAATCAAATGGAAGCCTCCCTTGCTTTATTAACCCCACATGGCTTTAAAATGCCCCTATACAGGAGTGGAGATGAAGATGTGGGCAGAGAGAAAAGGAGAAGGAAGTGGATCTATGAAAAAGAGAACGCATAATAACAGTATTTTTAAAATGGCAGCAAGGTTGCCAGCTTACCCGGGGGGGTGCACCCTGGTCTGCTCTTGTGCCTTTCACTGTATCTTGAATCTCAGCAGCCTCAGGAAATGTGCTTTTCATATTTGTTTGGAATCTTCCATGAATCTAGCATTCTATTCTGTGGCTGACTCATCCCTTTCTGAAACACCCAAGCAGGTTTAGTAAACAAGCAAAAATGTAACACACCATCTGTAGTGTGGTTTGCTTCTCTCACTGCCCCCTCCCCAGCCCCGCATCCCCAGCTATGCTTTTTGGAGGGTGAATTTGCTGTGCTCGCCAATAAAGAATCTGGCTTGGGCAATGTCACGCTAGTTTTCACTAGGGAAGGAGAAGCTGTCGTTCCTGGGAGTCTCATCCCATGCTCATCTGAGATGTTAACCAGGGTGCAGAGCCTAGAGAGAATTGCCTCCTAGGTGACAACCTTCAGTTAAGAAGGAGTCCTTCATTACTCAGGGATCTCCATCTTTCTTAAATTGCTTTAGACCAGAGCTGGAGAGCCCTTTAGCCCTTCAGCTGAAAATTGCCTTCCAATGGTCAAATGCCAGTGGCAGATGGGGCCAAATGGAAAAGTGTGCAGGACAATGGATGTGATTTGGACCTTTGTATCATAGCTTACCTTCCAACCATGCAAAGTCAGAGGTTTCTACACCTCTCTCCTTCCTCCTGCCAGGCCAGCAAGGGGCATTATCACAGGTCATAGAATCATAGAGTTGGAAGAGACCACAAGGGCCATCCAGTCCAACCCCCTGCCAAGCAGGAAACACCATCAAAGCATTCTTGACATATGCCTGTCAAGCCTCTGCTTAAAGACCTCCAAAGAAGGAGACTCCACCACACTCCTTGGTAGCAAATTCCACTGCCGAACAGCTCTTACTGTCAGGAAGTTCTTCCTAATGTTTAGGTGGAATCTTCTTTCTTGAAGTTTGAATCCAAGGTCAAGGACAGCCAGCCAGAAGCACGCAAGGAGGGTGTGATCTCCAGGAATATTTCAGAAGGCTAAATAGGAGGCTGCATTTGGCCCTATGGCATCTGAGTTTTCCAGCTCTGCTGTAAGTGTTAAACCTGATTAATATGCCTCAGAAGAGTTTCAATAGGTAGCTGACCCTGTTATCCTGTTCACAGGTTAATTGTGGGATGCTTTCTATATATACACACATACATACTGTATTAGCCTGAATATAAGCCTCACTCTTTTCCCAAATTCCAACCGTGAAAAGTTAAAGTGCGGCTTAAATTCACAACCTTACAAATTGGCTTTTATGATATCGCTGCTGAAACAGACACACGGTAAAACGGAACAGGTGTGAGTCCCTGCATAATTTTAAGGGAGTGGTTTATATTCGGGTACTGTCTTTTTTTTCTTCCCCCTCCCTCTTGAATTTTAAAGGTGTGGCTTATATTCTGGCCAATACTGTAGTGTATATCCATAATTTCCACAGTTCAACCCATGCTCAGGGCAGCTTGCAACCTGAAAAAAATACAAAATTGCTGCATAAGCTAGGGCTGCCAAAAGCAACTTTCGGGGTGTCCTGGTTTTTACTTTTTGAAATATGGCAATCTTAACATAAGTAATAAACTAAACATTTAAAATATATATACAACCAACCCAAAAATAAAAAGAAGTAGTCCCAACAAAAGAAGAATGGATGCAAAAACTTATGGAATATGCAGAAATGGTGAAACTTACCAGAAAAATAAGAAATCAAGATAAGAAACCTTTTATATATAAAATGGAAATGGTTTATTGAATATTTACAAACAAATTGTAAACAGATAAGAATTTTGGCAAGATCATTGCAATAACCTGCAGTTTTATAAGAGTATATATTTAAAGTAGATGAATAAATGAGTAAGTGAAGTTAATTTGGAATATGCAGAAAATATAAAAAATAAATTTAAGGAACCACAGAAAGAGGGGGAAGGAAGTAGAGTTTCAAAATGTTAAAATGATTGTAAAATTATTGAATTGTATAAAATTGTAAATCATAATTTTTTTAAAAAAAATACACAACCAAACCGAACAATTTCCACATAAATCACAAAAAGATCTGAAATAAAGATTTAAAAATCCAACAGCAACACACCCACCCTCAAATATCACCCCATTGCAGGAATCTGTGTAGCAGCCTTTGTTTTCATAGCTGGAGACAGTCAGGGCTCCAGCCTCCCAGGCCAGGTGGGGAAAGGCCTGCAAGACCGGTCTTCCAGGATTCACAGCCTCTCTTTGCAACACATTAGCATGCTGGCTTGATAATCACTATGAGATGATCTGAGACCTGGATTATGTGCCTTATGTGTCCATCTCAAGCTCAGCAGTCCTTTTCCTTCAGTCCATTTTCCTGCTCCCACGATTCAATCTCTTTGGACCAATTTCAGAGCTAATTGCAACGCTGAGCCGCCAGAGTTGCATGCTCTGACCTCTCTCTCCTGGTGGTTTTGCTGTGGGATCTGCAGGCCCCACCAAGGAATATCTCCGCTCCCTTCATATCACCTTTGCACATGTACATCTACCAAGGGGCAAATGCTAATTAAAAGAATTGGGGTCTATTACTTTCCAAGGTGAGATTGCCTGACCAATTGAACCTAATGGAAGGGAAGCAGTAGCTGGGGATTTGGCATCCTATTAACGCACGTTGTCTACATTAGAGAAAGGAGAGAGAGAAAGAGGCTTGTTGTTCTAATTAGCTGGGGATTCTGCCAGCATTCAGATCAAAATGAAGTTGCATTTCAGATGGGAATGTAAATGTACGGGGTGGAGTTCGTGTAAATTTCACCACTTGTTCAGACATTTATTATTATGAGGACAGCCTTTTAATGTCGCTGCATTCCTTCAAAAGATTGTGTAACGACACACTCAGGGTTGCATCCAAGGTTGGCTGCATTCGTACAACAGTTTATTCCATTTCCATAGTACAGCTGAGCTTTCACGCGATGCAAAAGACACTTCCAGAAACCTAGCAGAATCTAATGAAAGTTCAGCATTCATTTCTGCATTAATTGCTTCCAGAAAACAATCATTTCGCGACCCCCTTAATCCCAAAAACTGGTGGGAGTAAAGTGACAAAATTTGGGATGGCATGCAGTTGTTTTCTGATGTTTTCATGGGGGAATCAAGGGGGAACCAAAAAAACTCATGTGTGGAAAGGGCAGGGGAGTCGTAACATTGTCCAGTACCGTTCAATGTTGTACCACACCATGCCCACTGGTGTGGACGAAATTAAGCATGACCTGATGGTATATTGGTCAAAAAGCCGCAGTCCCACAATGCAAGAAAAAAGGAACAGAACAGAAGTCCCAATGTTATGATCAGGGAAACTAACACAGTATTTCCTACCTCTGAATTCATATTTGGTCCTATTCAGGCTAGACCCATTAAAATTAACTGACATGACTAACTCAGATCCCTTAATTTCACTGAGTATAATCTGAAGAGGACTTATATATAAATAGCACTGCCCAGAATTCATATATACTCCTTAAGCAGCCTTCCTCAACATGCCTCCATCTGTTTTGGACTCCAGCTTCCATCAACCCTGACCATTGGCTTTGTTGGCTGTTGATGATGGAAGCTTGTGTTCAACAACATCCGCAGTATACCTGTTTAGGGAAGGCTATTCTAGACTAGTAAAGTTGTTCTCTGCCCGCAGTCAGAGGAAGGGCTGAACCTTGGTGGTAGAGTATCTGCTTTGCATGCAAAATGGCACCTCCATCAGCCACCACTGCCCTCACAGAGAGAAGCTCCATGGACCTCTTCTCTGCTCACAATGGATGGGCAGGTGAGTGTCCAGTCTTGGCATCCAGTGGAATGTGTGCATGTTTAAGGAGGCATGTTCAATAGTGGGTCCAACAGTCAAGAAGGCGGTTTCTGCATGTGCTGTAGAGGGAAGTGAGAGGAAGATGGAGCTTGTCAACCTGGGAAGGTAGCTTATCTAGGAGAAGGAAAACTCTGACCCTAAATCTCTGCTGCCTTGCAGGATTGCTTTGGGTTAGGCTAAGGAGTAAACCCTACACAAATCCAGAGTGGAGTCCCTAAGGTGGTTGGGTTGCACCTTATATGCCTCCTTCCAGCCACTACTGCAGCCAAACTGGTGCCAAACATATTGTTCTGTTTTGCTTTGGACCACACCAGCGAGGCTGAGAAGGGGGTTCTTGTCATCTGGGCAGCCCAAGATCTCCATACACACTGCTCAGGTTTTCACCCTGGGGAGGCCACTTCAGTGCTACTAATGCAAGAGTTTGATTTTGTGGGAATGTTAGGGATGTGGATTGGATATATTATTAGATAGATCCTATCCAAGCTTGTGTTAGCAAGCTTCCAATATCAGCAGAGTGACATTCCCCTTTTGTGCGCAGCAAAGCGTGTGCGTTCGGGTTTGCTAAAACCTGTACAATATTATACTTCCTGGCAACGTCCCCTTTTTGTCCCTCTTAAAAGAAATACACAACACAATAGTATTATAAAATAAGATAGAGTTTACTTACAGTTTCATCCTGAGTTAACAGCATAATCTCAGAAAGGCAGGCTTACATAGAAAAGTTACAGATAGATACATGTGGAGACTACTTAGTAAAGTAAGGCTCCATCTGGTCTCTCTCTTGGCAGCAGGCCAAGAGGGAGAACCATCCTAACTGGAGATTCTCTGGAGATGTGTTCCCGTTGAAGGAGAAATGGCTAAGAGAGAGAATGGCTGCTGGCTGGGAGCATCTATCTGCCAGCTAATCCATCTCATCTGCATATCTGGAGGAACAGGAAGCTGAACTTAGTCAGGTGTCCCTCCAGGTGAGTTCCTGTTAGTGGACACTCTAGGAACTGTTGTGACTTGTCTGCCCCAGTGTTCCATCCCACAGATTTCACCCCCAGAGGAACACTCCATTGCCTCTTCTGACAAAACGGATGCCAATAACAACAATAGTTCATTGTAGGAGAGATGAAGTCAGTGGAAGCAAGAACTGGCCAACAAGTGCAAACAGTCGATTGCACACTGAGAATTTTTGAGGGGAAGTTCACTGAGACTAGGGCTGGCCTGCTCATGAGGCCAGGTGAGGTGATTGCTTCAGGCGGCAAGATCCACAGGGGCAGTAGATCTCGATGCTGATCTGTCTTCTCTGCTTCTTCCTGATGTAGATCTTCCCTGGTGGGGATGGGGCTGCCATTTCAGGGTCCACCTCAGGTGCCAAAATGTCTTGGGATGGCCCTGACTGAGACCTTTATTGAAAAGCACAGGGATGCCTTTGATATCTGTGCTGAATGAGCCTGTGGCTTCCTCCAAGGGAGAACAGCTTGCATTTTACACCTTTCCACCTTCCTGGCTACAGCACACATGGATTTCCTAGGAGCAGAAGAAGACTTTGGCCCCATGACTGATGCCTGCAAGTTTTCCACCCCCAGTTTTCTCCTCCCGCCCCAGCCGTAATTGAGAAAATCACCAGCAATCAGAGGAAGTCAGCTGTGCTGAGACCATAATGAAAGAGGGCTGGAGCAGCTGTGCTACATCTCTGCACAATTATCCTCCCTCCGCCTCACTAACTAATAACAGTCCCCAAGAAGAATAAGCCTCGCCATGCCTGAAATGCCTCCGGAAAGGGGGTCCGGTTCCCCGCCAGGCCTGCTGCGGAAAGTGGATAGCACTGAAGCAAGAGGCTTTTCTTTCTTCCTTCCATCATCCATAACAGGTGTCAAAATATTGGGGGTGGGGGTGGGGGGGAGGAGGGCCAGCCCATGAGCCAAGGGCACTCATGTGGCAAATAGCAGGAGGGAAAGACTTTCTGAAAGGCGTGGAGGCCAAGGCAGCAATGTAGGCGGAGAGTGGAAGAGGAAAATGGCCATTCCTCCCAAAGCAGAAAAATATCACTGCCTTTCTCTCTGTTCCATTCCTTTATCACAAGGGCTAGCCAGTGGGCCTTTGCCAGGCAATCTCTTTTGCCCTGCACCCCAAAAGGAACACTCCAAAGACAGGAAGGGTTGCAACAAACACCACTGTAATGATGGGTTGTGCATAGGTGTCAGGGGTTCTTGCGACTACGGTACTCCTGAGTAACGACGCTCCGCATGCTTGTCTTTAAACAGTTTTTATTAGTGCAGTCTATTTACAGTGAGACAGGTGTGTAAAACATGTCTGCTCATTCCGATGCAGAATCCGGCACTGCCCCCCCCCCACGTGATCTTCTCCAACATAGGAGTCTCGGGACATAGGAGTCTCCTCCCTTTCTTTCTCCTGCGTAATTCCGGAACCGGAGGAAAGGGTCTACGCTCCATGCTTTCCTTTCCCCCCTTCTCCTCCTCTCTTTCCTCCATCCTGTGTAGCCGGGGCTCTCCCATGCTGCTGGAGCCCTGGCCCTCTCTCTCCACTTCCTGACTAGCCTCCTCAGAGCCCTCGCTTCCATCACTGCTTGGGGAGGAGCTACTTCTGATGCAAGGGGGAGGTTCTCTGTACTTTCTCCCCCTTACAATAGGTGAAGAACATTTTTTCAGAGCAAGGGCCACATGGGTGAGTGAGTGTGTGTGTGCAGAAATGAGCCCACTGTGCAAAGGTAAACTTCGCATCCTTTTGTCAGAGACTGGGCAGAGGAGGAGGAGTGGTGGAGACTGCCTCCCCATCCTGACCCTTCCCGGGGGGGGGAACAGGAAGACAGTATAGCTTTACAACAGCGGTTTGCAGGAGGTCACAGCTCAGAGGCAGATGAGACGGAAAGTTGGGAAATAATGGGAGAGGAGGAACAGGCAGAGACAGAGCAGCAGCTGGCTGACATGTTGTCACTAGAAAGCATCCCAGACCCTCCATCTCCCAGAACCCAGAGAGCCTTAAAAGTAGGAGAGCAAAGAGCTCAAAGACAGAGGGCACGTAGCAGCACTCGTAGATGAGATGATGAGAATGACAAATGAGGAAGTTGGAGAGATGGGGGTATGTGTGTGGAGATTCACTCAAGACAACGCCATTATCCAAGAGGCTAGGTTCTATAGCCTCTCTCTGTAAAGTTTGACGGTAAGAAACTTTTCCTTGTCTTTATATTTTCCTGGGCAACCAGCCAGAGGCGGCTGACAGCATCCTGACACCATTGCTCTGCCCACTTTTGCCTCTGCCTCCCCACACTCCTGGCACATGACCTCAGGATGATTACCTAGAAGTGTCCCTCAGGTAAAAAAAAACCTTTCCCTCACCACCGCCCCAGGGCTTGCCTGTTCCTCCGTATTTAACTCAGTGGAGCAGTTGGCTATTGTCATGGGCCTTGAGCAGGGAGAATGGAAAAGATGCTTCCTTAAGAAGCTTAATTGCATGCATAGCTGCCAAGTTTTCGCTTTTCTCGTGAGGAAGCCTATTCAGCATAAGGGAAAATCCCTGTAAAAAAGGGATAACTTGGCAGCTATGATTGCATGTAAACAAAAACAACAAAACAAAAACAATTACATTCCATCTTAAATTCCCCCTCTCAGTTCCTTACGCTCTGCCGAGCTGTGACTTCCCTCCCTCCCATCATTTGGCTTTGTTTCTCACTCTTTTCTCGCAGTTCCTTTTTACAAACATGTATAGATTAAATTCATAGGGTTTACTTAAGTCCCACCAGTGTCCTTAAACTTCTACAATTTTTCTCCATATAGTCAATGAATTTACTCCATTCCTTCTGGAACTTTGTCTCTCCCTTGTTTCGGATCCCACATTTCAACTTTGCCAGTTCTGCATAGTCCATCATTTTTGTCTGCCACTCCTCAATCGTTGGTATATCCTGTAATTTCCATTTTTGGGCTAATAAAGTCCTCGCCGCAGTTGTAGCATACGTAAATAGACTCTGATCTCCCTTTGCTATTTCCTCTCCCATTAGTCCCAATAAAAAAGCTTCAGGTTTTTTGGGAAAGGTGTACTTAAACATCTTTTTCAACTCATTGTATATCATTTCCCAAAATCCTTTTACTTTCGAGGTTCCGGTTTCCGCCGGCAGGAATGGCGGACCTGTTTTCCATCCCTCTGACCTTCGTAAGGAATTTGGCGGTTGCTAGGGGAGTAAATGGCAACCCCCTACCCTCTCCGGGGGTTACGGAGAGGGGCCGCTGGCCCGCGATGCCCCCAGACCCACTCCGACTGTTTATGGAGTGGGGGGAGCTTGGGCTGAAAAGCACTTACGAGGGCCAGGACTCCCGGACGCTAATCTGCATGGCGGGGATTTCCATGGTTAAAGAAGATAATTAGGCTTAAATCTATGGACATACTTCAGAAGGAGGGGAAGAAGCGCTGTTTACTGCTGAGAAATTTATGCTGCTGAGGGAGAGGAGTCAAAGGCTGTATTTCATCTGGAAGAAGGATTGATGGGGACGGAGCGATAAGGGAAGTGAGGTTTTTTTTTTCTTCATATGTGTTACCTCGTACCTTCCCAGACGCGATGTCCTGGCTTGTTTGGAGTGAAAGAGAAGCAAAAGACTGTGTGAGTTGAACTTTATAAACTGTTGTTACTGAGCATATTTTTTAAAGATGTGGAGTTGCCGATGAGAAAAGCCCCCCTCTAGTTAGATGGAAGGAGTGCCTGGACGCGTTCGGAGGATTTATAAGCTGTGACGCACTTTGAATTGGAGCAGCGACCGGAAGCTAAGTTCAGCTATAGGGCAAGGAGATCCATTAATTTACCAAGAGTCTATGGTTTGATGTTTGGGTCTTCTGCCTGGAAAAGCTGTAAATTTTACAACAAAGATCGTTAATCTACATGGTTATGAGAGAAAACGAAAGTGATTTGAGCTTTTTAAGATGGCGCTGCTTCGTGTTGACGCAACAGGGAGCTCCAGACCAAGAAGATTTATGGGGAGGCTGGACTGATTAACCCACACAGGAGAAAGAACATTTGTGAAACCTTGTTTGATATTTATCTCAGCAGCTGGGAAACAATCGGTTGAAAATGGAAAACATCTATGTGACTGTAAGGGAAAGATTTGGATTATTATGAACTCGGAGAGACGATTTGAACTTTAGAAAAAAGACGGCAGTGGACGGTTGCGAGGAATCCCCAATTTCTTGAAGCATGGGAACCCAAAAAAATTTTTTTAGATGATTTGGCATAACATTCGGTTTGATTGATATATATGTGTATAATTTGAAATAATGAATGTGATATAATTGGTTTTAATTGGAAAATTAATAAAAATATATTTAAAAAACAAAACAAAATCCTTTTACTTTCTCGCAATGTCCACCACATATGATAAAATTCACCATCATGAGCGTTGATGAGGGGCTGGTGGCTACTTAGCTGCCAGACGCACATGCTTCTGTTTGCTTGGAGGCTGGCGAAAAGCAGTTTGGCAGCTGTGTGGAAGAGAGGAGCTGGTTTCAAAGCTGGCTAGTGAGAAGGAGCCTTGGGGCTGAAGATGCTGCATTGTGCTGTTGTTTTCAGGGGACGTGAGGCTGCATATTTGGAAATAAGGAGCAATTACAACGCACTGATAGGTCTTCTGCATTGTCTCCTCAGAAAGCAACTGACTCCGGACAGCTCTGCCCCAGGAACTGGAAATGTGGGAAGCCACAAAACAGTATATTGTCTCCCAATCAGGAGTTTAATGCTTGTTAGCTTCCTCCTCCATCAATAACAAAAATCCCATTTACTCTAAAGAGATGCATCTCCGGTCTGTATTGGAGGCAGGAAGAAAAGCTTGTAGATGTACATCTGTATCAGCAGCATGAAGCCTGTATAAATCACAGCACTGTTATCAGGGGTAAAATTAGCTCCTGTTACTGACAGCATCTATCACTCATTCCTGCTCTAATCTCTACCATGGGAAAGATTTACAAGCAACTGATGAAAGAGGAAGGCGGGGGAATCAAAGGCATACAGAAGGGAGATGGGGGGGGGCTGGACAGAAAGCAGAGATAACAAAAGTATTTGCTAAGCCAAAAGAAACAAACAAGCAGGGAGGGGGGGGGCGATTACTAGAAAAGAGGGGATCGTTATCACACAAGATTATTTTCTCTTAACCTGTCAGGCCAACTGTCTTTGAAATAACCTGTCAAAAAAGCATTAAATGATCAGATTGAGCTCTCTCCCAATCCTGTGCGTGTGTGTGTGTGCATGGAGAGGGGGTTTGTCCCACGAGATCTCACAAGTGTATTTCTACAAGTTCGCTCCTACGCAATGCTATTATCTAATGTGTACCCCCCACCCCACCCCAAATGCATATATTTAAGAGAATGTTCATACAAATGCATGCATTAGTGAAAATAACATACAAGAATGCATTATGTATGGGGAAACCACCTGCAAAAAAATCTCAGCTGCATGCAAAAAATGCTGGCGAATCTTCAGAAATTTGCTGCAGAAATGTGAGGAACTGAATTCCAGATTGGGGAAATGAGAAACCAAAAATGATGGATTTGTCCATCCTTACCTTCGGTACTTGTTTTTCTGGGAGTACTCAAGGGTACCCAATACCAGCACCTTCCCCTCCACCCCATGTTCAAAGTGTGGCACTTACTGTAACAACTTCAAGGTAAGTAAAGGGTAAAGGGACCCCTGACCATTAGGTCCAGTCGCGACCGACTCTGGGGTTGCGGCGCTCATCTCATGTTATTGGCCAAGGGAGCCGGCGTACAGCTTCCAGGTCATGTGGCCAGCATGACAAAGCCGCTTCTGGCAAACCAGAGCAGCGCACGGAAACGGTGTTTACCTTCCCGCTGTAGCGGTACCTATTTATCTACTTGCACTTTGACGTGCTTTCGAACTGCTAGGTTAGCAGGAGCTGGGACCGAGCAATGGGAGCTCACCCCGTCACAGGGATTCAAACTGCCAACCTTCTGATCGGCAAGCCCTTGGCTCAGTGTTTTAATCCACAGCACCACCTGCGTCCTATTCAAGGTAAGTACTGGCAGCTTTTTTCTTTTTTCCTTTTTTAAAAGCACTGCTTACCTATGCGTAATTATTCAGATGTAAGTCCCTGTAAGTTCAATGTCAAGTGGATCACAGCCAAAATGACAAAGTTTCATGGGTTTATACATGTTTGAACAAGGCACATGCTAGCATTGTAACGCACGAGAGAGAGAGAGAGAGAGAGAGAGAGAGAGAGAGAGAGAGATATGCTGGGTGTATAATGAGATCATGTATGCTAATATCCAGTAATACAATTTTTAGGCAGATATTGCCATTTCAGCATTTCCCCCTTAACATCGTTATTGATAGACTGACTTTGTACGAGTCAGGCAGAGAATAACCTTCAAAGATTCTCTGGGAATGGTATGGAAATTAAGGTGAAACTTGGGCTCATATATCCTCTGCTATGTGTGGTGTTGAAATGCTTCGCTGTCAGGTAGCATATAGATGAGAGGCAAATAGAAGTGAAAATCAAACACATATCTCTCTGGTATATATATATATATTTACTTCTTTATTCCTAATGCCAAAGGAGCTAGCCGTGGTGATTGGCACCCAATGGAACTGGTAGGGCAGAAAAGAGGGAGGCCACCAGTAGGGGGAGCCAGAGCCAATGACAGAGGGAACCAACTAATTTCAAGTTTTATCCTCCTGCTCCCTGCTGAGTTCTAAAAGAAGCGATGGGAGGACTAAGGAGGAGGAAGCTGGCAGCCCAGGCCCACTCCCCGGACTGGTTTAAAGTGAGAAGGAAAGCGAGTGAAGGCTGTAGAAGAGTAGACAGAGGCTGGTGGGGCTGGACCCCAGTTACGCAAATAAACCAGCCTTCACTGGGAAGCTAGCACTACAGATGAGAAGGAAATGGAACAAGTACTGTAAATGTAAATTAATAGGCAGGTTACAGATGCAATCCGCTCAAAATGGAGCGCTTCAACATGCATCAGGAAGGAATGTCTTGGCCCACCCTACTCTGCTAGTTTTCTACTTTGGATTATTTTAATGGAATATATTAAAATTTAAGTAAATTAAATATGATTTAAACATGAGATACACCACACATTCTGCTGCATGTGATTAGTGGCTGTTGGCATGCCAGTCTCAGTTGCCACGGGAATACAGTTGTACCTTGGAAGCCAAATGCCTTGTGAGTCGAATGCTTTGGCTCCCGAACGCCACAGACCCAGAAGTGAGTGTTCCAGTTTGCAAACATTCTTTGGAAGCCGAACATCCGGCGCGGCTTCCGCAGCTTCCGATTGCCTGCAGGAAGCTCCTGCAGCCAATCGGAAGCTGCGCCAGGGTTGCTGAACGTTTTGGAAGTCGAATGGACTTCCGGAACGGATTCTGTTTGGCTTCCAAGGTACGACTGTATAGGAAGCTGCCATATACCGAGTCAGACCTGGACGTTCTGCATGCAAGGCAGATATTCTACCACTGAGGTATAGTGGCAGTCCCTTATTCTGTACACACTAGCATTTATCTGTGTGCAGAATTACATTGAAACAAGGCAGTGGATCCTGACATTCTCCTAGCCCAGCACACAGGCTGCCCTCGTAAAGAGGGGCAGACCAAAAGGTGCACATTACTCTGCCCCCATCACAACTTGATTGTCCTAAGCCAACCTTCCCCAATCTGGTCTTTTGGACTCTTACCTCCATCAGCCCCAATTAGTGTGGCTAATAATAATAATAATAATAATAATAATAATAATAATAATAATAATTTATTATTTGTACCCCACCCATCTGACTGGGTTGCCCCAGCCACTCTGGGCAGCTTTCAGCATATATGAAAACATAGTAAAGCATTAAACCTTAAAAAGCTTCCCTATACAGGGCTAATGGCCAGGGATGATGGGAATTGGAGTCCAGGACATTGGGAGGGTACCGGGTTGGGAAAAGTTGGCATTTCTGGAGCTCCAAGCAGGATTTACAGTGAGCTACACGCAGATCACACTCTCGGTTAATCAAAGCTCATAAACAGCTCTGATTGTGCAGATAGCTCGCCTTCAGCGGCCCTGACTTTTGTTGGAGGGCTCTGTGTTAATTCGAGAAGCTATTCATCAGGCACAGGAGCAGGATTGCAGGAAGATTGATATTTGCCAAAAGTGGTTTGGAAATTTCTAAATGGAGCAGGCAGCATGGAGAGAGCCAAGATGGATCTCTCTGTTAGAAAGGGCTGTGTGCGTAGGCTCAGTGCCCACACCTCGGTAATGGATGACTGATGTACTCATGGTACGGCAGTGACAATCAGAGAGTTAAGCTATGTGTCTCTTCTTTCCTATGTTTGTTTAAGGATACAGATTCACACAAGAATGTGGTTTTAATGGTCAATTGAAATTTTGCATGGATAGACTACATTTTGATTACAGCTGAGCTGAAGTGTTGACCTGCAGAAATATTGGGGCAAATTTGGGGCTTTGTGGGAGGTGAAATACCCTCCCCCCCAAAAAAAACAAAAGTGCAACTGTAAGAGCTATACACACACATACCAATCTGAAGGATTTTTTTGGCATAGCATAAGTGTTGGTGCTGACCTTTAAAGCCCTAAACTGCCTTAGCCCAGTATACCTATAGGAGCATCTCCACCCCCATTGGTCAGCCTGGACACTGAAGTCCAGCGCCGAGGGCCTTCTGGCGGTTCCCTCCCTGCGAGAAGCAAAGCTACAGGGAACCAGGCAGAGGGACTTCTCGGTAGTGGCACTCGCCCTGTGGAACGCCCTCCCATCAGATGTCAAGGAAATAAACAACTATCTGACTTTTAGAAGACATCTGAAGGCAGCCCTGTTTAGGGAAGTTCCTAATGTTTGGTATTTTATCATGTTTTTAATATCCTGTTGGGCGCTGCCCAGAGTAGCTGGGGAAACCCAGCCAGATGGGCAGGTTATAAATAATAACAGGGCAGTGGGTTCCTCTTACTGTGACACTTAGGTCTAAATTCCCCCCCCCTCTCTTCCTATAGAAGTCCCCTCTTGAATGGCAAACTATTCTATTCCCCATAGCAGATCAGAGTATCTCCAGTAAATCAATTCTTGGTCCTCCTGTTTTCAGAGGCAAAATTTCCATTTGCTTTGGCTGAGGAATGTCCCAACCCGCACAACAGGTTTCTTTTCAAAATGCTTTAGTTCCACAGGACTAGAAAATATAAATGAAAACGGATTAATATCTAGGGGGCCTATGGTGGCTTAAATTCAGCAGGAAGGGCCAAAAAAAAAATTACAAATGTACACCAGAAGTGGGGAAGATCCAACCTACGAGCCCTTCCTCATCTTAGCCTGTGGGGTCAGGGGAGATAGTTTTGTCAGCTGGATCCAGTCTCCTATTTTTATTTTATTTTATTTAAATATATATATTACTGGCTTGTCAAATGGGCAAACACACAACATCTGCTGGGAAAATGGTGGGAGATTGTTGACTCACTGAGGAGGAAAGGAGCATTTATATTGAGCTCAACATTTTCACACTTTGGAGTTCAATTCATTTAGTTGTTTGTTTATTTTGTATCTCATGCTCACAGTGGCTTGCATCAGTTTTTTTTAAAAAAAATATATTAATTCTATCCCCTAGGGGCTCACAGTCTAAGGAACGTAAATGGATTCAGAGGATTCAAATAGACCAAACAAAATCAGAAAATGACATTGCATTTATTAAATGTCATTTAATAAACAAAGAGTAAACAAAAGATCTATTTTAAAAAAATCCTAAACACCTATACTGCACTGTAAATAACCTGCCCAAATAGTTATCACAAGGGGTTGTGTTTTTATATTCAAATAGTTATCCCGACAACAGTACCTTTTGAAGGCAACCACCAGCTGAATGTCTTATTATTAATTCAGTTTATTAATCACTGCCTATGGATTATCTCAAAGCAATTTCACAATACAATGAAAGCACATATAACACAACTGAAGCTATAGAAACAGTTTACACAATAGCATACACAGAAACATTAAAAAAACCCATTCCATGTCTAGAAACACTTAAAATTATTGCACATATAAAAATTATTGCAAATCCAACATAAACACTGTCTGGGATAAGAATCTACACTTAGAAATCTTTTTGAAATCGGAAAGTCTTTAACAGACACTATGAGGACAGCAGGTGTGGTGCCCATCTGATATGTAATGTCACAGTTCCAAAGGTAGGTGTCGCTACACCAAAGACCTGATTCCAACACCTGTATTTGTTAAAGAGGTGGGAACCAAGCTCAGTCTCAAGTGATCAAAGAAATGCCAACAAAGAGAGTGTGTACCTGCACATGGTGCTCTGTAAAAGGTCTCTGCTGTTCATGTGCAAACGCAGATCAGGGAGGCCTAGTGCAGTTCCTCTTCTTTTTTAACAGCTTGGCAAGGGGGAGGGATTTTGTGCAAAGAAGCAGCAAGGAGGAGGCATGCTTTTCCTGCTGAAAACACACCCAAATGTCTTCCCACAACACCATTTTAATTATATATTGTTGAAGTTTTAGCTAGGTCACAGGTGCTGAATTTTTTCACTCCTCCATTGCCTCTGTTATGCCTAGGGATGGGAGAATCTGCCGGTTTTGATTTTGTTCAATTTCTCATTTTTTCCACTCAGTTCTCCCCATTTCCATGTCAGTTTGTCATATATATTTTTAAGTCCTCATGAAAATTCAGCAGTATATTAACAATAATTTATAACCCATCTGGTGGGGTTCCCCCAGCCACTCTGAGAGGCTCCCAACCGAATATTAAAAACATAATACAGCATTATTGCAAATTTCTTCCAAAACTCAATTGGCCCACTGCACGCATCTTTACAAACTGATTTCCCCTTGCATAATGTGTTTTTGTGTACTATTTATATGCACACTTTACCCTAGTATATGTGTTTTTGTACACATCACTTGGCTGGAGAACTGCATCGCAAAATTCGGGGAAATGCAAATTTGGAAGGATGGCTGTATTTTTTGTTCCTGCATTGTTTCAGAAAGTGTGGATTAGGTAGGTTCCCCTTAAAATGAGAACTGAATCTAATTCCCCGCCCCCAATCCCTAGCTATGCCTAACTGTGTGATAAATGGATCAGGTGCTGCAGATTCTCTCCCTTGGCTGGCTCTCTTGCCTCTGTCATTTCTCTTCTCCCCAGCCTGCCACAGGCTCCCCAGCCTGTTTGGAAAGGAAATAATTGGTGATGCAGAAACAGTGACGGGTGCTGCCCTCTCAGCAGATGAGTGCTTCGTCTATTGTTTCCAGAGGCTTCGTAAACAAAGCCATTAAAAAAAAAAAATCTCATTGGGGTAAGCTCTGGTGGACCTAGCAAGGCAATCAACATAACTTCTTTAATGACCCTCATTTTGTCGGAATTAAATCAAACCTACTGAATAGTTATGCTTCACCAAAGAAATACACTTGGCTCTGTGGTCGCCTTCTCCTTCTCCTGGATGCATGGCAACAGGGCCCCAGGTCGTGATCACAGCACAGGAATAAGGAACCAGCTTTAAGAAACCACTAAATACTGTACTAATTGGGTTCAACCCATATGTGAGAGAAGGAAGAGCAGATTGCTGGACTCAGAGGACTAATTTTGACTCAGGGAATAAGCTGTACCAGTCTGTAAATGGGAGGCACGAATATGACTGAGTGCATCTCCAATGCTAAAATAACCTTCGCCTGCTCCCTGATCCTTTTAAAAGTAAATATCCGTCTGTGAGACCTGCAACCTTAGCAAACATGGGACCAGGATAGGTAAAGGTAAAGGGACCCCTGACCATTAGGTCCAGTGGTGACCGACTCTGGGGTTGCGCGCTCATCTCGCATTATTGGCCGAGGGAGCCGGCGTATAGCTTCCAGGTCATGTGGCCAGCATGACAAAGCCACTTCTGGCAAACCAGAGCAGCACACGAAAACGCCGTTTACCTTCCCGCTGTAGCGGTTCCTATTTATCTACTTGCATTTTGACGTGCTTTCGAACTGCTAGGTTGGCAGGAGCTGGGACCAAGCAACGGGAGCTCACCCCGTCACAGGAATTCGAACCACTGACCTTCTGATCAGCAAGCCCTAGGCTCAGTGGTTTAACCCACAGCGCCACCTGGGTCCCTGGATATCCTGGGGACCAGGATAGTTGGAGGCAATTACACTTCTATAAATCTACCCACCATCCTGAAGTTTTAATTCCTGCTGGAAACACTGATACGTTTGGGGGGGAGGGGTTTCCCACCATGGGCAAAATCACAAGGACTTAGACATCATGAGAATCTCCATTAACAGTTATTCAACAAAGAGGTAAACCAGGGGGAAGCTCCTGCTCCTAGTTCATCCTTGATATTTCAGCAACCACTGCCAAGAGCAAGACGATGGTTCTCCATCTGTTCCTGCCTCCTCCAAGTGGATGGAGCTCATCATTTATCTACCTTGAAGTGCCCATCTGCCTTCACCTTTAAAAAGATGTGGGAGATGCAGTCACAGAGGGTTCAGAAGGAGTGTACACACAACATGTTGAATGAGTGTACAATCGGTGTACACAAAATAGTAAAGCTCTACACTCATGTAGTTATTCACATGTAACATGTGTGCAGCCTGTGTAGGTCTCTACACAAATCGTAAGGCTGTACATTCATACTTGTGACATTTAACAGGTGTAGTGTGTGTATCTGTGTACACAATAGTGGAACTGTACCAAGTCAACAAGTGCACACTCTTTCACACAAAGACTTAGACATGTGCAGAGACTGCTTGCAATTATGTTCAGGGTAGATGTGGATCTCTGCTTACAGCTGTCACAAAAAGGGGCTTTTTAATTATTACCCAGCAGCAGAATCCAGAGAATTTCTTTTGCCTCAAAGTAGTCAGACCAGTGACAATATAACCTCCTGTCAGGGAAAAAAAAGTCAAGGAGGAAGAATATTTTCTTTTATAAAATAAATTAAACTTTCTCTCCATATTTTCTTTGTGATGAATGGAGACAGTTCAACTGGCAGCATTTTCCTAAGAGTTGAAAAATTAGACAGAAAAGCTCCGGAGACACAATTTGGTCATCGATCATCCTCTTTTCTCCCCTTCATCTTGAGAGAAGTCATCTAATAGCGACATCCTTGACTAAGATTTAAACAACAGTCATTCCATCAGAGATGGAGAGACCTGACTAGCTTCCTTAAAAAGTATGGGGACACACACACACACACACACACACACACACACACACACACACATTTAGGATTCTGGCTTTCAGTCATCAACGGACATGTTTTGAAAAAGAGGGGGCAATATTTTTCCCCCATAAGGTGAACTTCAATAACTTCCACATATTTTGGGATGACAACTTCCATCTTCCCTAAGATAGGAAAGATGAGAAACCAACTTTAGAAAGTTTGCCCATCCTTTGGTGGTAGAATTGGTTAATGTAGTAGCCACCATGTGCAAGGAAGGGAACCTCAGGTCCTGGGGGCTGAATTTGACACTCCAGTCTTCTCCATCATCCCCTCAGAATTATTCCCTTCTCGGAAACTCTGTGAGCTCCATCTGCCAGTGGTGCACAGGGCCAGAGCCAACAGTGGCCAGAGCAATCAATGTGAATGTTATCTTTGGAGATAAAATAAAAAAAAATCCTTCAGTAGCACCTTAAAGACCAACTAAGTTTTTATTTTGGTATGAGCTTTCGTGTGCATGCACACTCCTTCAGATACACTTGAAACAGAAGCCAGTCCCTTATGTATATACAGAGGGTGGGGGGTGGGGGGAATGGGTGATGGGCTGATGGGAGTGGTAAACCTGTAGATGGCTGTTAACGACTGCTGATGACTGCAATTGGTCCTGCAGGGAAAAAGCAAGGGCTGAGGCGCTAAAGAAAGCTTGATCATGCATAATGAGATAAGAATCCAATGTCTTTATTCATCCCAGCGGGCTCCATGGTTTTAAGCTTGGTAATGAGTTCCAATTCAGCAACTTCTCTTTTCAGTCTGTTCCTGAAATTTTTCTGTAATAAAACAGCTGCTTTGAGATCTTGTACAGAATGTCCTGGGAGATCTTTGGAGATGTCATGCTCCCCATGGAGACTTCTCAACAGGGAAGCAGGAGGACTTGGTGGCAGAGCCACTTGATGTGACTTTAAGAAAAAAAACTCTGGGGAGGTGGCATACTCCCCAATACTCTGGAGCGTCTTTCTTGTGGCCCTCTCTGGCTGGCATGTCCCTTCAGTCCAGAGTGCCAGTAATATGCGACCCTTTCCTCATGAAAAGAGCACACAAGTCTTCTAGCATGATCCAGTAAGAAGAACGGCTCATCTGTAGTTCTAAAGTACTTTATTTACAGTCTATATACAGAGACTCCATAATCACGTCTGTGTTCTCCGAACAAGAGTACAGAACTGGGACACAGCAGAAGTGAAACTAACACATACAATAACAACCCCTAGGTGGAAGAGATAAGACAGACTTCCGTTCTCACACTCTCTCAGACACTCATGTGATTTACGCCAAACCTAATAGTCCTTGCTGTAGCAGGTAAGGATAGATAAAATCCCAACAGCGACTCCAACACCACTCTCCGTCAGTGAAGGGCACACTCCACCTCCAGGGAGACACCAGATTGGATAGTGAGCCAGACATGTCAATGTCTTAGACTACAACCAACCATGTACCTTAGAACTCTGTCATGGCGGCACAGCCTTGACCTTATGGAAAGATAACCTGTAACCTTGCTCAACATCTCAAAGGCTGATCATGTGCCTGTGTGGGAATGTTAGGGATGTGGATTAGGATATATTATTAGATAGATCGTATCCAAGCTTGTGTTATCAAGCTTCCAGTATCAGCAGAGTGACATACTAAGTGGAGACTACTTAGTAAAGTAAGGCTCCATTTGGTCTCTCTCTTGGCAGGAAGCCGAGAGAGACTCTAACGCCAAGATGTTGCTTCTCTGAAGTGTGTGGTCCAAGAGAGGGAAATGGCTACTGGCCAGTGAATTTATCTGCCACCTTTCCCATCTCATTTGCATGTGTGGAGGAACAGGAAACTGACCTGGTCAGGTGTTCCGCCATGTGGTCCTCCATGTGGACACTCTGTGAACTGTTGTGACTTGTCTGCCCCAGTATTCCATCCCACGGCCTGTTCAAAAAAAGATAACAAGATGACAGTGTAAGTATGCAGCACTGGTAGGGACTGGCAGAGCTCTGAGGGTTGTGTGGCAGAGGTGGGGGGTGCAGATGATGATCCAGGAGAAAGTCTTGGCAATGTATAGGGTTTTGTACTGTTGGGATATCCAGATAGAGCGGTGAAGTCCAACATTTCCTGTTTGCCAGACTGGACACACAGAGGAATGCGGCTCCAACAAGGGAGTACTTCCTATCAAACCTATGGGAGCCACACACACACCCCTGGGTGCAACCAGGTAGATGGACGTGACCTAAGTAAAAGGCTGGGCATGTTGCCATTTCTCCTCTTGGCTCTCTTGAACTTCTCTCTTCTGCTGTTCATATGCTTCCTGCACATGGCTCATCCATAACATCAGGCCCATGTTGTAAGTCTGAGGCTTAGCTCAGACTTCTCCTCAATCTAATCTACAAAATGTGCCTGTTGCTGCAGCTTAAGCCTGCCTTCCGATTGCTACTGAATGTGAACTAACTGTGAGTAAACTTTATTCTTATTTTTAGAGGACTTTTGTGTTGTTATTGTTTGAAGAGGGAAATAAGGAAGAATCCAGGCTGCGCTAAGACATTCTGGATTGCTTCATCAGGGACAGCTACATTAGTCAAAAAGCAGCGTTTTGAATGCGTTATAAACATGCAACACCAGATGGCACCAGAGAGTAAAAAAAACAAACTATGCTATTTTCCATAGCATTTTTTTCTTTCGTTATAATGACTTAATTTCTGACATATTTATAGCATTTCTTTTTCCTGTGTGTAGATCCACCCCCAAAGGTTGAAACAGCTATCAACAGCTTCCTATTTGCTGCAAAGGAATGTACTCTGCTCTACGCCCACTAACGTGAGTCAGGAAAAATAATATCTAACTAATATATCCTCTCCTGCCTTCCATATACATTCCTGCATGTACTACGTGGAAGGCAGGAGCCAGAGCTGGAGGAAGGGGAAGAGTCAGAGCAGTCAAAGATGGGGGAAGAAGCTGCAGATAAATGAGAAGTGGAGGAAGAGGCTGTTTCTGAAAATGAAGGCTGGTAGAATCCCTTCCATCCCCTTTCCCGGGAAGGTCTTGAAGAGGTAGACACAGTAGCAACTTCCTTGCAGGAGAAGTCACAGATGGCTTGCACACACCCCATCAGGCAAGGATACTTAAGATCGGGTGGAGCCGTTGTGACACTGTGGTTCCAGCAGTCCAGCACACAGCAAAAGCTTGGGAAGGGGATGCCAGCTATTTAACCACCAGAAGTGTGTGTGTGTGTGTGTGTGTGTGTGTGTGTGTGTGTGTGTGTGTGTGTGCTGGGCATCTTAGGAGCTACTATAAGTGTGTGCTTTGTCAATAAAGAATTAAACTAGCTGCTTTTGTCCTCATTGGGCTGGTTGTGCTTAGGACAAGCCACCAGACAGCGATCAGCTTCTAATGCAATTAAAAAACCCTTGCCAAGTGAGTCAATAAGAGCACTTCGTCAGCCCATAATAACTCTGGAGGGTATAAGAGGAGCCTGCCACTGTAATGCCTTTAATTGTCTTTAATGTTTCATTAAACACAATTAGATGCAAAACGTCAACTGCGCCATTTGTTGTGGCTTTAATTACGCAAAGGGCAAGATATAAGGAGATTTGATTAACCCCCGTGTTTGTTGAACACTTAGGGGAGATACCCCCTGTTAAAACAAGGTTTTTTGGCGGCTGGGGAAAATGACACAGGCAGTGTCATCAATTTGCTAACGATTTCATGGTTTCCCCACTTTTCAAGAGGTGGAAACCCGGACAAACTTGTAGCACCCAAAACCCCTCACTGAGGTTCACTGCCCTCATTTTGTGATGGCTCCTTTTCTTACAGATATACTGGGGTGGGGTGGGGGGGTTTCATGCATCCACCTAACTACCTGGAATAGATCCCATGGAATCAATGTGCCAGGCTAGCAGGTTCATTCATTTTGATGGGTCCACTCTGAGTAGGACTTAGTTGGCCATGGCCTTAGGTGTTGGCTTCCAGATGTTGCAGACATCTGGCTCCCTCATCACCCCTGACCATTGGCCATGCTGGTTGTGGCAGATGGGAGTTGGAGTCCAGAAACATCAGGAGGGCACCATACTGACTGCCCAGAGCTGCAGGGTGTGTGTGAATTGGGAGGCTGCATACTTCAATTATGCATTAGTCCCTAGGGACAGACAAATCAGTCTACTTCCATGCCTTGTCAATTTTTATAATATTCCCATCCTGTTTCTGCATTAATCTGCTCATTTTAAATAAATAAATGCAATTACACTGTTTAAAAATTAAATGCAATTAAAAAATAACAAATGTAATTAAAACTAAATACATACAAATGTCCTTTAAAAAAAATTAAGCGTGAGCTTCCATTAGCAGAGGCATTACATATTTTTCTTCCAAAATATTAATTCCTTCATATATTTCAGTATATTTTATTTGAGCTGGAAATTGTGGCAGAACATTTGGGAAGAGTAAAAGCTGGTGGGCAACCAACTTCCAACCCACACTGTAGTCTACAGGCGATGCATTCCTTGGGGGGCAGATCTGCTGCTCCTGTGAATCCTGCCACCCGAGGCAGTTGCCTCAGCTAATGTCATGGGTGGGCCAGCCCTGCAGTTGCACTCAGGTCCTGCTTGTGGAATCCCCACCGGCTGGCCACTGTCAAAACCAAGATGCTGGGCCAGATGGGCCTTTGGGCTAACCCAGCAGGGTTCTTATGTTCTTAAAAGGATTTGACAAATTCAAGTAGCTATCAGTGGGTGGCGCTGCGGTGTACACCACTGAGCCTCTTGGGCTTGCCAATCAGAAGGTTGGCAGTTCAAATCCCCACGATGAGGTGAGCTCCCAGTGCTCTGTCCCAGCTCCTGCCAACCTAGCAGTTCGAAAGCATACCAGTGCAAGTAGATAAATAGGTACCACTGCAGTGGGAAGGTAATCAGGGTTTCTGTGTGCTCTGGTTTCTGTCACAATGTTCCATTGTGCCAGAAGCAGTTTAGTCATGACCCAGAAAGTTGTCTGTGGACAAACGCTAGCTCCCTTGGCCTGAAAGCGAGATGAGCGCCACAACCCCATAGTCGCCTTTGGCTGGACTTAACCGTCCAGGGGTCCTTTAGCTTTACTAGCCATGATGCCTATGTTTTACATCCACTACCTCAGAGGCAAGCATGCCCCTGAAAATGGATATTGGAAGATTCGGGAGAGAGATAAATGGCTACTAGTAACCATGTCTCCACTGCCTGATGAACTTTGCCTCATGGGTGGGCAGAGCACAGTTGTGCTCATGCTGTGCTTGTGAGCTTCCCATTAGAGCATCTTGTAGGCCACTGTAAGAACAGGATGCTGGACTAGATGGGCTATTGACCTGATCCACCAGGCTCTTTTTATGTTCATTAAGGGACGTGCTCTCATTGGCATAGACAAGATTTCCTCCATTCAGTGCTGGTGGGAGTCAGTGACCTTTGAGGTCTCTTACAGTTCTGTGATTCTTCCATTCTCCAGGACATGTGGGGCAGGGATTCCACGGACCAGAAGGACCTATATACTGCATGCCTCTGTGTAAATTGATTTCCAGACACTGGCTTTGATGCCTGGCAGTTGCTGCTCTTGTTCCTTCTCACCAAACAATTCTTGCCACCCACTTCTTGCTCACTTGCTGGGAACAGTGCCAGGCAGGCAAGCAAGGAAGTAGGTGTTCCTCCTCTTGACTGTCATTGCTTGCTTGCTCACTTTCCCTGGCTCAGAGGAAAATGGTAGGCTAGAGAGAAAGCAACAGTGGTGAGAATCAACAGGAGTGTGAGCAGGGAAAAGGGAGAGATTCATTTAGTTCATCATTTAAGGTGAAAGTTCCAAAGTCACATTTAACCGATGCACACCCAGCTCTCCTTTGAAATCTGCACTTCTCCAGATCCTGTGATTGCAGATCTCCAACCCCCAAAATTGGATAGATTAGTGAAAACCACATACAAAAGTGTATTATTTCAAGGAGAAATTGCCTGCAAATATGCATATACTTGGCAAAATTGTGTCCTAAAACATTACACATGCACACACACAATATACCAGTACAGTATTTATTCACTTGCCCCCTCTGAGCTTGACATATTTGGTTTCCCCTATCTCCCCAGAACCATCATGTTGTCATACACACTGGACTAAACATGGGGTGCGGGGAGGGGAAAGCGCATGGCAGGAAGTGCACCTGGCTGAGTCTGAGTCTGCCTATCAGCAATGTGGCTCTGTGGTCTTAACCCCTTCACATGCTAACTTGCAAAAAATATGCATTGTTAAATTTGCTGGGAAATCTCCCACAGAACTTCACTCACTCCTTCTTCCCTGGTGAGGAAGGGGCATTATTTCATGGTTCACCTCAGGTGCCAAAGTACCTTGGGCAGGGCCCTGCCTTCTCTGCCCATTGCTCATTATTCAGTTGAGACTGGTACCCATTGGGACTGGAGGGGCACATTCCAGGGAGCCCAAACAGCAGGCAAGGAAACAGCCAATGATAGGCAGAGCCAGCAAATTCTGGTTTTGTCCCCATCCTCCTAGCAACACTACGGCTGAGGAGGAAGCCGACACCCAGTGGTAGCTCCTGGACTGATTCTAAGTAAGGAGGGAGTCTGATGGGGAGGTTGGCTGTGGGCAGATTGAGACTTACTTGCCTCACTTGCCCTAAATGACTAGTCTCTACTGCTCATATCCTCCTTCTCCAACTCCTGCATTTAGCCTCTTTGGGTTTCCATCCCTTTCCCCCAGCAAGAGTGTTTTATATTCCCGAGTAGCAACGTTAAAGAATCTACCCTAACTCAAAGTGACAAGAGTGTCTGTGCAGGCTGGGGACTCCGTGGTATTATTGAATGTGCACCTCAGAGCTATTTGGGGAGGGAGGAAGGAAAAAAACTCACCAGGGAAACATATCTTAATTTGTCTCCTTTCCAATTACATCATCAGTCTTTCAACATTCTGTTTTCCCAGAGATAACGCTCTAAATAGTTCCATTAAAGCAGATGGGTGTGGGATTTATCTCCGCCCCCCTCGGTGACTCCTGTCACCATCCCTACTGTTCTATTGATTTTCCAAGAAATGAACTGCAGTATAAGCAGAACGCAGTAATCCAGGCAAAGATGGAAGGTGACTCCACACATTATGCAGCTGCAGACCTGTTTCCTGCAGCCACAAGGATGTTTGGCAAGGAGGGGCAGCCAATCCCAGTGGAGTCTAACAGGGCACTGCCCCATCAACCTCAGCCTGCCCTCAGCCATCCAGAGGGTGGCACTGCCTGTGGGCTTCCTCCTCCTTGGTCTCAAGGTTGCCCTTGCAGAACTCGGCAAGCAGGAGGGTGGAGACAAAACTCGAATGTGTTGGCTCTGCCTGTCATTGGCTGTGGCCCTGCATCACGGCTCCACCTACCATTGGCTTTCTTGCCTTCCATCTTTGGCTGTCATTGGCTCTGGCTCCACTTACTGTCGGCCTCCCTGCCTTCCACCCCAATGGACATCAATCGCCACTGGCCAATCCTTTGGAGCATTTCACACATTGCATTGCAACAAACCAATGCTTCCCATTAAGTGTGTTGTCAACTAGAGATAGAGGAGGAATTGGTTTGGTTCGCATTTCAATGTGAACCAGCCTAATTCATTGGTTTCTGGACTGACTTACAGATTGGAAAGCAGTTATTCCTTTTGCTGAGCAGTTCAGCCCCCACCCAAATGTGCGGAAAATGAATATTTTGTGGGGAAATGCATACATAAGTGTGTGTTTAAGGGGGAAATGCATTGAAGAAGCATAAGCAATTCATATTTTAGGAGGAGAATGCATACAGAATTCATATAATGTGCTTACCTTAAGGGAAAGTGCATACAATTTAAATGTAATATTTTTGTGCCTTTTAAAAAAAATCCACCAGAAAAAGAGGGATGGAATGAGCATGTGCAAAATTGACCTGGAATGAAAACAGACTGCTCTGCCCATCCTTACTCTCAACAAGGAGCTGTTGTCAAGCATTTACTCCTAAATGAGTGTGCATGATTTGAAACGCAAGTGCCCCCTCCCAATTATGTACCCCATTCATGAGCAGCAAAATTGGAGGGAGGGATCTCACTGAGTAATTCTTCAGAGGGAGGGCAACATTCTCCCATTTCTTTTAGGGGCAGGTTGGGACACTATCACAAACAGGTGGGACTGGGCTGCCAACACAGCAGCTCTCTGAAGATACTGGAACCAGCCATGGGGGCAGGGGGGGTTTAAAGAAAATGAAAGGCACCCCCCACCCCACCCCACCCACCCCAAAACCCTGATAGTGCCGCCCATGGATCTGATCAAAACTCATAGAAGTGATCTCAGGGTAGTGGGTGAAAAATGACTAAAACTACAATCCCACTTACCTGAGAGTAAGCCCCACTGAATTCATTTGGAATTATTTCTGAGTAGACATGAGATTGTACTGAAAATGAACAGTTGATTTGTCAAAACATGGTTTGGACATGTATGCTATTTCAGCATCCGTTCGGCTTGGTTGGTGCTTTCTGAACCTACCATGTGAAGGGCTCTATTTTTGTTCAAGAGGTTATCGCAGAAAGGCCAGCTGGAATATCCTTCAGTAATAAAGCGAATTACTATGGTATTTGACCCGTAAGACCAGAGATATTTTGAGAACCTACAAGATACGCTGTAAACTTAATTTGTCAGGCAGCAGCAGTTGCTAAAGCTAACACTCCTGGTGAACTTAACTTGTGATCAGCCACAGAGGAACACTCAAACACTGTCACAGTTCCCCCACCGTTTATAAAACATACAGGCGTGTTTTATGGACACAAGCTTTTCAAGCATCCTGAGTTAGCTGTTTGACTCACTTGTGCAAAATGTGTTTGTTTTCTCTAGAGAGGAGCAAAGCAGATATGGGTTGCACTGGGAGGAAGGGCAAGAAATAAATTTAAGAAATACATAAAATACGGCAGGATTCTGAAAACATTATTTTAATTTTTGCTGAAATTAGGGAACACGAGGAAATGCTCTAAATTTGGCTTGTGGGTATAGGGCTGAAATTTTTCAGTTTCGGGAATTTGGACAGCCCAGGAACAAAACCTGTGAGTGTGCTCAGAGCAGGATAACCTTTAAAAACCTGTGTGTTCTACTTCAGTTACTTGAGCACAGTCCAGCTAGGACTCCTTGTTATTGAAATGACTCACACCAAAGGCTTTCTAGTCCAGCATTCTGGCCCCACAGTGGACAATCAGATACCTGTGGAAAGCCCACAAGCATGATCCTCATGCTAGTCAATGAGTTGAGTATCAGTTCAATTCATACTTAATTTCACACACACACACACACACACAACAAACCAACTTGCTCAAGCACCTCTACTTCCAGGTGACAGCTGGTGGATGGAGGGGAATCTGGTGGAGGTGGTCCCTCGGCAGAGCAGATGTAGTGGTCCTGCTTCCCTGCTCTCACACTGCTGTTGCCTGATGGAATGCCTGCTGCCTAGTGACAGCTCATGGAAGGAGGAGCCAGATAGAGCTGGTCCTTAGCAAACTAAGTCTAACTAACTCTTCTTTCGATGAAGCCACATGGGGTCCTTCCTTGCTGGATTCTGCCCTACATTCAGGGGCGGCCGAAGGCTGTTTGGTCCCCGGGGTGCCCCCAGGGTGGGGCATTGCCCACGCATGCACGGCATCACCACGCATGATGCATGCGCTGTACGGGGATGCTGCCACCCAGGATCCCATCACTAGAGCAGCGCTGCTGGCAAGCCGCGGAGTGAGGTTTTTAAAAAGCCTCGCTCTGCAGTTTGCTTGCTCACCGGCTCGGCGTGCGCTTTGCTTGTTCCTAGGCGAGGGGTGGTCCAGGGAGCAGGCCCGGCTCTAGGTGCAGTCCCGGTGGAAGCCGTGCTGCGCGCTGTGAGGGCGGGGGCGCTGGAGCGATCTCCACGCCTCAGCGCCAGGGCGCCCGACCTGCTTGAGACGGCCCTGCTAGGGAGGGGCGTCAGTCGCTGCTAATGCCCCTCCCTAGCCCGCCCCTCGCCCAGGAACAAGCACAGCACGCGCCAAGCAACATTGGGGCCTCTCCGTGATTGTGGTCGTGCAGCGGCAGTGGCGGCCGTAAGATAAGATAAGATAAGATAAGATAAGATAAGATAAGATAAGTTATCTTGCGGGAACAACGAAATTACTTGGTTGCTACATCCACTCAGATAGTTGGTGGAGGTGGGGAGGGGGCACTGCCCCCCCCAAGTGGAGCCCGGGGCACCCCGCCCCTATCGCCGCCCTCTTGCTACGCCCCTGCCTACATTGCTGCCACAGTCTCACAGACAGCATGCTTTGTATATCAACACCGTGGTGTTTGCACAGAGCTAGTAGATTGCAAAGGTATAGTGTTCCATTGCAGTCTCTAAACAGACTGAGAAACAGCACATATGTGTCACATAAACTTTGTTTTTGCTTCTTCTGCTGCTGTTGTTGTTTGCTCCTCTGCATATGGAGGAAAACCATCAATCCTCACTCCCTCCTCTCCACCCGATCACAGCTCTTTCAGTAGCCACTAGCCCATCAGTAACAACAGTCAACAGAGCCTCCAAGGAGATCTTGCCACCCAGTTTCTGACAGCCGGTTTATTTTGGAGAGGAATCCATGAGCTTCTTTCCCCTCCACATGCAATCTTGCTTTCTTTCATGAAGTTCTTCCTCTTAGGTTTTTCTCCAGCTTAGAGATAATGGAAGTGCCAAAGCCTGGGGGGAATGGGGAGGGGAGTGAGAAACTGCTTTTAAAAAAATTCGGCACATCAATTAAATAGCTTTTTCTGAACTGCTTTGGTTAGCTGCAAAAATAACATCAGAGGTTATTGGAGGTAATGATGTCAAGTGATTGGCACCCAGAATCAGCTGTTTCAGCAACCTCCTTTGAAGGTGCTCCCTAATGCAGATCCACTCTGACAAGTGCTGACAGAGAGCCTTGCTTGTGAATGAACCATCAGGATTCCCGTTAAGCCCCCAATTGTTCCTCTGCAGCCGTGCCAATGCCTGCCTCACATATGCCTTCAGCTGTGGGGTCTGGAAAGCATGGCGTGTGGGGCCAAATCTGGACCTTTTCTGGATCTCATTGGGCCAAAGGTTCCCACCATCGATGCAGACGACACTGTGCTATCTATTAAATCATGGAATTATAGAGTTGGAAGGGACCATGAGGGTCATCTAGTCCAACACCTGCAATACAGGAATCCTTTGCCCAATGTAGAGCTTGAACCCATGACCCTGAGACTAAGTGTCTCATGCTCTACCAACTGAGCTATCTTTGGATGGTCCAGTGTTCTGATGTGGTACCATGGGTGTGGCCTGGGAAGGGATGTGTTATTGACAATGCAAGAATTGGGACCATGTCAACAAGAATTCAGAATTATTTATTACGGTCGGAGACAAACGGAACTACAATCCCAAAAGCAAAACAAACATTTAAAACAATATACATCAATGGATTTTAAGTTTTAAAATGCGGTAGGCATATAAACACATAAAAAACTTTAAAGACTACCATAGAGAAATGACCCAGAGTCACCCGTGGATCCGAGTTTTGGAATTTTCTTAACTGCAGCTACAGATCTGTGCGCAGAATCTGGCGACCGTCAAGATCGTCTTGTGATCTTTGCCTAACCGAAGCAGATCAAATTTTTGCTTTATGGGGAAGTCAGCAAGCCTCACCAGCAGGGGGTCAATGGTTTCTCTACTCCCCTTGTCATAAAAGGGACATCTAAAAAATATGTGTTCGGAGCTTCTTATATCCCCCAATGGGCAGGCACAAAGTCTCTGGCATATGGGACGTTTTTTAAAGGATCCTTCCAAGACTGGCGAGGGCAGAGCCGAGCTTCTGGCAAGTGTAAAAGTCCTTCTAGCATTTTTGGATACGAGAAAAGAGAGATAAGCTGCTGGTGCAGCTATATATATCTCTATTTCTACAATCCTGTTCTATCTTAGTGTCTATAATTCTTTGCCTAACCGCAGTGAGGCGGTTCCCTCACTGCGAGAAGCAAAGCTACAGGGAACCAGGCAGAGGGCCTTCTCGGTAGTGGCACCCGCCCTGTGGAACGCCCTCCCACCAGATGTCAAAAAGAAAAACAACTACCAGACTTTTAGAAAATACCTAAAGGCAGCCCTGTTTAGGGAAGTTTTTAATCTGTGATATTTGATGTATTTAAATGTTTGTTGGAAGCCGCCCAGAGTGGCAGGGGAAGCCCAGCCAGATGGGCGGAGTATAAATAATAAATTATTGTTGTTATTATTATTACTACTACTACTACTACTACTACTACTACTAACCGTAGCTTTTGCTTGGCCCAAGGCCAGACTTAGAAGGGTTTGAGGGACAAAACCCAGTTTCAGGACTGCTGCCTGCCAGCCTGAACCATGTCAACAAATAACAGAACCTTCAGCAAACCTCGGAGAACAAGTGCTATTATAAAGGGCAGAAGTGGAGAAGCTCAGGCCTGAGGGATCCCACACACCCTCACCAGGCCCAAGCCCTGCCTCACTCCCTCAAGGGCTTTTGCCTGGTTGGGCATAACATAGTGCCTCTCACTTGCCCAGATAGAGAAAGGGGAATGTGCAGGGACCAGAGGCAGAGCTAGCTGTTCTGGCACCCACCTGGGGGTGGGGCTAGCCACCCACGGCAAGCGTCCCGGGGGGGCGGCGATGTCACCCCCCCTCAGGGATGAGACCCAGGGCGGACCGCACCCACCGCACCCCCTTCCTCTGCCAGTGGCATGGACCTCTGTCTTTTGCTTGAATGTCAGATCCTCCAACCGTCCCAGTTTCTGATTTGATCCTGGAATGTCCCGCTTTTCCTTAGGATGTTCCTATTTTCATCAGAGAAATGTTGGAGGGTTTGGTAGGACAGCCCTATTTTAATTGGAGAAATGCTGGAGGATATGGAGTTATGCGACTCCATTAACTTGGAGGCAGGCCCTCCAGGTGTCCCTATTTTCCAGGGACAGTCCTGGATTTACAGAAGCTCTCTCAGTTTCTGATTTGATCCAGGAATGTCCCGCTTTTCCTTAGGACGTTTCTATATTCACTGGAGAGATGTTGGAGTTATGCAACCCCCAAGCCAAGGAGATAAGTAACTATACAACCTTTAGAAGACACCTGAAGGGAGCCCTGTATAGGCAAGTTTTTTTCAAAAAAAATGTTTGATGTTTATTATGTTTTTATGTTGTAAGCCTCCCAGAGTGGCTGGGGCAACCCATTCAGATGAGCAGGGTATAAATAATAAAATTGGTATCTGAAGAAGTGTGCAAACACACAAAAGCTTATACCAAGAACAAACTGAGTTGGTCTCTAAGGTGCTACTGGACATTTTTTAAATTTTTATTTTATATATTTCAACTGCGTCAACCAACACGGCTACCTACCTGAATAAAATTATTACTATTATTATGGAATGTAAAGGTAAAGGGACCCCTGACCGTTAGGTCCAGTCGTGGATGACTCTGGGGTTGCGGTGCTCATCTCGCTTTACTGGCCGAGGGAGCCGGCATATAGCTTCCGGGTCATGTGGCCAGCATGACTAAGCCGCTTCTGGCAAACCAGAGCAGCGCACGGAAATGCCGTTTACCTTCCCGCTGGAGTGATACCTATTTATCTACTTGCACTTTGATGTGCTTTCGAACTGCTAGGTTGGGAGGAGCAGGGACCGAACAACGGGAGCTCACCCCATCTTGGGGATTCGAACCACCAACCTTCTGATCGGCAAGCCCTAGGCTCTGTGATTTAACCCACAGCGCCACCCGCGTCCCTGTTGTTGTTGTTGTTGTTGAATAGGGTGCCACTATTTTCATCAGAGAAGTGTTGGCAGGTATGGAATGTAAGCCAGTTTACACAGGTAACCTTTTGCCTCTGGCCCCAACCACCACCAGCATGCGGCCACTGGAAGGTTGCTTGTGATTGCAATGTGGCCCTTGAGCTTTAAAAAGTTTATCCACCCCTGACACAGACCCACCCTTTGGAGCTGCGAAGCACACCCAGGAGATAGCCCCGAGGTGCACATCAAAAAGAACAACAAATGACAAATGAGTCATTTGCGCTGCCGTGAGCTTGTTCCATTAACCCAAAAAACATTGAATTGTGTGGGATGGGAGTGGGGGAAACCAAAGAATTTGATTCCTTTCCGAAAACGGAGCGTTTGCTTCACGTTTAAGTGGTAATAACTGAGTTTTCTGTTCCCAGGGGTAGGCGCTTTACTTTGAAAGCAAAGATGTCAGAGTGAGTTCAGCCTCCCAGCTTGATAGATTTAAACGTGGCCGATGACTAACGAGGCCCGCTGCGGTACAGATTACTGGTGTTTATACAGCTTTACAGAGGAAACCCGTAAAGTGCTCTTTAGATGAAATCAGTACATATTTGCACATTAACGTAATTTAATCATAATACTCACATTATCACTTCACTCTCAGCAGGGGGGAGGGGGGGCCAAGCATGCATTAGCAAATACAGAGAGAATTCTGCTTCCATTTCTAGACTAATTACAGGAATATACCAAGGTGTGTGTGTGTGTGTGTGTGTGTGTGTGTGTGTGTTTTCCCCCCTTCACGTGTTTGTTCCCAAAATATTTTTATAAAAAAAATAATTCAGAGACAACAGAAACATCTAATCAGGCTTTTACTCTAAGTGGGAATGGCTTCTCTACAAACTGGTTTCAAGCAAAAGCGTTTGCAGAAAGCCAGTTCTCTTAACAGCAACGTTTTCTGCCACCAAAGAATGAGTCGACCCAGGGAAGGGCTGTGTGGGACTATGCATCAGTTTCAGGCAACCCTTTTCACCCTGGGGGCCACATTCCTTTCTGGGTAAGCTTCTGAGAACCATGTGGCTTTGGGGGGGGCCATAGCCATGGGCAAAGATGGGCAGCGAATATCAATCATACCTTTGTACAGTAGGCTAGTTTCTACACACTCAAGCCACCTCTCTCTATCCTCCCCTCCAGGCAAGCAAGAGGCCAGGCAAAAACACTGAGGGTGCAAGTGGGTGGGCTAGAGAAAGTTGTGAAGACCAGATTGTGAGACCTGGGGCACCACATCTTGCCATCAGACCTGAGGTTCCCCATCCCTGCTAAGTATAAAGCGAGAGAAGATGCTTCCCTGGCCTAATTTCCCATCCCATGACCCCTAGACAAGCATCTCAGGGACAGAGGATACATCACACCTCACTCTCTGAAATTATTATTATTATTATTATTAGTAGTACTCCACCCATCTGACTGGGTTGTCCCAGCCACTCTGGGCAGCTTTCAACATATATGAAGACACAATAAAACATTAAACCTTAAAAAGTTCCCCATTATACAGGGCTGCCTTCAGATGTCTTCTAAAGGCTGTATAGTTACTTACCTCCTTGACCTCTGATGGGAGGGCATTCCACAGGGTGGGCCCCATTACTGAGACGGCCCTCTGTCTGGTTCCCTGCAACTTCACTTCTCACAGTGAGGGAACCTCCAAAAGACCCCCAAAGCTAGATCTTGGTGGGAGTAGAGATGCTTCCTTCAGGTATACAAGGAAAAGGCTTTCTAGGACATAAGACAGACACCTCCAACTTCAGAGAAAATGGGCACTTCCATATTGTTGACTTCTTTGTGGGAGGGATTCGCAAATTCCAGCTAATTCAACTTCAATAGCAATTCTCTGGGAGGCCTTGCACCAACAAACTCCCTCCCCCTTGCAACAAGGAAACTGATGGGGAAATGCATTGGAAAGTGTGGGGTGACATTTTATTTGACACAACACCATCTAACCTCCCCACAAACAAAACAGAATGAACCCTGACCTAAATGCTTCTTTCACACATGTTATGTGTAGTAATGTGCAGAGCCTGGGGGCATGGCTGCCAAGGGCCTTGGTCCTGCACCTTCTCCACACAATGATCATATGTGATGCACCCAGTGATTTATTATTTTAAGGTGCAAGTCAGGGGCGTACCCAGGATCAAAATTAGGGGGGCCAAGGGGTGGGGCCAAGGGGTGGGAGGGGAGGGGCCATAGTGGGAATGTGGGTGGGGCTACGTGGCCTGCGCCTCCCAGCTCTTCCGAGGAGAAGGCCCCAGGCTCCCGCTCCTGGCGCGAAGCTCCAGAGGCGCGCGGGGAACGCGAGCCTGTGGCTGCCTCCTCCGCTTACGCTCCCCGCTCCCGCTTAGCGCTCCTCTGCTTACGCTCCCCGCGCACCTCTGGAGCTTCGCGCCGGGAGCGGGAGCCTTGGGCTGCCACGCTGCGCCCCTTAGGCTTTTGCTTCTAGGGGGGCAGTTGCCCCCTCCTGCCCCCCTGCCTACGCCCATGGTGCGAGTACTCACCATGAAGCTGTTACAGTATGTGCCACACTTTTAACACGGGGCGGGGAGGTGCTGGCACTGCGCACCCTTGAGTATCCCGGGGGGGGGCACTGGGTGCACCCATGAAAATTGGCACGAGAAAAGATCTGAATTTGAGGAAGTCTTCGAAGTAACTGTCAGGTTAGAATAGCGGGTTGGCTGTGCATTCCCCCTTGGCCCAAAGATAGACAGGGAAGGTGCCTGAGGATTGCTTGTTGTTTGCCTGTTATGGTGACTAATTGATCAGAACAAGTTGCAGAGCTGCTCAAAACATCAGGATTTCAGCCTGCAGTCTGGAGCCATTTGTGCGCAATCAGTATTTGTTACATGTTTCTCCTCCTCAGTGTGATTTGAAATGATGCACAGGATAAATTTGTTGCGCATACACCGGAAGCCATCCTGAAGACAATAAAACAAGGTGAGGTTCAGGAACCCGAGACAAAGCACGTTGCTGAAATGAAATGCCACCATCTGTCATCTACAGGATAACAGGAACAACAAGGTGGAAATTCACTCTATCATTTCACAAGTATGTCTAGTAGGGCCGGCCCACACTGAGACCCCACATTAGTCAAACTCAAGGCTCTGTTTCAGAGGTGAGGAATGTCATGTTTAACCTTCCAGGGGCCACATGACGGTGTTGGGTGTGGCAACAGATGTAACTTTTATCTTTGTACAGTAGGCTACACTCCAGCTGCACAAAAGCCAGAAGTTTCCACATTTACATCTTTCCATGCAAGCAAGTAAGAGGAAATAATTTAGTCCAAGGACACATTCTACTCAGGCAAAAGAAATGAGGGGAGGGAATGGGATATGACCAGTAAAGGGTGTGGCCTGGGGAAGAGGTGTGGCCTGGGGCCTGAGGTCACTTCTAAGGGCCAGATAAAGAGTCTTGGAGGGGAGTTGCAGTCCAAAATATCTTGTTGGAGAAAGCTGGCCTAGACTATGAACTTTGACCAGGGAATCCTGTCTTCAAACCCCTACCAAGCCATGAAGCTTATCCTTATTATATTTATATTTTATTGTATGGTTGAGTGGGTTTTTGTTTGGGCCTGAGTTTTCGTAGGGTGGGTTTTATCCATAAGTGTTTCTGGGACTTGGGTAGAGTTGTCATATTCCAAAAAGTAAAAATCCAGACACAAAAGTTCTTTGAGCTTTTTTTTAGTTTTGCCCAAAGTTGTTGAGCTCTTTTGGTGAAATATCAAAAAAGAAATGAGTTTTTGAATTACTTCTTATGAAATTTGCCAAAAATCTATGCTTCTAACATGGGCTGCCGTACGTCTGGATTTTCCTGGACATTTCCACGAATTCTGACCGGTCGCTTTTACTTGGTCTGAATACTGGCTGTGTCCAGGAAATTCCAGATGTATGGCAAAGTGGAGGAGAGTTATAAACATTTTCAATGGGGAAAATGTCAGGGGTAGAGTTTTACCTGCATCTCCAGTTAAAAGAATCAGATGGCCAGTGATGTGAAAGACCTGTGTCTGAAACCCTGGAGAGTTCCTAGAATAAACATTGCAGAGCTAGGCCATTTCCTACAATCCTGAAATAATAAATTCTTTTTAGTTATGCATGGGGGGCAGGGCAGAGACCTGGAATGGAATGGAATGGAATGGAATGGAATGGAATGGAATGGAATGGAATGGAATGTCAGGCCATTGACAATAGGTTAAGGCTTGGAGAACAAACCCCTTGCCCACCCATAGCACTGTGCCTGAACCCTCTTCTAATACTAGAATTTAAGGGCATCCAATGAAGCATAGTTAAATTATAGAATCACACGTTTTGATGGCTTTAAAAGAGCACAAATCTACAAGGCTATCAATTGCTACTTGTCATAATGGTGATGTTCTGCCTCCAGTGTTGGAGGAGACTGCAACTGCAGTCAGGTCTTGCTTTCGGGCTTCCCATAAGCATCAGATCCGCCACTGTGAGAACAGGATGATGGACTAGATGGGCCATTGCCCTGATCCAGCAGTGTTCTTCCTATGTTCTCTGGATTAAGAGGACTCGTACCATCTCTTGATCTGTACTCAGATATTTGGAGATGTTCCCTAAGGCACCAATGCAACTATTTTATAACAATATGGGAGAGAAACCCCAAAGTCTGTCTAAATATCAAATGTCTTGCAAAGCGAATGTGGGCTTTCCTTTTGCTGTTCCTATTGTCTTTTCAAGTCCCAGCATCTTCTTTATTATTATTATTATTATTCTTTATGGTGGAAGGTGGGTGGAAGGGATGTAAAATACTACCCACTTTAGTCTTTCAAGGGCCTAGAAATCGAATTTGCCCTTTCATGCATCGGGTTCCATAAATTCCAGAAATACAAGGACAGAAAAATCAATGCTCAAAAGGGATGGATTATTCTACCTACCCACCCGCTGGAAGAGATGGCTTGAGTTGTATCAGATCTGTCAATAAGGTCGGTACAGCATGTCAGTGTTTTTCAGGGAGAGTAATGCCTTTTGTTTTGGTGGGGGAAATAGAAGCACTTGTGCAGGGGAAACACTGTAGGAAGAGTGTGGCCATTGAAAAATATGCTATGGCAATGTTCACCATTATCTGATCCCCATCTTTTAGACCAGGGATGGGAAACCTGTAGATCTCCAGATGTTGCTGCATTTCAGCTCCCACCATCCACAACCATTGGGCCATGCTGTCTGGGGCTGGTGGGAGTCCCAAGAACCTTTGGAGGGGCCACAGGCTCCCCATCTCTGCAGCCAACCTTTTCAGACATTCTTTCCTGCTGTAGTTTAATCCCAAATTGTGGTTGTTCAGTGTCTAGCATGGCCAAGAATAGAGATGGGGAATCTGTGGCCCTCAGGATGCTGTTGGGATCCTATTCCCAATCATTCCATCTAGCTTGGCCAATGCTCAGGGATGATGGAAGTCATAGACCAACAAATTCTAGAGGGCCACAGATTCCATAATCACTGTATTGAATTGTTATACTTCCTGTCTCCAGGGAAGTTGCTTTCTCTGCTGATGCACCTGTTGAAGAGCTTAATTGCACTATGGAGAAGAATTCTCAATGAGTTCTAACTAAGGCAGTGCTGGGGAACATGTGATCCTCCAAATGTTGCTGAACTAGAGTTCCCGTCAACCATGAGCATATGACATGAGTGAATCAGCAGTAAATCACTCTGTGCATGCTGGAGTTAAGCCTTCAGTATTAAGAACAGGATCTGCACAGACTTGGCAGAATATCAGGCTTAATGAGCACAGGAACCCATCCCCAGTAGGTCTTACCCCATGGATCAGTTGATGAGGCTAAAAATCCCTGTCTCCGCACAGCTTCCTAAGTCCCCTCCTCCCCTTGGCCCTTCTCAAGCAATCCGAGACTACGCCAACACACCTGTCTTTGCTCCTCCAGCTTCATACTTCTCCTGGTCCTGTATACACACTTTCCGCAAACGGGCACATTTTTATAGACTTTATTTAGTTGGAGAATTCTGCATAGCCAAATTTGAAGAAGTGAAAATTTTGAAAATTTGGTTCTTATATTGATTCAGGAATTGAAGCTGAAACCAAAACAAATTTCTCCCCCATCCCTACCAATGATTATGACCCTTGTCAAAGGTTCCTTCATGCCACAAAGTCCTGTAAGTGTAAGAACTTTGCCATGATCCCATACTCCCTCTCCCTATCTCATGGGCCAGGAGGGTTTGCACCTGAGCCCAACAGTGGTGGCTGGATCCTTCAATCACTGAAGTAATCTAGCCACCCCCCACCCCAAAGTGAACACATTTGTATGGAGCAAGACACGCTGCTTTCATGTTTGAATGAAGGCCAGACTTTTTTCTTTCTTAAAGAGGGGGTAAAGAAAGATCAGCCTTTGAAATAAGCAGTCTCACTCTGAATAACACACACTGCCTCTTTCTAGCGACATGAATTGCAGATGAAACACTACAAGTGTCTCCTGGAAGTTCTGTTTCTGATCTCATCCAGGGCTGTTGTTCCAGCATGCTCGCCTTTGATATGCAAAATTCCTTTCCCCCTGCCCCCACTTCTCGACTGAAGCACTCGATGTAACTCATGAAATGGTAAACCTGGGAATTTGCCCAGGAGACATGGAGTGTAAAAATGCAAATCGGCAACTCTAAAATTGAGGAGCATGTACGCGGACTGCTTACAAGATGTGTAGTTTGGGTCTCCATGCACAATTCTAACGAAAGGATACCCGCTCCTTTTTGCTAACACTCTTGTGGCAAGTAAGTATAAATGAGGGCTGGAAAGGGGACAAATCCTGAAATGTCCATTCTTATAATTTCTGGTCCTCTTTCAGCATTTATAGGCAGGCCTGCCAAAGTATAATTTGCATTCAGTTAGAAATGACCGGACTTCTCCTCCTCCAAGAGAATCTAACAGAGATGGTCTCCTGACCCTGAGAGTCATGGTATAGGTATGGTATAGGACAGGTGGAGGGAGTGGGTGGCACCAGGGGCATACCCAGGATCAAAACTAGGGGGGGCAAGGGGTGGGGGCAAGGCACGGGAAGGGAGGGGCCACAAAGTTGGGAAGAGTGGCCAACTCAACTAAGAGTTTGCTGTCGGCAAAACTATTTTTAAATTTTTCACAGGTACAAGAGGAGAGCGCGGGACTCCCTGCCTGTGCTACGGAGGTCCCAACCAAGCGCAGGGTCCCTGCGGCGCTTTCCCCCAAGAGCCCCACCCCACCCAAACTAAGCGCAGCCAATCACCTCATTTTGGCGTGCGTGCGAGACGAGGCCGCCCCACCTGAAAAAAAGAAGCTCCCTCCGCGCCGTGTCTCCTCCTTCCAGGACTGAGGCGCTGATGGAGTCCCGCTGCGGAGCCAAAGCGCCGCCCGGCGGGACCTTGATCTGCTTGCCCGCCCCAGCCCCCATCCCTCCTCCTCTTCACCACTCCGTGCGCCCAGCGTCACCACAGTACCTTCGGCCCCACTCTGCTGCCCTTAGTGTCGCCTCCCTGAGCCGCGAAAGGCGAGGCTGCCTCCCTGCGGGTGCATGGCCAGATGGCGCCGCGGCCATTGCCAAGCGGCAGCAGCCTCCGCTCTGCCTCTCAGTGGGTGCAGCGGCGCCCCTGGTGGCCTGGCACCCCGCACCACCGGGCCCAGGCCTAGAGACGGCCCTGCCCTCCTCTCGCTCCGCGCAGTGGCTGACTGCAAGTTGTGCAGTGCTACTGCTCCGCCTCAGAGAGAGAGCCGCTCGTCATCACTCACCGGGCTCTCCCGTGCGCAGCGGAGAGGTCCAGGCCGGCTTCTGGGGGGCAGCTCCCCCCCTGCCCTGCGGTGGGTACGCCTATGGGTGGCACTGTGGTCTAATCCACTGAGCCTCTTGGGCTTGCTGATCGGAAGGTCAGCGATTCGAATCCGTATGATGGGATAAGCTCCCGTTGCTCTGTCCCAGTACAAGTAGATAAATAGGTGGTGGGAAGGTAAACAACATTTCCATGCACTCTGGTTTCCGTCACTGTGTTCCATTGCACCAGAAGCAGTTTAGTCATGCTGGCCACATGACTCGTAAAGCTGTCTTGCAGACAAACGCCAGCTCCCTCAGCCTGAAAGCGAGATGAGCGCCACATCCCATAGTCACCTTTGACTGAACTTAACTGTCCAGGGGTCCTTTATCTTTTACCTTTATGATTCTGGGTCCCTTAGCAGGTTTTTGTCTGTGATTAAACAAAGAAGAAGCAGAAGCAGAAGCAGAAGCAGAAGCAGAAGCAGAAGAAGAGGAGGAGGAGGAGGAGGAGGAGGAGGAGGAGGAGGAGGAGGAGGAGGAGGAAGAGTAGTAGTTTGGATTTGATATCCCACATTATCACTACCCTAAGGAGTCTAAAAGCGGCTAACAATCTCCTTTCCCTTCCTCCCCCACAACAAACACTCTGTGAGGTGAGTGAGGCTGAAAGACTTCAAAGAAGTGTGACTAGCCCAAGGTCACCCAGCAGCTGCATGTGGAGTAGCGGAGACGCGAACCCAGTTCACCAGATTATGAGACTACCGCTCTTAACCACTGCACCACACTGGTAACTGAAGGTATGAACTAAATCTATTAAAAAGCATTGTACTCGAAACCGGGTAATACTGTATTCAACTTTGGTCCTGGGGTGGTTTCACTGACGTGGTTTTGCAGTACCAAATAGCTCCCCTAGGGGGAGTAGTTCATTTCATCCATGTCAGGGATGGGGAACCTCAGGTACAGAGGGCAAATGCCACCCTTCAGCCTTCTCTATCTCGCCAATAGGAGCCTCACCAGGACATAGTCGTCAGCATGTCATGCCTCTCACCAGCCATGCTTCACGATGATGACGTTTCAATTTATATACCACATACATGCATAAATGGCTGCTAAGTGGTTTCCAAGTATAAAACCAATTATAAAATTGATACATAATTAAAATATGCACTAGAGCAATTCCTTCAAAGCACTACAAATATCTATAATTAACATTTACAGTAAGACAAACTTGATTTAAAGAGTTAAAGGAGTTGAAAGAACGATTGAAAAAAATGAGATCAGGGGAGCGCTAGCCTAAACAGAGCCCGCAGAATGCCAGTACTGATGGGGCCTTGCTTATTTCAGCAGAGAGGGCATTCCACATCACTGGTGCCATTGGTGCTGTGGCTCCTTTAAGAGCTGACACTGGGTGCCCACTGGTAAGAGCTGCTTTATTCATTTGGGCCATCGTTAGCTTTATTAAACATGACCTGAATTCCCACAGGTCTTCCCCCTGCATTTCAAAGAGGTCTTGCTTGAGCTCCTGGACAGATTATGGGCTGCTGGCCAAATATCTGTAGAGTCAGGAGCTGCTCGAGTGCTGTCCTGCTCTCCGGCTAGATCCAGGCAGCAGCGGTGGTCAGCATCCCAAGGTTATTCTGCATTTCCCTAATGGATCTCCATGCATAATGAATTTGCTCATTAACAGATTGATTGGGAGGAAAGAGTTGGCTGCTAAAGCCAAGGGTAGGTCTTCAGGTTCCTTAAGAGATTTGTGATTGATGACTTAATGGGACCTAGGCCAGCAGATATGGACTTCAGCAGGGTTACTTGGGTCAGACCCCATTCTGGTGCACTGGGTTTTTTGTGCAAATCCCTCCACCTCCCCCCACAAACCTCTAAATTTGTGTATTTGTGCTGAGATTAGAGCTACGCTGAATATTTTGCTGGGTCTGATTTTGGAGAAGAAAGGAGCCACTTCCTTTCTGTGGTTTGCAGCAACAGCGTTGCAAAATAAAAAGTGTATATTACGCAAATTTGCATACAAAAAATGTGTATAGCAGGAGAAATTTGCATTAAAATGCTGGTGAATTTCCATGAGTCTTAAAAAAATAAATCACAAATCAGTGTGGGAATGTGGCAAATGAACTGCCGTAGGGGAAAAGGAAACCCAAAATTGACAGATTGTACCAACCCTACCTAAGGGCGGGATAGAGATGTTTGGTGGGATGCCCTTGGTCCCCAGTCCTGATGTTTCCCACTTGTGATTTGGGGGACCCAATTGCATCCATGCCTTCATTCTCCTTCTGCCCCCACCCTCAAACACAACACCCCCTTCCCTGCTGACACAAACCCTCCTCTAATCTTCCCTTCGTACCTCATAAGCTGAACAAACAGCCCTTCTCCTGCAGGTCTGTGTGGGCAAAGTTAATTATCTCCAAAATAGCTTCCAGAAGCCTCAAATCAATTTATGAAAACAAAAATTAACTTTCCATATAAACATAATTACAAGGAAACAACAGTATCCCAAGCGCTGGTATGAGTGTTCTTCTGGAAGCCGGGAAGAGAGCCAAATGAGTTCATTAGGCAATGTAATTAATAACACTCTTCCCCTTGCTTTAGGAAGCTGTTTATGGTCCTCAGAGCAGTTTTTTAAAAAAGCACTACACGATTGACAGGTTTAAAAGGTGTTTCAGTGATCAAGACAGTGGTTTTTCAAAGAGGTAGAGACAGTGTTTTTTCTGGGAGGGGTGCAGGGGGGGCATACCCCTAAATATTTTGTGAATCTAGGTTTGGCCTCATTGAGGGGCAGTAATACAATATGAGTAGGGAAATGAGAGTACCCATAAACAATTTTTAGGGGGGGGAAGCACTGGGTATATGAGTTTTTTGTAATTTGGAGATTTCCAAAAGGCACTGTCAAGTTGAAGCAGACATCCTGCCCTCTTCCATCTCTCTTACAATATATTGCTTTATTATTAGCAGTATGCCTACGCTGTGCTTTTGCACAAAAATTATATCAGAGCAGCCAGTCACCACCATCAGGCACACGGTCTAAAGGGGTCATGGCACAAAAAGAAACATGAGGGAGGAGGGAAAAGCAAGCTCAAGCACACAACCTCTTCAAGTTACAGTCAGTGCCAATGATGGCTTTGGCTTTCTTGCCTTGGATAAAGAGCAGCCCCTCCCCGGAAGCTCTCTTCCTCCCCCAGATCAGATCCAGGAGAGGAGCAGGTGACAACATCCAGGCAAGGAAGATCAGGGCAGCTCCTGCCACAAAGTTCTTCCTTCTGAATAGTGCTAATTATGTAATACACCAGGCACCATATAGCTCAGTGATACAGCACCATTCTATTCTCTCAACAACCCAGTAAGGAATAGGGATGGTTGGATTAGTCAATTTCCATATGTTCAGTCATAAGTCTGTTCTGTTGCATTTTGTGCAGGGCTTTTTTGGGGGGGGGATCAGAACTACACAAACATATAAATAATCTAATTTAAAGTATGTACACTTCCCCTAAAGTACACATTATATGCATCGTTGTACACATAGCCCCTAAAATGCACATTTCCCTATGTGGTTTTGGTACGGCATTGCCAAAATTGACATAGAGTGGCAACCAAAGGTTCTGTGTTCCAATCCATGTGTTAGTCTGGAAGGTGCAAATTAGGTGTGTTTACTTAAAAAATGAGAACCAAATGAAATTCTCCTCCTTCCCTGGGGAGGAAAGGTAAGATGGAGAGCATAAAATAAGATGGGGCAAGGATTGTAGCTCTGTGGCAAAGCATCTGATTTGCATGCAAAATGCCCAAGGTTCTACACATGGCATCTTCAGGTAGGGCTGGGAGAGACTCTGAGTGAAATCCTACACTGACTGCAAGTCAGTGTAGACCAGGGGTTCCCAAACTAAGGCCCAGGGGCCGGATGCGGCCCAATCACCTTCTAAATGCGGCCTGTGGTAATCAGCATGTTTTTACATGAGTAGAATGTGTCCTTTTATTTAAAATGCATCTCTGGGTTATTTTGGGGGCATAGGAATTCGTTCAATTTTTTTCCAAAATATAGTCCAGCCCCCCACAAGGTCTGAGGGACAGTGGACCGGCCCCCTGCTGAAAAAGTTTGCTGACCCCTGGTGTAGACAATACCAACCTAAATGGGCCAATATCTTGACAGCTTCCCATTCACTGGGGTATGTGTTACTCAAGGTAACCAAAGCGAGTCTCTATAGCCTAGCGGAAATTCAAACCCAGAAAACCAGCTCAGGCTCGAACATCCTCACAATGTCCTTTCCTATGTGTTCAGCAAGGCTGGGTCGACGTTGATCTGCTAAACATTTTTTTTTTTAAAAAAAACCAACAACATTCTATAATGCTTAATGGCAGTTTTCCATTGCCAGTGGCTCACTGCTGTTGCGTTTTAATAACACATTTTTAATAGCACATTGTTATAAATGGCAAGTACAGATCCACTCCAGCATGTGAAAACTAATGAATGGAAATGACTAAATTTTAATTATTTTGTATGCCACCCTTCATCTGAAGATCTCAGGGCAGTTCACAGCATAAAAATACAAAATAAAAAAAATACAAAATACATAACAAAAACAAGAGCAAAACAAACCCATAACCCTCCCCCCCTGTTCCACAAACACATTATGTCCATTAAAAGCAGTGGGTGTATTCCAAGCAGAAGTTAGTTTGAGACTAAGTTGTTGCCCACGATAGCTGTGTTCTACCTCCACAGTATGTTTCTGGGCACCGGTTTCTCAGAATCACAGGTGGGGAGAGAGTTTAGTTGCACTCCTTTTCTCCTTGCGGGCTTGCCATAGACATCTGTTGGGCTACTGTGTTAACAGGATGCTTGGCTAGATGGACCATGGACCTGATCCAGCAGAGCTCATCTAAGGTTCTTATAAATACAACCCTTGGCTTTGTTTGTTTATCAACTGCTGAAGAAGCAGTGATTCCTTTTCCACCCATCAGAGAGATGCAAGGTAGGAACAAATCTAGGTTCCTTTATCAACCCCCCGCCTCTCAGGAAAGCATTCGTTAATTACCACTTTCATTTGCCGCATGGCCTACAGCTCCTCTGGAATGCCCTCAATTAATTCCTTGCACCACTGGCATTGCATTTGCCAACAACGAAGGACACACCAAGTGAATAGTTAAGTAGCATGTGATGGAAAGCAGGCAACTCCACAGCTGAGTTAAAGATTCCCTCCCCGCTTTGCCCAAGTACACCACAGTAGAGCAAATTAGTCTTCTTTATAGGTGGACAGTGGGAGCCAGAGATTGAATTAGAAAGGAAATATTTGATCAGGAAGGGATGTGTAGCTGCTTTTTCTAACACACGCCAGAATGTTAAGGTAGGGTGCTCAGTAGCGAAGTAAGATGGGGTGGTGGGGGCGCCATCGAAGCTGCCTGTCCCACCCCCCCAAAACGTGCAGCGCGCCACGCTCCCAAAACGCACACCACGCCCCGCCCCAGAACGCGCGCCACGTCCCTGGGGGCAGGGCCCCTGCTCTCCACCCACCGTGGCGGAGCATGAAGCTCCGCCACTGAGGATGCTGGCTTGGGTTTTATGTTTTCCCAGCTTCCCCATTGCCAAATTGTGTTGTCTGGTCACTACCAATACTGGTGCTGCCTGGTAGTGAAGCAAAGGAGCTGTCCAGCAGACAAGAAGTAAGATTCAAGGTTAGGTTGTTGAAACAGCAGCAGAAGCTGTGCACTTGAGTAGCATTTAAAGGTGAAGGGACCCCTGACCATTAGGTCCAGTCGTGACCGACTCTGGGGTTGCGCGCTCATCTCGCATAATTGGCCAAGGGAGCCGGCGTATAGTTTCCAGGTCATGTGGCCAGCATGACAAAGCCACTTCTGGCGAACCAGAGCAGCACACGGAAATGCCGTTTACCTTCCCACTGTAGCGGTTCCTGTTTATCTACTTGCATTTTGATGTGCTTTCGAACTGCTAGGTTGGCAGGAGCTGGGACCGAACAAAAGGGATTTGAACCACTGACCTTCTGATCAGCAAGCCCTAGGCTCAGTGGTTTAACCCACAGAGCCACCTGGGTCCCTCTGAGTAGCATTTACTTATTTACTTACTTACTTACTTACTTACTTACTTACTTACTTACTTACTTACTTAATTTTTTACTCACCTTTCTTCCAAATGAGTATTCAAGGTGGCTTACGCTGTTTCAAAAACCTAAATTATAAAATACAAATGAATGAAAACAAACCAGTTAAACGCAATAATTAAATTACATCAAACACATTTAAAGGCAGCAATTAAAAGACAGTTTGCCCTGATGCAGTACTTTTTTCTTTAAAAATGTTTAGGGGTACTCAAATTTTGACTCAAGAAAATCACCATTTTATAGTTCAAATTGGGAAAAAAAATACAGTAAATGGACAGAAGTACAAAGATTCACAAAATGTTTAGGGCAGGCATCCCCAAACTCGGCCCTCCAGCTGTTTTGAGACTACAACTCCCATCATCCCTAGCTAACAGAACCAGTGGTCCAGGAGGATGGGAATTGTAGTCCCAAAACAGCTGGAGGGCTGAGTTTGGGGGTGCCTGGTTAAGGGGTATGTGTACCTGCAAGGGGAGGAGAGCACTGTATAAAGGATTATAGGAAACTGGGAATGTTGCTATCAGGATTTTTTTTAAAAAAAAGGTTCCCCAAGCCTGGCCCATCAGAAGCAGGGAGATGCAAGATAGATAAGCAGTGAGGAAATCATTGGGGGTGGCAGTAAGAAGCAAGGAAATGGCAGAGAGGGAGCAGGGAGAGGTAACGGCTAGCGCTTAACATCAGCTCTCCTACCCTGCTTATAAAAGCAGCTGCCTCGAAGGGGCTGTTGTTTCTGGGAGGTTATTTTAATCGGGATTAAAAGGTAAAGGCAAAGGTACCCCTGACCGTTAGGTCCCGTCGTGGGCGACTCTGGGGTTGCGGCGCTCATCTCGCTCTATAGGCCGAGGGAGCCAGCGTTTGTCCACAGACAGCTTCCGGGTCATGTGGCCAGCATGACTGAGCCGCTTCTGGCGAACCTGATCAGTGCACGGAAACGCTGTTTACCTTCCCGCCAGAGCGGTACCTATTTATCATCAGTCTGAGTGGTTGCAGTTGTTCAGGGCACTCCCCGAACCAATGGTTTTGGCAAAGGGAGGATATCGTGCCAGTCTGAAGGGGGGCAGGGTGCCAGTTGGGGTGGCCCTGGTGGGATGACACCAAAGGGAGCTTCTTCTTTGAGTTATGTATTCAGTGTGTGACAAGGCTAATCTCCTTTATCATTTTGCCAGGCATGGTTTGGTGTGTGGTGCTGTGTTTGTTTGCACACAGAGCTGGTCCTAGCCTCACCAGCTTCTGATAGCAATCTATTCCCTGATCTTCTTAGCAAATTCTCCACCCATCTCATCTCCTTATACAATATACATCAGTCTTCCCTAACCAACACCCCATGCAATGGACAGGGAGGATGGCAGTTGTACTAGTCCAAAGGATCTGGAAGGGACTAGGAAAGGGAAGTGTGCCATATATACATGCATGTATGATGTTGTGATCAGATCCCCATCTCTTTTCCCATCAGTCTATGCTCCCAATTTCTAGTAAACACAGCATGGTGGTCATCCTGAAATGCGCCTGTGATCAGCCTTCGTTGGATTCCTCCCAGCTCTCCTGTGGATCTTGTGCTCCTCATTGTTGATACTCTAATATGCTTCTCATTATGCCTTGTTATTGGAAAATTGAGTTTCCGCTGAAATCTGCAGTACTGACTTATTAGTGCAAGTAACCATGCTGCAGAAGCCATTGCCGCCGCCCCGGCATTGCACAAATCAGGCAGCACCAGATGGCATTTATCAGGATATTGACCATAAATCTTTGCAGTGGAAACTGAAGAAGAAAGGGGGAAAGGCATAATTGCTCATTAGTATCGTACAGGCCCTTGCTTTGTATTTAGAAATTAGCCCAGCACAGGCTGGCATTTATTTTCATTAACTGTTAATGCTTTAAAAAAAAAAAACCCTGCTCATTGTTCTCTGCGGTGTCCTTGTTACTTACCATCCCAAAGCAAGTAAACAGTGGGAGATCACAGTCTCATTTACATTGGGGCAAGGCAAGAGCAGCTGAGGGAGTAAAGTTAAAATACACTATTCTATTTGGGACAGGAATCACAACACACTCCAATAGTCCTATTCAACAGGGGCAGTCATTTTTTAAAAAAACTATTTTTTGCTCCTCCTTATTAGATCCTGTAAGGGGGAAGGATTATAGAGAACCCTCCCCCCTCATCAGAAGCAGCCCGTCTCCCAGCAGTCATGAAATCGAGGGGTCTGAAGGGGGAAGTCAGGAAACGGAGAGGGAGTGCGAAGGCTCGGGCAACATCCAAGAACCCCTGCTCCATAGGCAGGAAGAGAGAGAGGCGGGAAAAGTGGACAGGAATAGGTCAGACAGAAGACCCATCCCCCCGACACCGGAATTAAGGAGGAGGAGGAAAGGGAGGCGCTTCTCAGTTCTGAGGCTTTTATGCTGGTCCCGAACGCGGAGGGGGGTAGTGCAGGAATCTGACTCGAGCGGATAGACATGGAATGAACAGTCTGTTACACTGTAAATAATGTGCACCAATAAAAATGTCTGAAAGACAAGCATGTGGAAGGTCGTTACTCAAGAGTAGTCACAACAACCCTGACAGATCCCTTGCTAATATTTTGTGAAGCATGACTTCCTAGGTCCCCAGGGCACCACATTGTTTACCCTTGCTTAGCAGATGATCCCATCAAGTTCGATAGGGCCTAAAGCATGGTGACTGTGATCTGCATCTACATGGGCTGCACACACAATGCCATGGACTGGTTGAAAGCAGAGGAATGGTAGGAAGCACCAGCTGGGGGAACCCCCCAAGGGAAGAAGGTTCAGAGCCTGGGGATTGGTGATGGGACAATGATGAGGGATCACAGGGAGTAGTCTGGGAGGAGGTACCAGAAGCTGAAGAAGTAACAGGGTTTAGTGAGCAAGGAGAGTCTATGGCAGAGACAAGTCTAGAAGCAGAAGTGGAGGCAGAATCAGAGACGAGGGAGGCCAAGAGGCAAAGATGAGTCAGGCTGGTGAAGAAGCCAGGGTGTGACAAGTTCTCCTCTCCTCTGGTCTCCCAGAACCAGGAGAGGCATGAGGAGGGAGGAGCAAAGACAGGTACACTGGCATAGTCTCAGATTGCATGGGGAGGGCCCAGGGAAGGAGGAAAGGGAGGCTGTGGGAAGACCTTCAGGCTCCACAACTCTCTCATAAGGGCCAAGACCTCTACTGGGAAGAGTTGCTGTGCTCATTAGGCCTGGCATTCCTGAGCAGACCTTGTTTCTTCTAATAGAGAGTTAACTTCACTTACTCTGTATGATTTATTGCTGGCTTGCTCCTGACACACAAAAAACAATTTTCAGAAGGTGGTGGTCTCTCCTTCACTGGGGGCTTTTAAAGAGATGTTGGATGGCCATCTCTCAGGAATTCTTTAGCTGTGACCTCTGCATTGCAAGGGATTGGACTAGAAAACCCTTCGGGTCTCTTCCAACCCTATGATTCTATTATTCTACCTCCGAAATCAACCAATTGAACCCATTTATATAAAATAGTTTTTACTTGGTATTGAAATGGCATCAAAGGAGGGGGCCAGTTGGACTTCCCAGGAAAGGCACTGCTAAAGTTTGGGAGTCATTGCAGGAAGACCACTTCCCACCTAGCTACCAACCAGACTTCTGAGAGTGGTGGGACAAAAAGAAGATCTCATCTCCCCAATGACCTAAGAAATACTTCTTGTGGAAATTTATCATTTCCCACTTAGATGTTCCCGTGTTAGATACAGCTTCAGCATTCACTGTCAAACCTCCTTAGAAGCTGGGTGTAGACAGGATAGTGGTGCCTAGCACAGGACTTCTAGCCTGGATGCAGTTGCCAAGGAAACCACTTTCTTTGCCGTTGCATTTCCTGCATGTCAATGTCGCTTTGTGTCTGGCTTTTTCTCAGAAATGCAAAATAATCTGCCTCTCTGAAGAAGTGTTTTTAGAAAATACAACATGTTGGAGACATTTTTCTTTTACTATAAAAAAGAGAGAAATGGATGGAGGAGGAGAAAGAAAGAAAGAAATATGGGTCAATGAATGGGATGTTGGAACAGCAGGATTCCTTCTGCAGAAATCACAACTGTCAAAGCCTTGCTTAAATTCTGTTGATTTAACACGGCAGATTTATGCTTGTTAAATCCAACTTGGAAAGCAAAGTATTAGTAACATAGAAAACTGTCTTACAACAGGACAGAACATTGGTCCATTTAGTTCAGAATTGTCTACATTGACTAGTAGCAGCCCTCCGGCATTCCTAGGCTGGATCTACACTGACCTGTTTAACGTTATCAGAACAATATAAAATATATCTTTCCAAAATGTCACAGGGCATACTTGTAAAATAAAACATTCCTTACCTTTGTTTTTTGTTCATCAAAACGGCTATATCCCTGGTCGCTGGTGCCCTCTGGTGTCACATTTCAATAACGCATTATGAATGTTAAAAATAGAACAACATGTGTCCATATGGTTATTAAAACCATTCCTTAACCTTTCCTTAATGTTAAAAACCATGAGTGTAGATGCGTTCCTAGACTTCATTCCTAGCCATACCTGGAGATTCTGGGAACTGAATCTGGGGTGTTATGCTACAAAACAGGTGCTCCACCACAGAGTTACAGCCCCTCCTCTTACCAGGCCAACACTGAGGAATTCGCATACCAGGTGCTCAAGGCATCCAATGGATTCAACCTGTGACCTGCTGCATACAAAGCCAATTGCTCTGCCACTGAGCCACAGCCCTTTCTCCTAATCAACCACAAGGGGGAGCATCCCTAATACTGGCAATCTACCAATCAACTAGTATAGGTATTATGAACTAGCTGGCCCGGCCATGCTTTGCTGTGGCTCAGTCTGTTAAATGGACCCTCAGAGTCCCCCTTCAGACTACCCTGACCTTCAGTGTGGGTCATCCCTGTGAGTCCCCCCAGGCTGTCCCGACCCATGAGGTATCTAGGTCCCTCTTGCCCCCTCTCCTGGTTCATCCCTTCCCCGCCCCACCCTGTCCCGACCCATGAACTATCCCATCCTCCCCTCCCCCCACCCCCAGGTCATCCCTGTGATTCCCCCACCCTGTCCCGACCCATGAGCTATCCCGACCCCTCCTCCCCCCCACCCTGGCGTCCGACCTGTTTCAGGCGCTGTTGGTGCCGTTGTTGGCATACCAATGGGCCGTGGTCTGGTTTTCGGTGCAGCGGGGCGGGGAGGCGGGGGCTGTTTTTGATGGTGGGTTGCTGGGGTCTAGGGGTAGGATCCTGGTGTTGCCCTTTTGTGGAGTAATGGCCATTGTGGCGGTTTCAGCATGTTGGTTGCTGACATCACGCTCTTGCCCCGCCCTTGGAGACGTTGATTCTGCCTTCTATTTCCCAGCATGCACTTTAGGGTGAGTTGTGAGTTCTGGAAGACGGGGTTTTGGGGGTTTTATCTGGCGCAGGTGCGACATCTGTCTACGTGAACTGTATATAGTCACTCGCATATTCGCATGGGATGTTGTGTCCAAATTTGAATGCAATCGGTCAAGCGGTTTCAGAGAAAAGTGGAGTCACACCCACATGCCCAGTTTACATTTATATATATAGATTATTTCATAATCAGGGAGAGTCAAAGTTCCAAAAGGACTGGAGTAAATTTGTGGACTATATGGAGAGGAACTGTAGAAGTTTAAAGACACTTGCAGGACTGAAATAAATCCTACAAATTGACTTTAAATAGAAGGAATAAAGAAACTGCAAGACAGGAATGGACAAAAAAAAACGATTGCGGGGAGGGAGGGAAGTCAAAGCTCGGCAGAGCAAAGAAAATTGTAATAATTGATCAGATGTTTAGAAGAAAAATTCTGTGTTTATTATGTTTATGTTGTGTTTGTTGTTGTTTGTTTTGTTATTGTTTAAATGTGTTTAATTGGAAAATTTAATAAAATGTCTTTTAAAAAAAAAAGATTATTTCATTCTTCTCCCAAGAAACAAGAAGCATAGGGTAACATGTATCATTCTTCCCCTACTAAAAAGCCAGTTGACCACAGTTTCATCCAGAGTTGGAGTGATCAGTTTCTGAGCATGCACCATCAACATCTGCCAGCTTTAAGTGTCTCATGCATTGAAAGCAGTCCATGCTAATCTTCTCTATATCGTTCCAATTTTAGTATATGTGCTGCCAAAGCAAGCGAGATTCCAAAAAGAAATAGTGGAAGAGAATCTTAAATTGTTTTTTAAAAGCATATAGTATTTTATTAGAGTGGGAAACCAAAGATGAAGAAGTTAAATCAGTTATGATTAAGTGGGCTCGGGATGTGGGGCACAACATCCAATTTGAAAGTTGGGGAAAATTATGGAAAGCTGATATAAAATTCACATATTGCATACTAGTAAGAGAGAATTACATGAAAATGATGTATAGATGGTATATCACACCAGTGAAAATGGCAAAGGTGTTTAGGAAAGAAAATAACAGATGTTGGAGATGTAAGGAAAAGGAAGGAACATTTTGTCATATGTGGTGGGAATGCAAATGCATTAAAACATATTGGGGAATGATATAGAATGAATTGAAAAAATATTTAAAATGAATTTTGTCAAACAGCCTTTCTGTTAGGTATCTCAAATCAAGAGCTACCAAAAGAAAAATGGACATTCCTTATGTATGCTACAACAGCAGCAAGAATCTAGATTGCACAATATTGGAAGACAGAAGAAATACAATCAAAGGAACAATGGCAAGAAAAGCTGATGAACTATGCAGAATTGGCTAAGCTAACAGACAAACTACAAGAGGACAAAAAAGACTTCAAAAGAATCTGGGAACCATTTACAGTTTATTTGCAGAAACAACAGAATGGACTGGATTCACTGGCACGATTTGAATAAACTTTCACAACTTCATTTGAATAACAGATATTTTAGAGAAATGATAAGGGATTTTATTTTTGTGTAGGAAAAGCAGGATACGATAAATAAAACTAAATAACTCAGCAGAGGGGGAGTTGAGGGAAGTCCAGAGGAGGGGAGAGAGAATAATTGTAAATAACATGAATGAGATTTGCATCATTAATTGTTATAAAATTCTATAAATATTCCCAAAAAAGGAAGGAAGGAAGGAAGGAAGGAAGGAAGGAAGGAAGGAAGGAAGGAAGGAAGGAAGGAAGGAAGGAAGGAAGCAGTCCACGCAGGTGCAAAATCAGTGCACATTCTCATTACGGTCTCTGTTTCAAAATTCCAAGTCAAGGAATTGAACTCTCCTTGGAATCCATCTGGCCATTATGAGCTGGCAAATTGCACCCCAACCATATGTTCAGTATACTGTATTTAATCTTAGGAAATCAGAACTATAGCTATAGGTATAGCTACACACCACACACACACACACACACACACAGAGAGAGAGAGAGAGAGAGAGAGAGAGAGAGAGAGAGAGAGAGAGAGAGAGAGAGAGAGAGAGAGAGTACAGCACGAATTCAACAGAAGGTGGAGGGAGAAAAAAGAATGTCCTCACGTGTTAACCATAAGACAATAAGAATGTTCCATCAATCCTAATATAAAGAGGTCCATCGATCCACATATAAAGAGGTCTGAATGCCCAAACTGATGTCCAAACAAGATTGATGATTGTAAGATACACATCCCAATGTAGAAAGGGCAGTAAGATCTTCAGACCATTGAGAAATGGGTGTGTTTTTCCTTCCAGCCTTGAAGTTTAATTTTCAGTGCAGCCATAGGGGCTTGAAGGACCCGCTACCATCCTGAATTTAGGAGGCTGAACTCACACACCCCAATTTACCCCTCTAGCCATGTTCCATCTCTGTATTTGTTGTGTTCAATTTCTGATCGTAAAAGTGCTCTTGCACTTTGTAGAGTAGCAAGTCCACTGCTGGTATGATAAAGGTTAATGTGAGGGATAGGCTGGTAATCTTTAAATATCTAAAGGAAGAGCATGGTTAAAAGGAGAATTGCTTGTCCTATCCACAGAGAATACAGAAAGCAAAAAATAAGTGTTGTTAAAGGAAGGGCAGATTTAGGAAATTCCTCCCATTTGTATTGTGAGATTTCTATCCTACCTTTCCTCCAAAGAGCTCAAGGTGGCATCCATGACTTTCTATATTATCTCACAACAGCCCTCTGAGATAGGTTAGTCTGAGTGCTGGTGATTGGCCCAAAGCCAGTGATCATCTTGGCCAAATGGAGATTTGAACCTTGGTCTCCTGGGTCCTTGTCCAGCACTCAGTCTAAGAAACTGCACCGTGCTGGCAGAGCTCCATTGTGGAGCTACTAGTCAGCTAGAATCCAGACTCCAGCTTGGAGCTTCAAGCTGCTCCCTCCTGGAATGTTTCACAATGTCATTCCTTGCCAGAACGTCCTCCTGCCAAGAGCGCTCCTTTCAAGAAGAGGTGGGGTGGAGGAGTGAGTGAGTGCAGCATAACGGGTGGAGGAAACCTCCTATTTTGCACACTGGAAATGTAGGGAAGGGCGAACAGATTGGAACTCTGTGGCAAGTGAGTCATTATCATCACAAAGCAAATAGCTGGAGATGCTGAGGGTTTTGCCAACATCACCCACGCAAGTTGTCTTCCTTCCCAGGGAAGAGAGGCAGCACCAGCACATCTCCCAATGGGCTGCTTTCTCATCTCTTCGAAAAGCAAGGATGGAGAACCATTTCCAGTCTTGAGGACCGTGTTCTCTTCTGGGCAGCCTTCCAGGGGCCACAAGCCAGTGGTGGGTGGGGCCAGAGGCAAAGGTTGGTAGAGAAACAGCTGCAGATGCTACCTTTGTGGACATTAAGGTCCACAAATAATAACATACTGGAGACCCCATGTCACAAGGTGGTTAGACTGGCCTCGACCAGGACCAGGGCCTTCTCAGTACTAGCCCCGACCTGGTGGAACACACTCTCTCTCTCTCTGGAGACTAGGGCCCAGCGGGAGTTGTCATCTTTTCGTAGGGCCTGCAAGACGGAGCTGTTCCGCTTGGCCTTTGGACTGACTCAGTCTGACCCCGGTGTTACCCTCCCCATAGGCTTTATCCTACAGATATTTAAATGAGGTTGCACTTGTAGATTCCTAATTTTAAAATTGAATTTTAACATTGTATTTAATCTGCATTTTAATTGAATTGTTTCTTTTATGCTTGCTTTGATATTCTTGTTGTTAGCCGCCCTGAGCCCGGTCTTGACTGGGAAGGGCGGGGTATAAATATTATTATTATTATTATTATTATTATTATTATTATTATTATTAAATTATTATTTGTACAGCACAGTTACAAACCGTTCTCTGTCATCCATCCTGGCAGTCAAGAGCTCAAGGACACATTCCAACCAGGCAAAAACACTCAAGGAGGGAGAAGAGTAAGGTTGGTGTAGGGTGCAGCCTGGGAAAATGGCCCTAATGGCCAGAAAGAGAATTTGGATCCTGAGCCTAAGGTTCCCCATCCCTGCTATAAAACACCCATGTTATTTAGGAGGAAAGATATATACAGGGACCACAATACTTGTATCCCAGTGGTGGGTGGGGGAAAGAGCTTCCAAGGCATAATATGCAGCTGTGCCTCTGATCCTCCGGGGTATAATTACCTCCTCTGAGCCTCCCCACCCCCCACTACTTCCCCCTAGAGCTGCCTTTGTAGCTATTATGAAATTCCCAGCTTTTCACATCTCTGTCAATTAATGGGGAGCTATTTATCCTTCCCCCCCCCCAAAAAAAAACCAACCACCACCATTTAGTCCTTCAGCTCTAGAAAAATCACACACAGAGTTGTTTGTGATGAGGTCAAGAATTAGAAATAAAAAAGAGCATTTGAATGAAGGTGGGGAGCCAAGTCAATAAGAGTGAATGGATTAAGACCGTATCATTTGCTTTGGCTTAAGATATTTATTGTGGGACCCAGGTGGCACTGTGGTTAAACCACTGAGCCTAGGGCTTGCTGATCAGAAGGTCGGTGGTTCAAATCCCTGTGGCGGGGTGAGCTCCCGTTGCTCGGTCCCAGCTCCTGCCAACCTAGCAGTTCGAAAGCACGTCAAAATGCAAGTAGATAAATAGGAACCGCTACAGTGGGAAGGTAAACAGCATTTCCATGTGCTGCTCTGGTTTGCCAGAAGCGGCTTTGTCATGCTGGCCACATGACCTGGAAGTTATACGCCGGCTCCCTCGGCCAATAATGCGAGATGAGCGTGCAACCCCAGAGTCGGTCACTAATGGTCAGAGGTCCCTTTACCTATTTATTATTCCTTCCCAACACACACACACACACACTTCTAAACCACTTAGCGTGCTCAACCCAGACCTCGGCCAATATAACATTGTGTTTTGGAGCTAATTATTACACTTCATCATAATCACCCCAGGAGTGTCTGGATGTCCAAATGGATTTTAAGGAATGGCTTGTTCACATACTGTACTCCAGATTTTTTGTGACATCCTGCACCAAATGGTTAATTCAGGAGCTAGGGAAGCCTATGCTTTCTGTGGACTGCAGGGGAGTAACCAGAGAGAGGGACTTGGATGGTCCCATGGGAATATTCCACGCCTTTCCCACATACCTTCATCTTTTAAAAACTATATTTACCTTCCCATCCCTTTTATTTGGCCCCCATCCTATGCTCAGGTTGTATCTATGTCTAAATAAGACCAAAAAAATCCTAGACACCACAATCTCTACTGACCTGAGAAACAATACAAAAGCTCTGAACATGGAGATTTCATCTATGAACTCTGATCTTCACATCAAGCAGCTTGGCTAATTCCAATGGCACCTGCAACAGAAATGGCAGTCTTGGTTGGTAGCAGTGATCATTCTCCATAAGTAAAAAAAGGTAAAAGGTAAAGGACCCCGGACAGTTAATTCCAGTCAAAGGTGACTATGGGGTGTGGCGCTCATCTCACTTTCAGGCTGAGGGAGCCAGCGTTTGTCCACAGACAGCTTTCTGGGTCATGTGGCCAGCAGGACTAAACCGCTTCTGGTGCAACAGAACACCGAAACCAGAGGAGCACACGGAGACGCCGTTTACCTTCCCGTCGGAGTGGTACCTATTTATCTCCTTGCACTTTTTGGCATGCTTTTGAACTGCTAGGTTGGCAGGAGCTGGGACAGAGCAATGGGAGCTCACCCCATCGCAGGGATTCGAACCGCTGACCTTCCCACTTAACACAATGGAGCCTGCTGCTGGTTAAATATAGATAGGCTTGCATGCCCATTCATGTTCTGCACATGTGCTGTGGCGAATATGTTCTGCAAACAGAAACCAGAAATCCTAAGTAGTTAGAAGCCCTGGCAGGATATTCTGAGAAACATATATAATTCATTTTCTGGGACACTTATAGCATTGTTAAATACACATTGTTGCCTTTGGATATGAACATGGCTTTGCATTCAGCAGACTAAAGGAAATCCTTTTATTTCCCCCACCTCCTTCCCTTCCTCTCTCTCTCCTCTCTCTTTTTTAAAAACATTTGCCCGAGGGACACATTCTTTGTTTTAGCTTAACTGAACGCCCATTAATCTTATAATAGAGAGGGCAGAGAGTGAGGAACTTGGTGGGGTGTGTGTGTGTGGCAATATAAAGAGGGAGTCTAATCTCTCAGCAACTTTATGACCTAAGGAAGCACCCTGAGAAGGATTCCCCCCTCAATATAATCACACAGCCTACTGCAAGCACAAGGTTGGCTATGGAAGTAATATTCTCCAAGAGAATATGGAATCTGTGTTTGATGAGGGGCTTGTGGGAGTGGATGATGATAAGTTACTTGATTCTAATTTCACTTGTGCCCCAAATGCTGCAGTGGCATGACTGTCCTCAACCAGATCATAGAATCTCAGAATTGAAAGCTAACCCATGGGTCATCTAGTAAGGTAAAAAGGTAAATGACCCCTGGACAGTTAAGTCCAGTCAAAGGCAACTATGGGGTTGTGGTGCTCATCTCTCTTTCAGGTGAGGGAGCCGGCGTTTGTCCACAGACAGTTTTCTGGGTCACTTGGGCAGCATGACTCAACTGCTTCTGGCACAACGGAACTCCGTGACGGAAACCAGAGCGCACGAAAACACAGTTTATCTTCCCACCGCAGCAGAACCTATTCATCTACTTGCACTGGCATGCTTTCAAGCTGCTAGGTTGTCAGGAGCTGGGACAGAGCAATGAGAGCTCACCCTGTCTTGGGGATTCGAACGACCGGCCTTCTGATCAGCAAGCCCAAGAGACTCAGTAGTTTAAACCAGTGGTCCTCAACCTTGGGCCTTCAGATGTTTTTGGCCTACAACTCCCATGATCCCTAGATAGCAGGACCAGTGGTCAGGGATGATGGGGATTGTGGTCTCAAAACATCTGGAGGCCCAAGGTTGAGGAGCACTGGTTTAAACCACAGCACCCCCCGTGTTCTTATCCTACCCCCTGCAATGCAGGAATCTCAGCTAAAGCCCCCCTGGCAGATGGTCATCCAACCTCTGCTTCAAAACCACCAAGGAAGGAGAGTCCGCAACCTCCAGGGGGAGACCATTCCACTGTCAAACAGCCCTTACTGACAGAAGGTTTTTCCATATGTTTAGTCAGAATCACCTCTCTTATAACTTGAACTTATTGGTTCGAGTCCTACCCTCCACAGCAGAAGAAAACAAGTTTGTTCCCTCTTCCATGTGACAGACCTTAAGATATTTGGCTATCATATCTCCTCTCAGTCTCCTCTTTTCCAGGCTAAAGAAACCCAGCTCCCATGGGGATTTAGTGTTCCCTTGCTGTGAAACACTCTTCCAGCAGAGATTCAGCAGTCTCACTTTTGACTTTCAGGCAACTCTTAAATATCATTTTTATGCAGACAGACATATGCAGCTATTTATATAACTATTTTTGACTAACCCAGTGCTTCCCAACCTTTTTTGGCCATGCACCACCTAAGCATCTCTAAAACCCTGATTCCCCACCCCCCGTGACATATAATTTTATTATTCAAAAAGTGAATTCCTATTCACGTGAAGGAAGCCTAAAAGGCTATTCACTGTTAATAACTCATTCTCAAATTGCCCCACGTTTGGAACCAAGAGAATAACCAGTCATTTCAATTATTCATTTGTCATGGTGTTTTGTGTTTTATAGTATACAGTACTTGTAAGGAGTGCCCGGGATTTTTTAGAAACCAAAAAATATTGTGCTTTTTAACATGGACAGTGAAATTTGTGAGTTTGGTCCCATCATGCCAACAAGTCGGGTGAAGTCATGCCAAAGTTATTTTGGCCAGTCATCTTGAGCCAAAATGACCCCTAGCATTCAAATATCAACAAAGACCCCCCCACACACATTGGGAACCTCATGCTGAGGTGATATTTCCAGAGGCAGCTGAACCTAGACCCAATACTTCTCTTCCATCTCACACCTGAGAGGGGCCCAGTTCTATACCAAAACCGGCTTTTGCCTGGGGGGGGGGTGTATAAATCTGCTTCCATCCGCTCACACCCAACCATGAATTCATAACATCCATCTTCTAGTCGGGGTTGAATCCATTCATTTTTACTATATATATTGTGATTTAAAGGATTGAGGAGTTGTTTTGTACTTTGAACCTTTGTAAGTGGCTTTGAAAGTTTTGTTGTAAAAAGCAATGAATTAAATGCAATAAATGAGGAGGAGGAGGAGGAGGAGGAGGAGGAGGAGGAGGAGGAGGAGGAGGAACCACCTTCTGTCCACTGAGATGGAGGGCACTGGCATTTGGGGGGGGCAGAGGGCCAAGGACCATTTCATACCTTTGCATGTTTTGGGAGATACCACTGCTAATTGAACAGGTGACTATTAGCTTATCATGAAAGAAAGATGTGCAAGTGATGTACATCTTAATAACAACTAAAACGGGAAGAGGAAATCTGTGCTGCACCAGATGCTATTAGCCTACAACCAACAGTCATCCCCAATTGTTGCCTTGGCTGGCTGGGGTTGATAGAAGTTGGAGTCCAACAATATTTGGAGCTGCAATGTTCCACCACCAAAAAGAAACAACAGGTTCCCGGTTTAAATTTCCTTGCTCAAATAATCTGTGATGCCGAGGATGCGATGTTGTGAAATCCTATCCAAGATAAAGTATTGGGTGAAGTGGCACGTCAACCCTGGAGACAGCTTCGGAGCAACAGTTCAGATGAACAGAAGTTGAATTGTAACAACAGGAGCACACTGCGAAGAGAGCCATTCGGGATGCCTTTCCTGACCAAAATATTAAGGCCAAAACAACCAGTCCAACCCATGCCAAATAAAACTCCCAGAACACTTTGCACTTGCGAGTGTAACTTGAGATCTGGTTTCATGAGCTTGTTTTCTCTCCCTCTTTTCCTTCTTCTGGGATGACATCACCAGCTTCTGGATGAAGAACTCTCAAGAGGGTAAGCAGCATACACACTGCTAGTTTTTACGATCTGTCTGCTTTCATTTGTGGAGGAGGGGGAGTCAGCCTCTCTCTCTCTGGAACAACAAGCTGAATTTCTCCTTTGGTGCTACTAAAACTGAAGACAGAACCTGGAATCCATTTTTTTAAAGATTGCGGAAATAGTACGGGGTGCCACTTTAGTGAAAGTGCAGCATGTCTGGTGTGGGCACGATAAACTTACGCCCCTGTGATGTAGTCAGGGCCGTCTTAAGCCCATCCAGCGCCCTGGCACTAAGGTCCCTCCAGCGCCCCCCTCCAGAGCCTCTCCAAGGGAGTGCCAAGAGGACCGCGGCAGCAGCGGGAGGCCACCTTCGAGGACTCCTTACTGCACCTCCTTCTCGTTTCCCCAGCGCTGGATTCCGCTCATTCAAGCTTCGCCACCAGCGCACGCACCGCGGGACCAGCAAGAGCTGCTTGGGCACTGTACGTGCGCTGGTGGCGAAGCTCGACTGAGCGGAAACCAGTGCTGGGGAAACGAGAAGGAGGCGCAGCGTGGAGTCCTCGGAGAAGGAGAGAGATGCGGCGCAGCCTCTCAGCTCGTGGAACGCAGTCCTGGTCAGATCGCTGGAACCCTGCACTCACTTGGCGCCCTTCCAGCGCTCTTCCAGCGCCCTCCAGCGCCCAGCGCCGTGGTTCTCCGTGCCGCTAGCCTCTATGGCTAGGACGGGCCTGGGGCCAGTCTTGATTTCACCATGCCCAGTCCTACCGAATTCCTACAGCAAAGCATCTATGCATTCAGCCGTAAAACAGGCAGGAATTTTGCATTCCCATCACTTAGGATAGCTTAGAGTAAAAAGGCTGAAACAGGCACAATTCACAAGTTTTAACAACCTGAATATTGGATTCTTTATTCAAATTTCCATTAACAACCCTTTGAGAACATTGCATCCAATTAGCTATCGTTTAATTTGCCTTAATTTGATTTGCCTTAATTTAGTGCGAGAACATGTACGGCTCTGCATTTAGGTCAGGTTGGCAGGTTATGCTAAATCCAATTCATTCTTGCTTAATTCAGTTTCTCTCCTTGATATTAAAATAGTGAAGGGGGACAAAGAAGTCAAATCCAAGGACAGGCTGACCCTAGTTAGAGTTGGGTGCACAGGTGCAGAGGTCTGAATATTGTTTGTTTGTTAAGCGTTATGGATATTCATATCCACCAGCCACCCTTGGTGATCATTATTTGTTCTTCAGTGAATTAGAATTTACAGATAGAGATAACTATATTTGTGGCGCCACACTTTACAGGGCAATTCTATGCATGTTTACTCAAAAATAAGATCACATAGGACTGAAGCCTTAAGTGAATTACCACTAAAACATATTGACTATAAGAACAGAAGAGGAGCGCTGCTGGATCAGGTCAACCTAGTCCAGCATCCTGCTCTCAGAATGGCCAGCCAGATGCCCCAACGGAAAAGCCCAGAAGCAGAAATACAGCACCATTTGTGGTTCCTAGCAGCTGGTATTCAGAGGAGTGGGATGCGGGTGGCGCTGTGGTCTAAACCACTGAGCCTCTTGGGCTTGCCGGTCAGAATGCTGGCGGTTCGAATCCCCACCATGAGGTGAGATCCTGTTGCTCTGTCCCAGCTCCTGCCAACCTAGCAGTTTGAAAGCCATGCACTCTGGCTTCCGACACTGTGTCACGGAGTCCATTGCGCCAGAAGCGGTTTAGTCCTGCTGGCCACGTGACCCGGAAAGCTGCCTGTGGAGAAATGCCAGCTCCCTCAGCCTGAAAGAGAGATGAGTGCCACAACCCCATAGTCGCCTTTGACTGGACTTAACCGCCATCGGGTCCTTTACCTTTTACCTTTTTATTCAGAGAGATACCACCTTCCACAGTAGAGGAAGAACCTAGCCGTCGGGAATTTATCCTCTTTTGAAGCCAATCAAATCAGTGGTCATCATTGCTTTTTCGTTGCTTCTAGTGGGAGCCAATTCCATTATTTAGCTATGTCATGTATTGATACTGTTATTAACAACAAAAACCATAAAAACTTTCATTTTCTGCCCATCACCAGCAGGCCCTGAGGTGGGCTACAAAAAAAATTAAATTCAGAATTAAAAACAGGTAAAAGAAATTACAGTCCCGGGAACACACGCATCTCAGGTGTCAAAGGCTGGGGTAAAGAGGTGCATCCTCAGCATTTGTCACAGGGCCACCATAGGGCCACCACCACCATCCTGAACTTCTGAGGGATGTGGAAGTTTTCTAGATAGGCACATGATAGGAGCAGCTGCTCCTGTAAGTTTGCTAGAGAGAACTCTGAGAGACACTCCCACTGTGTCCCGTCAAGGGGGAGAGCATAGCCATATACAGTGCTTTTTTTCAACAACAACAAAATGTTTAGGGGCACTCTCATTTTGACTCAAGAAAATCAGCATTTTATAGTTCAAATCGGGGGAAATAAATACAGTAAATGGACAAAAGTACAAAGAACATGTATTACCTCATATTACACAGATGACAGCTCACAGTAACTTCCAAAATTGGCATGAGGTTGTGTGCACTAACATCTTCCTGATTCCAAACATCCACATCCCACACTGCTTCACAAATTAAACACTCGCTTCCATCTGAGACTCAGGAAACACCAGGAAAGGAAGCAGCCAGTGGACGTGGTAACAACAAAACTGACCAATCTGTGGGAATGTTCAGGAATGTGGATGAGGAGATATTGTTTAATATATCCTATCCCCGCTTGCGCTAGCAAGCACAAAACTTTAGCAGAGTAAAACATTCCCCTTTTGCAAAATACACAGCAGAAGAACGTTTGCGCAGGCTTGATTTAAGCCACTAAAATAAAGTGTATTTTCCTGGTATTTCCCCTTTTTCCCTCTTAAAAGAAAAGACACAACACAATGCTCTTAAAAGTATAAAAGATGTTTACTTACAAGCATCTCGAGGTACAGCACACTCAAGAGGTAGACTTGCTTAGTTAAAAGGTAATATATACATTGTGAAGTTCACTTATAAGAAGTGAGACTCCATCTCATCTCTCTCTCTAGGCTGGAGGCCTTGAGGGAGAGACTCACTAAGATGTGTGTAGTCCAAGAGGTCTGGTCCAAGAGAGGGAAAATGGCTGTTTCCTTCAGGATTTATCTGCCACTTCCTCAACTCATTTGCATGTGAAGGAAGAGGAAACTACGCTTAGTCATATCCTCCTCCTCAGTCCTCCAAGTGGACTATCTAGGGATTGTTGTGACTTGACTGCACTTAACCCTTTGCATCCCACAAACCCCTTCTCAGGCAATTCACAACATACACAAAAACATACATAAATAACTTTAATCAACCACCCAAGAGTCCCAGCTTGCCACGAAGATCCTGGAACTTCTCTCTTGGCAGGGGCTTTGTTAGGACATCTGCAGTCATCTGGTCAGTGTTGCAGTAACACATTTCAACAAGTCCATCCTCGATCACCTGGCGTATGTAGTGGTACCTGACCCCAATGTGTTTGGTGCGTGCAAGGAACTTTTCACTTTGTGTCAGCTTCATACTGCTCTGATTGTCCTCCATCAAGCTGACAGGTCCCGTTCTTGGCACGCCAAAGTCCTTCAGGAGCTGATCCAGCCAGGGGATCTCTCTGCAAGCTTCCGAAGCCGCAATGTACTCAGATTCTGTGGACGATAAAGCTACACATTTCTGTTTATAGCTGCCCCATGCAATAGCTCCGTCCCCATACATAAAAACATAGCCACTTGTGGATTTATAATCCTTATTGTCCCCAGCCCAATCCGCATCAGTGTACCCAAGCAGTTTAGGGTCTCTGACAGCTGGCAGTTTTAATTTACAGTCCATGGTTCCCTTTAGATAACGAACAACCCTCTTAACTCCAGCCCAATCATGCTCAGTGGGACAACTTACTTTCCTACTTAGGATCCCCACTGCACTTGCCAGGTCAGGTCTGCATGTGGTAACCAAATACAAAAGTTTGCCGACCGCTGACCTGTATTGCGTGTTGTTTGGCAGCAACTTCGAACCTTGTTGATTCTTCAAGAAGTCTGTGGCCATCGGTGTCGCAACTGGGTGTGCGTCCTGCATCTGCATGCTTTCAATCAGTTCAGTTATCTTTTGCCTTTGGCTGAGTAAGAACGATCCATCCTCTTCTCTCTCAACTTGGATTCCCAAGTAGTATTTCACTTTTCCAAGTTCCTTGACCTCTACTTCCCTGTTGAGGTGTTTGACTATGTCTTTATAGTCTTTCTCATTTGACGTAGAAATTAAAAGGTCGTCAACAAAGGCTAAAACGTACGAAGACTGTCCATTCCTTTGTTTGGTGTACAAGCACTTATCAGCAGTCCCTTGCTTGTACCCAAGCTGCACCAGCATCTCATGGAGTTTCTGGTTCCAAGCCCTCGCTGCTTGCTTCAAACCATAAAGTCCTTTCTGCAGCTTGCACACTAGATGTGCCTCATTTGGTTTAATGAAACCTTTGGGCTGCTTCATATAAATCTGCTCAGAAATTTCGCCGTGAAGAAAGGCTGTCGCAATGTCAATATGGTAAACTGACATTTGCTTAGATGCTGCAATACTTAAAAGTAGTCTGACACTGCTGTATCGAACTGTCGGTGCAAACACTTGATCGTAATCCTCTCCATACTTCTGGGAAAAACCTTGTGCCACAAGCCTAGCTTTGTAGCGTTGCACCTCCCCTTCTGAACCCTTTTTAACCTTGAACACCCATTTACTTCCAATTGCTTCCTTACCAGGAGGTAGTTCTGTGAGTGTCCAGGTCCTGTTCCGATGAAGTGCATCTATCTCCTCCTGAGCAGCTTTCCTCCAGAGACTGGCTTCATCTGGTGGCATCCTCTCTATCTCTTCCCATTTGGAAGGTTCCTGTGGAGACGCCGACCTTGTAAGGTAGGACAGCCGTAATGGTGGAACACCTCTGTTGGTTCTGGATGAGCGTCTGACCTCTGGTCTTTCGACCGCATCAGCTTCCTCATCCTCCTCCAGCAGTGGCATATCCCCATACAGCTGCTCGTCATCATCTTCGTCTCTGGTGCTGCCAGGGGCCTGGACCTCCACGTCTTCTCGGGTGTCACCTATAGGGGGTGCTACGACACTAGAAGTTGGATTAGTACTTTGTATTGGTTCAAAAGGAAAAATCACAAATTCCTCATCCTGTGGCTCCTTGGAACAATCAATGGCAGTGTCCTTTGTATCAACTTTGCCTTGCTCATCGAAGTAAATTACATGCTGCGAACTTGTCTTGCCAGTTTGCGGATCCAAGACTCTATATCCTTTTCCTCCAGAAGCGTACCCAACTAGGATCCCTGCCTTCGCTCTGGAATCAAGTTTGTGTCTGTGCTCCTTGGGCACATGATAGTAGCACAAACTTCCAAATACACGTATATGTGACAAATTTGGGGCTTTTCCATGCCAAAGTTCAAATGGTGTGCGCTCTGCGCCTTTTGTGGGCAGTCTGTTCTGAAGATAGACTGAGCAACGAGCCGCTTCACCCCACAGCCTGTGTGACAAGTTAGCTTCCTTTAGCATGCACCTTGTCATTTCCAAAATGGATCTAAATTTCCTCTCTGCAATTGAGTTTTGTTGGGGTGTGTAGGCAACTGTGGTCACGTGTGATATGCCTTCTCTAGCCATGACGGCCTGCATCTCATGTGAACAAAATTCCCCACCATTATCGGACATTAAAATGGAAGGGGCTCGCTGGAACTTGTTCTTGACCATGTTAAGATAGTCCCTGAACAATTCCACTGTCTCACTCTTCTCCTTGATAAAGTAGGCTACGCAGAATCTCGAGAAATCGTCCAAAAATATCAAAATATATTTATTACCTCCTAGAGAAGACACATTCATTGGTCCACATAGATCTGTATGGACAATGTCCAATACTTTAGTGCTTCTCTTCTCTGCACAACGTGGGAAAGAAGGTTTAGTTGCTTTCTCACTAACACAAGTTATACATTTTGATGTTGGTGTATTTGTGTTGCTTTGCTTTACCTGCAGACCTCTCACAAGATCACCTTTCTGTAGTTCCAGAATAACGTTGGTGTCTCTGTGTCCAAGTCTCTTGTGCCAGAGTTCCAGACTTCCTTCGTCCTTTTGACTTGGTTGCGCCACCTTTGCAGACTGGTTCTGCTGGTTCTCTGAAACATTAAGCTCATATACACCATCCTTTAGTGTGCCTTGAACATAAACTTCATCATGCTTAGTCACAATACATTGTCCTTTTTCAAATGTAATTTTAAAACCTTTCCTGTCCAAACTGGACACGCTGAGTAAGTTGCAATTAAGCTTTGGTGCAAACTTAACTTCAGTTATCTTAGTATTAATTGTTTCATGATCTACGTTGAATTTCAAATTCACAGTTCCTGAACCAATTGCCTTTACAATGTTGCCATCAGCAATCTCAATTTCAGAGGTTTCATCCCCATTAATCTCATTAAAATACTCCTTTTCATAACAGAAATGAGAACTCGCTCCACTGTCAAGAATCCACTTATTGCGCTTATTTTCACAATCCTGGACAGCTAAACTCCTCTCCTGCATCAACATGGTTTGCTCATGACTCCCCTTCTTAACACCTTGTGGTTTTGAGGGGTGGGATTCAACTTTATCCCCATTTTGACTCTTGCAGTTCCTTGCTATGTGGTTTTTCCCATTGCATTTAAAACAAATTATTTCTCTAGATGTCTGTCTGGACTTTCCAAAATGCTTGGATGCATAGCTGCTATCCTTCCTCCTTGGATTCCTTTCTTGAGAATCAAGGCTATCTCTGCATTCCTCTCTTAAATGGTTGATAAGCTCATTAAAAGTTAAATCCTTTGTGTGATCCATTATACTTTTAAATGGAGCAAACGTAGGTCCCAATGATGCAAGCATAAACGTTACTTTAGTCACATCATCAAAGGCTCTGGGAGTAAGGGCAATTCTTTGAACAATCTCAGAAAAATTCTTAAAATGCTCTGTAAACTCTTCTCTAGAATTCATCTTCAACTTGAGTAACTTATCCAACAAGTATCTATAGGAACTCTCTGTAGATTGTGCATAAATGCGTTCAATGTCCTCTAGGATCTTAGATGCATCATCTTCAAAATTTATCATTGATAGATGCTCATTCCTCAAACTGCTCAAAATTATGTGCTTGGCTTCATCATTTTTAATACTCCAAGCTTCTATCTTAGCTAAAGCTTCTGCATCGGTTCCTGTAGGCTTTTCTTCCTTAATGGCCTGCAGAACACGCCTAGCAGCAAGATAAACTAAAACGCGCTGCTTCCACTGCACAAAATTATTGTCATCCAGCAGCATAAAACTTGGTCTTGCCTCACTATCAAAACTGGAGCTTGCCATCTTAAAACTTCAAAAATTTCCAAAATTCAAAAATCTTTCAAAAATCAAATTCAAAATCTCAAAAATATCTTCACTACCTCTGATCTTTCTCAGTGCTGTAAACTCTGAGGGAGGGGAGGGGTAGTTAATCCCCCAAGCACACTGCAGAACAAAGAGACCATGTGCTCAACCAGGAAATCCTAACTGGAAAAATCCTACAGAGTTCAAAATCACAATCCAAATCAATCCTTCAAAAATACACAAAATACGCAACTCTGGGCCGCAATAACCCTTTGTGGGAATGTTCAGGAATGTGGATGAGGAGATATTGTTTAATATATCCTATCCCCGCTTGCGCTAGCAAGCACAAAACTTTAGCAGAGTAAAACATTCCCCTTTTGCAAAATACACAGCAGAAGAACGTTTGCGCAGGCTTGATTTAAGCCACTAAAATAAAGTGTATTTTCCTGGTATTTCCCCTTTTTCCCTCTTAAAAGAAAAGACACAACACAATGCTCTTAAAAGTATAAAAGATGTTTACTTACAAGCATCTCGAGGTACAGCACACTCAAGAGGTAGACTTGCTTAGTTAAAAGGTAATATATACATTGTGAAGTTCACTTATAAGAAGTGAGACTCCATCTCATCTCTCTCTCTAGGCTGGAGGCCTTGAGGGAGAGACTCACTAAGATGTGTGTAGTCCAAGAGGTCTGGTCCAAGAGAGGGAAAATGGCTGTTTCCTTCAGGATTTATCTGCCACTTCCTCAACTCATTTGCATGTGAAGGAAGAGGAAACTACGCTTAGTCATATCCTCCTCCTCAGTCCTCCAAGTGGACTATCTAGGGATTGTTGTGACTTGACTGCACTTAACCCTTTGCATCCCACACAATCACCGTGCTAGATTCCAATTCCTACTTCACACATTAAACGCTCGCTTCTGTCTGAGACTCAGGAAACACCATGACAGGGAATGAGGCCGCCATGGGGGGGGGGTGAGAGAGAACCCAGTCTGCCTTAAAGCATCCTGGATTACTTAAAGTAAAAGACTATAACGAGCCTATCTAAGCTTCCTTTTAGGCTACAAAGGGATGCACCCTGCCAGGGGTGTCTTAGCCATAGAGGCTACTGGCGCAAGGCACCAGGGTGCCAAGTTCTCAAGCCCTGCCGGCAGCACCGCCCTCGCCCACCTCTTTTTGGGCTGCGGGCACCATTGCAGGGAAGCCGCCCGCAAGCCTCCCATCGGCGCTGCAGAGTGCTGCTCCTCCAGCAGGGAGGAGGCTCCGGGCACAGCGCAGCATGGCGGAGGCGCCCCCCAAAGCGCCTCCAGAACTTGGCGCCTGGACGGCAGCGCCACACAACCGCTTTGGCCAAGGCTGTGAAAGGAGGAGCTGTGGGAGGCGGGTGCAGCCGGGATCAGGCCTGCAACCTGCCAAGGAAAGGAGCCGGGAGCCGCACGGCCTGCCCAACCAGGAGGTGCTTCATAGCGCGGCTGGCGAGGGCACGTTGGCGGCGTTGGCGGATTGAGATGGCTGAAGGCGAGGTCAAGGCTCGCGGGCCACCTCTCAGTCGCCAGGCCAGCATGGGCACCATCCGGCCAAGTGCTGGCTAGCCTCCGGCGAGCAGCAGCTCTCCCTACGCGATCCCGCCCATCCCGCTGCTGGCTTTTCCCCAAAGGGTTCTTGGCTTGGCCAGCCGGCTGCCACATAAGGGCGCTCTTGGGGAGCCCTCCGCCATCGCCCCGCGCACACGCCCCGATCCACCTCACCCTGCTCTGCCTCTAGCCCACTGGGAGGGAAATTGGGGAACGCTGGAGGGATATTTGCACCATGGTGCCGGATAAGCTTAAGACGGCCCTGCACCCTGCTGAACTCACAAATGTGAGGAAGAACGGATAATATCTAATAAATATCTCCTCTCTTAGCCTCTATACACATCCCTATAGAGCAGGCATCCCCAAACTTCGGCTCTCCAGATGATTTGGACTACAATTCCCATCATCCCTGACCACTGGTCCTGTTAGCTAGGGATCATGGGAGTTGTAGGCCAAAACATCTGGAGGGCCGCAGTTTGGGGATGCCTGCTATAGAGGGCCCCCTCTCCTGATCTTCATACCTGGGGTGATCTGTAGGGATGGAAACTGCCTTTCAGATATTTGGGGTCAAAGTCGGTTGGGGCTTTAAACACTAGTGTGAGCACTTACTGGTACTTTTCTCTGTCCTGAATCTTCCAACAGTTAGCTTTGCTGGGTTGCCCAGAGTTTGTAGCATTATGAGAGAGGGAGTTCTGCTTAGACTGGGCAACGTACATCTATCTATCACAGGCTTCCTTCGTTCCACTCTCTAGTCCTCATGCTGATCCAAACCTCCCACAGCCAGCAGCAGGGTGAAATCAATGGTGCTCGTGATTGAAGAACCAGGACCCAATTCCCTTCAGCAAACAGGGAGTTAATTAAATTATGGCATCCTTGTCATCAGCTGTGAAATTTCTACCTGCAAATTGTGCCAGCTTTAAAGAACAGCAGCCCTCGAGGCCTTGTTATTCATTCGGGGGTAGAGGGAGGAATTTAAGTCTGATTTATATGTGCCAAGGATCTCAATAGGGGACTCTTGGGTCTGGTGTACAGTCGCTTTCCTTCAATTAACCTCCTTGGCATAGAGGGAGAGGAGAATGAGACATCTGTTGAAAACCCAACCCCAGCTCGAAAAAGACAGCATATTTCAGCTTGAAACCAGCTCTTGTCTCCGTTAACCCTTGGCCAGCAGGACCTGCCAAGTTCTCAGCATGAGATGCTTTGCGAATGACGGAGACAGGCTACAGAAGGAAATTTAATCATGGACAATATGGTGAGTCAAAGGAGCTTTTGTAGACTTCAATCATCGCCTTCATTCTGGGGGGAATTTTGCAGCCAGCTTGCCCAGTGGTTTCTCAAATTGTTCATCCTCCTCTCCATCAGTATGCAACAAAACCGGAGGCACAGGAACTCCACCTCTAAGGTTGTTATACGTGAGGGAGCAAATCTCGTAGCTGCAATGGCAAAATAATATGAATATACAAGATAACTGGTGGAGAAATGAATAGATGTTGGAAGTTTAGATAGAAAAGGGCTGTGCATGGAGTTGAGAATGATAGGGACCTCCAGATTCCCAGACTTTCTCTATATCTTTGAGCTGACTTCTCCAACTCCTTATTGTTTAAACTGATAGAACTCAGCTATACAGCTGCAAATAAAAGGTTTTAGGTGTGTTTTAAGTGCAATATACAATGTGACACTAGATGGAAATAGTGAGCCTTATGGAAAATTCAATGTATTTTTTTGGCCCTCTTTGAAAAAAGTTTGGGAACCCGGTCTAGTGCATGGATAGGCAAACTAAGGCCCGGGGCTGGATCTGGCCCAATCGCCTTCCCGCGAACGGTCCGAGAATCAGCGTGTTTTTACATGAGTAGAATGTGTCCTTTTATTTAAAATTCATCTCTGGGTTATTTGTGGGGCATAGGAATTTGTTCATTATTATTTTTCAAAATATAGTCAGGCCCACCACAAGGTCTGAGGGACAGTGGACTAGCCCCCTGCTGAAAAAGTTTGCTGACCCCTGGCCTAGTGCACAAACATACAAATTTACCTTATACCAAGACAGACCATTAGTACATCTGCCTCAGCATTGTCTACTTTGACTGGCAGTGTCTCTCCAGGATTTTAGACAGGGACATTCCCAGAGCCGTCTCTAGGCCCGGGTCCGGTGGCGCGGGGTGCCAGGGCGCCAGGCCACCAGGGGTGCCACTGTGCCCGCTGAGAGGCGCGGCGGAGGCCGCCCCAGGCGCACCTCTCAGCTGTTCAGCGGCTTCAGGCCGCTCTCCGGAGCGCAGGGGCGTCGCAGGGGCGTCGCAACAGGGGGCGGGCAGCGCCCCCTGGCCCATGGCCGGCCCTCTGGCCAGGCTGGGTTGCGCAGGGCTCTGGCCCTCCCGGCGGTAGCCGCGCTGCGCACTCCGCCCGCCCACTGCACTGGGAAATGGGGCGGGGGCGCCGGACGCGATGGAAACGATGCCTTATGAGGAACGGCTTAGGGAGCTGGGTATGGTTAGCCTGGAGAAGAGAAGGTTAAGGGGTGATATGATAGCCATGTTCAAATATATGAAAGGATGTCAAATGGAGGAGGGAAAAAGATTGTTTTCTGCTGCTCCAGAGAAGCGGACACGGAGCAATGGATTCAAACTTCAAGAAAGAAGATTCCACCTAAACATTAGGAAGAACTTCCTGACAGTAAGAGCTGTTTGGCAGTGGAATTTGCTACCAAGGTGTGTGGTGGAGTCTCCTTCTTTGGAGGTCTTTAAGCAGAGGCTTGACAGGCATATGCCAAGAATGCTTTGATGGTGTTTCCTGCTTGGCAGGGGGTTGGACTGGATGGCCCTTGTGGTCTCTTCCAACTCTATGATTCTATGATTCTATGCTTAAGACGGCCCTTGACATTCCCAGTACCACCCAGAGATGGTGATTCTCATTGATTCTGAGACATGCATGATCTACTGCTGAGCTACAGTCCTACCACAAATGAGAACAGCATATATGTCATTATTTTAACAATATACACTATATTATCGACCAGAAAGCTATATTTAAGTTGAAGCAACCCCTCTTGAAAATTAAGACTGCAGATTTATCAAATGTGACCTATTAATTTTTACAATGTGTTAAAAGGATCTTTTATGAGGTCTGGCAAGAACGATCAAATAGGAATCACCCACTTTGATGACTTTAAATGTCAGCAAAGATTAGCAGGGCTAGGTGGGAAACTCTCCCTCAAAATCGCAAATGGGTGAAGAGGCGAGTTCATTTCAGCTACCAATTCTGTTAAGCAACAGCTATAAAACAGTAGTGCGAGGGGGAGGGGAGAAGGCGGAGGAATTGGCCTCAACATGTTACACAACATGAATGTTACCCATCGATGAAAGCATCTGGACAATTACGAAAGGATTTGTAAATGCTGTTATCAGCAGGAGTTAACGCAGAAAGTTGTAGTTACAGGTAGGTAGCCGTGTTGGTCTGACGTAGTCGAAACAAAATAAAAAAATTCTTTCCAGCAGCACCTTAGAGACCAACTAAGTTTGTCATTGGTATGAGCTTTCGTGTGCATGCACACTTCTGCACACGAAAGCTCATACCAATGACAAACTTAGTTGGTCTCCAAGGTGCTGCTGGAATGATTTTTTGTATTTTGCAGAAAGTTGGTGCTTTTTTAGCATAGGGGAAACACGGCGACAGACATGGGCATGATAAGAAGCTTATAAGAAAAACATCTCCCTCTTGCTGATTTATTAATTTTTACACAGATTACCAAATCTGAGTGGGAGCTCCCACTAAGATTTGGTACCCATTCCCAAATCTTGAAACTTCCTTGATATTTTCCCATCTGCTTCTTGTTCCTTCTCTCAGTTTGTCTTTCCTCCCACAAAGCCTAAATGCCCCACCCACAACACCCAAAAGATGAACATACAAAATACATTATTTAGTGTTGTAGCTGCTTGATTCTGTACTTCAACTGAGGACTCATAAACATCTCTAAGATATTACATAACAGCATATAAATATTGTATTTTATATTTTAAAATATTATTATTTATCTTAGCTATATTCTGCCCTTCCTCGAAGAAGCCGGAGGTTGCATAGGACGTTCCTCTCCTCATTTCATCTTCACATCAGCCCTGTGAGGTAGTCAGGTTGAGAAACGGTGACTGGCCCAAGGTCATCCCATAAGCTTGGTGGCTGAGTGGGGATTCGAACGCTGGTTGCCCAGGTCCCATTCTGACACTCTAACCACTAGCTATACAACATGCAACTTACCTATGTTCCATCCGTGATATATTCTATGCACCAGCCTAATGTCAATAGGGAGTTCCAGAAAACAGGAGCAGCTGCTTCAAAACATCAACTCCTCACAAATGCAGAATGGAGACTGTATTGCAAAAATGGGAGTTCTGCAGATTAAATCTCTCTCTCTCTCTGTGTGTGTGTGTGTGTGTGTGTGTGTGTGTGTGTGTGTGTGTGTGTGTTCATACATACATTCCAACATCAAACAGAAAGTGCAACAGAAACATCCTTGCTTCTGTTAATTTTTTGAAAGAAAGCAGAACCTATTATCGACACTAATAAGACAGCGTTGAAACTAGCATGTTCTAATTACTCGGGTCAGCAGTGGAAAACTGGAGACAAGGAGGACGTTTTTACAGGGAGACCTTGGCGTTGGAGCGTGTAATCAGCCAGGCATAGCAGCATATTTGTGTCAAGATAAAAAGAGGAAAGACAGAGCAGACTCCAGTCCTGGTACATGATGATAGTGACACAGGTTGTCGGCAGACAAGAGGAGAAAAGGTTCTGTTTGTTTGAAGCGGGACCCACCAGCCAAGATGACACAAAGGCTTTAATGTATTCTGCAGCTACCCCAACCTGCTTTGTCTAATTAAAACTGTGAGCCTTTGGGATATGCGTAGGAAACTGTGTTCCTCTAGCTCTGTAAGCCTTCTGTTGATATTGAAAGATGCTGTAGTCAACACTGTAAATTTGAGCAAATCTAAACCACGGAAGAAATACAATCCCTTCCCTTCCCCTGCTCATTCTAAGCCAATTCCATTAAATTCTCACAACATTCCATCATGCCGTAGTCAGTGCGATCCATAAAGATAAACTAAAATGGAAGTATTCAGCCTTTCCCGACCTGGTGCCTCCCAGATGTTGTTAGACTCCAGTTCTCATCAGCCCTAGTCAGGGATGGTGGGAGTTGGAGTCCGATGACATCTGTAGCCAGGCCCCTCACTGGCCTTGCATCATATCCTATTTGGGTAGAATGAACTCTGATAATACCTCTTTGCTTGCCAGGAGGGAAGATTTAAAGCATCCTGCTCACATACTGTAAGCCTATTGTCTGGTGCCCAATTGTGTCCGAAATTCCATACTCCTGCTAGAAATGGGTGAATGCCCAATTTCAACAAAAGCACGGTGGGTTGCACTAAAACATTGGCTTAAGATTGCAGTATTTGGATTTGGGGTGGTATTATAGAAACACCTGACCAATGAATAATATGTCAGCAATTGGCAGGAAACCATGGCTAGAAAAGCCACTGCTATTGGCCTGTCACCAACTCTATTACGTGGGCTATGAAGGTGCCCTAAAGACCTTAAAGCAAAGACTTTGGGATAATACACACAGTGACCTGTGACATCGTTCACATGCAGTCTGCAGTCCGTTGCCAGTAGGAGTACAATATGGGCATGTTTTTAAGTTAACAGCTTACATTAAAAACCTGACTGTACCAAACTACCGAAGGTTATTCACAAAAGCCAGACGAAACGTTTTCCCCTCTGCAGTGCTGGAGGGTAGGATGAGAGGAGTCCCTCACCAGGAAAGACTGTGCTTGTGTGCCCGAGACACAGACTCTATAAAACATATTATGCAGCACTGTGTGAAGTTCAAGCAAGCTAGGGCTGAACTGATTTCACCCTTGCTAGCCCTGATCCGAGGAAAATCGGAGGAGTATTCTATCAAGTTCTTATTGGAAGACCGGTCAAATGCTAGAACATTAGCAGTGGCGAAGTTTTTATCGGTGGTTGCAAAAATCAATGATCCCAGCTCTAAGTTTGAACAAAATGTTTTTGAAACCTGAAGGCAGGATGTCCTTATTGAGTATCGCTTTGTAACAAATTGATGGGTCTATGGACCGTAATAAAGATTGTTGTTGTTGTAAGCCTATTGTTTTGGAAAGCGTGAATCAGGACCCCCTTTGAATGTCGGCTGAATTAAATTTCTCCCCCATCCCTAGGAGAAACGATAATATTTACCTAGGAGAAACGATAATATTTACATGAATTGCACCATCTAGTTTTGCCTCTGGGCCCCACCAATGCCAGGTGGCCCTTGGGAGGTTGCTGGAAGGGAATGTCACCCTTAGTCTGAAAGAGTTTCCCTGTGTTACAGAGGATGACAACCAAATTCAGAGGAGCAGTATTCCTGTGCCACAGATGCTCTCCTCCTTCTAAAGGCCATTTAGTTAGACAGCTGGCTGACTTAACTCCCAGTAGGAGATACTTCAAAAGCCCATTTATTCAGGACCACCTTCATCCCAGGTAACAGTTCAAACTTCATTTATACATGTGTTTCATTTAAGCTCTTTATTGCATATAAAAATATAGTTATAGAAATAATTGATCAGGGTGAATGCAAATGAATCGAAGCGTAGTCCACTAAGTCCCTCTCTCTTTAACAAAGTTCTCACCTAGTCCATTTGAGTTTATCAGGCAGGCTCTTAGCACTTAGTCTCCAAATCTAGCACCTCTCTTAAATTATTCCTCATTCTTCCTCACCACTACCCCACATGGGTCAGTTTGCCCCTGGTCCCTATAGCAATCCCACTCATCCATGATGATGGAGGGCAGGGCAGATCCTTGTTAACAGGTCCTCTGTTCTCAAAACAGCTACTGTTCACAACCAATAAAGAAATAAAACAGAGGTGGGGAACCAGAGGCCAATGGTGGCCCCAGAAACCGCTCTGTCTGGCCCTCAGAACTCTCTCCCGGTTACATGCCCTGTCCCCAGGCCACAGTCCTCACTGACCCTGTTTTGTACCTGGAGTGTTTTTGTCTGCCTGGAATGTGTCCTTAACATCTGATAATGCCTCTTGCTTGTCTGCACAGAGGATAGAAAAGGTATTGAGGCTGACCTACAGACTAAAATTTGCATTCATTGCTCCACCCAGGAGAGGGGTGGAGAACATCGGGCCTGGGAGCCAAATTGGACCTGTCTGGTCCTTGGAACTCTCTAAAAGCCCCACCCTGCTCCTTAAGCCACACCCCTCTTAAGCCACACCCCTCGCTGACCTTGTTTCAGACATCCAAGTGTTTTTGCCAAGCTAGAATTCTGGCACACTGATCATTCCTTTTGCTTGCCTGGATGGAGGATAGAGAGGCCTAGGCAGGTCAAAAGCAGCTGGTATGTGGCTCCTGGGAAGTCAGCCATGTGGCCCTCGGACAATAATAATAATAATAAATTATTATTTATACCCCACACATCAGGCTGAATTTCCTTGACATCTGATGGGAGGGCATTCCACAGGGTGGGCGCCACTACCAAGAAGGCCCTCTGTCTGGTTTCCTCACCTCTGACCCAGGTTTCCTCGCCTCCGACTCAGATGTAACTAAGTCCAGTGCTGCCCAGTGACAAAATCACACGATGCTATCCACACCACTGCAGTCAATAGAATAGCCCTCTGAGGTAGACGGAACACATGTGGCTGGCTTCTGGTTACTCAAAAAATAGGCATCCTTCCTCCCCCCCACAAACATGTGCATTACAAAGAAGGGTCTTCACCTGCCTGAGTCCCTTTCTGGGACCCTGCTTTCCAAAATTATCTGGACACTATTCTTTGTTTACCCAACAAGGTTTTTTGTTGTATGTGTGTTTTAAAGGATCAATAGCTGAAATGGATTGAACCATTTCAGCTGAATGGATAAACGTAGCAATTTCACGTTTTCTGATGCAGCAGGCAATTTTCTGTTGCATTTTACTCCTCCCTAAACACTGCAATCATCGCCAGTGCATTAAAGCTGGGATTTGAGCTGAATTGATCCAGTGTCCTTCAGCAATCAAGCAGCCACCCTTTCAAGCATCTCTGGCACATGCGGCTCTTCCATTAGTGCTCCTCATTACCCAAGCTTTCATTGGGGGGCTATTAAGGAATAAAATAATGCCAATCCCAGCTAACAAAATCTTGCAGTGAAATATACCAGCAGGAAAGGATGGGCAGCAAACATTAGTCAGCATTTTCCTACACACACACACACCCCGATGCGACTGCAGGTTTGCTGCGTTCTGTGTTATGTGACTCTCTCAAAATGCAACATGGCAAAGACGGGGAGTTCCAAGAAGCTTAGCGCTTGTGCCTATCCAATAAGTCTGAATGCAGGACAGACCAAAAGGAAAGTTGCAGAAGTGGGTTTTGCATGGGGTTAAGGCAGATAGTTAGGGACCTCCAGATTCCCAGACCATCCCTGTACCTTTAACCTCTTGATCTGACCTCTCAGCTCCTCGTTGCATAGACTGAATCTTCTCTCTGGTTAAATCCTGCTTTACAACTTTCACCTTCTCCTCACTCTTCTCTCTCCGACCTCAAGATGAGAGGTCATCTTTTAACTATCCTTGAGAGAACAAGGAGCAAGCATGGATGCTTCGTTCATCTTTATATTACCGGTAGTTAGTTCAGTGCCGTAGCTTGGGGGGGGGGGTGCTAGCCTGGTTTTTTTGCCCTGGGTGAAGCCTCCAGAGGGGCACCATTGATGCTCCCAGCCTGTATGTGTGTGTATGCAAATGCGCATGGGGGAGGGGGTGCCAAACGGGCTGGATCTACACCGTTCAGCAAAAACACTTTTAGAAATGTAATATAGCTCTCAGTGCAATTGCCCATTGACAACGGATCACTGCTCTACAGCACCCTCTGGTGTCACATTTTTATAACACATTGTTAATGTTTTAACTGGCCAGTGTAGATTAGTGCCGGGTCTTTGACCCGCGTGGAATAAAGCCTAGTTTTGCCCCTGGTTAGTTAAGCTAGAACCAGAAACTCTTCTATCTGAGTTATGCATCTCCTACAATAAACAGCTTTGTTATTTATCCTACAAGCATCTCTGTGTGCATGTGATCGCTGCAAGTGAAGTCTGTTCTCTAACCAAGATTCACTAGCTTAACTGCTGATTGCTCTGTGTACCAAATGGGATTCAATGGCTAATTGTGACCCTGTTATCCCATTAAGGAAATATTTATTCACACAGTACCAAGTTAAATGAGTCAACTTGCTCCCACAGGGGGCAGTGATGGTCAGCAACATGGAAGGTTGTTTTGGGGTTTTTTTTAAGGATTTGACAAATTCATGAAGGACAATAAAGCTATCAGTGGCTCCTAGCCATGACGGCTATGGTCTGCCTTCACTCTTGGAGGCAGTTTGCTTCTGGGTACCAGTTGCTGGAAACCACAAGAGGGGAATTGCAGTTACACACAGATTCTGCTTGCTGGCTTCCCATAAGCATCTGCTTGGCCACTGGGAGAAAAAGATGCTGAATTCGATGGGACTTTGGCCTGAACTAGGAGGGCTCTTCTCATGTTTTTGAGTTCTTATGCTTCAGCAGAGATGCTACATATCACTCGATGAAAAGAAGAGGGGCACTACAGACAGCAGACATTTTCAATTGCACTTGTTATAAGAAAAAGCTGCTCCTTTTCCCTTATGGCGTACCCAAGACCCTATATAGAGTCCTTTTGTAGGTTCTCTATCGGTAGGAGAAAATAACAGAGGCCAACCAGAGAATATTGAGAAGCAAAGCAGCTAGTAAGCCTGATCTTTATTAACTGTTGCAACAGGGTGCTCCCCTCACATGCAGGAGAGAGGAGGAGGACCCAGAACAATGGTGTGCAAGGCCTTATATATACTTTTTAAATTGCCACCCTGCAGCCCAAGACCACCTTCAATACATCATACATACATACATCAGAGGAACCAGAGACCAAATAGCAAACATGCGCTGGATTATGGAGAAAGCTAGAGAGTTCCAGAAAAACGTCTACTTCTGCTTCATTGACTATGCAAAAGCCTTTGACTGTGTCGACCACAGCAAACTTTGGCAAGTTCTTAAAGAAATGGGAGTGCCTGATCACCTCATCTGTCTCCTGAGAAATCTCTATGTGGGACAAGAAGCTACAGTTAGAACTGGATATGGAACAACTGATTGGTTCAAAATTGGGAAAGGAGTACGACAAGGTTGTATATTGTCTCCCTGCTTATTTAACTTATATGCAGAATTCATCATGCGAAAGGCTGGACTAGATGAATCCCAAGCCGGAATTAAGATTGCCGGAAGAAATATCAACAACCTCAGATATGCAGATGACACAACCTTGATGGCAGAAAGTGAGGAGGAATTAAAGAACATTTTAATGAGGGTGAAAGAGGAGAGCGCAAAATATGGTCTGAACCTCAACATCAAAAAAACCAAGATCATGGCCACTGGTCCCATCACCTCCTGGCAAATAGAAGGGGAAGAAATGGAGGCAGTGAGAGATTTTACTTTCTTGGGCTCCTTGATCACTGCAGATGGTGACAGCAGTCACGAAATTAAAAGACGCCTGCTTCTTGGGAGAAAAGCAATGACAAACCTAGACAGCATCTTAAAAAGCAGAGACATCACCTTGCCTACAAAGGTCCGTATAGTTAAAGCTATGGTTTTCCCAGTAGTGATGTATGGAAGTGAGAGCTGGACCATAAAGAAGGCTGATCGCCGAAGAATTGATGCTTTTGAATTATGGTGCTGGAGGAGACTCTTGAGAGTCCCATGGACTGCAAGAAGATCAAACCTAACTATTCTTAAGGAAATCAGCCCTGAGTGCTCTCTGGAAGGACAGATCGTGAAGCTGAGGCTCCAATACTTTGGCCACCTCATTGAGAAGAGAAGAATCCTTGGAAAAGACCCTGATGTTGGGAAAGATTGAGGGCACTAGGAGAAGGGGACGACAGAGGACAAGATGGTTGGACAGTGTTCTCGAAGCTACGAACATGAGTTTGACCAAACTGCGGGAGGCAGTGGAAGACAGGAGTGCCTGGCGTGCTATGGTCCATGGGTTCACGAAGAGTCGGACACAACTAAACGACTAAACAACAACAACATACATCACAGAAGAGGCAGTCTACAGCAGAAATACATCACAGAAGGGTCAGTCTACAACAGAAAACCTGTCTACCAGGGTACCTGATAATGATCACTGATTGCATTACAGTGGTACACAGTTGGTTCCGGAAGTCTGTACTTAACCTGAAACGTACTTAACCTGAAGCGAACTTTCCCATTGAAAGTAATGGAAAGTGGATTAATCCGTTCCAGACGGTCCGTGGAGTACTTAACCTGAAGCGTACTTAACCTGAAGCGAACTTTCCCATTGAAAGTAATGGAAAGTGGATTAATCCGTTCCAGACAGGTCCACGGAGTACTTAAACTGAAAATACTCAAACCGAGGCGTACTTAAACAGAGGTATGACTGTACTTGGGCATTCTGGCCATTCCTTTGTGATGGTAAATACTCAGTTCCTGAATCCAGGTCAGAGGCTCACCCTATTCATACACAGATACCCCTTAAGACAGGATTTGTGAACAAACAGATAATGGGGATGCTTCTCCATTTCCTTCCTCCTTGCAGAGAAATATTTGAGGTGACTAAAAGAGTCAAAATGGCTTTAGGACTGTTTTCCTATACTGTTTCCAGACATGCGGTTTCTATATTTATTTATGTATGTGTTTGCCTTGTACACTTGTGAACATTTATTTTATATATAAGACCTTAAAATTCCTACGACACACTTAAAAAGATATGCTCAAGTACCACAAATGCTTGAAAGAGAACACACATACCATTTCTACAAGTAGTGCCTAAAATCTTTTATTCAGGAATATATTAAAATATTTTTGTCTCACCCTTTCTGTTTCTAGCAGGACCTGCTACTGTTCATGATTTTAAATTATAAAATGCCTCCTCACAAAAAAGGTTTTGAAAAACCACATAGTCATGCATAAGGTTGTAGCCAACAAATGTTTTCTCACAAATAGACCCACTGAAATTAAGAGACTGAAATATTTCCTCTCCGTTAATTTCAAAATCCATTAATTTTACTTTGAGTAGATCCAACATTGGATACAATCCTGAATCTTTATTTCTCTGAAGAATGACCCAGGAGGGTCTGAAACACATTGGATTATTAATTATCTATTACCTACTCCATTGCTTTTTTCTAATATATATAAATAAGCCCAATGCTTTGTAAGTGTGTGAGAGACAGTACTCGCTGGAATGGAATGCCATCACCTCTTCATTTATTTTTTATTTTGCTGCCCATGGCAGCCATTTTGTGTTGGAAACCATGGTACTTTTATCAACATGTGACTAACAGGAATGCATATTTTACCACCACCACCTGGCCAGATCTGTATGCAGATCTGTGTCTTGTTGAGTCTTGTTTCTTTATTGCAGGGACATCCAACAGGTAGATCGTGAACTACCGGTAGATCACTGGACGTCTGTAGTAGATCACTGGCTCCCCCCAAAGAAGAACAACTATGGCTCCCCTAAAAAAAGCTCAACATTTTTGCCCTGCAGCCCATCAAAACAGTGCTTTCCTCCCCTAAAAAAAGCTCAACAACTTAGACCTGAACCCCCCCAAAGGGGGTAGATCACTGCCAGTTTTTAACTCTGTGAGTAGATCGCAGTCTCTTGGGAGTTGGCCACCCCTGCTTTATTGCATTTATATCCCATCTTTTTTCTCCAAGGAGCTTAATAATAATAATAATAATAATAATAATAATAATAATTTTATTTATACCCCACCCTTCAATGTGATGTACATAGTTCCTTGCCCCCCTCCTCATTTTATCCCCACAAACAACCCAGTGTGGCAAGTTAGGCTGAGAGGCAGTGACTGGCCCGAGGTGAGTTTCATTGCCTCCCAGGTCCCTAGTCCGACACTCTAACCCAGGAGTAGGCAACCTAAGGCCCATGGGCCACAAGCGGCCCATGGGGGTCATTTAACTGGCCCTCGAGCCACCCCCAAACTGAGCCGCCCACTTGGTGAGTCCCTGTGCATTGAGCTAAACCAGCGCGGCACAGGGACTCACTTCCGTGGAGCCGGAAATCGCATTTGTGCATGCTCAGACGCTGGAAATCACGGCCGTGCAAGCTCACACGCACATGCTCTGGCCCACAGAGGGATCTCCGCTGGAGTGAACTGGCCCAGGCAAGGTAAACCTTGCCGACCCCTGCTCTACCCACTAACCCACCACTGGCATTCCAGTGACTGGAGCCAATCGGAGGCTAGATGAGCCCGACTCTTGCAGAACGCAGCAGTTTCGCATGTTCCTGTGCCTGCTATTGGCAAAGCAGTCTCTGTGATGGATTCTACAGCGTCAACACAGCCATAGCCTCAGGCAAAAGCATCTTCCTTTGACAGCACGGGAATGTTCTCCTCTTATCCTCTCAAGCCCCCCCAACAGCAACAATCTGGCTAGGTAATAACTGCCAGAGTAAAACTGCATGGAACTATATGACCATTGCCTCCAAGGCAGTAGGCGGTTCCAGGGCAATAGCTCTACAAAAGCAACTTGTGATTCTTTTTAAAGAGCTGTGCATGTAAAAATTGCCTGGCAAAAAGAGCATTGTTTTCCGAAAGAACAACAACAAGAGCCTGGTTAATAATTAACAGCCTGCCAGCTAATTAGCATTCCCTCAGGTAGTTGGCTACAAAATGCCTCTTTCCCCCCACCCCTCCAAACTATATCCAAAAACCAAATGAAGGATGGGATTCGGTTCAGTGTGCATTTAACAGAGAATCTACTTATTTCCCACTCCCCGACACAATAAGCAAACTGAAACTCAGCCACCCTTCAAAATCCGAGCATCTCTGAATTTTGCAGTGAAGTCCTCCAACCAAACCAAGGATACGAAAATGCATATAGTAGGGGAACTGTTTGCATATATAAATGCGTATATTAGTGACAATAACATACAAAAATGCATTATATTAAGGGAAATTGCTTGCCGAAAAAGGCATATTAGATCGAACAGTATGCAAACATTGAGAAATACTAAAATGGCTGTGCTTTTACAAAATAAATCACACAAAACGACGTGGAACACTGAACTTAAGGCAGGAGAAATGAGAAGCTGAAAATGAGAATCTTAGACTGAGTGCTTACCTAACAGCTAGAGCAGGCATCCCCATACTGCGGCCCTCCAGATGTTTTGGCCTACAACTCCCATGATCCCTAGCTAACAGGACCAGTGGTCGGGGATGATGGGAATTGTAGTCCAAAACATCTGGAGGGCCGAAGTTTGGGGGTGCCTGAGCTAGAGGCTCTACACTGGTTCCCAACAATACCTTGATCTGGGTAGGTCAGGGATGGAGAACCAGACTCGCAACTCCCATCAGCCCCAGCCAGCATGGCCCATGGTCAGAGATGATGGGAGTTGTATTCTGGCAACATCTGTAGTAGTTCACCACCACTGGGGCAGGTGATTAGATGCATTTCCCCTTACTCCTAAGTAAAGTCGCACAGCTATCCATAGTTCTGGTTACAGGTAGGTAGCCGTGATGGTCTGGGTCGAAGTAAAATAAAAAAATTCCTTCAGTAGCACCTTAAAGACCAACTAAACTTAGTTGGTCTTTAAGGTGCTATTGAAGGAATTTTTTTTATTTTACAGCTATCCAAACACTTTGCCCATGGCCCTGAAGCTGAGCATAGAATGCTGTTTGGCACAGGGAAGTTGAAAGCCAGGTGGCATAGCTGCCAAGTTATCCCTTTTTTAAAGGGATTTTCCCTTATGCTGAATAGGCTTCCTCGCGAGAAAAGGGAAAACTTGGCAGCTATGCCAGGTGGGAAAGGAAAATGGGAAAGACTGGGAAAGAACCCTGAGCTCAGCAGGAGTAATCCATGCTGCAACATCTTGTTACAGGTCCCCCTTTGTGTGACCTGCTTATTTATTATTATTATTATTATTATTATTATTATTATTATTATTATTATTATTATTATTTGGGGGGCTCCTACATGGTCCCTTCTCAAGTACAAACATGGTTATGTATTTTTGCACCAAAGGGAAACTGTGCAGTTGGAGGAAGGGGCTCTCCCGCCCCACCTCTCCTTCAGCCATCACTCATGACAGCAGGCTTTGTCCCTCTTATTGCATCTTCCATCTTTCCTGCTGAGGGCTGCTTATTTGATCTTATTTGGAACTGTGTGCTGCCTTCTCAGGCTGGGGGGATCCGTCAGTACTTATTTGCCTCAGCATGGTCTTCTCCATTTCATGAGCGAGTGTAATTTGGTTAGGCTCTTAGGCAACTGTGTGTGGGGGGGGGGGGAAGCATGCATTTTTTGTTCCTATGCAGAGCTGTGGAAGGTCCCCTCTGCTTCCTACTATATAGGGAAGTGCTCAGTGGTAGAGCATTTTTTTGCATGTAGTAATTTCCAGCCCCTGGTATCTCCAGATATAGGGAGGAGAGACTCCTGTTTGAAATCCTGGAGAACCATTGCCTGGAAGCATAGACGCAGGTCTCTCTCATCCCTACCTGGTGTCAAGGCTTCAGGGAATCCTATCCCTCTCATGGTGGGATGCCAAGAAGCAGAAAAACAAGAAGAGTTCTTTCTTGGTAGTTTATTCAATATCCAGAGAGAGAGACGAAGGAATGCGGCCTCTCTTAGTTAATGGCGTTGCTCCAAGTAAAGTCCCACCCCCTCAGTCCCTCCTATTCTACTTCACTCTTACGCCGGCTTTCTGCCTCTGAGCTTTCTATTCTATTACTGTCAAGGCATGCCTTGTTCTGGGAGAGGAGGGGTCAGGAATGCTTTCAAGAGACGCTGGGTCTGTTAGCTGTCTCTCCCCTGGTGCTTCTTCTTCCTGCTGCTCTCCCAATGTTTCCCAGCTCCTTCCTTCTGCAGCCTCTGAACTATAACCTTCTGCAAACCACTGTTCTAAATCTATACTGTCCTGTTCTCGGGAAGGTTCAGGGGAAGCGGGGTGGCCTCCACCATTCCTCCTCAGTCCAGTCCCTAATAAGCGATAGAGCATTTTTCTGCATGTAGTAATGTCCAGCCCTTGGCATCTCCAGGAAGAGGAAGGAGAGACTCCTGTTTGAAATCCTGGAGAGCCATTGCCAGGAAGCATCCCTACCTGGATGTTGTGAATTGCACCTGGGGCCTCTTGCATGTACAGTAGATGCTCTACCGCTGAGCCACAGCCCCATCCCAATAATGACTCTTGGATTGATGCCTATGTTCTACAGTGGAACCTCGGTTTACAACTACCTCAGTTTACGGAAATCTCCGTTTACGAACGCCGCGGACCCGGAGGTGTTTACATCCGGGTCCCGCGGTGTCGGATGCGCAGACGCAATTTGCACAGCTCGTGCATGCACAGAAGTGATCTGTGCACACATGCGCAGAAGCGCTCTATCGGTGCATCGCGCGCACACAGGAGTGTGCCTTCAGCGAGCGAATGCCTCGGCAAGCGAACGCCTCTGCAGAACGGATTGCATTCGCAAACCGAGGTACCACTTTATGTCTGTTTGTAGTATCTCTGGTGGGGGATGCATCATGCTCCTCCTAAGGTAGGTTGCCCCCCCTTTAGTTCCCACCCTGCACTCAGTCTCACCTGTGGCTCCTAGAAGTTGTCAGCACAGAAGGCGATAGACTTTCAATCACTGGAGATTTTTAAACAGTGGTTGGGTGGCCATCTGTCACAGATTCTTTAGCTGGGGTTCCAGCATGCAGGGGGTTGGACCAGATGACCACCTTCCAACTCTGCAATTCTACCATTCTGTGAAGTGGGAGGCCTGGAATCCTCTCTGCTCAGCCAGCCACCTGCGCTGCATACTGGATTGAGCCAGCCCTGGACAGCTCCAGAAAAAGAAGGAAATCCCTTATAATCACAGCCACTTACCCTTGAAATTCAACTTGACTCTACACCTTTTATGTAATCATGTAAGTAGTTCTTCCCACAGAGGCAGCTCCTAGGAGCTTAAATATTTTACAATTGCATGCAAAAGTGCAAATCTGGGGCACACACTCTCCCTTTGAAGTGCACTTTATGCGCAGGTTTCTGCAGCATAATTTGCTGCGCAGTCCAACAGGTCAAAGGCAAGAGGGGGTGTTTCTCTTCCACCACAACCACCCCCTCCTCCAGTCTGCTTTTAAATTATTTACACAGCTGCTCCCAGGTATTACTTTCTAAATTGCACCCCTAACGGCCCATGTTGTGTCCATGGGTACGAGCTGGTTATGACCGCCTTTTATGAAAATTGCCTTTTAAATGCAGAGACAAAGAAGAAGGGGTTTTTTCTTTTAATTTGTCTGGTCAGGAGAGCCTAAAATGCAGCTTAAAAAGATTGAACTTATATACTGAAAGCACTTTTTATATATACATAAAGCATTTATTTCAGGCCCAAGGTGCCCTAGTGGTTAGTAGGACTGTGCCCTGCATCTGGCTGAATCCCAGAACCCAAACCAAGGTGGGCCAAGTCTGCTCATAGAATCACACATTCATAGTGTTGGAAGGGTCCCAAGGGTCATCTATTCCAACCCCCTGTGATGCAGGAATCGACACTGTACTTGGCTGGATTGCCAAATCCAGCTTTTTAAATTTGAACTCCAGCAAGCTTTTAATAATTGGTGCTTGGTGTTATGTCTTTAAGTGATTTTTTAAATTATTATTATTATCATTTGTATTTTATCTTTGTAAACCACTTAGAGGCTGTTGTAATTAAGCATGTTTTTGTTTTTTATATCTTGTATCTTTATATTGTGAACCACCCTGAGATCTATTGATGAAGGGCAGTACACTAATTTAATTTTTAAAAAATAAAAAAATTGTTTATTTCCCTCCCTCTTACTAACACAAGCACCCAACCTCTCTCCCCTTCTTTCATTCTCAAGATAGCCATTCTCTTACATTCACTTCCTCCCTCCATCCTACTCTCTGTGGAGTTGAGGGGGGGCACTGAAGGAGGTGGGGGCCTGCAGGCCCCCCCTGAGTCCAGGGCCATAGCTAGGGGGTGGCAAGGAAGGCCCCCGTCAGGGGCACAGGTAAGGGGGGGTGCAAAATCGAGTAAAAAAACATGTCCATAAAAATGTCTATAAATAAAAATATTGATTATTGCCTCATAAGAAAAGGTTTTAGTGAACTGAATGCGTGGAGGGGAAGCTTGAGGAGAGGTAGAAAGAAGAGCTAATTTGTCCATAGCTAAGGGCCGCAATCTGGACAGTTCTGCCAGGGGCGCAAGATCACCTAGCTACGGCTCTGCCTGTGCCCACCTGTGCCCAACAAGCTGGTGTCTACATTTCTTTCCCCAGCTGCTACCCACAAGCCAGCCATGTGGCTCCAGAAAACACGTGCATTCTAGGAACATAAACCATCTCGCCCAGAGAGATTTATGTGTCCTCTCCATTTCCAAGAAGGAAGGGAAGAGAGGCGGGGAACTCTCTTCAGGTGCAATGTTCTCAACAGCAGCTCAGACATAAAGCCTTGTAAATTACATGTTTGGAGTTCCTCGGGGGAAGCTTCTGTTTTTCAGCGCACCAGGCTTTCAAGCTTATCCTTAAGATCTCTGTAATCATTTCCCGCTTCCCTTTGCAGTCTCCAACTAGATGAGGCAGGTGGGGAGGGTGCAATGCTCAAAGGCATCACCCTGGCCACTTGGGATCCAGGCCTTCATTTGCGTGCCTCCCCATCTGTATCATTCCCAGAGCCTGCATCAGAGCAACTTCTTGGCTTTCTCTCTGGGAAGCTCAGGTGTAAGCCAGCACCTCAAGATTTGATGGGAAGAACGGTGTACGAAATTACGGTAATATATGCAAGTCGAATGGCCGCTGAGACCATATAACACCAGTCCTGAAATACCTACATTGGCTCCCAGTACATTTCCAAGCACAATTCAATGTGCTGGTGCTGACCTTTAAAGCCCTGAACAGCCTCAGCCCAGTATACCTGAAGGAGCGTCTCTACCCCCATTGTTCAGCCCGAACACTGAAGTCCTGCTCCGAGGGCCTTCCCTCACTGCAAGAAGTGAGGTTACAGGGAATCAGGCAGAGGGCCTTCTTGGTGGTGGCACCCACCCTGTGGAACACCCTCCCATCAGATGTCAAGGAAATAAACAACTATCTGACTTTTATTTCTTATTTTTTATAATTATTTTATTAAGGATTTTCTTGGGTTACAAAGGTAGTGCAATGTCTCATTTTCTTCTTCTTCTTCTTCTTCTTCTTCTTCTTCTTCTTCTTCTTCTTCTTCTTCTTCTTCTTCCATGTAACATTTTTACACATCAATTTTACTTATTGAGACATTATGAGGAAGGGGGGAAAGAGGTGGGTGGGATGGGGAGTTGGGTGTGGTGGGTTGTCGATGTTTCTGTTTTTCTTGATATGTGTAGGGGTTCGGCGTCAGCGTCGTTTGTGCAGGTTCTCTGTTGTTTGTTCGTGCTTCTCTGTTGGTGAGAGAGTTCGGGATTCGTCTTCTCTTCTGTTCTATGACACATCTTTTACTGGGGCAAGCAGGTAGGGTCCAGAAGACTCACAGTGAGCAGAGCTGTTATGTCTGGAAGACCTGGGACTAAGTAAGGCAAGTCCAGAAATTCAGCCTAAATAGTAGCACAGGACCTTGGAGAGCTCCCTATGGACAAGCCTAGCATGAACTCTCTCAAAGTGACCAATTACCTCAGCAGCAGCCAGCAGTCTTCTGAAGACTGGCTGACTTTTTGCTCCTCAGAGGAGGTGGATCTACTAGAAGGTAGCTGTTATTTAAAGGGCCATTGTCCTATTCTGCAGTCACGGGCTCCTACAGAGTGGAGGTAGTGAGGGATGCAGAGGAAGGGGTGTCTTTTGAGCTGGAAGAGTTGGACAAGGCTGTATCCTCTGGCCTGGATGAACCAAGAGCTGGGTTGGGAATCACGGCCTGGGAACCTGACACAATGTTAGTAGACCACTCCCCACCCTCTGCACCATCCTATAGATTGTCCGAACTCACTTACAGTCTTGTCCAGGGCCGTCTTAAGCACGCCCGGCGCCCTGGTGCCGTGCTGCGATGGATCCCTCCGGTGCCCCCCCTGCCCCGTTTCCCAGCACGGCGGGCAGGCTGCCCGCCCCCTGTTGCGATGCCCCTGCACGTGGCGGAGGCGGCTCCAGGCCTGCGCGCCTCCGGAGAGCGGCCAGAAGCCGCTGAACAGCGGAGGCGCGACTGGGGCAGCCTCAGTTGCGCCTCTCAATGGGCGCAGCGCCGCCCCTGGTGGCCTGGCGCCCTGGCACCCCGTGCCACTGGGGGCGGGCCTAGAGCCGGCCCTGGTCTTGTCTGAGGCTCATTGTGGAATCTGACCCAGATACGATGTCCAAAGGAAGCACAAGCCATACAAGAAGTTGCCACATACAACAACTGTTTCCTTTCTATGTTCACTTTGTGAGGACTAGAAAGTTGGCAGGTAGGCAAGAAGATGTCCTCTAAGCAATGCCATCCAAGATTATACAGAATACAGATTCAATTTGAGTAACTCTATCTTCCTTTGTTTTGGAGCCAGGGTCACATACACACTTAATAACGCTTACTGTTTGTCTCTTCTTTGGAGCTAGACTATTCTTCTGCAACAAGGAACTTGTCTAAACATCTGAGATAGCGGACATAACTTATTACCAACAGATTTTCATGAATTAAATATGCCTTACTGGGGGCACTGATGATGGTATTCACTGTGGGGGGGAAACAACTATTTGCTCTCCAAACACTTTCATAGTTCCAAGGGAAATGGAAATTAATGAAGGGCTATCTTATTCCCTCCCCTTTTCAGCTGCAAAGTGTATTTATTTAAGAGAAGGGGGGTCTTAATGCTTTTCAAGCTGTTTAATTGCCACAAGCGAGTCATCTAAAACTTATTTGCAGTAGTGGTTCAAATGATTTGTAATCAATGGGGATTAAGAAGAAATGAGGTGGGATTTTCTTTTATTTTTATGCATGCCACTGCTAAGGGATGGAACTTGGGGAAATGCCACTTTGGCAGATCATCCTGCTGGGTGGAAGGCCAATCTGACGCCAAATCTTCTTTCCTGGAGTTGATGTCAGAGGACTGTATCATTGGGCACCCGCTGTGGCCCACTACCCAATCAGGGGACTGTGGCTAATACCTGAAGGAGTATGGAGCTGATGGAAAGGGAGACCCTGGCAGCCTTTGTGTCTTCACACAACAGCTGAGACAGTACCTGCCGTAACTCAGCCAACAGGGTCCTGGATGACCTTGTCTCGAGTGGAAGAGGTTCTGGTGATTGTTACCACTTTCCCCCCATGATCTCCAAGGCCCAACAGACCAGGATAAAAATCCAAGGGTGGGAGAACTGTGGAGTAATAGAGCAATGGTGTCACCTTGGAAACAAGCCCAAGTAATTTAGAAGTCCAAACTCCAAGAAAGAAATTCAGAGGAGATGAAATGCTGAAGCGACCCTGTTGCAGATGACAATGCAGGCCAGCGGCAATCACATTAAAGTCAAACTCAATCCTTCTTCCATAGTCAGTAAAGGACAGCTGAATCAGGGGCATGGAGAGTTGCCATGTGAGCAGGCCCAGAGACAGCAGGCATGTGCTGAGCCATTGCACTTGTAAAGGTTTCTGCCTGAAGAAAGTGCCGTCACTGTTGGCATGTATTAGAGGCTTGTGATGCCATCAACAATTCATTATTGTCTTCCTCTCCTCTGGCCTGATTGCCTTTGTCTCTCCTGGATAGCTACAGGGGCTGACGTGAGCCACCCAGCCAGGGAAGACAGCCCAGTGTGCTGTAGCCAAGTGACAGTTCAAACCTATGGGAAATCTAGTAGTGTATGGCGGCAAGGGCTGCATTTTCCATGACAAATTTCCCGGATGCGCACGCCACTCCAAGCCCATCTCTGCCATCTCTGGCAAAACATTATTGCGTTGACTAGCGGAGCAAAATGTTTTATGTCACTCTGAAAGGAACTGACACGGCTGGAGATTTAATCGCCTTGGATTCATCTTGGCATGACGCCACTTGTGTGTATAAATGGAGCATTTAATGTTTAATGTGATGCTGTGACTGCGCAGTGACCTTCTCGCTGCATTTGCATGTCAGGGATTTCTGACGCTCTGTCACTACAAGCAGCACTGAGAGATACAATGCGTAGTGCGGATTTCCACCAAGATCCTTGCAACTTGGCGTGAGAAGGGGAAGGACTAGCTGCTTGGGACTTCCTGGTAATGCCCCCGCGCACACATTTTATACCTGGGGGCCATATCAAGACACTTTGTGTACTCTGCATTTTCAAATGCTCCATGAGCATAAGGAATACCATAAGGAAACAATGGAACCCTTTAAAGCCCTGCATTTTTTGAATGTTTTTCAGCTCCCTTTTCTGATGGTTTTCCCCCACCACCACTCCTCGTTAAAAGGTTCATAAGCCTTGCCTGGAACTGCTTTCAGTGACATCATCATGTAGAGAAATCAAATTGGTTATGTGCCATTTTGGCACTGTCTTGTCCACCACACAACATCTGTTTAGAAGGGATCACCCATGCGACTAATTCAGGAATGAGGAGCAGCAACCAGAGAAATCAATAACACTGAGCAGAATCCAAAATATTGGCAAACAACCACACAACTGAAGGGTCAAGCTAGGCATAATGCGGTTGTCATTCATATGTTCACCTCATTCACATATAAAACAGGTGGTCTTACCATTAAACAAGCACATAGAAGAGGGGTGTCTCTCCCCTACTGCACCTGATGTCCTCTAATTAGTTGCTTGGTTGCTTTAGCTATTTTTTCCCCTCCGTTAGTTCTCTGTTTTGATTGCAGAAGTTAGCCAGGAACATAGAAAAGTGTCTGGAACATCTGATTTGGGGGCATTAAGGTACAGGAAGATGAGGGCTTAGCACCCATCTCCCAAATTATGAGGAGTGTTTGTTGGTTATTGAGGTTTTTTTACTGGTGAAGAAGACCCTAACCCTCACTTTTGTTGTTGTTGTTGCTTAGTTGTTTAGTCATGTCAGACTATTCGTGACCCCATGGACCAGAGCACGCCAGGCACTCCTGTTTTCCACTGCCTCCCACAGTTTGGTCAGACTCATGTTCGTAGCTTCGAGAACACTGTCCAACCATCTCGTCCTCTGTCGTCCCCTTCTCCTAGTGCCCTCAATCTTTCCCAACATCAGGGTCTTTTCCAGGGAGTCTTCTCTTCTCATGAGGTGGCCATATCATCCCAAATGGAATACAGGAAGCTGCCTTAAACTGAGAAGTTGAGAGAAACCAAAATAGATAGCCCTAGCTGTCTGGCTTGGGGGTGTGATTCCTAGAAATGGGACCATGGGAGAGGATTTTCTCATGACTGACGTACTCCTATTCTGGCATTCTTGTGTACAAAAACATGAATACTCGACCTATAAACAGAGATGAAATTGTAGGGCTAGACAAGACCTTGAGAAGATCAGATGGGCCTGCTGGATCAGGCCAGTGACCCATCTAATTTTGCATCCTGTTCTCATAGTGGCCACCTAGATGCCTCTGGGAAGCACAACAGCACTGTCTCTCCGTGCAATTCCCAGAAACTGGCATTCAGAGGCATAATGTTTCAGGTTTATTGTCGGTTGCAGAGGATGGATTTAAGTTAACTGCTGGAAACTCCAGAGGATGTTCCAGAGTTTGCTACTGGAGTGCAAAGCAGTTCCTAAATATAATGCATTTTGAGTATTATACTTTCACTAATACATGCACACTTTACCCCCAATAGATGCATTTATGTATGTACAGATTACTTGGCTGGAAAACCTCCATTGCAAAATGTCGGAAATGTGGGAATTGAATTTCAAAGGATAGCTGTATTCCACTTCTCCTATTGCTTCAGAAAGTGTGAATTAGTTGGTTCACCTTTAAATGCAAACAGAATCAAATTTCTTCCCCTACCATCCCCACTGGCAGCACCTCTTTAGTTTGTGACTCATGTTTGCACCTTTTCTGCATGGAAGTCTTGTTCAACACTGGCCTGTGATGAATATTTAAAGTGACAGTAGGACCAACACAAGTATTCCTGCAAATAGGAAGGCAGGAGGGAAGATATTTTAACCCTGGGAGTTTTCTGCTATTTGTGTTAAGCTTGACTAGAAAGATCTCTGTTCAGGGCACATTCCGTTATGAAGCCTTTGAACTGTGGCACACACGACTTCGGTAAAATCTGTTGCAAGATTTTTCTTTCTGATCAAAGCCCTACATGCTCATATAGTTCTTTGCCTCCAAACGATGCCTACAGGACCTCTGGAGAATAGCTTTGTCCGCTTCTAGTTCAAAACAGGGGCTTATTGATGTGAAAACACATCTTCCGCACATGAAACAGCAGCTCCAAGATGTAAGGTGGTACATTTCATAAACCTGCAGATCCCTAATATTTATCAAGATCTTTCAGGCTGAACTAAGCAAACTTTGGAAGCATGCAAGAGGCAAGTATTTTTGCCTAATAATAACTGTATCCTGTGGTTATTGAGCACTGCATTTGAGCATATGCCTCTCAAGTAGCATGCATGAAACTCACAAAACTAATTCTATTTTGCAACCTGTTTTTCTACCACCTGAGCAAGAGGATCCATGTTCAAAGATCCATGTGTCCATTTGACATTCAGCCATTTCTGATTCCCCTGCTATACTTGGAATATTGTCAATTGCATCCTTCAATTAGAGGCACCAAATATATGTGTAGCTAGATGATAAGTAGAGATAGATAGATAGATAGATAGATAGACAGATAGATGGATATAGATAGATCATATTTATGCTGCATCATTGTTGTTTAGTCGTTTAGTCGTGTCCGACTCTTCGTGACCCCATGAACCAGAGCACGCCAGGCACTCCTGTCTTGCACTGCCTCCCGCAGTTTGGTCAAACTCATGTTCGTAGCTTCGAGAACACTGTCCAACCATCTCGTCCTATGTCGTCCCCTTCTCCTTGTGCCCTCAATCTTTCCCAACATCAGGGTCTTTTCCAGGGAGTCTTCTCTTCTCATGAGGTGGCCAAAGTATTGGAGCCTCAGCTTCACGATCTGTCCTTCCAGTGAGCACTCAGGGCTGATTTCCTTAAGAATGGATAGGTTTGATCTTCTTGCAGTCCATGGGACTCTCAAGAGTCTCCTCCAGCACCATAATTCAAAAGCATCAATTCTTCGGCGATCAGCCTTTTTTATGGTCCAGCTCTCACTTCCATACATCACTACTGGGAAAACCATAGCTTTAACTATACGGACCTTTGTAGGCAAGGTGATGTCTCTGCTTTTTAAGATGCTGTCTAGGTTTGTCATTGCTTTTCTCCCAAGAAGCAGGCGTCTTTTAATTTCGTGACTGCTGTCACCATCTGCAGTGATCAAGGAGCCCAAGAAAGTAAAATCTCTCACTGCCTCCATTTCTTCCCCTTCTATTTGCCAGGAGGTGATGGGACCAGTGGCCATGATCTTGGTTTTTTTGATGTTGAGCTTCAGACCACATTTTGCGCTCTCCTCTTTCACCCTCATTAAAAGGTTCTTTAATTCCTCCTCACTTTCTGCCATCAAGGTTGTGTCATCTGCATACCTGAGGTTGTTGATATTTCTTCCGGCAATCTTAATTCCAGCTTGGGATTCATCCAGTCCAGCCTTTCGCATGATGAATTCTGCATATAAGTTAAATAAGCAGGGAGACGTCATAGGTTTTGTATTTTAAGGAACACACATGCCCTGGCAGTTATTCCCATTCATGCATGTTGACAGGAATTGGTTTGATTGTGAACAAGTACACAATGTAAAAGCAGAATATGAGAAAGCAGAATAATATTTATCCTGTTATTGCATGAAAGATTGGTCGTGTTACTGACTCCCCATTATTTTTGGCAAGTCCTGGGTGATCTCAGCCCTCAGTCAAAACCCTCCATCCCATGTGTAGTTTTGAATCCCAACCAAACTGACAACTTCCCCTTCCCTCACAGAAATTTAAGCCACTAACTGTTTATTTCCTTAAACAACCAAATACTTTGACTCATCACATCAGCTCAGCCAGCATCAAAAGCAATATAGATATATTCTGTTTTCATCATGATCACAGGGGCAAAGAATCCAGTAAGTCTACAACATTTGGAGAAAGGAAGAGAAGGAGAGTTCATTTTTAACGTGGAAAACTGTAACACTCTGGGATGAGACTGACAGCAATAAAGACTTTATTGGAGCTGAACCGCTTGTAAATGTTCGTGTCTGTTCCTCGTGGCAGATGTGCCAGCTTTTAAAGCTGTCTGGCATCTTCACTCACTTCCTCCTAAATGTTTTTCTTCCTCCTTGGCAGCCCTTTCAGGTTGGAGCAGGTGAGCTTCCCTTGCCAGCTGCTCAGATTTTAATACAAGCAGGATGAAGGGAAACAGGTCAATAAAAGCATTTGGCTCAACTTGTAGTATGAAAGTTGGCACTGAATTACACTACAATCTTTGTAGAATAAAGTGATGGCCTACAAAGCTTTCAGGTTCTGTTCCTTGCAGAACACATGTGATTTTCTAACAGCAGTAATAATATCACCAACACCACCATCACCATAAATCTTCCCAAACAAAATGGGATAGTTCTGCCCCTAGGATCATACAATCAAAAAATTTTGCAGGGAAATTCACATCAGTCATAACATTTTCCAGAGGGATAACTATGTTGCAGCAAGACCAACAAAGGGAAGTAAAAAAAAGAATCATTTCCTGTTCACTGTGGCTGACTTTTTGTTATTGTTTCATGATTCCACACCATTCATTTCAATGGGGTCACGGGGATGTCATAAATTACATACTGAAAAATTGACAGTCAATTGAGGACTGAAAAAAAAGGAAACAGTCCGTCCTCATCCTCTACCAATTACCTATTTTTCTACTGCCATCTATGCCCCCTATGATTCCTGTTGGAGAAACCTCAATATAAGTAAAGTCTGTCCTTGTGAGATAACCACTGAATTCTTAATTCTGGCAGAACTCATCCACTCAGAAGGAGTGGCCATGACTGCAAATTTCTTTCTGGTTCTGGGCAGAAAATGAAAAGGTGATAGACTTTCCCTTTGTTTTAAATATTCCAGCTCATCTGAGCGCTTCGTTTGCTGCCCAGTTGGGAACGCGAATAAACTGAAAGTGTGGAGTGCAAATTAGGGAAATACAGTGGTGCCTCGCTAGACGAATTTAATTTGTTCCACGGGTCTTTTCTTATAACGAAAAATTCATCTAGTGAATCCCATAGGAATGCATTGAATTTTTTTTGAATATTTTTTTGCCCATAGGAACGCATTAATTGAATTTCAATGCATTCCTATGGGAAACCGCGATTCGCTAGACGAATTTTTCGTAAAACGAATTCGTCTAGTGAGGCAACCTCCGCTCGAAAAATCCTTTCGTTAAGCAGGGCATTCGTTAAGCGAGGCACCACTGTAAATGTATTTTTCAAGTGATTTTAGCTCTCTGGGATATACATACCGAGAAGAGAGGGGCCAAACAGGTTGAATTGCTAAGAGGAAAAGGTGCTCTCTGAAGCAAACCACAAGCCTGGCTCCACCTTCAGACAAATAGACAAAATACTGTAATTCTAAAGTAAGCCGCATCTGCCAGCTCCACTGTGGTTTCCATTTATACATCTCATTCCCACCCACCTCTTCACCTCAAACACGTCCCTTCATTTCTCCCCTCTCTTCCTGATTTCCAGATATATAGAAATCTATATTGCCAAGCCACCCCACATCCCCCTCTCAGTAATTTAGTTTCTCCGATAAAGAAATTCAGCTGTGATACTTATCCAAACACTCAGAATCTCATCCTGCCTGACAGGCAGATATAGAAGCCCAGCTGCTCAAAAGGTAGTTCTTAATTCAACAGCTTTGAGTCCCAGATGTGCTTTATCCAAATAGATAAGAGAGACTGTGGCCACTTCACAATCACTGCTGCTGAAATATGGGATTGATGGGCATTCTGTGATCTCCCATCCTTCACTGGAAGCTGCCTTATATGGAATCTGCAGTCTGCACTGACCGGCAGTGGGTCTCCAGGATTTCAGACAGAATATACTCCCAACCCTACCTGGAGATGCTAGGGAAGATTGAACCTGGGGTCTTCTGCATGCAAAGCAGATGTTCCACCACTGAGCTACTCTTCCCCGGCTTTCAAGGCCTGACTGACTGCATGCTTTGGTCCATGTCAGGGGCTGGCTGGACATTGTGGAGTGGTGGCTGGGTGCTAAGGAGTGGGCACTGGGAGAAGGTGGGTTGGAGACTGACTTGGAAGAAGGGATCGGTGATCTGGAGGAGCCTGTAACAGCTGGGAGTTGAGAGTCAGAGGCAGGAGATGCTACAGGATGGGAGAGTGAAGAACAGGTGCAGAAGGAGGCAGAGATAGCTCAGGCTGGCATAGAGCCGAGGACTTCCACACCTCCTCTTTCTGGCCCCACCTCTCCTCCCCCACTGTCTTCCAGGACCAGAAGTGGAGTGAAGTGGGAGGAGCAAAAGCAGGTTACACGCAGGCGGGGTCTGCGCCTGCTTGTGCACAGCTAAAATGGGGCAGATAAATCAGCCAAGGTTAGGGGCAAGTCCTCTCTGATGCCTCAACTGCCTCATCGGGTGCACACCTAGAAGTAGCGGAGAAGTGATGGACATGCCTTTCCCTAACTTGAAAGTAGTTAATTCCTCACTCTGGACATTCTTGCCTTATAGCACTATGACAATCCACCATCCAGGTCCTTTGAAAATACTTGGGTTTCATGTCCCTGATACTTCAGACAGGGATTCTGAAGCACAGGAAACGTGTGCCTCAGTTGGACTCTGCCTTAGGGATCTCGAGCCATCCTGGCGTTCAGTCTGAGAAAGAGCAGTCTGCAGGATCTACTGCATAACTTTGCCCCAAGGCCCAGAGCACAGGAATGGCATAGTGGAGGAAGAAAGTAGGGAACCCCAGCTCTGATACACTTTTCCTAGTAGGAGTACTAAGGTCACCTGTTGGAGCATTGATGGAAAAACTTTGCCCTGCAAACCTATAGTTTGCCCCGCAAACCTATAGTTACGTAAATCCAACTAAAATATCTACCCACAACGTGACTGGCTGTGTTTAACTATGTGAATTCTTTATACATCATATAAACATAACTCTTCACATTATCTAATTGAGTAGAAGCAATTAAAGACCAACATATAGAACAGGAAATACAAATCGATCAGTTCTTATATACGTAATGTCCAAATAGAAGTTTTTTGTGTTCCATGTATGTACTGTACAAATAAATCAGTTTTTTTTAATAAACATAATGTCCAAATAGAAGCTTTTTATGTTAACGTATGTCTTTGCAAATACAAGTGTAAATACAACTATACTTTGCAAAGGCAGATGTGGAACATTCTATTCTATTTTGAACTTCTATAAGCTTCTATTTTGACATCCACTACAACTCCCAGCAGCCCCAGCCTTTATGACCAATAGCCAGGAATGGTGGGAGTCCAACAACACCTGGAAGACTACAGGTTACCCATACATGTATTAGAGTATTATTTTTTGTTGCTAAGAATGGTTGATTGGCACATGCAACCACCTCCCCCTTCCTATGAGACACACAGACTTTGTACCATCGTGTCTTGGCTGACTCTCAGAACCTTGCTAAAGCAACATTGATTATTATTTTTTGCAATGCACTCTTTACAGGGCTGCCCTTGAAGGTGACTTGAGAGCTTCAACTGGTCCAAAATCCTCAGCAGCCGGATTATGGGCTGGGGCTCCATTTCAGAAGTCACATAACCCCTGCTTGGTTGACAGTTGACAGCTGCAATGGTTGACAGTTTTGTTTCTGGGCTGAGTCAAGGTGCCCACATTAGTGTTTAAGGTCCTGAACATCTGAAGGACCATCTCCTTTCCAACAGAGCCTCTCAGATGTCACAATCAATGGAGGTTGGTCCCTCTTGGTAGTTCCACCAACCTCAGAACCTCTGAGGCAGTGGATTGGGGGACAGCATTTTCTGCAGCCCCTAAGCTGTAGAATTCCCTCCCCACAGAGGTGCACCTGACACCTTCATAATGTAGTTTCCATCATATGCCAATGGTGGACTTTCATCTTTCAAATCTCAGCAGCACCTTGTGCAAGGCCAAAATTTGTCTCCTCCAACCTTCCATTCTCCATGTGCACTACATCATCATAGTTGCAGTGCCTTATGGTGCCCCCTAGAGTTGGTGCCCAGTACAAGGGAACTGGTCACATTGTCCTAAATCTCCCTCTGCCTCGTCCTCCTCCTCCTCCTCTCATGAAGCTGCAACAACTTTGGCATATCTCTATTGCAAATGAAAATCTATATGAAAATCCTTTAGATAAACACACCTACCCAGTTCTGTTAGCAAAGTGGATCAATTGTGCTTAGAGCAAACCCTATGGGCTCTATACCCGATGTGGTGCTAAGTTAAGAGTCACTTAGTGGTATAATTGTTTCGATAGAAAAATGCTTTGTGACAGTGGAGCGTTGCGGTGCAAGAGATCGCAGAAGCAGGCTGCTGGTAACCTCTTCACACAACAGATTGCTCAATCCGTTGCTCCATGCTTTCCCCTGGTGCAATTGTTGCATTGGATTCCTCCGTTGCACAACATTCCATCATGCCTTGCACTAGCAGAGAATGTGGGGTGCAGCCCTTTGAAATCAATCACTAGCTAAAATCCCTGTGATTTCAGTGGATCTCCTGTATGCATGATTAAGACTGGAGCCTATGGCAACCCAGGCACAATCTGATTCCTCTCTTTCTTTCTTTTAGTCCGGGCTATCCAGCTTGCAAAATGGAACAAAGAAAAGAGAGGCATCATCTCGCAGGAGGCCTGCGGGAGAGAAATGTCTTTCTTACCACATTTGCAAGAGATTTCCATGAACACTTGGCCGCAAGAACAAGTAGGTGTTCTGCGGTTTGGGTGGCTGTTGTTGTTTCTTGTAAGTGAGCGAGGAGATATGCACCTTGGCATGAGAGAGAAAGAGAGTGCATATGCCGGAAGACCAGAGGGAGGTTTACATAACCCTGGGAAGGTGTTTAATCTGACTTGTTGACATTCAGATCTGGGGAAACAGCTAATGCTTATGACACTCGGGCAGAATAATACCTGGAGTAAGCATAGCAGAAGCTAAAGGGAGGTGGCAAAGTGACATCATGGGTCTAAATGTATTGGGGAAATGCTAGAAGAAGAATCTCTGCACACATAAAAGATTTCAAGTTCATCCCCCCTTCCTGGAGTGCCAGGGAATGTATGATGTTTGCAAACACAGTGTCCTTCGGAGAAGAGACTGTCAGAGACTTCCCTGTACAAATTTCTTTATTTACCAGTAGGGATGAATAAAGCATAGAATTATAGAATTGCAGAGTCGGACTGGACCCATGGGTCATCTCGTCCAACCCTCTGCAACAATCACAGCTGAAGAATGTCAGGCAGGTGACCATCCAACCTCTGTTTAAAAACCTCCAAGGAAAGCTAATCCATCACCTTCCAAGGTACAGTGGTACCTCACAAGACGAATCTAATTCGTTCCACGAGTCAATTCATTTTGCGAAAAATTCGTCTTGCACATCGCGGTTTCCCATAGGAATGCATTGACATTTCTTTTTTTGCCCATAGGAATGCATTAATTAAATTTCAATGCATTCCTATGGGAAACCGTGATTCGCAAGATGAATTTTTCGCAAAATGAATTCATCTTGCGAGTCACCATCAGATCGCAAGATGAAAAATTCGTCTTCCAGGGCATGCGTCTTGCAAGGTACCACTGCATCCCGTTTCACTGTTAAACTGCTCTTATGAATTTGCTGGTTCCAGTTTCTCATTTTTACACTTTTAAGTTCACTTTTCCACATTGCTTCATGCCTATGATTTTTTTTAAAAGGTTCCCATGAAAATTCACCAGCATTTCAGTGCAAATTTCTTCTAACGTGTGAGTGTGTGCAGAAACTAGACTGTTCTGCAGAGGTAAGATTTACATTCGTTCCTCCTCCCACTCTTGCCTCTGCCATCATTGGCACACGAGCCCTGCCAAGTTGTCTAGAAGTAAATCCAGTGACCAAGAACCTGACCGTTCCAAGAAGAAAAACCTTGAAATGATGTCAGGTTTATTTTCACTTCCTAAGCAGTCAGTGGCTCACTTGCACAAAGTGCTAAGAGGCAGACATTCCCAACTGATGGCTGTGAAATTCTTTCTGTCTGCACTTCCTGTAACCCCTTTCATTCCCTCCCTGACCTTTACGCCTGCAGGAGCCAGAAGAAGGCTCACAAAACATGTTGAACAACAGCAGCTCATATTCTGGCAAAAAAACAAAACAAAACAGAGTACAGAGAATGATGCAGATTGCATCAAAGAAACGGAGGGGTTGTACTGGGTAGAGAAGGGAAGAAAGCAGTGAGATATTCTGAAGTTGTAAAGAAGAACATAAAGAACTTGTGTGCCCCTTGTCTGAGAACTGAAGCAAAAAAAATGTGCCAGAGGATTTGGTAAGACCAGTTTAGGAACCTTTTCTAGCCTGAGGGCTGTATTAGGAGTGGTAGGAGGGGTTAGGTGCAAAAGCTGTGGGAATGTTCAGGGAGGCAGGAGAGGATATATTGTTTAATTATATTCTTCGCAGCTTGTGTCAACAAGTTCTACAATTTAGCAGAGTAACATTCCCCTTTTTAAACTTGTGCAGCGGATAACGTCTTTGCCAGGCTTGTTTAAGCCTCTAAAATAGGTTTCCTGGTAAATTCCCCTTTATTCCCTCATAAAAAGATACACACGACACAGTCTTGTATAAAAATACAAAGGAGTTTACTCACACACATTCTGTTCACAGATGAATCCCAGAAGGCAGATATAAGTCACAAAATATATACACCTGGAATCTATCCCATAAGGAGGTAGTTCCGTTGCCCTCTCTTGGCTTCTTCGAGGAATGGCATCAGAGAGAGAGAGAGATGTCTGCCTCCCCTGTGCTGTTTTGTTACCTGCATAGGTGAGGTCACACCCATCTCTGGTCATATGTAGAGGAAGTCTGTCCCAGACCAGGAGGAAAGAGGAAGTTATGACTGGCTGGTCCAGACATCCCCTTTTTATGTCCACTCCAGGAATGTTGTATTGGAATGCTCTGTGTTTCACATCCCACAAAAGCAGGCTGAATGTAATTTTTTATTGTGTGTAGTAGGCTGGTTTACCCACATATCCCCCCCCCCTTTATTATAAACCCATTGGCTGGATAGCTCAGTTTGTTAGAGAGTAGTGCTAACGATGCCAAGGTTGCAGGTTCAGTCCCTGAATGGGACAACTGCGTATTCCTGTATTGCAGGGGCTTAGACTAGATGATCCTCAGGGTCCCTTCCAACGCTGTGATTCTATAAGTTATCCTCAGTCTGGGCAAGCATGAGGCATTACCAAAGTTCAAGGACACATTTCAGCCTGGGAGAAACACTCAAGGAAAACAAGAATCAGGACCAGGAAGGGGTGTCGCCTGTAGAGAAAGCATGTGACCTGACGTGTCCCAAGGGCCAGAGGGGGCTGCATTTGGCCCCTGATCCTGTTTCCCATTCCTGCGTTAGGCCTCAATTGCAAAACTGCAATACCATTCTGGTTTAGAGGAGAAGGCAGGGGATTCTCCTTTCATCTCCATGCTCTTCCTGTGCAGCTTTCAAGGCTGTTAGAACAGATATACCAGTTAATAGACACGAGTGCATTCCTAATTAGGACACGCTCCCCAGTTCCACACACTTGAGCAAGCAGCAGCGATACTTTGCATCAATCATTTCTTTCAAACCAAGCACCTAGTAAGATAAGGAGGACTCTCCCCTCGGGTGACTGGAAGCAGATCAGGAGCTGCTGTGGGACGATGGTGATGGTGCATTTAAAGCACTGTGATGCAACTTGAAACAATCCTGGCTTTCCCCATAGAATTCTGGGAGCTCTGATTCTCAGAGTGGTTTTAATATAAGTGGGGAGAGCAATGTTGCAGTAATAATACAGTAATATTAAAATACAATAGTCTATTAAACATTAAAAGCTTCCCTAAACAGGGCTGCATTTAGATGTCTTCGAAAAGTCTGATAGTTGTTGTTCTTTGACATCTGATGGGAGGGTGTTCAAAAGGGCGGGCGCCACCACCAAGAAGGCCCTCTGCCTGGTTCCCTGTAACTTGGCTTCTCGCAGTGAGGGAACTGCCAGAAGACCCTTAGCGCTGGATCTCAGTGTCCAGGCAGAACGATGGGGGTGGAGACGCTCCTTCAGATATATTGGGATGAGGCAGCTTAGGGCTTTAAAGGTCAGCACCAACACTTTGAATTGTGCTCGGAAACGTACTTCCCTCAGGCATCTACCTGTAGTTGGTCACTGTGAGAAAACAGGATGTTGGGCTAGATGAGCCATTGGCCTCATCCAGCAGGGCTTTCCTTATGTTCTTTTCAATGCACAGAGGAGGAGGATAGTAGTGGGAAGACAGATTCTCCCACCAACCTTTCTCGATCACCTCTGCATGCCTTAATGGTTTCCTGCATGCAGAGAATCAGAAGATGGGCTCAGCCCAACCTGCCTCTCAGGGTTTCCTTTAGTTATTTATGTAAGGAAAACCTCTAAAGGCTCTCAGAGTAATGGTGGAATACCAAAGCATAGCTGCCAAGTCTCCCATATTCCCCGGGAAACCCCCGTTTTTCCAGCCGTTTCCTGCTGGCAGCCCAGATTTTTTTTAAAAAAAAAACCATAAATCCCCCGGATTCTTACCGGCCCGGGGAGGCTCCTTCTGCGCATGTCTGGAGTCTCTGGAAATGCGCAGAAGCAATTTTTGGCGCGGCGGCCATTTTGGAAATGGGCAGAGCATGCATAGAAGCGACTTCCGGTGTCGCTCTTCCCAGTTCCAAAATGGCCGCAGCGCAACCTCCGGTTCCGCGCAGCTACCGATCCCGGATTTTTTCAGTCTGGAAGTTGGCACCTATGTACCAAAGCTTATTATTGTTCTTGATGTTTATGTATTTCAGTAGTGAGGAACTTATGTGAGCCAATTGTATTTGCCTTTAAATGCAAGCTGGATTTATTTATGTTCCTCCACCCCTAAACTGGAATTGGAGTACAAATTCAGATGTTCATCAGGCATCCGTAAGCCCAGAAAATATATTCACCATCAACGTTCACAGAAGAGCTTGTTGTGGTCATGTCTGTCGATTTCATCCTGGTCCCATAATCCACTCTTCGTGTGGGCCTTGCCCTCTCTGTTAGAAGTGGGTTCAGTAGGCAGAAAAAATAATTCAGATCTATAACCACCACCACCACCCCGGAAAGAAGTCAATCTATTGATCACATCCACTTGGCTCTTTTCTGACACACTGTTCTCAAATCTGTTATTTACTTGGTTGAGGAGTTCCCATCATTTCAGCTGAGAGGGTTTTCCAAAAATAATAAAATAAAAAGTATTTTTAATGGGGTTTTTTCCACAGCATCCTGCCGATTGACGGCTTTCCATGGAACTGTTAACACTGCAATCGCCTGGTCCCTAGTTACAAGCCATCTCTGCGCATTTACTTTGTCACAAGTAAACTCCCACACATAGCAATAAAACTTAAGGTAATGACTTGTTCGGTACAAAGCTAGCAATTTCCTGTCAGCTCAGTTTACAAACGGCTACCTCTCAGGTTAATTTTCAACTGTGGCTTTGGTAGGGAAGCTCTTCAGGTACTGCCGTCATTGAAGCTTACCCCCTGAAGCAAAATCTAAGCCCAGAGTTTCCTATGGGGGAGAACGAGGGTGTCCATGTGACCTACTATACATAGGACAGCACTCTATTGGAAGGACCTGTCAACAGACAGTCTTCTATCCGTAGGCATCTTCTGTGTGCTGGGGCTGCCCATGCGAAGTCTAGCATAAAGATTGAGAACAATATGAAATTGCACATACCTGGACAGCAGACTGAGCAGGCACATTATTAGAGAATGTAAGAAGGTGTCCATTTCCATTGCAAACCGTGTTGATCTCATGCAGTGCTGCTTCTGTTCCACTGCAGTTCGATTTCCAACAAAAACTGCATTGTTCATTCCACTGTGGTGGAATCATACGTAATTAATGCAATTAATTACATTGCTCTGCACCATTCATATCAATGCAAAGGAAATGCTATGCAAATGGGTGTGGTCAATTACTTGCCATTTGCTGACTGAAAACAACAGCGAATACCGATTGCTTTCACTGAATTTGTGTTCTGGACTTTGCACAAATATGCAAACGTCGCCAATATCCTCTCCAGCTTCGTCAGGATTCTCTAACCTCCTTACAGCCAAGTTAACTGTTCACAGCCTTTGCCACTACAGTGAGATTTGTGGTGTTTCGATTTAATTGAGAGAAATTAATTATGAACCTGCATCTACACACATAAATCAACAAAGGCAAATGTTATGCAAATCGGTGTCCTTTTTTGTTATGTAGTAAGTTAACTGCAGTACTCCTTCTGGCCACCATGGCTGCAGTTCTTACCCTGCCCACTGTGGCTGCAGTTCTCACTCAGGTCCACAACATGTAAATGAAGGATTGAGAGTGCGTTTCACGGATTGGGTAGCTAGGGGAAGTTTGTTACTGTTGCAAGTTACTGGGCACTATATAAGCCAGTCGGCTAAGCTACTGTTCAGTCCAGGACTCAGAGCTGAAATAAAGAGCTAGCTGTGCCTTCATCCATTTTCCCACTATTCAACATTTTTCCCTTTTTTAGGCTGATGTGGCCACCCTGCGTCTGAACTGCCTTTTAAGCAATCTAGATGGGCATCGTATGGCAGCTAATGCCATAGTTTAACCAGTGGAGACTGGTCCATTATGGCAAAGCTGGTACTGCCCCACCAATTTGCCTTCACTCACCACCCCTGCCCACTCTCTTACTTTCAACCAATCAGTCTGTCAGCTTCCTTCTCCTGAGTGTTGCCCTTGTAGAACTCAACAGGGAGGAGGATGGAAACCAAACGAGAATGTGTTGGCTCTGCCTTGCCTTTGGCTCTGACGTCTGACCCCATCTCCTCTTGGCCTCTCGGCTTTCTGCCCCACTGGCCCCGAATGAGCACTAGACACCACTGTGGTTAGCTGTGTGCTGTTAGAAAAAGCCCTGGGTTTTTTCCCCCTGTTCTGAGCTTTCTAACTCTGCACATCTGAAGAGGAAAAGCCCTTTGATAGACACGGCAAAGATTTCATCTGTTCGCCTTGGAAATGTGGTAATTTTTTTAAAAAAATTATCAAAAGCAGAAGTGAGGGAAGTCTGGCAGGTGTTAACTTTCCCCCGAAAGGATTGGTAGGCCTGCACCACCACCTTACGGAATCAGTGAGTGCCGAATCCTCTAAGCAGACTACCTGTTATTTTTAAGGATGTGTTAGAATTAAATCTTTGTAAAATGTCTGCCACCGCCAGGCAGGAGAGCCCATTAATCAAAGGACTGGGCCTCTCCCCAGTTGTCTTGGCCAGGGCAAGGCAGCAGTTGATAAATTACACCTGTAGGTAACTCATAAATCTGAGGAGTAATTTTCCTTTTATGAACAGGAGCCAGCGAGGAGAAGGATTCTGGCTGCCGAATGCATTTTGGCTTGGAGAAGCATGACTGGACCTGGCTTCCAAGCCAAGGGCTGCCTCGCCAAAGCTCTCCCATACACATTTCCCAACTGAAGTGCCATGCATTCCAGCAGTGTCACCTGCAAGAAAGACGTGGTGTGTGGGTGTGGTGTCAGGCGGCGGTCCATGTGCCCTACTGTACTTTGACAGATAACAGCAGGGCATTCCTCTGCTTGAAGGGTGTCTTGTCCCAAGTCCAATTAGATCAGGGGTTGGGCAAGGTTACCTCGCCTGAGCCAGTTCACTCCCACGGAGATCGCTCCATGGGACGGATCGCATCTGCGCAGAAGCAATTTCTGGCGCCGCATAAGCAAGTCCCTGCTCTGCGCAGCACTGGTTTAGCACAGCACACGGGGACTCGCCGAGCGGCCAGCTCGTTTCGGGGGTGGCTTGTGGGTCGTTTAAACGGCCCCCATGGGCCGCTTGTGGCCCATGGGCCACAGGTTGCTGACCTCTGAATTAGATAAAGGAAACTAAGAGGAGAAAAGCAGAAAAAGCCTTGAAACTGCCCATCAGCATTTAGCACCTGGGCAGCAGACTGAGCAGAGACACAGATCAACCGGTACCCATCTTAAATTAGGGCCGCAGGAACTCAGAACTACAATTTACAGCACCCTTAATAATCTACAGTTCTGAGAATTATTTGTGGGGAGCCATGGGCTTCAGATATGCTTCAAATGTATGGTGTGGGGGTGACCTTCAACTTTTGACTGCATTTAAAGCCTGCTGGTATCCTCTTTCCTGACTCATGTGTTTGTTCCTGAACCAGGCTGCCTATTAAAGAGAGACAAAGTGGTACTTCCTGGTGCATCTCGCCAAGCTAGGTCAAGCCTAATGAGGTTTTAATTGTCTTGTTATATCTATTAAATCTATATTATTCAAGCACAGGCTCCCTTCAGATTATCTGCATGTTATAATGTGCTTCATAAGAAATATCTCTTAAGAATTAATTAGCAGTGTTTCCGCTTTGCAGAACATATCTGGAAAGAGAGCTGCCCATAATCACAGTTAGCAAATCTGGGGCTTTGGATCTAGGATTATCATCTGGCTAGAAAGAAAAGAAAAGAAAACAGGCACTAGTCTAATACCTTTAAACATGCAGATCTGCCAGAATCAGTGAGTGAGGTTTATCATAGGCACAGAGCTAAGCAGGATCACTGGCTCGCTGCTGCAGATCAAAAAAAATAAATACATGTAAAAGCATAATAAAAACAATAATGCAGCCAGTTACATGACAGCAGCAAGTACATTATCAAATACCATCCAGAAAATCAAGGTTTTACCTTGCTGTTAAACCCCATTTGTGAAGGATCCAGGTGAGTCTCCTGCAAGAACACAGAAATATAGGAAGCTCCATCTAGTTCAATATTGTCCACACTTACTGGCAGCACCTCTCCAGAGTGCAAGGCAGGGTTCTTTCCTAGCCATATCTGGAGATGCCAGGGATTGAACCAGAGACCTTCTGCGTGCAAGGCAGATGTTTAACCACTGAACTATGGGCCATCCTCAAAGGAGTTCCATAATCTAGGTACTACCTTGAAGAAGGACCTGGCTCTTGTAATAAAGGGTGAAGGCATACAGAGTGTAGCCTCTCAAGATCAGTAGAGTAAATGTGGCCATATGACAGGTAGTGGCCCATTCATATGGGAGTTGGTGGCCTTTCAGCTATTGTGGCCCTAGTCCACTGAGGTCAGAGATAGGGAACCTGTGCCCCCCCCCCACCAGATGGAGTTGATCTCCCATTAGCCCCAGCTAGCATAGTCAGTAGTCAGGAATGAGGAGGAGCTGTAGTCCAGCAATATCTTGAGGACTGCAGCTTCTGAAACTCCAGCTGAAGAGTTATAAAAATCAAAAACAGCCTGGAAACCAAACAAGAGTCAATCAGCTTCTCACAAAATTGGAGATGTGTGTTCAATGCAGCATATTCCCTTTTTTATTACTATTTATTTATGCATGTTCCAGTTTACAGTTTGCATGCATTTAACATCTTAACATTTACAGTTTACATGCATTTAACACACGAGAGCCAGTGTGGTGTAGTGGTTAAGAGCAGTGGACTCATAATCTGGTGAACCAGGTTCGCTTCCTCGCTCCTCCACATGCAACTGCTGGGTGACCTTGGGCTAGTCACACTTCTCTGAAGTCTCTCAGCCCCACTCACCTCACAGGGTGTCTGTTGTGGGGGAGGAAGGGAAAGGAGATTGTTAGCCGCTTTGAGACTCCTTAGGGTAGTGATAAAGTGGGATATCAGCCGAATCAACCCTGGCGATCAATGGGGTGACAGATGTCGCAGCCAGATCGCCCTCACATCCAGTAGAGATGTGGGACACATCTATTATGTTGGATCTCCCAAGCTGGAACCCGGTCACCACAACGGATATCCAGTCACTACTATCCAGATCTAGAACAGGGAAAGCACCAGGTGAAGATTTAATTCCGCTTGAGCTCATTAAGGAAAACAAAGAGTGGTGGTGCCCGGCCTTGGCATCATTGTTCACATACATCGACAAGACGGGCCACGTTCCAAAAGATTGGGGGACGGCCATAATAATCCCCATCTACAAAAAAGGGAGCAAGTCAGACCCAGGCAATTATAGACCCATTAGCCTACTTAACATTGTGAGCAAATTGTATGCCCTGCACCTCATAGATAAACTGCTAGACTGGCTTGAGATGGAATCCTTAATAGCAGATGAACAGGCAGGCTTCCGAAAAGGGCGAGCCACTGTTGACCACTGTTTGATCCTCCAACATCTTGTAGGAAAGTATACAGCCAATAAATCTTCTGCAATATATGCGGCTTTCATCGACTTAAAGATGGCTTTCGACTCTATTTCAAGAACCAAACTCTGGGAGAAGCTAAAATCTTCTTCAATAGATCAACGCCTTTTTCATCTGATAAGACTATTATACACGAACACCTATCTTCGGATCCGCTGTTCCCCCCAGGGCCAACTAACACAACGGATACCAACTCAGCGAGGTGTCGAACAGGGTTGTGTGCTAGCTCCTCTTCTGTTCAACTACTATATAAATGACATTGTATCAAAAGTAAAAGGGCCACAGTTTCACTCTCCTAAATTGGCAGATAGACATATATCCATTCTTCTATACGCGGATGACGCTCTGGTCTTATCGAGGACCCCAATTGGGCTACGGAGGGCACTACGATCATTAGCGGAATACTGTACAGAAGCCCATCTCACTATCAATTATCAAAAGACAAAAATAATGTCGTTCGCCAAACGCCCTAAGAACCATACATGGAGCATAAGCGGCCAGAAAATCGAACAGGTCCACTGCCTAAAATATCTAGGCGTCGTCTTTCACGATAAAGGGCTAAAGAAAGCCCACTTAATACAGTCAGTAACAGCAGCCCACAAATCCTCTACAGCTATTCTAAGCTTTCTTAGAACAAAGGGGGGACAGTATATTCCTGCGGCTTTAAAACTGTATGAAGCTAAGGTGATGGCCCAGCTGCTTTTTGGGGCCAACCTTAACATCCCACCACCTAATCTGACGACAGCCGAAAGAGTGCAGTCAAAATTCCTTAGAGCAGCCTTACAAATGCCCCCGTGTGTGTCAAACGCGGCCATACGATTAGAAACAGGCCTGATCTGCGTGGAGGCCAGAGTGTGGATGCAGGCTTGTCATCTATGGCTGAAACTTAACATGAATCCTCAGGGCCTACTTCTGTTGCTAGTGAAAGATAACTATCAATCCCTCTGGAGCAAGACCATAGTGAATAAGATGCTGAGTATAGGCCTCAATACATCCAGCCTTATGTCACGTGATCTTAATACAGCAAAGACCCTTATTAAACAGAGGATTACAGATATAGAAAGACAGAAGGATTTAAGTAAAGTACCTCACTTTCTAATTGAGGAGGAAAGGAGATACTTGGCCTGCCCAGCCAGATATTTATTCCACCTGGAAATACCCTCTCATAGAAGAGCATTCACTTTGGCCCGTAACCGCATAATGCCTTCAACAGTTCTCCAGGGGAAGTACAAACAGATCCCTTTATGTGAGAGATGCTGCCTGTGAGGATCAGGAGAAGTGGAATCTATCGGCCATATACTTCTGCAATGCTGCTTCTACGAGGAGGTGCGAGGCGAGCTTATCCACACTATACTGGCAGAGCTACCTGGACGCTCGGATAATTCCTATATAGAGTGGCTTCTTTCCGACGCCAACCCTAATGTGTCAGCGAAGGTTGCCAAATTCTGTGCTAGAGCCATAAAAATTCGGTCCAATCTAATTAGCAGTGTCCAAATATCCTCAGAACATCTTCAGGACTAGCTAAAGAGGATCCAGTGATATTAACTGCTGCAGTCTACCTCCCTAAGTAGTAATACTCCTTTAAATTAGTTTTATTTTAACCAATTGTTAAATCTTATGCTTATTGTCTATTTTTAGATATTCTTGTTTTCTTTTATTGTTTTTATGTATCGCATATTTATGTGTGCTGGTCAAGAACCGTAATAATAAATCAATCAAGCGGGATATCAAATCCAAACTCCTCCTCCTCCTTTTCTTCTTCTTCTTCTTCTTCTTCTTCTTCTTCTTCTTCTTCTTCTTCTTCTTCTCATACTCCTTTATAGACTTCCCAACCTATCCTTCACCAACATCCTATTTCCCTTTCTTTGGTTCTCTACATCTCCTTGGTTCTTCCATCCTTTTTCATCCCTTCAATTCACTTATCTTGTCTACTGCTGACCACAGGTTTATCCCCTCTTGCAAATTTACCATAATGCCGTCTCTTTCTAAGCATTCTCCAGGACAATCCCACTCACATCTTGTTTTCATTTTATCCCAGTTCCTTATTTTGGCCGTCACGCTCGCAAAGTTCCACAAATTCTATTAATTTATGCAACCACTGCTCCCTGGTCGGGGTAGCCTTCTCTTTCCAGTTCTTTGCATAAACTATTCTTGCGGCCGCTGTTGCATATACAAACAAATTCTTAACTTTCTTTCCTATCTCCTCTCCTCATACAGAATATTCTAAGAACAAAAGAAGAACCAGTGGCCCATCTGCAAGCAAAGGAGATGGTCTACCGCTGAACTATACCCCTTCTCCAAACCTGATTCTGACATCTAAACCCACCATTGAATTCCAGAGCCCACCAATATATGGGGGCAAATGCCCACTCTTCAAAGCAAAGGGAGAACAGGTCCCATCTCTTGCCAAGGGCATTTTTCTTTCTCCTTCATATGCAAGCTTCCATGCAATAACCTGTTTTTGACTCTCTCTGTCCTCCGCTTGCAGCCTGCAGAGTGCCATCACACATCAGTGTGAACCAGCAAGGGAGAGGAGCCCCTTGGCAAGCCACTGTGAGATTTCATGCGGCTTTCACTTCTTGCTCCCGCTGCAGTCAGGGAGCCACTTTGGCCTGCGAGCAGCCTCTTTATGCTTTAAAGGGTGGACTGTGGGGAGCTACAGACCTCCGCTGTGACTTCACACAGTGCAGGTAAAAGGAGCAGTCAAAGTGTGCTTTGCTACGAAAAAGCTAAGAAGAGGGGAAACAGCCTCCTCTTTCCCCAGGAGTGCAATTAGCATTTTTTGGGTTGGAATAGCTGGATGGCCTGTCTGCACCATTTGTTTCTGGTGTTCTGCAGAATGATTAGCCTAAGCAAAAGGGCTTGGCTCTCAAGAAACTTGCCATTTAAGTTTCGACAGCAGCAGAAGTGGGACAGGGGCCTGTTGCCGAGTCAGACGATTGGTCTATCTAGATCAGTATCGTGTACACTGACTGGCAGCAACCCTTCAGCGTTTCAGACAGAGAGTATCTCTCTGAGCCATGCCTGAAGATGCCATTGGGAATTGAACATGGAATCTTAGAATCATAGAATCATAGAGCTGGAAGAGACCACAAGGGCCATCCAGTCCAATCCCCTGCCAAGCAGGAAACACCATCAAAGCATTCTGGACATATGCCCAGGGCCAGCTCTAGGTAGACCCCCGGTGGTGTGGGGCGACAGGGTGCTGGGCTGGGCGCTGCGCGGCGAAGTCGCGCGGAAACCATGCTACACCCTGCGAGGGCGGGGGCGCCGATCTCCGCCCCTCAGCGCCAGGACGGCTGACCTGCTCGAGACTGCCCTGCATATGCCTGTCAAGCCTCCGCTTAAAGACCTCCAAAAAAGGAGACTCCACCACACTCCTTGGTAGCAAATTCCACTGCCGAACAGCTCTTACTGTCAGGAAGTTCTTCCTAATGTTTAGGTGGAATCTTCTTTCTTGTAGTTTGAATCCATTGCTCCGTGTCCGCTTCTCTGGAGCAGCAGAAAACAACCTTTCTCCCTCCTCTATATGACATCCTTTTATATATTTGAACATGGCTATCATATCACCCCTTAACCTTCTCTTCTCCAGGCTAAACATACCCAGCTCCCTAAGCCATTCCTCATAAGGCATTGTTTCCAGGCCTTTGACCATTTTGGTTGCCCTCCTCTGGACACGTTCCAGCTTGTCAGTATCCTCCTTGAACTGTGGTGCCCAGAACTGGACACAGTACTCCAGGTGAGGTCTGACCAAAGCAGAATACAGTGGTACTATTACTTCCCTTGATCTAGATGATATATTCCTGTTAATGCAGCCCATGTACCCACAGAGGTCTACCCTGATGCCTGCAGGTTCCCTGGCCACAGGGCATGCTAGTTGGGGTTAAGGAGGGTTGGAGCTCCACCACATTTGGAGGACCACGAAATCCCCATCCCTGCTACTATAGGGTCTTCTGCCCCTTTGGCCTATATATGGCAGTGTGCAATTTGTGAGCAACCTGCACTACTGGTCTGACATGCAGCTCGCCCTTTTCCTGTCTCTGTGGGTTTAAGCAGTCAATGTTCTAATTCTTTGTGACTTCTTCCAGAAGCCTTTCATCACACCCCTGCTGGCTCTTTGTTCAGTGCCCACAGAGACACCTACTGGCCATCAAACATGCTGCAAGCAACAACAAAAACCCTTTCTGAAACCAAAGTCAAGATCTGAAGCTGGATTCCCAAGATAGCTTAGAACAGTTCGGAGCAAATGTTCTGGCTCGCTGCAACACTGGTACTTTTACAGGGGGTAGGGGCGGGAGGAAACCTGTACAGACTTTGCAGGTGCAACTTGGCAGGCCTAGAGATTAAAACAACACCCCAGCAGGGCCTTTTTATGCTACATCAATGCACTTCTGCAAAAGCTCCATAGCTGAAAGCTATAAGTCTATTACAACATGAAGTGGATCCTTCACCTACCTGCTCCCTCCAGATGAAAAGACCTGGCAGTTTCTAGATCCTTTGGAGAGGAGGAGAAAATAATACTGTATCTAAAAAAAACCAAAACTGGATTAGCACTATAGTCATGCTGTTAATTACAGGTCATTTAGTTCTGTTAATCAATAGGCAGGCTTCTTTAACCAACTAATTATGCTGAAGTGCTTCCACGCCAAACAGAGTGCACGGCTGATTATTAACTGAGAAAGGATAACACTTCTCTGTGTAATATAAGCCAAAGTCCCACTGTTTATGCAAATGCTACAGCCCAGGATCAGAGCATCTAGAGATGAGATAATTGCCCACACAACCAACCAAATGGGCAGATTATGCCCTTACTAGCTTAAAGTTCCCAGCATTGCTCAGGAATTCTTAGAAATGGAAAGATACTGGTATTTATACATGGATATTGCAATTCGGTACTTTCTAGGGCTCTGCATGTCCCCCCCCCCCAACTTCCAGACAGAGACAAAAACCTCCTGCTCAGGAGCCACTATGCCAAATCTGTTGGCAATATCTTCAGAGGTGTCCAAATTAGCACATTTTGGAACAGTTTGGTCCACCATCTTAATTTAAAAATGCATTAGACCTTTTTCGAAGCATAGGACAAAACTAAATCCTCCATCTCGGCAGCCACCATTCTCCTTCCTTGGAGATTTTTAAGCAGAGGTTGGATGTCCATATGTCATGGATATTTTAGCTGAGATTCCTGCATTGCAGGGGGCTGGACTAGATGACCCTCAAGGTTCCTTCCAACTCTACAATTCTATGATTCTGAACTAGGCAACAATTAATTCACACAGTTTGCAATGGTTTAATCCGGGCATAGGCAAACTCGGCCCTCCAGATGTTTTGGGACTACAACTCCCATCATCCCTAGCTAACAGGACCAGTGGTCAGGGATGATGGGAGTTGTAGTCCCAAAACATCTGGAGGGCTGAGTTTGCCTATGCCTGGTTTAATCCACCATCTTGGTCCAAGATGGCAACCGACAGTATCTGAACATAGACAAAATTGGCTCCTCCATCTCAGGCACTCTTGTGCCAAGTTTGCCAATGATATCTCAAGAGGTATTGAAATGCATGCCCATGAGTTTTTATACCACAAATGCAAATGTAGATGTTTCAAGGTTTTCCATTGCTGGACTATTGAAATCCAAGCAAGCTTTGAAGTTATCAGCCCTCATATTCAGTGACAACAGTTGTGGGGAAGCCTGTACAGGTGATTTAATTGTTTTAGATATTTCTTGATATACCTGGGGTTTCCTAAAAAAGCTATCAAAGGTAGTTACCATCAGCACATCCCCTGGCCACAGATTCCATTCATTAATTACTGTGCACAAAACTAATTCATCTGGTCCAAGGTAAGCCAAAATGGTGTCTTCCAGATGTGGTTGCACTACAACTCCTATCATCCCTTACCAATGCTGGCTGGTGCTGATGGTAGTTGTAGTCCAACAGCATCTTGAGGGCACTGTCTTGGCTACCCCTGCTCTAGTCTGTCTGAAACAAGAGACATTATCAGATCTCAAGGACACATTTCAGCCAGGCAAAAACACCTGAGTAGGGCCAATGAGGGGGTGTGGCTTCCAGAGAGCTCCAAGGGCCAGATAAAGAGGTGGGGGCCAGAGCTTTCCCCACTCCAGTCCTGCCAGATGCGTTTGTAGACTTAGACACACTTAGATACATTCCCACCTAAGGATCAGGCTCTGGGATGCTCACACTTCCCACAGATTTGGTACCAACAGTCTGCATTTCATCACCATTCTAACCTGTCATGATCAGTTGCTTGCATCCCACTGTTAATCATCTAATCTTCTTTAAGTGCCTCCAGTACCTGGAGTAAACAGGTGCTAGAAAATATCCCCTCACAGCCCATTAACCAATTAGCGCTAATTGTTGTCATTCCAGTTAAAGACTAACGAGGATACAGTTTTCCTTTCTTTGCGGGGAGAGGAAATCCCTGGCAAATGCATGCACACCCATGCACACCCACTTCTTCTTCTTCTTTGGCGATCACTCGTAGCCGAGTATTAAGATTGTCTTCCATAAACACGGTTTTAACAATGGGTCCGTAAGTGACTGTGGAGGCCAATTCTGGATCCACAAGTCCTTCCACACATGGGCGTACCCAGGATCAAAACTAGGGGGGGGCAAGGGGAGGGGCCAAGGCACGGAAGGGGAGGGGCCACAAAGTGGGCGGGAACAGCGAACTCGCGCTCCGCCGGGCTGTGCCCCTCCCTAGAAGCAGGGCTGGTGGGCGAAGGCGGAGCCCAGCCCAGCGGAGCGCGAGTTCAGCGTTCCCGCCCGCCGCGCCGCGCTCTCTGGTTCCCCGCCGCGCTTGGCCTTGCCAGAGGGCGCGACGGGGAGCTGGAGGGAGGGCGCAGCGCGGCGGGCGGGAACGGCGAACTCGCGCTCCGCCGGGCTGTGCCCCTCCCTAGCAGCAGGGCTGGTGAGCGGAGCGCGAGTTCGGCGTTCCCGCCCACCGCGCCGCGCTCCCTGGTTCCCCGCCGCGCTTGGCCTTGCCTGAGGGCGCGCCGGGGAGCTGGAGGGAGGGTGCGGCGCGGTGCGGCGGGAATGGCGAACTCGCGCTCCGCCGGGCTGTGCTCCGCCTCTGCCCAGCAGCCCTGCTTCTAGAGTAGGGCAGCTGCCCTAACTTGCCGCATGGTGGGTACGCCCTTGCTTCCACAGTGGGGACATTGGTTTCCAGGCGGGAGTTGATCACGGTGTGGGTTTGCCAAGCGTGCCTTCCTTTTAGCACGTTTCTCCCTTGCGCCCTGAGACTGAGTGCCTTCAAAGCCCATGACACCTTTGGTAAAGGTTGTTCTCCAACTGGAGTGCTCGCAGGCCAGTGTTTCCCAGCTGTCAGTGTTTATACTATGCCTTGCTTTTAAAAAAGTCACTGTCTGCAGAGGAGGCTGAGCCATTAGAGCAGGCACCCCCAGACTTCGGCCCTCCAGATGTTTTGGACTACAATTCCCACCATCCCTGACCACTGGTCCTGTTAGCTAGGGATCATGGGAGTTGTAGGCCAAAACATCTGGAGGGCCGCAGTTTGGGGATGCCTGCATTAGAGCAAATGGGGCACTGGCTCACCAGCCCCCACCTGCCTGTCTCCTTAGTTACAAGGAATTTAGGGGGTTGGCACTGCCTGCCAGCTTCCTCCTCCTTGGTCTGAGCATTGTCTCTTCTAGGAGGATGAGTTGGCTCGACCTGTGAGTCAGCCACCCAGGACATAGAATCCCAGTGTTTTTACCTGTCTGGAATATGTCCATGAACTCTGATAATGCCTCTTGCTTGTCTGGAGGGAGGCAAATTACTGTGCAAAGGTAATGTTCACATGCATTGCTCCACCCTCTGGCCCTGCCCACCACTGACATGTGGCCCTCGGAAAACTTGCCAGAAAGGAATGTGGCCCTCGGGGTGAAAAATATTCCCCACCCAGGAAAATCTGCTGCTACAGCATTCTTGTTGTTAAAAAGGGAAGAAGCAGGAAAGTGATACATGTTTTTTATATTTAAAAAAAAAAGAATGAGAAAACAATATCCCAATCTACTCTTGATCACTTTTTCGGCTATTCTTAAACTGCTTGCTATGCAATCCAACACCCGGTGGGGAGGCAGTGGGATTTCATTTCACCCAGGGCAGCAAAGCAAACAAACAAGCAACCTCAGACTGGCCTGGATAATCACACTTCTGTCAGTTATGATCTGCTTTCCATCATGTTCATCCAGTTCATGTGGCAGGCCTGTACAAATTTAGCTGCGAGCTACTAGCTTCTGTTACTCGTGCGTTGAGGCCCTCCATGCTGAACATATTGCTTTTCCACAACAGGAGCAGGGAGATGCACTCAGGGAAATGGAGACGGCGGTTGCCATTTGCACAGACATTCCATCTGAGGATGCGATGGAAAAAGCACTTTCGTGTTTTATTTTGGGGAATCGATAACGTCGGATGCCCACCCAGGCTGGTTTGATTTCAGCTCTCTCTTTTTCTGCAGAACCCAACAGGGTATTTCTGCAGTAATATCCCTGCCACGGTTTTCCAACGCCATGAAGAGGATAAATCTCTTGTGCCTGTTGAAAGCAATTGACAGCACCTTTTATTACCTTGCCCTGAAGCCACACAACAGCTCTGTTTACATTCTGCCCTCCAGCAATGTGACTCCTAGTTCAGGGGTTGTGGTTGTTGTGGGTTCATTCCTCCCCCTCCAATTTTTTTGTTTTAAGGAGATGGGAAGGCAGAACCGATGGCATGGATCATTCTAAGCAGTACTTCACTTTATTTGCACTGCTGTGCACATGCACCATAATTCAGCCAATGGATGGTAAATGATGTTTTCCTCTCCAGTGGCCACTCCAGTGCAACTCAGCTTGCAGAAGAGGGGTTTCACCTGGAAGTAAAACAGAGTCAGGGACTTCCAGATTTGCTAAACTATCCTGTATCCTTACTGCCTACCAGCATGCATCTCTCTCTCTCTCTCTCTCTCTCTCTCTCTCCCTCTCTCTCTCTCTCTCTCTCTCTCTCTCTCTTTGTTTTTAAAACAAAAATAAAAAAAATCCTTCCAGTAGCACCTTAGAGACCAACTAAGTTTGTCATAGGTATAAGCTTTCGTGTGCATGCACACTTCTTCAGTATCTGGGAATGGGTGATTGGCTGCTAGGAGTGGTAAACCTGTTGATGACTGCTAACGACTGTTAACAATGGGTCTTGCAGGAAAAAGCAAGGGATGAGATGACAAGAAGGTTGTCTAGTTACTTATCTCCTTGGCTCGGAGGTGGCATAACTCCACACCCTCCAACATTTCTCCAATGAAAATAGCGACATCCAAAGGAAAAGCGGGACATTCCGGGATCAAATCAGAAACTGGGCGGCTTCTGTAAATCCAGGACTGTCTCTGGGAAATAGGGACACTTGGAGGGTCTGCAAATGTGCACCATACAATTCTGTTTGGCTCCCCCTGAAAAGGATATTAAAGGTAAAGGACCCCTGGCGGTTAAGTCCAGTCACAGATGACTCTGGGGTTGCGGCGCTCATCTCGCTTTACTGGCCGAGGAAGCCGGTGTTTGTCCACAGACAGTTTTTCCGGGTCATGTGGCCAGCATGACTAAACCACTTCTGGTGCAACCGAACACCAAAACCTGAGCAGCGCACGAAAACGCTGTTTACCTTCCCGCCGGAGCGGTATCTATTTATCTACTTGCACTTTTTGGCGTGCTTTTGAACTGCTAGGTTGGCAGGAGCTGGGACCGAGCAACGGGAGCTCACCCCGTCGTGGGGATTCAAACCGCAGACCTTCTGATTGGCAAGCCCAAGAGGCTCAGTGGTTTAGACCCTGAAAAGGGTATTACAGAGCTGGAAAACATTCAGAAAGGGGCAACCAAAATGATTAAGAGGTTGGAGCAACTTTCCAGTTGAGAAATCTAAAACCATTCAAGGTTTTTAGTTTAGGGCCACTGGGCTAACCCAGCAGGATCCTTGTGACATCGTTATGTCAGAGAGTGAGAGAGCAGGATGTCACAGTGACGCTCGCAGCCTGAATGGCAAAAAAAAGAAACAGGAAGGGAAGATGGTGCTTAGCAGTGTTTACCTGCTCCAATAGTTCTCCATCCCAGGATAGAACGCTGCAAATAAACTCCAGCCTTCATTAGACAGCGATGGAATTACGTGGGTTAACAAAGTAATGCTCCCAGTTTCCTTTTGCATTTTAAAAGTGGCTGGAGACCTCTAAAATCCCTCTGAATCTTATTAAAAAGTCTCCTGCAATCATTTTTCATTCTGCAGACCCAGTTGAGCTGAACTAATAAATTAACATGTTATCTGCATGGGTATCCATTATAGCTTCAAAAGGAATGTTATTAGAGGCAAGAAACTGGCAGTGCAAGTCTCGAGGGCCACGAGAGCAAACACAAGGCAGAGATTGCGGGTTTGGGAAGCTCAGCCTTGACAGGTTAATTTGGATGTGCTTCCATTAGTATGGGAATTCCTTAGGGCTTGGGTCTACAGCATGATGCTTGTGAGAACCACAGCACACTCAGATACACCCTTTGGGACCTATCGAGGCCCTTTGACCTTCCAATTTGTCATTATTATTTTTTAAAGCTTTTTTTTAAAGGGGTTGCCTGTTTTGAGGACAGTTTCCTGCTTTTTCCTCATTGTTTCTGGGGAGGTGCAAGAGTTTTGCCTGTTTTGAGGGGGTTTCTGAGCATCACAAGTTTTTCTTCCATGAAATGCATATTTTATGGCACCCACAAAAGTTTCTCAGATTTCCTTTTTTTAAAAAAGTTATTTATTTGAAAATGTGTGTTTAAATCTACGATTTGTAAGATAGCTTACAAAAGAGAACCATAAAACAAATATAAAACAGGTCAAAAACATCAGAATTAAAAGCAAAAACAATAAAAAATGCAAAAAGCAGTAGATATAAAATCAATTAAAATCCCGGGAGATTTTTTTTAAACAAAACATCTCTGGGCAACTCAGGTGGTGGCATATAAATAATAATTATTATTATTCTTAAGAAAGCCTACAGAGTGGCAGGGATATTTAGAGAAGGACCTCTAGTGCCAGACTTTCCCAAATGTGCTCCCCCAGGGCCCCAAAACACACATGACACTGACTCATGACAGGGCCTCATCAGTGGTGGTTCCCCATTTGTAGAATGCCCTCTTTGGTGAGCCATACCTGATTTCCTCATTGTTGACTTTCAGGAGAAATTTAAAAACACCCCTGTTTATTCAGGCATTTTAAAGTCTGATGGATACTGCCCATGGCAATCATGATATCAATAAGCATGGGGGTATGCTATTGCCTTTAAATGCATTTAGATGTTCTAAATATTTCTGCACCCTTTTAGATGGTTTTAAATGGTTTTTTGACATGTTTAAATGAATAAGTTTTAAATAGCCTTCCTTTAAATTGTACTGTTTAAACATTTTTAAATTTTGTTTTTATTAGTTTTCACATTATTATGGAGCCACAAAGACAAGTAAACAATAACAAAAATTCAGCAATATATCCAGTTAAAGTCAGGGCATACAATATCTAAATATTAAATAATACGCCCAGTGTAAAATTGGGGCAGCCATATTTCTCTACATGGCATGGGGGAAGATACCTGTAAATCTGAAACTAAACTACATGAAATAAAATCCCACCTTACTTTGTAGAAATGATCAGGATCTTCCTGTCCCTTAGACATTTGTAACTCACTCATTTTTTTCCTGCAATTCCAGATATCTTTATAAGGGCATACTCAGATTTTTTTTAATAATGTCCACTGATATGCTGTAGAGATCCTGGCAGCTGCCAATGTCCATGTTTTAACATTTTGATGTTTGTGAAACTGGACTCCTTGGGGAGGAAGGGTGGAATACAAACAGACATTCTGTGGCATCCACAAGTGTTTCTTTATAAAATAGTTTTTAATAAGGTTTGAAACCTCTGACTTAGCTAGCTACGTATATAAACAAGCAATTGCCAAAATTGTCATTGTGGTTGTGACAACAGATGAAGCTTGGAGCTCTTGCAGACTAAGTTATTGTAAATTTACCAGATTTTTTTCCAATGAATCCAGGGACACTTTTCAACTTCCTACTGATTAGATGGATTTTGTCAGGGGACTGATTTTGGAAATCCGGGGACTGTCCCAGGGAAACGGGGACGTCTGGTAACCTTCTTGAGCACCTTTTTGGGAAATCAAGAACTGAAGTGTCTATAGTTCAATGGGGAACCCTAGTCCAACTCAGGGCACTTTCAGTTTCAAGGTTCAAAGGGGCCTGGTTTTATATTTTCTGAGTTTCAAAACTGATGTCCTCTTATTCCAACACACTTCCACTGGGGGAGCAGCATCTATAGCTGCAAACATATCTGTAGGTTCATGGGAGTTTGAGAAATAATAGAGCTAACACTCAATGATGGGGGGGAGCATTTTTTGCCTCTCATAATTGCTGGCCCTTTTCTAAAGCCTGACATTATTTGCCCATTGCTAGAAATGTCATGTGCATTTTGCAATTTGGAGTGTTCTTCTCCCCCTCTCCTTCGCAGTGGGAGAGAAGCCCAGTTCTGAGTCTTGGAAGTGTGCCTGGAAAGCCTATGGCATGACCTTGGCAAAGGCAGGAAACAGATAGTCTGGCAGCCTCCTCTAGCGCTGCCTCTGGATAGGCAAGGATGTGTTCTGCCTTCCCCTTCTGTTCATCCATTCATTCATGCATGCCTGCATGCATTCATGCTAAAATGTGTGCCCTGCCTCTTGGCTTTCCTATAGGCTCGGTGCAGAAACATTGACAGGGTCATACAGTGCCAAACCTCGTGATCTTCCATTGAGCGCATGACAATGAACTGCCAGCCGAGGGCACAACGAGGATGGCCAAAGGTTGCCATTCCCAGTCAAACCAACAGGCCATCTCATCAGCACTCTCAAACCAACTTTGCCCTGCCAAGATCATTTGAGCAGACAACTTGTGCAGGAGATCAGCTTGTGTTTGCAAGCTCACATCAACAAGAAAGGCAGAAAGTTCGGTTACTCTGAAGTTAACTTCAGAAATCATTTTGTAAAAGAATCAGGAGAACACAAGCATTTTGCTCTGAGACAAGCACCTCTGCAGGCTCATTCCTACACTACCCACAAAGTTATAGTCTTTGCTGGCTCCGCACTTGTGAGCTCCATTCATGCATTGTGTGGAACATCTGTAGGGGGGAAGTCTGATCATGTACCAGCTCTTCCCTTCTGCTGAATGCATGCAGAGTGGAGCCAGCAGGGATGGGAGGAGCCCAAGCATTCATAGAAAGCTGTCTTATCCCAAGTCAGAGCACTCTCCATCCAGCTCACTATTGTCTACTGTATACTGATTGGCTGTAGCTCTGCAGGTTTTCAGAAAGGGGACATTCCCAGTCCTACCTGGAGATGCCGGGGATTGAATCTGGGACCTTCTGTGTGCAAGGCAGATGCTTTACTACTGAGTCATGTCTCTTCATGCATTCGTGAGTGTATGCAGGGAGACTTCTGAATCGAACTAGAGCAGGGATGTGGCATCAAAGAAGCATTTTATTTTCGCCAACAAACCACATTGTGGTGTGTACTTAGTTGCAGCATGCCTATGACACTTCCTCTGGTTTGCAAATGTACCCTTAGGCTTGAAAAAGATTGGTGACTGGCTTCCGGTTTGGCGCCATTAGCCGTCGGCGGGGGATTCCTCGGTCTCCAAGGACCCCATCAACCCAAAGGAGGGGGGGAAGTCGCGAGGGCACCGCGACCCCCCAGAGAACCCCCGGATTGAGCTTTCCGGGTGCAGAGAACCCAGCTGAGCCCCGTAGAGTCCCGTTCTCTGCCCAGAAAGCACCTTTTTGAGGCGCGCCGAGAGCAGGCTGAGCAGGATGGAGCCTTGGGAGATCGCTACCTTTGGGATGCAAAGCCCCGCGCCGGCAGCAAACTGAGCGCTAAATACCTCCAAACGAAGGACTTGTAAGTAAATTTATTATTGGAACAATAATTTGGAACAAAGATCTGGTCTGGGGAGAGGGAATCTAAAAAGGAAACGGAGGTCGTCCCCCCCCCACCGAGAAAATACAAGCAGTGACAGAACCCGCAGCCAATTGCTGGATCGGGACTTTAAAATTCTTTTAAAAATTAAGTTGAACCCCTTCCCTGTGGGGCAGAGCCAAGGGAAGGCGTTTGGAGTTTGTGGATCTCTGCAAAAGACTTGTTTTATCTGGAACGAGCCCTCCGAAACCTGGGGGCAAGAGCCTAGGAACAAAGACCAGCCGCCATTGTGTCGTCACCGACAAAGCAGTTATCTACCAAAAGAACTCTTAAACTTTTAAATTAGAAGTGGAAATAACAGGAGGAAAAAGAAAAGTTGGATTATAGATCAAATAAAGGACAAAATACAAATAAAAGGATTGACGTTAATATTGCATCGATTTATAGAATTAAAAATGCTTGCTCTCCAGTGAAATTTGAGAACACAAAGGAACTTGATAGACAAAACAATGAGTCTCCAACCGGACAATAACTGTATGCAACATCTGCTAGATATAGTTCAAGAACTGGGCAAGGACGTACAGGAATATAAGAGATTGACACAAAGTCTCAAAGAAGAGGTACAATTGCTTCTCCCAAAGGTTACTTTAGAATTACAAGATGAGAAGGAAGAGGAGCTGCAAACCACAGAACCCGAGCAACTTGTGGGAGAAGCTGTAAAGGACATTGATTCTACACAGAAGACTTCAGCTCAAGAAAAGATTCAGGATGCTGGTCTCTCAGTGGGAGAGGGAGACCAGAACCTGATCAAGGTCATCCAGACAGAGACTGGGGACTGGTACAAGAGTAGATTTGGGGGAGACAAGAAGAAGAATGTTGGGAAAGGGAGTTGGAGACAGAGACTGGAACAGCAGAAAGAGAAGGGGAGAGAGGGAGGAGGCATGGAGTGGGCAAGAGACGGAGTGGGGTGAATATTAAAAGGAATTTTAAATAGGGGATGGATTAACTGGTATGGACAACGAACTGGTACAAAAAACTGGTCAATGTTTGCAGGGAATTGCCAATCAGGGGAAGGAGAGGGGTGTTAAAAAGTAGATGAATTAAATTAAGGGTGATATTTTTATGGATAATTAATTGGGAATATTTTTTAGAGAAATTAGAGGCTAAGGGGTTTTTTGTAGATGGAGTATATTTCTTATTTCTCTTTTCTTTCTTTTTTCCTTTTATAGAAAGTAAGTAGGAGAGGATATTAATTAATTATGTAATTGTTTAGATCAGAAATATGCAAATTGGGAAAACTGCAGAAGTTGGGTTTAAAATGAACTCGGGAAGGGAGGGACGGGGAAGTCAACGTTGTGTTAAGGAATATTAGATAAGATTGAATATTTTTGTGTTTTGTTTTTGTGGGTTTTTAATTTTTTCTTTTTTTGTTCGCTGTTTTTTTCTATTTTTTTCTTTTTTTCTCTTTTGTGCCTTTGCTCTTTTTTGTCTTTTTTCCCCTTGATTAATTGACTATGAATATTAATTTGTGATAAATATTTAAATGGAAAATCTTTAATAAAAATTATTATATAAAAAAAAGATTGGTGACCTGTGAGAGAGTGTTTTCTCTCAGGGATCAGTTTACCAAAGTTATTCAGGGAAAGAGAGTGTCTTCAAACCTAGATTGGGATAAGTTATTAGTGTGTGTTAGTGATGTTCCTTTTAAGATCAAACTGCTTACATACATACATACACACACACACACACACACACACACACACACACACACAGTTCCTTTCTATAATTTGTATCATTTCTGTTAATCACATTTGCTGTGCACTTTGGTTGTCTGTATTGACATGTTTTATCAATAAAGTCATTCTGCTTCATTTCATTATATTGCTATATATTTGACAGTGCCTGTGGTGAAGATTTTAATTAAAAAGCATTGGGTCCAGTAAAGCATCTATTTGTAGGCCTACAGCTGCAGTGGGGAAGCCGGACTCCAACTCCCATCGCAGCTCTGGTGTTATGTAGTGGTTAGAATGACAGACTAGGACCTGGAAGACCAGAGTTCAAATCCCCACTCAACCACGAAGCTCACTAGGTGACCTTAGGCCACACAAACTCTATTAGCCTAGGTGTCAGGCATAGTCCAGCACAAAACAATAAGTCACTAGAGGCCAGGGAAGTTAACTCTTTATTCAAGGAAACAATCTGCAGCTCCTGCCTAGTGGTCTCAGCAACTCTTTCTAGGTGGTCCTGCCCCAATGAAGCAGTTGCAAAAACTGAACTTCCCCACCTTTCCATTGCTCACTAGTCTTCCTCTCCTCCAGGGTCTTTCCCACACAGTCTCAGGTTGCATCTGCACACAACCCCCCTCTGGGGTTTCATTTCTGTGTGTGTTCTAGGAGAGGGAAGGGGAGCTGGTCACATCGGGAGGGTTGGAGACCCTGCTTTCTTCAGCAACCTGCCTCTCTGTCTTCTGGCTCCTCTCCTCTCCAGCCTCCGCTTCCGCCTCGAAGTCCGAACTGCCCTCTGCCACAGCCTCTTCCTGCTCACCAAAACCTGTTACCTCTTCTGCTTCTCACACCTCCTCCTCCCAGTCTGCTCCCTCTCCTCCTTCTGACCACTCATTGTTGACCCTTCAACTCTCCTCTGGCTCTGAGCCTTCTTCTCCTTTGGGGTTCCTTTGGGGCTTCCTCAGCTGATGCCTCCCACCACTCCTCTGTATCCAGCCAGTCCATGACACTAAGCTACCTTACGGGCTGATTTTGAGGATAAAATGAGGAGTGGAGAGAACCATGCTTGCCCCCTTGACCTCCTTGGATGGGAGGTGGGATATAAATGCGGGATATAAATGTAATAAATAAAATGAACCCCCACTTGCAAGGTGTCAAACCTTTTATTTTTTATGTATAATTTTACATGTAATTAAATTTTCTGTTTTACAACTTAGAATACTAATTTAAACATCCTTAAAATATCAATGACTTCCCTTCTTTGCTTTCCATGGTTCATTTTGTGTATCATAGATGACTTCCCTTCTTCTCTTTCCGTGGTTCATCCCTGCATATTTTACATAAACTTTTTTTTTTTTTGAAAAACCTTTATTTACTTATAAAATTTCAGAAAATAAAGTACATAAGAAGATACATACAAAAGCACATATTATTCAGTTACAAAAACGAAACAAAGTACATATAGCAAATAAACAATATTTTCGAATTGTACCGTTATGAGATCGGCCTCCGAATCTCGGTGGTTGAGATTTGATCTTTACAATTTTTATAATCTTGAACCAAGAGGCTCGAAATATAAAAGCCAAATAAGAAGAAAGCAGGAGCGGAAAGAAGACAAAGGAGAGGAGAGATCCCAGGTAAGACAATGATAGGGGAAGGAAAGGAGGGGGTAAGACAAGGGGGGGTAGGATAAAATAAAAAGGGAGGGAAAACAGGGGGAGGAGGGGGGGAGAAGGAAAGGAAACGGGAAAAGTAAAAGTAAGGAAAGTAAAGGTAAGTATGATGTAAAGTAGAATAGAGATATGACTTCCAAACACTTATCATCGGTTCCCTCTCGTTATTATGTTCTATTAAGCTTCTCCTTTTCTTTTTAATTAAATATCTTTCTCTATTCCCATCACCTTATTTCTTATTCTCTTATGTCTCTCAATCTAAACATATCACTAATTTTGTGCTTATTTTTTGTTTATAAAAATATTCATCCACATATTTCCATTCCTCTTTAACTTTTTGTTTGGATATCCTTCTAATCACTGCGGTTAACTTTGCTAGTGTCATGTATTCAGTCAATTTTAGATACCAATCTTGAATGGTTGGGATCTTATCTCCTCTCCAATTTTGGGCGATCAGCATCCTGGCTGCTGCACACGCATAGAGTAGTATATTCCTCCTATCCGATGGTATGTTCTCCGGGATCATGCTTAACAGCATGATCTCGGGTTTTTTCTCGAATGTAAATCTCAACATTTTTTTCAGTTCTTCATATATACTTGACCAATATGAGCTGATCTTACTACAGCTCCACCAGCAATGGAAGAAGTCTCCCAACTTCTCCTTACATTTCCAGCATTTATCTTGATTGTTTCTGTAGATTTTTGCCAATTTAGCTGGTGTAAGGTGATATCTATAAACCATCTTCCATATATTTTCCCTTATTGTCATACATGCTGTAAAATTTATATCCTCGGTCCATAATTTCTCCCACTGCTTAACATAGATTACCCTCCCTATATCTTTGGCCCATTTTATCATTACATCTTTTACTATCTCATCTTTCATGTCCCATTCTAATAAAAATTTGTAAATTTTTGCCAATGGTTTTTCCTGATTTTCCAATAATAATTCTTGTAATTTTGATCTTTTGTCCTCAAATCCAATTACTTTATGTCCTTTAAAAATCGATTGCAATTGAAGATAATGTAACCAGCTTTGACAATATTGTTCGATTTGGTTGTATGGTTTTAGCTCATATTGGTCATTTACTTTTCTAAGCAGTTCTTTATATGTCGGCCAGTTACTCCCTTTGGGTTCCTTACTTGTTGCTGACATTTCTACAGGTGAGGCCCACCATGGAATTTTAGGCTCTAATAGGCATCTAAATTCCTCCCATATATCTAGTAGGGGTTTTTTAAATACATGGTTTGTAAATGATGTGTATTCACCTCTTTTTTTCTTTTAATAGGTGAGCATGCCAACCTCCAATATTTTTAAAACCTTCCAATTTGAGTAGCTCCAAGTCATCCAACATGAACCATTCCCGCATCCAACACAGGCAAGATGCAGCATAATACAGTTTGAGATTCGGAACTCCTAATCCACCTCTTTCTCTTGCATCCGTTAATAACCTATATTGTACTCTTGCCTTCTTTCCTTGCCAAATAAAATTATTTAGATCTTTCTTCCAAATGTCAAATGTTTCTTTTTTTAATTTTATTGGCAGCATTTGAAACAAAAATATCAATTTCGGTAGAACCATCATTTTAATTGCGGCAATCCTGCCAGAAAGTGTTAGATTCAATCCCTTCCAATTATCCATATCTTCTTTTATTTTCCTCCAAATTTTAGCATAGTTATTATCAAATAATTCCACTTTGTTGTTAGAAATATTGATTCCCAAATATTTGATTTTCCTCACTATCTCCCACCCACTAATCATTTGTATTTCTTCTCCTTCTGCTTTTCTTATATTTTTAATCATCAATTTAGTTTTTTGATTATTAACTTTTAATCCAGCTACTTTCCCATAATCCAATAACTTTCTTTTCAATTTAGGTAGGGTCTCCACTGGGTCTTCCAACATTATTATCAGGTCGTCAGCGAAGGCTCGTATTTTGAACTCACTTCTCCCGACCGATATACCCTTGAGGTCTTTGTCCATTTGAATATCTTTTATTAAGAATTCTAGGGCCCATATAAATAGTAGCGGGGACAGTGGGCATCCTTGCCGCGTTCCTTTAGTTATTTCGAATTCATTTGTTATGTCCCCGTTAATAATCAACCTCGCCACTTGTTTGCTATATATGGCCTTTATTCCTTCCATAAATCTTCCTTTGATTCCTAATTTTTCCAACGCCCCCTTCATAAATTCCCATGCCAAATTATCAAATGCCTTTTCGGCGTCTAAAAATATAAAGGCAGCCTTCTTACTAGGATTCCATTCCACATATTCAAACATATCCAACAGAATCCTAATATTAGTTGACATCTTTCTTTGGGGTAAAAATCCTTGTTGTTCCTTCCCTATTACTCTGTTTAAAACACACTTAATCCTATTGGCTAGAATTCCGGCAAAAACTTTATAATCAATATTTAACAATGAAATTGGCCTGTAATTCCCTATTTCCTCCTTTCTCTATATATCTTTAGGTATCAGGGTAATATATGTATCTTGCCATGTTCTTGGAAACTCTCCTCCCTCTAAAATCCCATCTACCATTATCTTATACACTTTTAATTCCTCCTGCAGCACTTTATAATGTTTTCCTGAAAGGCCATCCGTGCCTGGTGATTTCCCCAATTTGAGTTTATTTATCTCTTCTTCTATTTCTTGATATGATATTGGCTTGTTTAAATTCTCCAATTCTTCTGACCTAATACTAATTCCATTAAATTTGTCTAAATATTTTTCTAATTTCTTTTTATTAATATTTTCCCCTTTGTACAATTTACTATAATACTTCACAAAACAGTCTTGTATTTCATCCGGGTTGGTCTTAATTTTACCCCCATCCTTTATAGCTATAATTTGCTGTTGACTTCGTCTTTTCCTTAATTGCCAGGCCAATAATTTGCCAGACCTATTTCCAAATTCAAAAGTTCTTTGTTTTGCCCACATGATTCTATTCTCTATCTCCTCATCCATTAGCTGTTTTAAATTATTCTGTAGCATTTTCACTTGTGTCTTTATATTAACATTTTTCGGGTTTCTCCCCAACTCCCTTTCTTTGAGTTCTATCTCTAATTTTAATTTCTCTAATTTTGCCTGTTTATCCCTTTTATATCTACTTTTTTGTTGTATATACAATCCTCGAATAAAGGCCTTACTAGCATCCCATACAGATGTTATGTTTGCCTCTGGCGATATGTTGAGTTGAAAAAATTCCTTAACCGATTCTTTCAATTTTCTGGCAAAGACCTCATCTTCCAGCATCCTATCGTCCATTCTCCACCTTTTAATGCTTTCCCTCACTTCTTTAATCTGCACCATCACTGGGTTTACATAAACTAAACCCTGCATATTTTACATAAACTAAACCATTCAGTATTCCATTATTACATCCATCAAAACTTATTTACACTGTTGAATTTATCTTAACGCTGCCAACGTTTTCAAGTGTACACAATTTCCCCCCATATATTCAATAAACATTTTCCAATCTTCTCTAAATGTATGTTCTTCTTGTTCTCTTATTCTATAAGTTAAGTCTGCAAGCTGCGCATATTCCATCGGCTCAAGTTGCCATTCTTCTTTAGTTGGGACCTCGCTCGTTTTACATTTTGGGGCTAACAAAGCATGGGCCACAGTAGTGGCATACATAAGTAAACTTTTTTGACACCTGGGATTTTCCATCTGAATTATCCCCAACAAAAAGGACTATTGGGGGGTTTGGGGGGGTACTTTTAATCATTATTTTCAATTCATTATGGATTATTTCCCAATACTCTTTTACCCTTTTACAGGTCCACCACATATGAAAGAACGTTCCCTCAAACGCTTTCCATCTCCAAGGTGTCAATCCTTTAGCGTGGCAGCACCTGTACTCGCATCGGAACTCCCTGCTTATTGACATTGGGCTGGCACCTTCACTATCCTCTTTTAGACACCTCCCAGCAAGGAGCCCCCTCCTTCAGGGGAGGCAACTGAAAATAAACTGGGTGCTAAGCCAGGACCAACACTGCCTCTACCTCCAAGGGCACAGAGACACCAATGCCAAAGTGAGCAAGCTTCACAGACCCAACCCACTCAAGGCAGTGTCCGTTCGCTTGCCCACTCAGACTGGCAGCTAGCCACGCTAAGAGCTGTGCCTTACCCACTCTTTGAAAGGAAGGTGCAGGGGCACATTGTTGGATCAACATCTTAGCTTGTACTCAGGCTCACGTCTATTCTGTTTATGTACCTGCTGCTCTTTAAAACCTCTGCCTTGCCTACGTCCCAATCTGATACAGTGGTACCTCGGTTTACAAACACAATTGGTTCCGGAAGTCTGTACTTAACCTGAAGTGTACTTAACCTGAAGTGAACTTTCCCATTTAAAGCAATGGAAAGTGGATTAATCTGTTCCGGACAGGTCCACGGAGTGCTCAACCTGAAGTGTACTTAACCCGAGGTATGAGTGTAATTGGTTCCGGAAGTCTGTACTTAACCTAAAGTGAACTTTCCCATTGAAAGTAATGGAAAGTGGATTAATCTGTTCCAGACAGGTCCGCGGAGTACTCAACCTGAAGCGTACTTAACCCGAGGTATGAGTGTAATTGGTTCCGGAAGTCTGTACTTAACCTAAAGTGAACTTTCCCATTGAAAGTAATGGAAAGTGGATTAATCTGTTCCAGACGGGTCCGCGGAGTACTCAACCTGAAGCATACTTAACCCGAGGTATGAGTGTAATTGGTTCCGGAAGTCTGTACTTAACCTGAAGCGTACTTAACCTGAAGTGAACTTTCCCATTGAAAGTAATGGAAAGTGGATTAATTCGTTCCAGACAGGTCCGCGGAGTACTTAAACTGGAAATACTCAAACCAAGGCATACTTAAACCGAGGTATGACTGTACGCACGTTAAATCCTTAGGCACGAACAGAGCTGGGTGTCCTTAGGCACGAACAGAGCAGTTCTTCCTCTGGCAGCAAGGGCCAGGACAAAACCTGCCACTGTGTAATCTATAATAACAGGCCCAAGTGTGGGGGGAGGGAACCTGTTGTTCTTCCTCAATTCCAGTTCATTTCAATACAGCCTGCGGAGGACTCATTCTCCACGGATGCCGTGCTAAGAGGCCAAATGTGGGCTTATTTGGTAAAAATTGATTGAATTTGTCAGGTGAATAAAACCCTTTATTGAATTTACCTCGTTGAGTACTGGCCTCGTGTGTTTCTGGGTTTTTTCATTAGGGCACCACTGCATTTGTCGGAAGTCATTAAGCATATCATAAGTGAAACATCAGGAACAATTCGGCCAAACCGCAGTGGAGACCCTCCCCTGAGAGCAAGCACACGTTGCCTGTGAAGCCAGGGCCAGCTCAAACTACTTTGGCTGGCTTAGATGAAGATTAATTTGGCCCCTCCCTCTCCTCTCGTGCTGAATGCAAGGGGGGGTAATTATGTCACCCGAGAGCAATTCCTCTTTAGCATTTGTAACTTTGCAATCCGCTTTCTCTTTTGCTGCACCTGCCTCTGCAAGGGATAGGAGAGGCATTTGATTGAGTTTGCCTTTAAAAACAAACCTACCCAATTCAAGCTATCCAAAACAGTACATGCACCAAAATGCAACCAACCTTTCGATTTAAAAAAAAAATTGCACTTCTCTGAATTTTGCAATGCAGCTCTCTAGCCAAATTAATATGGAGACATAATCATGCATATTGTTGCATGCTACCCCAATCTCTGAGTGGTGCAAGATTCCAGGGTCCCAGCACCTATCCAGGGTTCATGTTTCATTGGCGAATGAGGGATAGCAGAGACTGTGGTTTCTTTAAGACAGGCATCCCCAAACTGCGGCCCTCCAGATGTTTTGGCCTACAACTCCCATGATTCCTAGCTAGCAGGACCAGTGGTCAGGGAAGATGGGAATTGTAGTCCAAAACATCTGGAGGGCCGAAGTTTGGGGATGCCTGCTTTAAGATATATGGTTTATTTACACATGTATACAACCTGAGCCTACAATGGAGGGGTTCACGGCATTAACACCCCAAGAGGGTCTTTTTTTTTCTCCTGTAGCCACAGCCTTGGATTTAAACCAAAATTGATCTCTCTCACTCCCCAGCTTTCTGCTCTGCTTCTAGCCCACATCACGGCAACTCTAAACTCAGGCTTTGTCCTTCCAACTATCTATGAGTTGGGAGAAGGACTCCACCCATTTGCCATATCACACATTTTTATTATTTATTTATTTATTTCATATACTGCCCTAAAACCACAGGTCTCAGGGCGGTTCACAAAACCCCTTTCCTTTGTTCTCTTAATAGCCCATCACTCAGGTAATCGCCTCATCCGGAAACTAGCCTGACTTATATTTCAAAACTTGCTGGATTCAGGGGGGTTAGAAGGGTCTAGGCATACAGCCTGCTCCCCCAAACTCATAACCATATGCTCATGAAAACAGCATACAAAAATTCATTATTTTAAAGGAAATTGCTTTGCAAAAGTGCGTACCATTAGGGAAAAGTGCATATAGACATGCATATATGAGAATTTTGCATTTTACGAGGACTTCTTTTTTATTAAAAAAACCTACTAACAGATATGAATTTAAGACTGTAAAAAAGAGAAACTGTGAGAAACTGATATTGACAGATATGCCCATTCCTCACCCAGGTCCACCCACTCTGAAGAGAGAGCCGTACTCAAATTTTAGTTTGACGTTTAAGAAAGGGTCCTCAGTCCTGGTCCTCAAGATTCGGGACAGATAAAATAAAGTAGTTCTTCATGCAGCACATAGTTAAACTACGGAACTCACTCCCACAGGAGGCAGTGGCAGTCATCAACCAAGATGACTTTAAAAGAGGATTAGACAAATTCATGAGGAGAGGCCTATGGAAGGTACCATGCTCTGCCTTGGCCTGATCCAGCAAGCCCTCCTTCTATTTCTATCATTTGTCCCAGTACCTTGGACCCTATTGTCCTAAGGTTGCCTGGCCCTGGTGGATGGGATGATATCCTTCTCTAGAGGAGCTCCCAATTAGCCGAAAGCCCCAGAATTCTGCCCCTCTAGGCAGCCACCTTTGTGGCTTTAGTTGGGCTGTTCATGCTCCTATCTGATTGAAGCGTCTTGAGATAGGAAAGGGAGGAGGAGAGAGAGAGAGAGGTGCCAAAGAGAAATAATAAGGAACGCAATAAAATAAAAATAAGGAGAAGGGCTATGAGGGCGGACAACGACATCAATATTTCAAGCGCAGTCGCGAAGTTGAGCAGCAAATATTTGCATCCGCAACATTTCTCATCATTGCATTCAAAGCAGCTCCCTCTCCAGATATATATTCAGATATAATTTCCCTCTTTTCTTCCATTCCCCTTCTCAGGGCTGAATGCAGCTGACATTTGGTGCTCGGGGAATTCATTTCAGCCGCCCCAGTCTGATTTCTAATTATGATGCAGGAGGCACAATTATGTCGCTCCTATGGGATGCTCATTATATAGCACATACGAATGTACCGCAATCAGGCACGTTTGTTGCTTGGGGCGGGGGCCAGAGGACGCATGCACAGCCTTATTTGTGACATTTCCCGTGGCCTCCCACACCAGCTTCTTCTATGCATTGGCAAACCAAAGGCAAGGTGGCATTTCAATTGGCACGCAGTGGAATATAGGAAGCTAACTCAGAGCACTGATCCATCTAGCCCAGTTTTGTCTACACTGACCGGCAGGGGCTCTCCAGGCAAGTTTTCCCCAGCCCTACCTGGAGGTGTTGTGGATTGACCCTGTGGCCTTTCTGCATGCAACGCAGGTGCTATACCACTGAGCTACAGCCCCTTCCCCACAGAGGCAAAGGGGGGGGGGACAAAGGAGACAAAGAAAAAAGAAGCTTTGTGGATCTTTTGGGTCATGGTGAAAAAGTTTCCAGTGAAGGAGAAGAGGAGGGGCTGAGCAATTGCCTCCCCACTGAGGGCAAATGTGACGCAGACCCTCTCCCACCACCTTCCTCACAATGTACCACTGCATCTGCTTGCATCCATCTTTTGTTGCCTTTGCCTCTTTTCCTTATCTACATTTTGGGTCAAATGGAAACATCAGAGGTGCACAACTGCCATGCTCAGGAGCATCGTGTCCTCCTAGAATTCATGGGATCTCACAAGGAGTGTTTCTGACACCTGAACAAGGAGAACAGGACGTATTTATTTATTTAAAGGTACTTATTCTTTTAAACAATTTATCCACTGTTTAACCTCAAAAGCCACTCAGCAGTTTGCACACACACACACACACACACACACACACACACACACACAACTATAATATCAAACTTTGGTTTGAATGCCTGCTGGAATTTTTAATTTTTTTACACACACAAAAAAAAGGTCTGCTGCAGGTGCAGGAAGTTCAGTAGGGTAGGAGTCCAACCTCAGCTAGAAGGAATTCCATAAAATTGGGCCCGCAATGCAAAATGCACAGCTCCCGGTGTATATAAGGCAAGCCATGGAGGACCATGGACAGTATCTCCCCTGAAGGTCTCAGCGGTCAGGCAGCGGAATGAGAAATCAGATGGTTCTTGTGGTATCCCAGACCCAAATTGTTAAGGTGACTTTGGCCTCCCCTTTTATAAAGGTTGCCCAAAGCCTCGAAGAACACAGGAGAACCCCAAATACAGTGGTGCCTCGACTTACGAATTTAATCCATTCCGAAGGCACCTTCGTAGGTCGAAAAATTCATAAGTCGAAAAGCGCCATTGGAAACTCGATTTCCCATAGGAATGCATTGGAAACGGAAAAATTTGTAAGTCAAAGCAACCCTATCTAAAAATCCGTAAGTCGAAAAATCCCTATCTAAAACCGCCACAGTTTCCTTTCAGATGTCGAGACATTCGTAAGCGCGCAGCCATTTGCCCCATTCATAAGTCGAAAAATTCGGTTGTCGAGTCGTTCGTAAGTCGAGGTACCACTGTTTTTTCTGAGTGTCAAATGCAAAGCGCTTTTGCATACATGTACTTGTGCCTGCCGCTGACAGCAGGACTTGGCCCAGTGGCAGCTGTGGTTGCTGTACCTTCCAGGAGCTTTGAGTCACTCGGGCCCATTGGTTCTTATCTCCGCACCGAAAACTCTGAAGGCAGACATAAATCCGAGTCCTCCTTGGATTCTTAGGATGGTTGAGATGCTTTTAAATTGGTTCTGAATTCTGAATTCATTGTGACTGACAACAACAGTGTTATGGGAAAAAGAGATGGAGGGCTGCCTAGGCTGGAGTTCAGCTTTCCATAGAGTTTTATGGGGCCTTAAAGACAGGCAGACTGATCGTGGACTGAGTCGATTTCAACAGATACAGGAAAGGAAGGTGAGTGATAACTTGTGGGTGAGCAACTGTGCCTGGGGTTCATGTCTTTTTTTGTTCATAATAATTTTTATTGTTTCTGCCCAGATAAACATAATCAACATTTCAACATAAACACAACATAAACTTGTATATATATCCCAAATTTTGCAATTTGGTTACAACATATTCAACATTTGTTCTGCCGAACTCGACTTCCCCTTTCCCTCAACTTTGGTTTTATTTGTCAAATTTTTCTACTTGCGCTCTTATTAATCCATTTTTTATTTCTTTTATTATACCTTGCCCTCTTCTATATAATCTCTATTTTTACAGATGCAGGTTTTACAAAGTCACTATAGGCATAATTGGTGTTTTACAGTACGTTTTAAGATATTCCGCAAATTTGCCCCATTCTTTCTGCATTTTCTGATCTTTTTGGTCTCTTACTCTTCCAGTCAATTTAGCTAGTTCTATGTACTCTACCATTTTACCTCTCCAGTCCTCTACTGAAGGAATCTCAGTGGTTTTCCATTTCGGTGCTAGAAGCACTCTGGCTGCTGTGGTGGCATACATGAATGCCTGGGGTTCATGTCTGCTCTGTGCCTTGCCTCACCCAAGTGCATGTACATCTTGCCTGACAGGAAACGGGTAGCTGTTGTTACCTCGGGACAGGTTTTTCCATCTTCAGGAGATGAGTCAGATGGGGAATTGCATCTGGGACCACCCCAAGAAACATGGGGAAAGGGCCTTGGATCAGTAGCACAGCATCTCCTTTACTTAAAACAATCTCATACCTTCCGTTTAGCAGTGTGTTGAATAAACTGATCTGGGAAGCCATGGAAGATGTCTTGAAAAAGACTTTGCCTTGCTTGCTGTGGTCCCAATCCAAGCAAGACATAAGGCAGGGATGGGGAAGTTTTTTTGGCTCAGTGGGTCAGATCTTTCGTCTCCCCACCCCCACCCCATAGGCCAACTTTGACACCCCATAGGCCACTCACCTGTCAATCACCTGATGTCACTATTAGCTTGTAGGCTGGAGGTTCCCCACTCCTGGCACAAGGGGGCAGCAAGAGAGAACAGAAGTGATCCAAGCATGAGGGGGTAGCAAGGGAGAGTGGGTGGAGTCCTTTTTAAAAAAAAGCAGAAGACTGTTGAGCATATCTGGGCAATAGTTCATATTTCAATTATAAAGTCATTAACCTTTTTCCTGGTCTCATGGGTACCTTGTCAATCCCGTGTAAGCCTGCTGTGATTTTCTGGTTATTTCAACATAGACTACATGCAAATGAATGCAAAAATCTGGTTCACTTATTCTAGAGAGTAGTGAAGAAATGCTAGCAAAAAGCCGGGGGGGGGGGAGAAGAGATATTAAAAATGAGAGCAACAATCTCCTTTTGTGTCAATTGCAACTTCTTGGCTTCGCTGCTATGGTTACCACTTTGTTAATTTTATCTCTATTTAAAAGAAAACAATAACAAAACACCTTTTGAAATGTTTGAAGTGCTGAAATGTCATCTCGCCTGAATATGAAAAGTTGCCTGTCTTTCTCTGAAAATAAAAGACCCATCTAGGAAACCTGCAGCAGAACGGGGGGGGGGGGGAACGCTATCTCTTTTCTGATGTGCTATTCTTCTCCTCAGTCCTGCAGCCCCAATCACTGCTAGGCACAATGTCAAAAACCGGGATGTGAAATCAAATGAGATGCCAATCAATAACGCCACCCTCCCCGCTCTCCAAGGATATGTGTGTGTGTTTTTCTCATTGGGTTTCATGTTGTCTTTGCAGCCGCGATATTGTTATTCTTCCTTAACATTGGTGGCATATAGTTTGCCCCAAATAAAATAAAGAAAGGCAGGGGAGAATCTGGGTTGCATTCGACTAAGTATAGGACCATAATTCAAAAGCATGCTTTTGAATTATGGTGCTGGAGGAGACTCTTGAGAGTCCCATGGACTGCAAGAAGATCAAACCTATCCATTCTGAAGGAAATCAGACCTGAGTGCTCATTGGAAGGACAGATCGTGAAGCTGAGGCTCCAAGACTTTGGCCACCTCATGAGAAGAGAAGAATCCTTGGAAAAGACCCTGATGTTGGGAAAGATTGAGGGCACTAGGAGAAGGGGACGACAGAGGACGAGATGGTTGGACAGTGTTCTCGAAGCTACGAACATGAGTTTGACCAAACTGCGGGAGGCAGTGCAAGACAGGAGTGCTTGGCGTGCTATGGTCCATGGGGTCACGAAGAGTCGGACACGACTAAATGACTAAACAACAAGTATAGGACCATTGAGACGAATGGACTTTGGTTAGTCATGCCCATTCACTTCAGTGGGACAACTCTATGTAGGACCGGGATTGGCAGGGCAGGGCAACCCATGAAGCAAGTGGCTGCCTGGGACAGCGGGATCCACAAGGGCAGCAGATCAAGCCTCGAAGGAATGCATCACCTGTCCCTGCCACCACAGAGCCAACAGCAGCTACAACACACTCTTTTGAGGCTGGATCTGCCATTTCCTTAGCAGTCTCCTTAAAGGTAAAGGTAAAGGGACCCCTGACCATTAGGTCCAGTCGTGACCGACTCTGGGGTTGCACGCTCATCTCGCATTATTGGCCGAGGGAGCCGGCGTATAGCTTCCAGGTCATGTGGCCAGCATGACATAGCCATTTCTGGCAAACCAGAGCAGCACATGGAAACGCCGTTTACCTTCCCGCTGTACCGGTTCCTATTTATCTACTTGCATTTTGACGTGCTTTCGAACTGCTAGGTTGGCAGGAGCTGGGACCAAGCAACGGGAGCTCACTCTGTCACAGGGATTCGAACCACCGACCTTCTGATCAGCAAGCCCTAGGCTCAGTGGTTTAACCACAGCGCCACCTGGGTCCCAGCAGTCTCCTTACCCCACCCCAACAGCAGTCTCTATTGAACAGGAGACACTATTCGTGCCCTCCCAGCCCCTGTTTGCAACGCTGATCTTTATTTCATCCTCCCCCCTCTTTCTTGAGGTAGTTCTTCACACCCTGGCTGGGGAGGAGCCATTTTGTGATTTGCCTCAGGTGCCGAAATGTCTTTGGCCAGCCCTGAGCACTGGATACAACCCACAATCACCAAGTGAAGTGGTGCCCCCAATTCCCAGAAGGAAAGATGTGGTGGTCAGACTCTGTTCTCATTCTAAACCCAAACATGCTTTGGGGCTCCTATTTCTTATTCTTTTGCCATAGGTAAAGGTAAAGGACCCCTGGACGGTTAAGTCCATTCAAAGGCGACTATGGGGTTGCAGCACTCATCTTGCTTTCAGGCCAAGGGAGCCGTCGTTTCTCCACAGAAAGCTTTCTGTGGCCAGCATGACTAAACTGCTTCTGGCACAACAGAACACCATGACAAAAACCAGAGCACATGGAAATGCCAATTACCTTCCCGTCACAGCGGTACCTATTTATCTACTTGCATTGGCATGCTTTCAAAATTCTAGGTTGGCAGGAGCTGGGACAGAGCAATGGGAACTCACTCCGTTGTGGGGTTCAAACGGCTAACCTTCTGATCGGCAAGCCCAAGAGGCTCAGTGGTTTAGACCATGGCGCATCCCCATTCTTTTACCATATTTTTGCCTGGTGTTAGCACTCCTGTTGCAACCCACCTTTGATCAGAACTAGGCCTGGGCTATGTATCGATACATCACCCAGGACTGACTTGAGAGCCAGAACATGATGACACATTCACCCAGCGGTATATCACGGTGGTGGTTTTGCTTGCAATATACTGTCGAGTGAAGGCACCATCACGCTCTGGCCCTCAAACCAAGGAAGGAACGAGCCGCAAGGTGCTGTGGTCAATGGAGCTCATCCCTCCCTCGGCCTGCCATGTGCTGGCAGTGGAGGGAATCCCACTGCTGCCAGCACCCAGAGAACAAGCTCCATTGGCCCAGTCCCCACAAGGATGCCACCACTTCCACCAAGGGGCTGGGCTCAATGCAGCTTGTTTCTCCCGCCATTTTTCAACGTCATAATGTATCACTATATCGCAAGGCTTCGCTGGCGATACAACGCAATGTGGAAAAGTTGATATCGCCCAGCCCTATTCAGGACACAACCCACCTGTGGGTTACGACTCACCAGTTGAAGGCCAGTAAATTAGACAAAATCATGGAGGAACTGCTCTACCTTCACTGTTGGAGGCAGTATGGTTCTGAATACCAGCTGCTGAGAATCTCAAGTTGGAAGAGTGCTATTACACTCAGCTCCTCCTTGTGGACTTTCCACCAGGATCTGTTTGGCCACTGTCAGAAGATGATGGCCTTTAGCATGATCCAGCAGGGCCCTTCTTATGTACTTATTCCAACCAGGCAAAGAACACTCAAGCAAGACTAGTGATGAGTGTGTTCTGGAAAGATGGGGTGCAGTTGAGGAAGGGATTGCCCTGGGCCAAGTCCCAAGAGCCAGATAGAGTAAGTCTAGAGTAAGTCTACTTGCTTCTCAAACTTCAGATTCCATGCTCCTGGCTTTCACAATTGTGTGCCACCAACACTCTCACATGCCTAGGGAGCATGATCTGGTTAATTTTGCAATCGCATGGTGGCAAATCCTCAGAAAAGCCTTGGGGTTCTCTATGAGTGACGAATTGAAGGTCTCAGAACTCTCCAGGACCTTTGAGCTGCCACTGAGGGTGAGCCATTGGGATCCTGTCAGGATGAACAGAAGTTGTTTCTATACAGGACCATACCCTCCAACATTTCTCTAATGAAAATAGAGACGTCCTATTCAATAATTCTGGTTACAGGTAGGTAGCCGTGTTGGTCTGGATCGAAGTAAAATAAAAAAATTCCTTCAGTAGCACCTTAAAGACCAACTAAGTTTTTATTTTGGTATGAGCTTTCGTGTGCATGCACACTTCTTCAGATACAGTGAAATGGCCATTTCACTGTATCTGAAGAAGTGTGCATGCACACGAAAGCTCATACCAAAATAAAAACTTAGTTGGTCTTTAAGGTGCTACTGAAGGAATTTTTTTATTCTATTCAATAATAATAATAATAATACCTCACCCATCTGATTGGGTTGCCTCAGCCACTGTAGGTGGCTTTCAACATATATAAAAACATAATAAAACATGCTGGAGGAGACTCTTGAGAGTCCCATGGACTGCAAGAAGATCAAACCTATCCATTCTTAAGGAAATCAGCCCTGAGTGCTCCCTGGAAGGACAGATCGTGAAGCTGAGGCTCCAATACTTTGGCCACCTCATGAGAAGAGAAGAATCCTTGGAAAAGACCCTGATGTTGGGAAAGATTGAGGGCACTAGGAGAAGGGGATGTCAGAGGACAAGATGGTTGGACAGTGTTCTCGAAGCTACGAACATGAGTTTGACCAAACTGCGGGAGGCAGTGCAAGACAGGAGTGCCTGGCGTGCTATGGTCCATGGGGTCACGAAGAGTCGGACACGACTAAACGACTAAACAACAACAATAATACATTATTCTTAAAAAAAAAATTCCCCATACAGGGCTGCCTTCAGATTTCTTCTAAAGCAGGCATGTCAAACATGCGGCCCTCCAGATGTTTTGGACTACAATTCCCATCTTCCCCAACCACTGGTCCTGCTAGCTAGGGATCGTGGGAGTTGTAGGCCAAAACATCTGGAGGGCCGCATGTTTGACATGCCTGTTCTAAAGGTTGTACAGACACTTATCTCCTTGGTTTGGGGGGTCACATAACTCCATACCCTCCAATGTTTCTCTGATGAAAATAGGGACATCCTAGGGAAAAGCAGGACATCCCAGGATCAAGTCAGAAACCAAGATGGCTTCTGTAAATATGGGGCTGTCCCTGGAAATAGAGACACTTGGAGGGTCTACAGGACTTGGTTTTGAACCAAAAGGCAGGAAGAATTTAGTCCACACAATGATGACCAAGGAGGGGGACAGGATGGGAGAGCCATTTGCTCACAATTGTTATTCAAGGACACCATCGGCCTCCTCCTCCTCCTCTGTCTACTTTGCATGGAACAGGAGCCACACGTTAGGTCAGAGGCCTAGCAAGAGCCTGAGGCTAAACTAATTATTGTGATTTGCTCGTCTTCCGTAATTAATCGAGGGAAAGCTTAAGGCTGTTAGCAGCTTTAAAGAAAGTAAATCTGAAGGGCCAATTAATTAAAAGCAGCAGTGTTTAATGAGGACCTTTTGCTTCCCTCGTGTTGATTGTTATATTTGTCAAGAAAGTTACCATTTCCCACTGTCTGTCAAGATCTCGTCTGAGCTTGTAAAACAGATCTTCTTAATGCCTGGGCGCTTTAACCACTTGACACAGGGAACAAAAGCTTTCGATTACAAAGCAGTTTACAGAGATTATAATGGAATGAACTACGACCACACTCCTTTCCCCCTACCACATAGGCACACGGCACACTTTTTCAACAATCAATTGAAGGTAACAGTTGAGTTCAAATGGGAAGTGTTAAGATCAGAATGTCAGTCCTGCTGGCAGAGATAATGTCCTCCAGCAAATGACCCTGGAGATGGAGTTGCCAGAACTTCAGCATGCAGCTAAAATGACAGAAATGATTTCTTGGAAATAGGAGCCAATTTTCCTTCCTTCCCAAGCCTTACATGCTATGAACACTCGATACAAGGAAAGAGATACACCCTGGAGTTATTTTGGCCTGGTGCATCTCAATCGCTTTGAACAAGAGTACCCATGGCCTTTTGGCAGAACCTAGTACAGTGGTACCTCTGGTTATGAATGTTAGGGCGCCGACAGGTTGGCGTGCTGAAGGCGGAAGTCAGATGCAGATGGAGCCTAGGTCCAACAATCCGGGCCTGGAACCAGCTGAGGTTGGGTATCAGTACCAGGGGTCAGGAGAAGCCAAAGTCAGGAGCAGTCCGCGTCGGGAACCAGCCAAAGTGGGTATCAGCACCGGGGGTCAGGAGAAGCCAAAGTCAGGAACCGAAGTCAGGAACACTGGAATCAGGAGCAGGGTGGCAAGGCCTGCAACTTCAGCACAGCAGTTGCAAGTTACTAGTATTACTACTAGTACTACTACTACTACTACTACTACTACTACTATTATGATATCTCACTACAGTGGGGAAGACTTTGGCCAGGTGTACCTGCTCAATGTGATGTCCAGGTGCTCACTGTTGCTGGACAAGCTCCCTCCTGCTCTTTATCTTTAAACCAAATTTTAATTGGGCAGCCCTTCAAATAAAGGACTTCTTCCAATAGAGGAGTGTGCTCTGCCAAGAAATATAGTAGCATGTCAAACAGCTTCCAAAGGCTGCATTCCGAGGGCACTTTCCCTACATCATTTCCTTAGCTGTTATTTTGTGTGATCTTTCATAAAAGACATTTCTGAAAACGTAGTGGAAGTTTAGTGTGCATTTCTGGGTTAACTGTTCCCAGGAAAAAAAATCAATTTGCAACATTATTAACTCAGGAATTCATGGGTGTTTCATGCTGTAACATCATGTCACAAAATTGGAGGCAGTTTTCCAGTATAAAGTTATTTTCCACAGCTTCAAATTTAGTGTGACTAGGTGGTCTATTGATCAAAACGCCATAACACAACAGGTTCTGCAGCGTCAAAGCAATGTTAGAAAGCAGGAAGGAAGCACTGGCATTATAACCAGTAAAACTAACACAATAAACCCCACATCTCAGTGAAGCCCAAGTTTTAACTAAGTACCCCTTGAAAACAAAACAAAAAATATGGATTGCCCCTTGTAAATAAGGATACGTTTCAGCTCTCCCTCCCTTGCAGCACAGATCACTTTGTGACATTACAGAATCAGCCAGGAATTGACAGCTTTGTTATTGTTGTTGTTGTTTAGTCGTTTAGTTGTGTCCAACTCTTCGTGACCCCATAAACCAGAGCACACCAGGCACTCCTGTCTTGCACTGCCTCCCGCAGTTTGGTCAAACTCATGTTCGTAGCTTCGAGAACAATGTCCAACCATCTCGTCCTTTGTCATCCCCTTCTCCTTGTGCCCTCTCAAGGGTCTCTTCCAGCACCATAATTCAAAAGCATCAATTCTTCGGCGATCAGCCTTCTTTATGGTCCAGCTCTCACTTCCATACATCACTACTAGTTGACCTTATTTTAGCCTTCTGCTACTCCAAATTGCTTTAGAGTGTGTTTTAATTATGGTGTATTTTTAATTATGGTGTATTTTAATTACAGCATGCAACTGATTTTTCAAAATGTTTTGTAAACTGCTTAGATGCTTATTTTTGCATTAAGCAGCATATAAATTAATAAATGAAAGCAACAGCAATAACAACTCTGGACAATGGCAATGACTGAAAAGTTGACGCACCAAAGAAAATGAGTGGCCTGACAATCACCTGACATTGCACAGCAATGATAACGATGACGATGATGATAGTAATAATAGCAACTTGCAGTTTAGCAGTGTAAAAATGAAACATAGCAGTGATACCATAAGCTGCTAATGAAGTTCAGGGATCATCTGTTCTATCGTACTGTTCAAAATAGGAAGATGCATTATGCTGAGTCAGACCATTGGTCCATCTAGCTTAATATTGCTGACACAAACTGGGATATATTTTCTTATATATACTTAGCAGGGTTTTAAAAAGCTTGGAAGCCGGAGCTACCCCAACCCCACCCATCATCCGTCTCATTCTAGCACTAGCGTTTTATTTTGTTTTTTAAAGGTAAAACACGCGCGAGTCCCAAAGAAAAAGATGTTCCTTCTTACAGTTACTTCATATTCACAAGGTTGGCTTTGGGTTCTGATTCTACATCATGGGAAGAGGTTTCGTGGCTGCTTCATGTAGGAGGGGAGAGGGAGAGCAGGAAGAACGGGCAAGAGCTTAGTGGGCAACCACCAAGTGTGTTTTCCATGACTATCTGTCTTAGCCCTGCCCTTTACTGACTAGAAGCATGCAAGGTTGCTTATACCCAACAGATGCTGGAGATCGAACCTAGGCTCATCTGCAATTAATCCAGAATGCGGCAGCTAGACTGTTGACTGGGAGTGGCCGCCGGGACCACATAACACCAGTCCTGAGAGATCTACATTGGCTCCCAGTACGTTTTCGAGCACAATTCAAAGTGTTGATGTTGACCTTTAAAGCCCTAAACGGCCTCGGTCCTGTATACCTAAAGGGGCGTCTCCACCCCCATCATTCAGCCCAGACACTGAGATCCAGCGCCAAGGGCCTTCTGGCGGTTCCCTCATTGCGAGAAGTGAGGTTATAGGGAACCAGATAGAGGGCCTTCTCGGTGGTAGCACCCGCCCTATGGAACGCCCTTCCAACAGATGTCAAGGAAATAAGCAGCTATCCTATTTTTAAAAGACATCTGAAGGCAACCCTGTTTAGGGAAGCTTTTAATATTTAATGCTGTATTTAATATTCGATTGGGAGCCGCCCAGAGTGGCTGGGGAGACTCAGCCAGCCAAAGTAGATGCTCTACCACTGAGCTACAGCCTTTCCCCAAAAACATTCCTTCTAACATTTAAAATGTACCGGTATGTGGACCTTAGAAGATGGAGTAGCTGTAAGCATGGCATGGCAGTTTTCCTTCTTCTCCAAGCCCACTTGTAATATGCAGCCCATGTACTCTGAGACCAGCTTGCCCCTCATCTCTGAGCACCTCTTAATGGTCCCAGCATGTTCTCTTTCCACCTGCACTTTGCTGCTTTAACACAAGGCAATCGGCATGTAAATGATAACCCACCATCTGTTCCTAACTTGATCACATGTGGTGGGGGAATTATAATAAAATGGTGCTCCAGGGAGTTCAAGTGCCCGGCCCATGCTCTCTGGCAGAGGGTGGATCTTAATTGCATATCCAAATCCACTGTTTTCTTTGCCAAGGTCCTGTGGTTCAGAAAGGGATCAATCCAGCTGTCAGAGTCCAGCAGCAGCTTTCTAATCCAGATTATCTAAGGCCTGGCTCTCTGCTCCTCTCCAGTTTGGAAGCACAATCAATGATGCAATGTTATTCCTTCCTTCCAGGCAGCAACATTTTTTTTAAAAAAAACAACTACCCTCTGATGCAGAACAGATAAACAGAGCTTTTCACCCATCATTTTTAAATAATAAAGCAGGCAGACTAAGACTAAATAGTAAAGCAGACTGAATACAGCAGAACAAACCTGAAGTGTTGGCCTAGATTTTCGCTTAAGTTTCAGTATGTGATGGGTGGAGAAAATGTTTTTAGTTTATTTTCCAGTATGTTTAATCCATTATTAAAATACAAACTCACTCCAGATGAGAGATGGGGGAGAGGTTCAGGGCCTTCCTGAAACATTGAGCAAACCAAAATTGCATATACAATATGTCTGTTAGAAGAAACGTGTGCTGCTCAACTGATCAAATTTTGCAGAGACTGGTTGGTTATTTAAGGGGTGAGGTGATCATTCAGGTACCCAGGTGCCAACCTGTTTGGGCTTTAGACACCAGAACCAGCACCTTGAACTTACCCTGGTAGCTAATTGGCACCCAATGCAATTAGGTGCAAATATATGAGTTTTGAGCTCCTGTTTAACTATTAAGGCAACAACTGCTGTCAACAGATCTCTTCTTCTCTATGACTTTGTCTAAGCCCCTTTTCAGCCATCTAAACTAGTGACTATCACTGCATCTTGTGGCAGAGGATTTCATAAATTAATTACTTCTGGGGAAAGCATGGAAGTCATGTGTAGGGGGGGAGGTTACAGAGAACCCCCCCCCTCATCAGAAGCAGCCTGTCTCCAAGCAGTCATGAAAGCGCGGGGTCTGAAGAGGTGAGTCAGGAGACGGGGAAGGAGTGCCAGGGCTCTGGCAGCATAGGAGAGCCACTGCTCCACAGGCAGGAAGAGAGAGAGAGACGGGAAGGGGGGACAGGCAGAAGGCTGACCGTAGACCCGTCCCCCCGACACTGGTATTGAGGAGGAGGAGAAAGGGGAGGAGATTCACTGTCCCGAGGCTTTTATGTTGGTCAAAGTCGCGAAAAGGGGCAGTGCCGGATTCTGAATCGGAATGAGGAGACATGAAACCAACAGCTCGTTACACTGTAAATAAGGTGCACTATTAAAGACTGTTAAAAGACAAGCATGTGGAGAGTCGTTACTCTGGAGTAGTCGTAACAACCCTGACATCATGCTTTCAAATATCAGAGGTATCAGAGCAGGATGTGAGTCCTAGGTTCAAGTGTGGGTTGGTTTTCTTAAGAGAAAGAAAGAAAGAAAGAAAGAAAGAAAGAAAGAAAGAAAGAAAGAAAGAAAGAAAGAAAGAAAGAAAAAATGTCTCTGTTAGTGGTCCCCCATGGCTCAGCACAGGCCTTATAAGTACTAGAAGATGTGCATTCAGTGTTGTGGGTTCAAGACTCCAGAAATCCCTCCCAAATGAGGATAGATACATAAGTAACTTAATACTTTCTAGTTCCAGCAGACATGTTAAGATAGGTAAGGAGTAAAGAGAAGCAAGAGTCAAGATTAAATCACAAGACATATTCCAGCCAGGCAAAAAGGACAGTGAGTGGGATGTCTAGCAAGAGGTTGTGGCCCAGGGAGAATATGAAGGACCAGATAGAGAGGTTTGCAGGGCCACATGTGGCCCCTTGGGCTTGAGGTTCCCCACCTCACTATAGGTCAAATGGCATAGGGCACATCCCATTGTTGAGAAGAAGAAACCATGCAACAAGTAAATACCTTTGTGGGTTTTATGAATTGCTTATCAAGAGTGAAGGCATTGCATGCATGGAGAATTAGAGAGGCAGGCATCTCCGTCTCCCCTACCATAAAGCACACCCAGGAGATGCTCAGCAGCACGTTTGCAACCGTGTCAACACCGAATTCTTCATTGCTCTGCACGTGAAGATAAGTGCCAGACTCAGGCATCATGTACTCTTTGCTGTACAATAGAGAATACTTTGAGAAGTACTCCCTGGGGCACTTCAGTCATCACCGTGCAATGAAGCACAATGAGACATGTGAAAAGCCTTGGCAGTTGTTTTATGTCTGATTGGTGCTTTCATGAATAGTGGCATCAGTAATTCTTCCTTTATGTTGATGGCTGAGAAAACTCCAGCGACTCTTAATATGCTCAAGAGGTTAACCCTTAATCTGCTCAGACATCTGGCACTCTGCTCCAAGTCCCTGAAGAAATTAGAATAGAAGCTGGGCTGAATCCCCTCCCCACAGATTTCTGCAAGGCTCTCTCCCACAGGACCTTCCATCTGCCAAAAGTTGGGTTTTGCCTCTGCTCATGAGTTTGCCCTCTTGGTACTTTTAAGTGGGGCAAATCTTTGCAAATCCCCAGGAGGGGGAAATTCTGGGAGGGCAAGGGGAAAGGGGGGGGGAGATAAAAGGGGAAATAAAGGAAGAAAGATGCAGAAAAGGAGAGTGGGGAGGGAAGAAATGTGGCTAATGCTTTCCCCACACAATACACAAAGGTTGCACTATCCGAACACAATACATTCTCAGGAAATGGTTTGTTAGGCAAGTGTTCACATACTAAGCTGGCAATTTCCATTTGTTCCTATGGGGAAATTTCTAATATGTTCCCGACCCATCATTTTGACCACAAAATGATGAAAAGATTGTGGAAAACCCAGGAAAACCCTCTGAAACCTTGCAAAAGGCAAACAAGGAAGGGAGGGGGGACATATTATTTCTGACCTCTCCCCTGTTTTCCATTCCTCTCTCCCACCATGGTTTCTGGCAAAACGGCTGCCACAGACCAGCAAAGCACAAAAAAGTAAAGCTTGCTTATGGCTCCTTATTTGTTTACAGTACTGCTGTCAGAGGTTCTTGCGGCTACTCTTGAGTAACGATGCTCCACATCTGCTTGTCTTTAAGATGTTTTTTATTGTGCATTCTATTTACAGTGCAAAGTGCCTGGAAAGCATGTCTGCTTAGTCTGAGTCAGAACCTCACAATGGCTTCTTTCTGTTTCGCGCCCAACATAACAGCTTGGGAACTCCAAAGCGCCTCCCCTTGTCCTACAGGGTGCCGTACGCCTCAATTCAGGCATCGGGGGGAAGGGCCGTCCCTCTGACTGCTCTCCTGTCCCTTCCTCCCCAGCTTCCTCCCTCTCTACTTGGTGTGGAGGCTGTTGGACGCTGCCAGAGCCTTGTCTCTCCCCCTCTGCTTCCTGACTCCTGTAATCTGATCCACTGCTGGACTTGCTGCTCTGAGAGGAACTCGACCTGATGAGGGGGGGCTGCTCCCTATAAGCCTTCCCCCTTACAACTACACACAGGGCTGGCTGTTCGGATCTCTGACTCTGTGGTTTGTATTGCAAGGTTTGGAGTACTAATGTTTGGATAAGTGAATTTTCGTATAATGAGCATTTGAATAGCGGGACCTGTCTGAACAAGAACTCAGGGACATTCAAGATTCAGACCAGTGAAAGTACTTGTTCACACAATGCATAGTTATGCTATGGGATTCACGCCCACAAGAAGCAGCGATGGCCGTCAACTTGGATGGCTTTAATTAGACAAATTCATGGAGGAGTAAGCTATCCATTGCTACTAGCCATGATGACCATGCTCTGTCTCCATGGCCAGAGACAGCTCCTTGAAACCACAGGAGGGGAGAGTGCTCTTGTGCTCAGGTTCTGCTTGTGGAAATCCCACAGGCATCTCGAGCATCTTCTACTCCAGAGGGTAGGACCTGAGCCACCAGATTTAAATTACAACAAAGGAAATTCTGACTTTCTGTCAGTTAGAGCTGCTCCACAGTGGAATGGACTACCTTGGAAGGTGGTGGACTCTCCATCATTAGGGGGGGGGTTGTTAAACAGAGGTTGGAGTGCCAACTGTCAGGAATTATTCAATTGTGATGCCTACATTGCAAGGGGCTGGACTCGATGACCCTTGGGCTCCAATCCAACTCTACAATTCTATTATTCTCCAAGTCTCTTCCCAACAGGCTCTGTTGCAGACCTTTAGTTCATGAGTGTGTGTGTGTGTGTGTGTGTGTTAAATCCAGCCCAGAACATTTTGAAATTATTACAGTCCACTTGCTCTGTAATTATAAAAACCTGAAATTACTTTGAAGCTTCAGCTATGCAAGAGGAATGCTGCAATTACTCCACCAAGCCATTTGCAACCTAATTATCTGCGGGTGTCATATGCTTATATTTGCGCATAAATGGGAGCCGTTTAAGGGCGAGCCATGACCAAAAGTATACCTCCAGGCTCCTCCGTTAATATGCTTGGCCTCTTGAAACGATCTCCAATAAACTAAGAAAACAATAATCATACGTTACACACTGCTTTAATGGTTGGTTCTGCGGCAGGGGTGCTTCCAGTTGAAGGAAACCCAAAGAGGGGGAGGAAAGGAGGTTAGTGAGTTATAGCTCAGCAACACTGAAGTTATTAGCACTTGCATTCTGGTTCAGAGAGAGAGTCATATTCTGGCAAGTAGAACAGGCTCAGGGCTCTTGTATCTCCTGAGAGTTAACCTCTAATTATGACTAAGGGCATGTACTTGCAGAAAACTCACCTCCAAAGGCAGGTCTTGGATGTGCTTATTTATGCCATCACATCCCTGACAACCCCAAAGCCCCCATGGAAAGATTTCATGGATTCTTTGCCTAACAACAGAGCAGGTGTAAGTAACTGGCCATGCCAGAGAAGGATTTTTGTTGGCACAGAATACCCACAGCAACACTGGTTCACCTGTATGGGAAGGTCGCACCCAACCAATTCTAAATGGGGCTACATGCCCCTTAAAACAGCGGTGAGAAACCAGGGCTGGATCTACACTGATCTGTAAAAACACTATTAAAGGCTATATTAAAAAGTTATATAGCTCTCAATGCAATTTCCCATTGCCGACGGATCGCTGCTCTGCAGCGCCCTCTAGCGTCACATTTTTATAACGCATTTTTAACGTTATAACCAAGCAGTGTAGATTCGCCTCAAATCTCTCTACCTAGCTCTCTGAACTTATTCCGGGCCACACCCTTCAGTCACCCTGCTTTGCACCCCAAATGCTTTTCCCTGGCCTGATCATGTGTCTTGCTTGCCTGGATGGAGGTCAGAATGTGTGTGTAGAAACTAGCCTAACCACACAAAGGCAAGATTTACGTGGATTGCTCAACCTCTGGCCCTGCCCATCACTGACACGCAGCATTTGGAAGGTTGCCTTGCAGGAAATGTGGTCTTCAGGATGAAAAAAGGATCCTTATCCCTGTCTTTAAAGGATCGGGTTCATAGTTTGGGGGTGCGCATTGCTCCAGCTTTGTCCATTGAGGGATAGATGGCCTCTGAGGCAGAGTGTCTTTGGCCAGTTGAGGCCAGTGGACCAGCTGCAACCTTTGCTGAACAGAGATAGTCACCGTTAAATGAGTCGAATACATTTAGAATCAGGCATCATCCTCAACACCATGCCACCCCTTCCTCAACATTAAGGAGAAAGTGCAGACTTTCAGAAAGAAGATCCTATCCATAGTTTTTATATTCTTGTACATACGACTGGTATTTTATGAGACAGCGGTATGCAAATACTTTTGTAAGTTAAATAAGCAAATAACATTTCTGCAAACTTGTTGTGCCATCCTTGAATCATAGAATGCTAACACCTCGAGGGCAACACGTTGGCTCCTCCTGAGACAGAGCAAAAGCAGTCATTCGCTACAAAGCAGCATATTGGATGCCCACATAAGATCCCCAGAGAGAGTCTCTGCATCCTCAAGGTGCCTCCAATCAATTCTTAACTGACCCTCCATAACAGGGGTCATCAGTCACCTTTCCCAACGTTGACAGGCATCTCGAAAGACAGAGAGGTCCCCACATATTTCCTAACCGTTCAGTCCCATCAGCTGATTTTTCCTACTTGCTTATCATCGGCAGGCTGTTCTATCACCCAGCAACGTGATCGAAGAAAGGAGGGAGATATAGGAATTAGTTGTCATTGTGGACACACTCACACATACACACTATCAGTACCTTCCTATACTATGTATACAGCTTGGAACCAGGAGATCTGAAAGATCATCTCTCCCGTATGTACCAAACTGATCACCTAAGGCTAAGCTCTGCAGGTACCATTTTATCAGAAGGCCTGTTCTGCACAAAACAGGAATTGGGAACCTACCCTTTGGGATTCTCTCTGGTTAAATATTAGATTGGCACCTTGTTTGTGGTCCTTTTGGCACTGACTGAATACTTTCCTTTTCCAACAAGCCTTTCAAGTAGACCTCTTTCCTAGTCTTCATCAGTATTGACATTTGTTTTTAGATGTATTAACTTGTTTGATAATTTGTGTGTCTGCTGCCCTGGGCTCCTTTGGAACATAGGGTGGAATTTCTATTATTATTATTATTATTATTATTATTATTATTATTATTATTATTTAACCCCCTTATGAAAGCTGATGGCAAACAGTCTTTCGCAATGCTGTTTTTCTATTACACTTGAATGCTTTGGGTTTCCCAAGGGACAGGAAATGGGTGTGCTGTATTTCTTTAACAATATATGCCACTTGAGAAAGAATAAAAGTTAGTAATTGTTCCCACGGTGATACTCCTCTTTTAAAACTTAATTAAAACCCTTTAGTTGGCTTGCCCACCCCTGCCTCCTTCGTCTCTCTCCTCCCATCTCTACTCTGCTCGCCGTAAGAACATGTTCCTTTCAGAGTGGGAAGATTAAATACACTTTCATGTTATCCAGAACAAATTAAAAATTAAACAAAGTCATTTAGCTGCTTTTGAAATACGCCTTTTGTGTTTCCACACTTTCTGTTGCCTGTCATTTGAATTGGAAAGCAAACAGATGTCCCGGCGTGCTTGAAGGCACATTCGGGCGGAGATACTGTTAAAAATAGCTTCAAATAAATCCTCAAATCTAAACAATAATGTTACAGGTAGCAACAAGGAAGGGAAGAACAATCTGGCATCCGGCTTCCCTATCCCAACCCTGTGTGATATTGTTGTGCGAAACTGGAGATGAGAAAGAGGTTTGCACAACAGTTTATCTCAAGTTCATTTCAAAATCCTGTCATTTTTCCTGTTGATGCAACATTGAACCAGAGAGAGAGAGGGAGAGAGGGAGATAAAGATAAGAGTATCACAACAGACATACATAAACAGAACTGTGGAGGGTTTGGAGGAGTCTTTGGATAACGTGGCTGTGAAAGACAATGCAAACTTGATAGCATTACTGTTGTTACCTGGTAGAAATTCTCCCAGACTTGCCTGCTCTTTCAGTGCCTGGCGACACAACCCTATCTATGTGTGTTTACTCAGAAATCATTTCCAATCAAGTGGAACGCCTTACCAATTCAACATAAAGTTCCATATAATAAAAATGTAAGACCGTCATCACGCAGCTCATAATGGAGTATTTCCAGTGCTTTCTTTTCCGGGGGTACTCAAGGGTATGCAGTACTGGCACCTTCACACACACACACACCAATGTTAAGTTGTTACTGTAACAACTTCATGGTGAGTACCAACACCTTTCTTTTTTCTTTTTCTTTTTTGTAATACCTCATCACAAATCCTGGATTTGCATGAGGTCTAGGCAGGATAGGGGACCAAAGTGAAGACAAGAGCAGTGGGCATGGCATTGGCACGGGATCAAGAAGGGAGGGACACTGAGAGGGGGGGAAGTGGCTGATTAAAACAATGGCAGAAGTTTGAGCAAAGTACCTTCGTTATTTACCGCATGAAGTGTGGTTAGGATTGCATTTGCAGACTGGAGAAGCTGCCACAGGCACAGCTCAGATAAACTGCAACCAAGTATGTATTGGAGGCAGTGGAAAGCTTCTGTCAAGCCTGCTTTCAGCAGAGGAGAGCCCAGGGCACCAGAGAAAGTTTCTATGGGTGCATGTGTGACCGTGGGCAGCACACTGGCAACCCCTGTTTCAGGGTCTGAGTCTGGATAGTTTGCTTCAATTCAGACTCTACATTTCACCCTGTTTCAAGGACCAGTCATGTAATAGAAGCAGAAACCATGGTACTCATTATTAGCCTGGGGAGAGAAGATCCAGTGTCAAGACCAGGATTTTGGGAGAAGGGCCTTGGGCAAGGCACCAGAAACCAGAAGGAGCCAGTGTAGTGCCTATCAAATATTGTTTGATACCAACTCCCATCAGCTCTAGTCAGTTTGGCCAGCAGTCTGGATGAACCAGACACAAGTCATGAAACTTGAGGAGCAGGCATTGGTGTCCTGGAACCAACAGCGAGGATCCCCTTGAGGGACCTTCCCACTGAGTGGAGGGAGAGTTTTGCTAAAGAACCCTTGGAGCTATCTGAGGAAGGGGTGGAGCCAAAAGGTCCAAAAGGTCCTGGCCCGGGAGAGATAGCATAACACACCTAGAGTCATTGCACAGCTAATATGTACGGGGTCTACTTGTGAATAAACAATATCTAGAACAGGCACCCCCAAACTTCGGCCCTCCAGATGTTTTGGACTACAATTCCCATCATCCCTGACCACTGCTCCTGTTAGCTATGGATCATGGGAGTTGTAGGCCAAAACATCTGGAGGGCCGCAGTTTGGGGGTGCCTGATCTAGAACTTCTTTGCTCCCCACCTCCTCTCACTTGGCAGAAATACTGGCTCAGGGCCTTCAAACCATATCTTAAGGTTCAAGGAGGCATATACAGGCATTCTTCCAGGTAACCTACTTCCAAGGCATTCAGCCCTGCCTCAAACTCAGCTTACACATGCAGTGAGAAAAATGAAGCAGAGAAGGAGGGGGAATTAAATTAATCTCATGGGTTTCTCCGCCCTCCCTCTCAGCAGTTTCTCCTCATCCTGTCAGCCCCCCCCCCCACAACCACCCCCTCCAGCATGCTCACCAGGAGCCCAAAATCCCAGCAGGAGAAATGGAGTCATTGGGCATTAGCTGGCAGCTCTAAACTCATCAAGGGTGGGCGGTAAATAGATTTGATTAATATTTATCATTTGTGTGTTATAAATAAATGATGCTGGTAATGTGAAGCACAGTTCACTCCCTTAAGCCTTGGATGCTCAGAGATTCAATATGTTTAGAGGAGCTGAGGAAGAGAAAAAGAGAGAATTTTTTTTGTTAATTCTCTGGTGCCTTATTTGACCACTGCTCTGTTAGGCTGTTCATTATGCTGTTGGATTGTTCAGCGCCGAGGGCCTTCTGGCGGTTCCCTCGTTGCGAGAAGCCAAGTTACAGGGAACCAGGCAGAGGGCCTTCTCGATGGTGGCGCCCGCCCTGTGGAACGCCCTCCCAATGGAGTCAAAGAGAAAAACAACTACCAGATTTTTAGAAGACATCTGAAGGCAGCCCTGTTTAGGGAGGCATTTAATGCCACTCTTGAGTTCCTATACCAATTATTTAGGAACTTTCAGCACATTGCAACTAAGCCAAGTTTTACCGCCCGTGCAACTTTTATGACTGATGTATGGGAAAGCACATAAACCATTGGATAGTTTATAAGTAAACCATTTTTAGCTTATCAAACATGTCATTTTTCCCATATACTCTAGATGGAAGTTATTTTAAAGGTCTAACAGCTTATATTTCCACATTTTACTTGGCATCCAGGAATTATCCTTTATACAGCTCTTTTTTCCTTGCCACCAACAGATGGAAGTGCAATAGATTGCGTATCAATAATCAGCTGTTGCAACTGGAAGCCACTGGAGCCCAGGTCAGGGAGCACACAAACCACCAGCAGCCCCTCACAAAACCACTGATGGCCTGAGATAACTGTTGAGGCAGTTTCTCCCCTACCTTCCCTGGGGCTACTGGAGACCTGCATGCCTTTTGTTTCTCCAATCATCACTCCACAGTGTTGTGTGCATTTATCAGTCAAAGCCAAGTACCCTATCATACCACTTGTGGGTAGTACATCCTTCCGCATCTTCCCAATGTAACCCCAGCTCCATGTGCGCTGCCTCAAGGAGGTGGTTCATCAGATTCTTGCAAGTGAGATCCTTGCTGTGCCTTCTAACTCAGGAGATAAGAGCATTTTTGTCATGTAGAATAGAGAAGCATCGGTAACTGTAAAGAAACATTGTGAAAATTGCCATCTAGTGCCACATTTGTGTAATGCACTTTACAACATAGTTAAAACGTTTTATTTGCAGCTGTATAGCTGGGTCCAGGGGATCCTCTTTAAACTTGGTTCAGTTTCTGGGTTTTATCTGTTGACTTGAGACCAACAGCCAAATTGTTGTCTGCGGGTCTTTAGCCAGCTAAATTTGCTTATCTACTCTTTGCTGAAGTGCATGGTATATTTGCCTTTTTTTTCCCCACTGCTGCCCTCTTCTTCTTATGAAGCCAAGATAATAGCATATTCCCACTGATTAAACTGACATGGATGTCAGGTATGAAAGAGCTGGTTCATCAGATAGCAGCCAGACAGGTGTTTCAAGGATTTCCTATATAAATAATTCAATAGAAGGATTAGTATAAATCCATAATAAGAACATCGCTTGGTGAACCGTAGTTATGGGGATGAGTGCATGAAAAAGAGAAAGGGGGAACCTCCTTTTCACTGATATAACTTTGGTTTCTAGTGATAATAAAAAACGGCCCCTGGGTGTGTGCATTTGAGGCGCTCCATGGCTCAGTGGTGGGACATCTGCCTTGCATGCAGAAGGTCCCAGGTTCAATCACAGCCCAGGTGGGGCTCGGAGAGAACCCTGTCCAAAACCCCAGAAATCTGCTGCCAGTCAGTGTAGACAATACTGAGCTACTTGAACTAACAGGTTGCCTTGGTGTAAAGCAGCTTCATTGAATTGTAGAGTTGGAAAGGACCCCTGAGAGTCATCTAGTCCAACCCCCTGCAATACAGGAATCTCAACTGAAGCATCCATGACAGATGGCCATCCAACCTTTGCATAGAAACCTGCAGTGAGACCACAACCTCCTGAGGGAGGTGTTGGAGATTCATTCCCTATGTCTGCAGTCATGGGATTTTTGTCTATCACATGACGGTGTATGTTTTGACTCCACAGAGTGGGAAGTGACGGAGACAGGATGTTTGTGTTACTGTGTGCTGTGAAGTGGGACTGTTGTCCTTTGTTCTTTCTCTTTGCTGTCTGATGCTAGAGAGAGAGGGAGCCATGCTGCAGTGCTCCGTGTGTATTTATATGTAAATAAAAGTAGATTAGCCAAAATGCTTAGTTGCTGAGTTCTGTTACGCAATTGCACGAACTCTGCAAATCCGTAAGTGTGCTAATGTTTCTTGGCATCAGTCGCTGTGATGTTCGGGCTGAAGAAAGCTTTTGAAGCTCCTGAACGATCGACCAGGAGGGAGGGAACATCCCAGTCGGGCATGTGTCTCTGCCAGGGTCCGACTCGTGTGTAGGAGATCCTAACAGGAGGTTCCTGTGCTCCATCTTAGTAAAGATATGCCATACATCTTAATCCCTTCTTACACTACTCAGTCAAGGGCCAATGGATTCATATTGCTCATATCTTCCACCAACAGTACTGTAGGTGGAGCCAGAGCCAATAGAAGACATAGCCAGCCCCTGACTGGTTGCGAGGTTGGCTGAGGACAGACTGAGGTTGGTGGGGCAATGAGCCACTTCCCCAAATAGACCAGCCTTCATTGTATCTCCCCATGATAACGCTTTGCTTAACTGCTGGTTGTAGTCTGGTATACCACAATGGGAGCAGTGGGGAGAGGGAGAGATGGGGAGGAAGGAAGGAAGGAAGGAAGGAAGGAAGGAAGGAAGGAAGGAAGGAAGGAAGGAAGGAAGGAAGGAAGGAAGGAAGGAAGGAAGGAAGGGCGACTTGCAAATATTTGTCTCCCAACCCAATCGTTACTGCATATTGCCATAAACCTTGGCATGATTTATTTTTATTTGACCCATGAAAAGCTTTGGAGAATGCTTTCCTCATAAATGGCTCGTAAAGTCTGACAGGAATTAGGCCTCCCACGGCTTTTTGTGACCAATATATAAACATGAAACCACCTCACTCAAGCCTCCTCCCCCAACTCCTTTAATGCACACTTTATGAAAGGAGGAAATGCTTGTGCCTCCCTGAGGAAGGAAGGCAGTTTCTGGGCCTAGCCCTGTGTCGACCTGTGTGTGTGTGTTGCTTTCTAATGAAAGCTTTCTCAAGAAACCTCTGCTTTCATGACAAATCCCTTTCACGTAGCCTGGATTTGTCTCCTGGGGCCGCATCCACAACATACATTTAAAACACTATGACACCACTTTAAACAGTCATGGCTTACCTCAAGGATCCTGGGAACTGTAGTTTGTTGATGGTGCTGAGAGTTGTTAAAAAGGTTAATAATAATAATAATAATAATAATAATAATAATAATAATAATAATAATTTATTATTTATACCCCGCCCATCTAGCTGAGTCTCCCCAGCCACTCTGGGTGGCACCCAATCGAATACTAAAACAATATAGCATTAAATATTAAAACCTTCCCTAAACAGGGCTGCCTTCAGATGTCTTTTAAAATTAAGATTCAGATGTCTTTTAAAATTAAGATAGCTGCTTATTTCTGATGGAAGGCAGTTCCACAGGGTGGGTGCTGCTACCGAGAAGGCCCTCTGTCTGGTTCCCTGTAACCTCACTTCTCGCAATGAGGGAACCGCCAGAAGGCCCTCGGCACTGGATCTCAGTGATCTCAGCTGATCTCAGCTGAACGGTGGGAGTGGAGCTGCTCCTTCAGGTCTACAGGACCGAGGCCATAAAGGACCCCTGACTGTTAAGTCCAGTCATGAACGACTCTAGGGTTGCGGCGCTCATCTCGCTTTACTGGCCAAGGGAGCCAACGTTTGTCCGCAGACAGTTTTTCCGGGTCGTGTGGCCAGCAGGACTAAGCCACTTCTGGTGAAACCAGAGCAGCGCACCGAAGCACCGTTTACCTTCCCGCCAGAGCGGTACCTATTTATCTACTTGCACTTTGACATGCTTTCGAACTGCTAGGCTGGCAGGAGCTGGGACCGAGCAACGGGAGCTCACCCCGTCACAGAGATTCAAACCTTCTGATCGGCAAGCCCTAGGCTCAGTGGTTTAGACCACAGCACCACCCACATCCCTGAGAGTTGATAGGAGACCCCTATTCCCCTCAAAAAATGACGGTTACCAGAGTGGCTTAACAGTCAATTCCTCTTCGCAGGGAACTCACAGAACTGTAGTTCTCTGTAAAGAATAGGGGTGTCCTAACAACTCTCAGCACCCCTAACAAGCTACACTTTGCAGGATTTGGGGGGCTGCTAGTTTAAAGTGGTATAATACTACTTTGAATGTATAGTATAGTTTGGGCTCTAACAACAGGGGTGTAGCATGGGTTGCCAGTGCCCAGGGCTGCTCAGAGGGGATGGGTGAGTGAAAGGGAAACAGATGGAGTATGCATGTGCATTCAACTGCCCAAGGTGCCTGCTTCACCCAGGAAATCACAGCTGCAGAGATAAGAAAAGAAGAGTTGTTCCGTTGCCTGGAAAGGTCACTTCCTTGTTCGCATGGAGAAACCATAGAGCGCGTAGCTGTATTCAGGCAGCACTGTGTGTTTGAAATTTTGTGTCTGTAACAAATTTTTGCATTCTCATATCCAGACAAACATGGGATAGCTCAGTTGGTAGAGCATGAGACAACCTCAGGGTCATGGCTTTGAGCCCTACATTAGGCAAAAGATTCCTGCATTGCAGGGGGTTGGACTTGCGGTCCCTTCCGACTCTACTGAGTTTCTAAGGATTGCTCATTGTCACACTGAGCTTCAATACTGTGTTTCTCCGAAAATAAGCCATACCCCGAAAATAAGCCATAGTGATAGGCAGTTTAACCTTGTAGGTTAAACTGTACCATACTTAATTAAAAAAATAAGACACCCCCTGAAAATAAGCCACCATGTGTTTTTTTTGAGGAAAAATAAATATAAGACGGTGTCTTATTTTTGGAGAAACACGGTAGCTGCTGGAGCTGCCATCAGCTGCCAGTGTGGTCAGCCACTGAACTACAAGTGACTACTGCCCATATCTAAGCCCTGGCACTTGTCTCCTGCCTATATCCAAGCCCTGACAGCACAGCAGAAGCTTCTAGTATGGTCAGCAAGTCTCAAACAACAGTGTTAAGTTGGAGAACATACTGGAGATTGGTGGCTCTGCTCAGCTGTGTCCCAGGCACAAGGGATCCTTCAGACTATAGTTCTGAGGGTGTCTGGCATACATTCTAAGGATTTGGGTACCCTGGGAAAATCATGTTTCCCATGGTCCCCAATACAAAGAATGCTGCCATTACCAGGGAGGGAGGGAGGGAGGGAGGTACAGCTTTCTGGAGAAATGCTGTTGCTTCATAATGCAGCCCAAGCATTATAAGTAGGAAAAATGGTTTTTATTCCAGGCCCAATATTCTGAGAATTTCAGTGGCGTTACTAAATGGGTTTTGTGGAACATAGGGGTCTCACTGTTGCAGAGACATGCTTCCAATATTGCAACAGAAGTGAAGATCAAATAAAATGAAGAAGAAGAAGAAGAAGAAGAAGAAGAAGAAGAAGAAGAAGAAGAAGAAGAAGAAGAAGAAGAAGAAGAAGAAGAAGAAGAAGAAGAAGCCGCAGGTGGGGACAGAGTCAGAGACAAATATGGGTAGAGCAGTGAATGTAAATTTGTGGCAGTAGGCAACTTCCTGTGCATACTCACACACCCCTCTCTGCTCTCCATCCACAAAAGCAAGAGGCATGATCAGAATCCAGGGACATATTCTAGCCAGGCAGAATCACTCAAGGAGGGCAAGATGTAGGGCTGGAGTATGGCTTGAGCAAAGAGGATGTGGCAGAGGATGGGGTGGCCTGGGAAGAGTCTAAGGCAGTGATTCCCAACCTTGTGCCTCCAGCTGTTTTCGGACTACAATTCCCATCATTCCTGACCACTGGTCTTGCTAGCTAGGGATGATGGGAGTTGTAGTCCAAAAACAGCTGGAGGCACAAGGTTGGGAAACACTGGTCTAAGGGGCCACAGAGAGAGCCCTGGGGGTCCATATTTGGCCCGAAGGCCAAGGTTCCTCACCTCTCATTTAAAGCATAGATGGCGTGTGAGTTAACAACACAGTTTTGACAGGGAACGATTCTTGTTAGCAATGGGTAGTGCTGGTTGCTTTTTCTTTTTTATAATGATGCTAGCAGGAGTGCCACTACAGTAGTTTTTAAATTTTCCAGTGCCGTTGGTTTTGGACAATGTGAGAATATGGGAGAGACGCAAATTTCTCCATCTGTCCCTTAAAAATATATATATCCTGTAGAAAAATCCAACCTGAATTTGTTTTCCATTGTAGTGACATATCTCCCTACTATTCACCTGGAAAATAGCCAAGAAAAATTGGTGGATGTATTTTTAGCTTTACTTTAATCTTGCCCAAGCAAAGTGGCAGATTGCAACCCTTCTTAGTTTTCCCCCCAACCCGGCTGTGAGTTACGCTACTAAGAAAAACATACATATATATATATAAGTCAATGGCTTTGGATTGATTGCCACCCTGCTCTTAGCAGCTAACCCATTTCAGCTATAGGAAATTTGATCATATGCATTTCATTCTGGGTGTCGCGTGTAAATGGGAGATACATTTGTCACCGGGTAATACATTCAGAATTAACAATAAGTACTTGTCAAGTTTTGGCTGCAACCGCGAACGCAAAAAAGCCTACAGCAAAATAAACTGTCAGATCAGAGTGTTGTTAAAAGGGATTAAACCTATTCTGGAAGGCGGAGCAGCAGCAAAGCTTTTAAGCTTTTTCCTTATACCTGAAAGATCTTAAAGGGAGATCCAGACAAAGGCTGACACCGCAAAACTTTTCTTTTTGAGCCGAGTGTTCCTACCTTGCTCATGGGATGGGTGAGCAACAGATCTGACGGAAAATAATAATAGCCTAGTTTATTGAAATGCCGCAAGCTGAAAAACCTGTTTGCAATCGCAGGTTAAGAGTTTGGGCGTCCAGCCAAGTTAACACACACTAGAGATGGGGGTGGGGAATGCAAACTTGAGTTTGCATTTGAAAGGCAAACCTACCTAATTTGTGCTTTTCGAAACAATATGCAATCTGCAACATAGCCATCTTTCGACATTCACACTTCTCTGAAATTCGCAAGGGAATTTTCTCCAGCAAAGCAATGTGTACAAAAATGCATATATTAGGGTACATTAAAATGCATTATGTTAGGGAAAATTTACATACAAAAATGTGTTAGATTAGCGAAAAGCACTTTATGAAAATGTGTACATTAGGCAAAATCATATGAAAAAGAATCTGGTTAGTAGGAAAAATTCACACGCCAATGCTGATGAATTTTCGTGAGGAATTTTTAAAAATAATAATAATCACAAACCAATGTGGAAATGTAGATAACTGAACTTAAGATCAGAAAAATGAGAAACTGAGTGAAGCCACAACGGACAGATTTACCCATTCCTCCAACTGTACAACAAAGTCAACAAATCAGAGTTGTGGATTCGAGAGCTACATTGGGCAAAAGATTCCTACATTGCAGGGGATCGGTCTATCTAGATGATCCTTGTGGTCCCTTCCCACTCTAAAATTCTATGATTCTAAGTGGTTTATTTGGCTGTTTTATAAAATCTGCAAATCCAGTTCACTCCTGATTGGGTAAATTTCTCAGATTTAAAAATGGTTCAGCATCCCCCACCTCAAAAAAAAGTAGACAATCTCGATATGTTTCAACATGCATAGTTTCTTCCCATTGACATCAATGTAGAGATGGGGGAGAAATTTAGCTACAACCAGATTTTAAAGTGAGTTGACCTAAAATGCACTTTCCTAAAAAATATATGCAAACTGATGCACAGCTGCTTTTGAAGGACACTGGATTGTGATATAGTTCTGCAACCAAATAATGAGTATAAAAAATTCCTTCCAGTAGCACCTTAGAGACCAACTAAGTTTGTTATTGGTATGAGCTTTCGTGTGCATGCACACTTCTTCAGATACCATGAAAGTGCATACTAATAACAAACTTAGTTGGTCTCTAAAGTGCTACTGGAAGGAATTTTTTTATTTTGTTTTGACTATGGCAGACCAACACGGCTACCTACCTGTAACTAAAATAATGAGTATATTAGGGGAAAGCAGGTACAGAAATGGATATATTAGAGGGAGGGACATAAAATGCAACATATGAGGGGTAATAGATTGCAAAAATGTGCACATGGGCTACAACTGCACACAAAGAGAGATGCATGTAATAAGCAATTTGCGCTAAAACGCTGACAAATTTCCATGGGGATTCGTCTCACAATCTGATGCAGAAATTCAGAGAACTGAACTTAAGAATGGGAAAATAAAAATAAAAATGGAGAGAAGCCAAAATTGAGAGGATTTGTCCATCCCTAAATCAATGGAACTTCAGTGTTACTGTATAACGTTGCATTCCTATGTTAAGATAACCAAATAACATAAAGACCCTTTGGGGTATCTTTCTAGAGGGGTCTAATAAATCAATTACCAAGCAGGTGGCAATATATCTGAAATCTCTTAGACCAGCCATGATTGTTTGCTCCTAACTTTTTACTTACGGTTTTTATCAAATGCTAGTCCTACTCAGAGTAGACCCACTGAAGTTAATGAACATGGCCAGTGCTTTTTTTTCCTCTTTAAAAATGTTTAGGGGGACTCTCCTTTTGACTCAAGAAAATCACCATTTTATAGTTCAAATCAGGAAAAATAAATACAGTAAATGGACAAAAGTATAAAGATTCACAAAATGTTTAAGGGTATGCATACCCCTGCATCCCTCCAGAAAAAAAAACACTAGACATGCCTAACTCGGCTCCAATTGATATATACTCTTTGTTCTGAAGCTGCAATTGTGTGTGTGTGTGTGTGTGTGTGTGTGTGTGTGTGTGTGTGTGTGTGCTTGCGTGCATGCGTGCGTGTGTGTGTGTGTGTGTGCAAGCACACTCACGCACGCACACATATAACTTTATTTACTGGGTGGTTGATTAAATTTGGATACCTAGTTCCAAATTGTGCTCAGATACCTCGCACTGCTGTCCTTATTGGTGGACAGCAAAAAATAAAATTAAATTAAAATGAAGCAATGAAGCAGGTGGGAAGGAGATGCATTATGAAAAAAATAGAAAAAATAGAAATAGTTTGTGGAAAAAATAGAATATGAAGCGAGCCCAGCGCCATCCTCGACTTTCACAATGATCCCGAGTTACATCAACAATGGCACAAGAACAAAGGGAGCCACTTTCCCCGTTCCTGCTCCAATTAGGGATTTGAAGCAATGGAGATTGCACCTCTTTATCTCGTTCTTGTAACATAATCATTGTATTTTACATCTCACGAAAGAAGGAGGGGGTTGGAGAGAAAAAGAGGCCTGCCAAAGGACATTATCTGGCTCTGGGGCATACATCAGAGGTGATAACATCGTTATTCATGTCAAGAGGGATGATCAAGGCCTGCCTGTTTTATCAGCGATTAGCCGGGGAAGAAAAGCTGTAGCCAGGCTGCCTTTGGCAAGTGGCCAGGCCTTCTAGAAGTATTACCATCACAATCAAAAGGGGAAAGGCAGTGAATATTTCTCAGCCGGGTTAGAGAGCTTTACAGGTGCGCCCGAGGGACTCTTTCCTTTTGTTTTACCCAAGATCTGAAGATGGAAGAAGGGACCTTTTTTATTACCTGAGGAACACAATCCCTTTGGGAGAGCTGCTATTGGGGGGGAGGGCAAGCTCATAGAGGGTGGGGCCAGAGGAAAAAGTGGACAGAGCAACATGAGTCACTTTTTATCTTTGTACAGTACGCTACTTTATGCTCACGCTCTGTTGTCACCCACTCATGGAAAGCAAGCGGCATTCTCAGAGTTCAAGGACACATTCCAGCCAGGCAAAAACACTCAAGGGATGGTGCAAAGCAGGGCCAGTTAGGTGGTGGCCTGGGAATAATTTTTTATTTATCTATTTATTTATACCCCACCCATCTGCCTGGGTTTCCCCAGCCACTCTGGGCAGCTCCCAACAGAATATTAAAAATACGATAAAACATCAAACATTAAAAACTTCCCTAAACAGGGCTGCCTTCAGATGTCTTCTAAAAGTCAGATTGTTTATTTCCTTGACATCTGGTGGGAGGGTATTCCACAGGGCGGGGGCCACTACCGAGAAGCTCGCTGCCTGGTTCCCTATAACCTCACTTCACGCAGTGAGGGAACTGTCAAAGGCCCTCAACGGAGAACCTCAGTGTCTGGGCTGAACAATGGGGGTGGAGACGCTCCTTCAGGTATACTGGGCCGAGGCCGTTTAGGGCAGGGGTAGGCCCAATCGCCTACTCAATCCGGCCCACGGACAGTCCAGGAATCAGCATGTTTTTACATGAGTAGAATGTGTCCTTTTATTTAAAATGCATCTCTGCGTTATTTGTGGGGCATAGGAATTCATTCATTTTCCCCGCCAAAATATAGTCCGTCCCACCACATGGTCTGAGGGACGGTGGACCGGCCCATGGCTGGAAAAGGTTGCTGACCCCTTGTTTAGGGCTTTAAAGGTCACCACCTACACTTTGAATTGTGTTTGGAAACGTACTGGGAGCCAAAGTAGGTCTTTCAGAACCGGTGTTATATGGTCTTGGTGGCCACTCCTAGTCACCAGTCTACCTGCCGCATTCTGGATTAGTTGTAGTTTCGGGGTCCCCTTCAAAGGTAGCCCCATGTAGAGCACATGGCAGTAATCCAAGCAAGAGATAACTAGAGTATCCACCACTCTGGTGAGACAGTCTGCTGGCAGGTATGATCTCAGCCAGCATTCCAGATGGAGCTGGGAAGAAGAAGAAGAAGAAGAAGAAGAAGAAGAAGAAGAAGAAGAAGAAGAAGAAGAAGAAGAAGAAGAAGAAGAAGAAGAAGAAGAAGAAGAAGAAGAGGAGGAGGAGGAGGAGGAGGAGGAGGAGGAGGAGGAGGAGGAGGAGGAGGAGGAGGAGGAGTTGGAGTTTGGATTTGATATCCCGCTTTATCACTACCCGAAGGAGTCTCAAAGCGGCTAACAATCTCCTTTCCCCTCCTCCCCCACAACAGACACCCTGTGAGGTGGGTGGGGCTGAGAGACTTCAGAGAAGTGTGACTAGACCAAGGTCACCCAGCAGCATAGCTGCCAAGTTTTCCCTTTTCTCGTGAGGAAGCCTATTCAGCATAATGGAAAATCGCTTTAAAAAAGGGATAACTTGGCAGCTATGCCCAGCAGCTGCATGTGGAGGAGCGGAGACGCGAACCCGGTTCCCCAGATTACGAGTCTACCACTCTTAACCACTACACCACACTGGAAGAGTTTGAAGGGCCAAATGGAGAGGCCAGGCGAGCCTCCGGTTCACCCATCCCTCTATACCAGAGCTTTCTAAACTGTGTGTCATGACACATTAGTGTGTTGGCTGCCATGTGTAGGTTATGTCATGCAAACGCTCTCCGCGCTCCTCCCGGAACTGGAAAGAGCTTCATTTAACCTCCGGTTTGCTAGTTGAACTGAATAACTGCATCGCAGAATGTTGCCTGTCTGAAAAGTGTCTCCCCAACATGAAAAGTTTGGAAACTCTGCTCTATACAGCCACAGTGATCGGTGTGGCCTGTGGAAGGGGTGTGGCTTTGGGGACAGTCCTGGGGGCAGACAGAGAGGATTCAGCAGCTGGACCTGAGGTTCCACACCTCTGCCCTAAGCCTTCAGTGCAGGAGGTTGGATTTTCAATGCTCTCCCTCTGCCATTATATGTATTTTTGATTTGTATTTTGTAAATAGCCCAAGGGGAATGGTCCCATGATTTACTGAGATCTAAACGACAGGGTGTTGCTGATTCCTGGACATGCGGTGATTCATATACCTAAATAATTCTGTCGCATTTAACTGCTTGCATTGATTTGACTACAGAAGTTTGTTTGTTGACACATTTACAGGATTGCAATGCTGCAACTGCATGTAGTTTTCATGCAGTTATATGTATTAAGTTTAAGCACTTTTAACAGTTGAATACTGTAAATGTTTAACACTGTGAAATCTGTGCTTGTTCCCACATCGCAGAGGGTTGGACTCGATGATCTTTTGGGTCCCTTCCAACTCTACTATTCTGTGACTCTGTTACTATAAAGTAAAAACTTAAATAATTATTATTTTTAAAAGCTGGCATGTGAACCTATTGCAGAGGACAATGTTAAGTGTTAATGGGTTGTTGTTTTTAAAGTGGCACAGATCGGAAATATACTTGATTCACAAAAAGTAAGTAGATTTTGTCTTGACTTCTATGGGTTGTTTGAATCACAAGATGGGAAACAGCTTCATGAGGTTGGACTTGGAGAAATCTGGTCCAATTTGCATTTCAAAGCAAACTTACCTATTTTGTACTTACTGAAACAATATGTAAACTGGAGAAAAACAGCCATCCTTCAAAATTCAATTCTGAATTTTGCAATGTCGTTTTCTAGTCAGGCAATGTGTACAAAGACCCATGTACTAGGATAATATGGGTAAAATGCCTGTATTTCTGAGAGCAGTATACAAAAGTGTTATATTAGAGGGAATTGCTTTTCGACAATGTATTTATTAGGCAACATTGCATATAAAGATGAGTATATTAAGGGGAATGCATGGCGAAGTGCTTATGAATTTCCATGAGGAGAGTTTGCAAGCTGATGTGGAAATGTAGAGAAGTGAAGATAAGAGGAGGGAAAAATAAAAGCTGAGAGGAACCAAAATCGACAGACTCTCCTATGCTTAGTTCTGGGTACAAAAAGGTTTTGCTCCCATGAGAAAAGCAATGCGTTACATGACTCAGCAAGCAGAGTCAGGGAACTAAGCTCCCACCACTGCATTAGTAATTGAGACTACGGTGACAATCTGCACGAAGGAGCCGAAGTGCACAGCCTCATTACCATAAGGAAGCCAGGAGCCTGTGAATCATCTGGAGGAGGTAGAATCAGAGAAGGAAGCTCCAGGCGGATCATCCTCATCGACCAAAGATCTTTCTTTCTTTTCAAATGGCTACTTCAAAAGAGTGTGTTGCTGCTCTGATGCATCACCCAGGGCAATGGTGACTCACCAAGTTGTGAATTTACAGCAGCCTCCTACAGGAATGATCACTTGCATCTAGTTTTGGTCAAAATCCAACCATTTCATTGGGGTAGATCAGAGGTCACCAACCTGTTGTGGCTACAGTGGACACATCTGGGATCTTGAGAAGGAGCCATGTTGCGTGGAGGGGTAGCATAACACAAAATGGCTGCCATGGAATCAGTGCAAACAAGAACTAAGCAGGAAGATCGATCACTCTCTCATTCAACATAGATTTTTGAGGGGATGTCTACTGAGAACTTTCACAGGTGCTATAGGAGTTACTGGTGGGTGCCACATTGCTGACCCCTGGGCTACATAATGTTCCCCCATCCCTCAAAATACATATGCTGTATATTCCTGCGTATAAGACTACTTTTTAACCCAGGAAAATCTTCTCAAAAGTCGGGGGTCGTCTTATATGCCAGGTCGTATTTCTTATACGGCAAGTACATCCCAAACTCTATATTTTAACTGGAAAGGTTGGGGGCCGTCTTATACGCCCAGTCGTCTTATACGCCGGAATATACGGTGCCTATAATACAAATATTCATCTGGAAAAGTTGGAGGCCGTCTTATACGCCCAGTTGTCTTATATGCCAGAATATACGGTGCCTATAATACAAATGTTCATCTGGTTGGATATTGCTTCAATGACACTGTTTTTCTTTTTGTGGGCTTCTTCTTTCCATGACAAGTCCCACTATTGATATCACATATGCACAACACAGACTCTGGGAATGCGAACAATCTCCTACATCTCTCTTTCAGTATTTTTTGGCACTCCTGATTAATGTGTTTGCTTAGTTGTTTAAATGGTAACAATCTGATGCGTCCTTGTTCTCTCTTGCCCTCGTTTGCCCTCAGTGATGCCACAAAACCAAATTGGATCAAGGCAAATATCATTTCCACAGAATCTTGAAAAACCATTTGAAGGAACTTGGAAGCACATTTTGTGGGTGACAAGAATGATGGTGTGACTTTGTACACAGTACAAAGGCGCATAGCTGCCAAGTCTCCCGTATTCCCTGGGAAATCCCTGTTTTTCCAGCTGTCGTTTGCTGAAAAAATGGATTTTTTTGTTTTTTCCCCGGTTTATTCTGGCGCGACGGCCATTTTGGAACTGGGCGGAGCATGCTCAGAAGCGACTTTTGATGCTGCTCTGCCCAGTTCCAAAATGGCTGCAGTGCGAGTTCTGGCGCGGCAGCCATTTTGGAACTGGGCAAAGCAGCATCAAAAGTCACTTCTGAGCATGCTCCACCCAGTTCCAAAATGGCGGCAGCACTACTTCCGGTCTGCTACTTCCGGCCGGGTCCCTTATTTCTCCGACAGCAACTTGGCAGGTATGCAAAGGAGATGGATTCCATCCATATAAATTTTTTGTCCTCAAGTTCTCATGCTGTCAGTCTCTTGTTACGGAAACTGCATCTCCCCTTTCCAGGGCTACACACCTTAATCATGTGCCTGCCTAAACTTACAAGCAGAAGGAGGAACATGGAGGGCTTCACTTCTCACAGTCCTGTCAAGGCATCTAAAATTGGGCAGTGGCCAACAGTAAGCAGTAGGGTAGATTGAGACTTCCTCAGCCTGGCTTAAGGGTGGGTTGAGGCCCAATTCAAATGAGCCCTCGTTAACTCATTTATGGAGGAGCTAATTTGAATTTTGCCTTGTTGCCACTGCATTGAATCCCCAACACCAGCCCACACCGTCAGCCACGCCACAGCTTCCCAAGCTTACCTTGCAAGGTAGGACTGTAGCAAGGTGAGTGATCAAACAGCAACCCTCATCCTATGTTTTAGGCCAGTGGTGGGGGAACATTCTCTGCCCTTCTTAGCAACCTTCCAGAGGCCATGGGCTAGAGGTGAATGTGGCCAGAGGAAAAAGTGCACAGAACAATGAATGTCACCTCTGAGGCTCTTCTGGCGATTCCCTCACTGCAAGAAGTGAAGTTACAGGGAACAAGGCAGAGGGCCTTCTTGGCAGTGGCACCCTCCCTGTGGAACATCTGTCCTCCCATCAGATGTCAAGGAGATACAACTTTTAGAAGACATCTGAAGGCAGCCCTGTATCGGGAAGTTTTTGATTTTTGACATTTTATTATGTTTTTATCTCCCACAACTTCTCTCAGCTCTTGAGAATTTCAGGCAGAAGAGCAGCCCTACCTGCAAAATGGATGCTCTACCACCGAGCTATTATTCCTTTTATTAATCATTTCCTAACATTTATACACTGCTTGATTGTGGGGGGACGGGATGCTCAAAGCAGTTTACAAAAAGGCAAAACAAGAAAACAGAGGGGGAAATTTGCAGCTATACTTTAAAACATGCAAAGGCTAAACTATGAAAACATTCAGATTATCTCAGCTTTCTAAACACCTGGATAGGCTTGTCTAAACGAGAATGCGTTTTGCAGGCACTGAAAAGAGTATAGTGAAGGCGCCTGCTTGGTATCAATAGGCAGGGAGTTCCAAAGTGTAGGTGCTGTCACACTATAAGACTTACAAATGCAGAGCAGGTATTATGTGGCACATGCAACAGTCCCAGTTCCACAGATTGAAAGAGTTGAGGGAGCATATATGGGAGAAGGTGATCTTGTCCCATATATGTCCCAAATTGTTACGGGCCAAATATGCTACCTTGAACTTGGCCCAGTAGCAAATTGGCAACCCATACAGATCTCTGAGCCCAGGTGCTATTTATTATGCCCTCTCCCTGCCCCCTCTCCCTGAAACCCAAATTTATCTTAGCAAGCAAGCCGGCAGGACACCATGCTAGCAGCCAGCATGGCATCAGCAAGCGTAACATTCAAAAGTCCAGAGAACAAACCCCAGGCAGCTATTATGCTGCAATGAGCCTGGCATAATAACTCTATGCCCCTTTATTTAAAAAGCATACCTAGCTGCCTAGATTAATAAAGACATCCTCCCCTCTTCTCAGTTAATATTATTGATTAGATCTGTGTAATGAGAACGGATAGGATTTCAATTTTGGCATGTTAACCTGATTGCTGGAATAATTCAATGCGGATAAGAAAACATCACCCAGAGTCAATTATGTTATGGCTTGTTAAGAAATGTTGACTTTGAAAATGCTTCAAGGGAATACGGAGCTTTGCATCAAGATGATTTCAAAGACATCCCTGACTTGCCATCAAATGAGGGTTTTTGTGTTTCTTTGTGTGTGTTTCTAATTTAAGCCGACTGGTTGATGCTGTGAAAATAAAATTAACCTCCAGCTTTGCTAATATAAAGACAAGCATAATTCCCTTTACTTCTGCTCCCTGCTGAACAAGGCCCCCGGGTATTCCGATCTGAGCTGGGGTCAGATCTGAATAACTGCTAGATACTCCATTTTCAAAATATGGGGAACGGGTGTTATTATTTCTTCCCGCTCCAGCCTTTGGTACATCCTGAAACCGTACAGAAATATCCTGAAAGGATATTGACAAGCTGGAAGGTGTGCAGAGGAGGGCAACCAAGTTGATGAAGGGTCTGGAAACCAAGCCTTTTGAGAAATGGTTGAGGGAGCTGGGTCTGTTTAGCCTGGAGAAGAGAAGACTGCTCCCTGCCTTGCAGACCTTTATCCACCTGGCCTGGGAGGGCAAGACCTTGACTGAGTCGTGACAAAAGCTGAGGCTGTTGAAGAGGCCAGAGGCCATCTTGGCTGTGAGTCCTGGAAGACCTGCTCTCTGCCTTGCAGGCTTTTTCCTACCTGGCCTGGAGGGCCAGGGCCTAGACTGACTCCAGCTACAAAAGCTGAGTCTGCTGAACAGTCTCTAGGGTTGGCGTCCTGCTTTGCAGTTCGGGGGGCGGTATTGCTTTATCAATATTGTTTGTAGCTTTACTATTTCTGTGGAAATTGTTCTATTTGGTTGCTTACTTTTTAATGTTCTATTTATTGTTTAGGACATTTGTTGTGTTTTGAATTGTGTAACTTTTCTTTCCCCGGGTTGGAAGCTGCTTTGAGCATGATTTTAACTGTGGAAAGGCAGCATGCAAATAAAACGATGCATGCATGTATGTATGTATGTATGTATGCATGCATGCATGCATGCCATTTTCAACTACCTGAACAGTGGCCACAAGGAAGATGGCCACAGCTTGTTTTCTGCTGCTCCAGAGGGGAGGACCCTAATCAATGGATTCAAATTACAAGGAAGGAAATTCTAGCTAAACATTAGGAAGAACTTCCTGTGTTTTGGTTGGCATATTGTTCCAGAAACTGCATATCAGATAGCTTCACCTTTAAATGCAAACTGATCAAATTTATTCCCCTAACCTGCATAGATGGATTACCACATTGTGAAGTGATGAATTTCAACACCCCAAGAGTAGGGCCAGCCTCTAAGAGCATTAAGGCTAGAATTTAAAATGGCACCATAACTACACTACTGGTTCCACTTAACATCTAGCTAATAATTAATAATAATAATAATAATAATAATAATATTAAAGCATTTGGTGAACTCAGAATATTCCTCTCTATTGTGTGATGTTTTAGCTGGTTGTGATGTTGGGCTTCCTGTATAGGAGAAGCCTTGGGGCAGGGAGGGCTTTGCCAGGGGTCCCCTCAAAGAAAGAGGTGACCCTTACTTATCCAAAACTTCACCATTTCCTCCTTTCTCCTTTTGCTAAAAGGACTGCCGGGAAACAAGAGAGCCTCTCACTTCCAAGAGAATTTGGCAAAAGATGGAGACGTAATTTCTTTTTAATAACCGTAGCAAACTTTAGCCAAAAAAGAAAAAAGGAACAGAGTGTGAACAGTCCTATTATGTCAGCAGTGAAGAATGAGGCCTCGTTTCAGTATGTTATTAAATTATTATTGTAGCTGAATCTTTTTACAAATGCCATAAAACCATTTATTCCAAGGCCAGAATTGCTGTCTTATTGGGACTGGGCAATGTAGCGAATTCAATTATATATCTCAATGAGGGATTGAACAGACTTGCCTTTTGAAACTATACAGATTAGAAAGTCTTTAAGCCAAATCTATGAAGGGAGAATGCAAAAGCTATAGTGGGAACTGACATTTACTAGGTATCACTATAGTGCTCGCAAATTAAATTAGCTGCATTAAAAATTATGAATTTCTCAAAATGATGGCCATTGCTTTCCGTCTTGCCTTTCCTCTTTGTTCATCCTTCTTCATATATATGTCCTCCTTTATCCTGACCCTTCTCCAAGAGTCCTCTGTAAAGTAAGACACTTGACCACGGTACCGATTCATGTATGTGAAATTAAGCAAGTTCTTTGAAGCAGAAGAACTTCCTTAAACGTTTTTGCCTGGCTGGAATGCACCCTAGTGCTCAGGTTCCAGCAGGGCCATCTTAAGCATATGCGGCGCCAGGGTGCAAATATCCGCCCAGCACCCCCCTCCCCAGTTGCCCAGAGTTGTCCACCTTTTTTTAGGGCGGGTTGGCGAAGCGCACATGGCAGAACTGGCCTGGCCGACCACCTCAGCAACAACAAAGGGGCCTGAGGAGGAGGTGGCAGCAGAGCAGGGCCATGGCCGAGCACCTGGGGGGGCAAGCAGAGCCCAGAGCAACAACAGTCAAGCCCAAGGCGGTGGCTACGGCAACTGAGCAAAGCCAGGCGCCTTGTGTGAGCAGCATGCACTGGGCGAGCATCTTGATGGCCCGCCACTCCCAGGTCGGCTGCCTTAGCGCCTCGCTCACCCACAGCAGAAGAGCTTTGACGTTCCAACGGGCTCTGCTCCACTCGGCAGTGGCTGTCGGCTCTTCTTAATCCCTGGACTCCAAATCTCGGCCCCGGCCTCTTGGCCTGGCACCCCTAAGAGCTCGGCGCCCGGTTGCCCCGCACCCGTAATGCCTATGGGTAAGACGGCCCTGGGTTCCAGTTTGAATTAGTAGGGTTCATCCAAATCTTTTGGACCAGCAGCACCAGAGGAAAAGGTGCTGAAAACCAATCAGGGTCCGACATCATGACTAGGCCTGAGCCAGAGCCTGAGTACATTAGTTGGACAAGGGCAGTCCCTCTGCTTTGCATGCAGAAGTTCCCAGGTTCAGTTCCTAGCGTCTTCAGCTATGCCTGAGATAGCTTCCTATCTAAAATCCCAGAGAGCCACAGCTAGTCAGTGAAGAAAATCCTTTCAGGATAAGGCAGCTTCCTATATGCCTAATTAGTGTTTCTCAGTCCAGGGATGCCTGAAGTGCAACCTTTGGATTCCATAAACTCAGACCCTGTGCACCTCAAGGAACCAGTCTTTTAGTGCCAGGGGTCCACATCCCTATATTGGTCCATCAGCGTTGGCAATGATGCTGCAGGGTACCCACAGAGAGGAGTGCTAGGCTCCAGGCCAGAGTTCTCTTTCTTTCAAGTCTTCTACTTCTCAAGGAAGGGATGTGTTCTGAGAGAAGGAGACAGACTGTGAAGGCTTCAGCCAAGTCTCCCTTGGAGTTCCCCTTGGTGCTGAAACTCCTGGCTTACCTCGTCACGGCCTTATTTCCCTAGGGCTCCATGTCAAGGACAGGACAAGACACTCAGAGTTTATAACAGATAGTCTCAGTACTTACAGAGTAATTGGATTCAGCCAAACAATGGCTAGAGACCAAACATGTGCGGTGGTTAGAGCATCAGACTAGGATCAGAGGGACCTGTGTTTATACCCCACACAGCTATGAACCTCAATTGGTAGCCTCAGGCCACATTTTCTCTCTTATCCTAAACCAGAGGTGGGGAGCTTATTTCAGCCCAAGGCCAACATTCCCTCTGGGTAGCTTTCCAAGGGCCACGTGCCGGGGGTGGGAAGGGCCAGCAGCAAAAGCTAACAGAACAATGGATGGTTTGTACTGTAGTCTACCCACTCACATACCTCTCTGTATCCTCTATCAAGGAAGAAAGAGGCATGATGAGAGTTCAAGAGTGCATTCCAGCCAGGCAAAACCACTCACAGAGGGTGTAAAGCAGGGCTGGTGATGGGTGCAGACTGCCAGCTATGGAGACCTAGATGGCTGTGGCTTCCAGGCTAGAGGTAGCCTAAGCTACTTTGGAGGGTTGCTGTGAGAATACAGTGCAGACAGAAAACCATGCATGCTGCTGCACTGGGCTCGTGACCGACTCTGGGGTTGCAGCGCTCTATAGGCCGAGGGAGCTGGCGTTTGTCCGCAGACAGCTTCTGGGTCATGTGGCCAGCATGACAAAGCTGCTTCTGGCAAACCAGGGCAGCACACGGAAACGCCGTTTACCTTCCCGCCGGAGCGGTCCCTATTTATCTACTTGCACTTTGATGTGCTTTCGAACTGCTAGGTGGGCAGGAGCTGGGACCGAGCAATGGGAGCTCACCCCGTCACAGGGATTCGAACCACCGACCTTCTGATCAGCAAGCCCTAGACTCTGTGGTTTAACCCACAGCGCCACCTGGGTCCACATTGGAGGTAGAAATGTAATAAATACATAAATGGTAGTCGAGGAAGGCCTCAGGTACAGCTCCTTGGCATGAGACTAGGGATGTTCCAGATGCACCTTTGTTTTCATCTGTGAAGCTATGGAGAGTACCGTATATTCCGGCGTATAAGACGACTGGGCGTATAAGACGACCCCCCAACTTTTCCAGTTAAAATATAGAGTTTGGGATATACTCGCCGTATAAGAAATACAACCCGGCGTATAAGACGACCCCCGACTTTTGAGAAGATTTTCCTGGGTTAAAAAGTAGTCTTATACGCAGGAATATACAGTACCAATGTATTTCAAGTTATGTGATAATAACAACAGAGAAGATCTGTCCCACCTTGTTTGCTGAATCCCCTTGAACAAAACATGCTGGCTTTGTATGATTGAAACACCTTTTTAATATTCTACCCCACCACAAACAGAGAGAAAAAGACGTTCTATATACTTTGTGAAATTCCTGCAAAAGTTGTTGCCGTTGCTTGAGATTTAAATATATGACCTGTAAGGGGAAGGAAATTTATTTGAAAAAAACATGTGGCAGATCTGACAAGGTGTTTGTGATAGAGGGGACTATGATAAATGAGGTGCATTTTGCAGCGTGAAAAATTTCTTTAGCAATGTATTGTGAAAGTGGATCTTTAAATGCTACGTGGCTTAGAAACTTCACATTGGTTTTATTCAAGACTCCTTCAACACTGCGCATATAGCTGGCTTAAGAGCCATTGAGATCTCAGGGCACATCAGAACATGAGCTGATGCCTCGTACCAACAGAACATTTCTCCATCCAGCTCATGGGTAAGCAAACTAAGGCCTAGGGGCCGGATCAGGCCCAATCGCCTTCTAAATCCAGCCTGCGGACGGTCAGGGAATCAGCGTGTTTTTACATGAGTAGAATGTGTCCTTTTATTTAAAATGCATCCCTGGGTTATTTGTGGGGCATAGGAATTCATTCATATATTTTTCCCCCAAAATATAGTCCGGCCCCCCACAAGGTCCGAGGGACAGTGGCTTGGCCCTCTGCTGAAAAAGTTGGCTGACCCTGGACTGGCTCAACTTTACCCTACGCCTCTCTGCAAGCTCTGTGGCCGCCCTCAGGTATGGTGGAAAAGACATTCACACGGATGGGTGTGTCCGTCAGTTCCAGTTTCTAATTTTTCCGAAGTTCAATATTCCACGTCAGTTTGAATAATAATAATAATAATAATAATAATAATAATAATAATAATAATAATTTATTTATACCCCACAAATCTGGCCAGGTTCCCCCAGCCACTCTGGGCGGCTTCCAACAAAATATTAAAATACAGAAATCCATCAAACATTAAAAGCTTCCCTAAACAGGGCTGCCTTGAGATGCCTTCTAAAGGTCTGGTAATTGTTGTTCTCTTTGACCTCTGGTGGGAGGGCATTCCACAGGGTGGGTGCCACTACCGAGAAGGCCCTCTGCCTGGTTCCCTGTAACTTGGCTTCTCGTAGCGAGGGAACCGCCAGAAGGCCCTTGGCACTGGATCTCAGAACAATGGGGGAGGAGACCCTCCTTCAGGTATACTGGACCGAGGCCATTTAGGGCTTTAAAGTTCAGCACCAACACTTTGAATTGTGCTCAGAAACATACTGGGAGCCAATGTGGGTCTTTCAGGACCGGTGTTTTGTGGTCTCGACGGCCACTCCCAGTCACCAGTCTAGCTGCTGCATTCTGGGTTAGTTGTAGTTTCCGGGTCACCTTCAAAGGTAGCCCCACATAGAGCACATTGCAGTAGTCCAAGCAAGAGATAACTAGAGCATGCACCACTCTGGTGAGACAGTCCGCAGGCAGGTAGGGTCTCAGCCTGCGTACCAGATGGAGCTCATAAACAGCTGCCCTGGACACAGAATTGACCTGCGCCTCCATGGACAGCTGTGAGTCCAAAATGACTCCCAAGCTGCGCACCTGGTCCTTCAGGGGCACAGTTACCCCATTCAGGACCAGGGAATCCTGGATTACAGTGGTACCTCTGGTTAAGAACTTAATTCATTCCAGAGGTCCGTTCTTAACCTGAAACTGTTCTCAACCTGAAGCACCACTTTAGCTAATGGGGCCTCCCGCTGCCGCCGCACCGCCGGGGCACAATTTCTGTTCTCATCCTGAAGCAAAGTTCTTAACCTGAGGTACTATTTCTGGGTTAGCGGAGTCTGTAACCTGAAGTGTCTGTAACCCAAGGTACCACTGTATTATAAAGTGCTCATGAAAACCCAACAGTATTTCAATGTGCATTTCTCCTAATACAGATCTTTTTGTATGGGATTTTGCCTAACAGACATGCTTTTGCAAACATCTCCGCCTACGTCATGCATTTGAGTTTGTTGTAAGAGCATAGGAGCATAACAAGAACCTTCTGGATCAGGTTAGTGTCCCATCTAGTCAAACATCATGATAAAACAGTGGCCAACCAGAGGAGGGATGACCATGGGGAAGAGCACAGAGCGGAAAAAATGCCATGGAGCATCTGCAACAGCGCAACCGGACGTCTTCATCTGCCCCAACAAAGCATGGTTCTCCTGTATTGGTCTCTACAGCCACAGCAGCACTGTAACCTTCCAACAGTTTGACTTCACACTCCTCCGTTGTCTCCCAAGGCAGAGGGATGCCACCCAACCGGATCCCTGTGGGATGCCTGCAAGCACAACAGCACTTTTGCTTCTGGCGGTTTCCCTATCCTTCTCATCCCTGTCTTCGGCATCTCCTACACATGCTAACCTGAACATAACAAAAAGCCAGGTGTTGTGGGGAGTGGGGGTTAGGGGAAAGAGAAACTGAGAATGCTCATTGGCTACAGAATGCTGGCTGACAGTTGAGGGATGAGAGTGGAAAACAGGGGGGGGGGTTGGAACGAAATGGAATAGGTGGAATTTCTGAAAAGAAGTCGGCTGCACTACAACATTTAGGTGCAGTTCCAACTTGTAAATAACAATCCTGTTTCCCCCAAGCAATAGTTTATGAATACTTCCCACCAATGTGCTGTAAACTGAAGGCTATCCATCATGCTGCGAAGCCTTAAGAGAAAACGGGCAGAAAAAATGTTTGTACATCTCAGCCAAGATACCAACAGCACCCAGTCCCTACCAGCACCGTCAAATCGTCAGCATTTTAGATTCGTCATGCTTTCCTAAATGCCAGCACTTTTCTGGATCCATTCCCATTATCATGCAGAGGCACGCAACCAAAATCGGTGTAATCTCCAACACAGCATATTGTCTCCCAAACATCCTTCCTTTGCCGTGCAAAGGGGTTGCAATGAAGGGTTTAAAAACAAAACTGTCAAGATGCCAAAACGAAGAGGGGGAGACTGAGTGAGCATCTGTAGCTTTTTGAGCTCTGTATACATAGATTCATTCGTGCTTACAGCTGCCTTCAAGTGATGTTCGGGCAGAGGTTGGCAGATATTTCTTTAAAAACTCTTAAGAATGGTTTAAACACATCCCTGCATAAGCAAGTGATAAATCTTTGCTCAGAATGTACTGCTTAAGGCTGCCTAGGGTGCTTCCAGGGGGAGTGGGGCTGAACGTCTAAATCCAGCATCTAGACATAAGCAGTTCCAGAGGAGAGGAAGCTGGGGAGGACTTTCCTCACCTGCCCACTCCCATTGGTGGACTCCTGTGGACTTGAAGGAAATGCACTTTTCACCATTGAGTTTTAGCTGAACCATAAAATACAAATTTATGTAGGGACGCGGGTGGCACTGTGGTCAAAACCACAGAGCCTAGGGCTTGCTGATCAGAAGGTCGGCAGTTCGAATCCCTGCGCCGGGGTGAGCTCCCGTTGTTCAGTCCCAGCTCCTGCCAACCTAGCAGTTCAAAAGCACGTCAAAGTGCAAGTAGAGAAATAGCTACCGCTCCAGCGGGAAGGTAAACGGTGTTTCCATGCGCTGCTCTGGTTTTGCCAGAAGCGGCTTAGTCATGCTGGCCACATGACCCAGAAAAACTGTATGCAAACGTCGGCTCCCTTGGCCAATAAAGCAAAATGGGTGCCGCACTCCCAGAGTAATGCACAACTGGACTTAACTGTCAGGGGTCCTTTGCCTTTAAACTACAAATTAAATTAATTTAAATTAAATTAATTTAACCTACCTTTAAACTACAAATTAATTTAAGGAGGATAAGACAACCCTTCCAAACAACCTGTTTATCGAGTGTTCATCCTGATTTCTTTGCCCAAAGTTTGCAGGGAGTTTAGACAAAGTTGGCCGTTTCTTAATAATTCATTTTTATTTGTTTGCAGAAAGGTTAGATGATGTTGTGTTGATTGATGGTTATCCCACATTTTCCAGTGGATTCCCCCGCAACTTTACTTATTGGAAATCATCTAATTTTGTGGGGCGGAGGAAAGCATGTTCGTTGCTCTCATGTGGCTAGGAAGGCCTTTCTGATTCACTCAGTGGTGGCTCATGCCCATTCGACTGGTAGGGCGAGATGCCAACAGGAGGGGGAGCCAGAGCCAGAGCCAATCACAGGCGGAGCCAACAAAATCCAGGTTTCTCCCCTCCTCCTCATTGCAGAGTCCCACAAGGGCAACACTGAGGATGAAGCTGACAGCTCAGTGCCTCAGCTATCACACCAAATTTTTCACAGCAAACTTGCTCTTTGGGCAGTCCGTTCATTTTGCTTTCTCTCTCTCTTTTTCCAGCTCGGACAAATGCGACGCAACACATCATTTCCCCGAACTCCCAAGCACAGATTTCTCCGTCCCCGCTTGAAATGTATCTCACATGCACCTCCCTCAAGTACCAGCCTATCGGACTACTAAATCTTGTAGAACAGCTTCTCTCTCTCTCTCTCTCTCTCTCTCTCTCTCTCTCTCTCTCTCTCTCTCTCTCTCCTCCCTTTCCTTGCTGCAATATTGTTGTTGCAGATCTATGCTCCGAGAGCTGCCACCGCACTCTCCCTAGTGGGCAGCAATGAATAATGTATTCATTACTATTCAATACAAACTCAAAGCAACAGAGGAAGCAAGAGGGAGACCCCACGGGTCACGAAGAAATCATTTGCTTCACTGCCGCTAACCCTCAGGCCCTTTATTACATTTGCAAGCACAGTATTTTCCCCCTCTGAGCGTTAATTCCCTTTGCTCCTGCACAGCTTGCTTGCTTGGGTTGGTGCGTTTTTTTTAACATTAAAATTGCCTGCACAATAGGCTAGGGAACCAGTATGAATGGGGACAAGTCTTGTAATAGTGAGGGGGGGGACATTGAATGGCAGAGGGTGAAAGGGAAATGCTGAAATGTAATTCATGGCAGCTGAGGATTTCAAGAAGGAAGGAGCTTCTGGTTTGAAGCAGGGTGTCCACTTATGCACAAAGAAGAAGGAGAAGGGGAAGGGGGAGGGGGAGGAGGAGGAGGAGGAGGAGGAGGAGGAGGAGGAGGAGGAGGAGGAGAAGAAGAAGAAGAAGAAGAAGAAGAAGAAGAAGAAGAAGAAGAAGAAGAAGAAGAAGAAGAAGAAGAAGAAGAAGAAGAAGAAGAAGAACTGCATAGCATATGCATATGTTAATTTATGTGCATAGGTCAGCAATGGGGAACCTGTGGGCCATGGGCCAAATGTAGCCAACCATGCCTCTGCATCCATCTCTCAGACTTTATAGCCGTGACAATGCCTTATACTGAGTCAGATCATTGATCCATCTAGCTCAGTATTCACCAGCAGCAGCTCTGCAGGACTGCAGACAGGGTTTCCTCTCCCAGTCCCACCTGGAGATGCCAGGGATTGAATTTGGGACCTTCTGCATGCAGAACAGATGCTCAGCCATGGAGCTATGGCCCTTCCCACAACTCTGTTGTCTAGATAGTGCTGGAGATGGTGGAGAGCCTCTGGCTTCTGCGTGGCTGGAATATTGTCTACTGTGCAAATATGAGAGTCACAGCCAGGGGCTGTGGCACCAGGGAACCAAGTTCTGGAGGGCACCAGGAAAGAGGCGGAGGCTGGACGCGGTAAAGGGCATTTCCGTGTGCTCTGGTTTCCATCACGGTGTTCCATTGCGCCAGAAGCGGTTTAGTCATGCTGGCCACATGACCCAGAAAGCTGTCTGTGGACAAACGCCAGCTCCCTCTGCCTGAAAGAGAGATGAGCGCCACAACGCCATAGTCGCCTTTGACTGGACTTAACTGTCCAGGGGTCCTTTACCTTTACCTACAGCCTGAGACTGTTAATCTCAGGGCTGTGGGTTTGAGCCCCATGTTGGGCAAAAGATTCCTTCATTGCAGTGGGTTGGACTAGATGATGCTGATGATCCCATCCAACTCAACAATTCTATGATTCTATGGTTCTATAGTGTCCAGGTAGGTCTGGAAAGGAGAGCAGTTGCCACTCATTGTAGACAACAGCTTCTTGTGTTTCTATGTGTGTTCATGAAAAGGGCCCAAGTTCTAGAGTTATGAGTGTGGGAGAAAAATGCCTCCCTATCCACATTCTCCACACCAGTTCCAGAGAACAAGGTCCAACGCCAACAAACTCTCTGCGCTTAGTAATGGTGGATTTGTGAACTCAGCTCCTCCAAGGTTTCCCTGTAAAAAACAGAATTGCTTCGTCAGGACTAGAGTGCCAAATGTCACACAACCAGCAAGTTGGGTGGAGAGTGAAGGGGGAAATAAACTATTAAAAAATCCTGGAATTGTTGCTATCATGTAACTCTTCCCGTAGATTTAAATCACCCCAGCAGGGACCGCTTATGCTTTCTCCTTAATGAAATAGCTGCCATCTATTATGCCAAGGAACGAATTTGTCAATGCAACTTACCAAATTACAAGCCCATAATTCTAGAAACATTAAGCACCTAACAGAAGATGCAATAATTTAGCAGGGAAACTCTGGCTCAGAAGAAGTCAGTCGGAGCTTTGCCAGGAATTTCAATGGAGCAGTCTCTCTCTCTCTCTCTCTCTTTCTCTCTTTTAACTGTCTTGATTGCTCAAGCTCCCATTGCCAAGTGCAGGCATGCCAGCTCTTTAAATTTAGTACAATCCTCATCTTTGTCAAGGCTGTCCTTAAAGCCCTAGCTCCTGAAATAATAAAAGTTCATCTCTCCTAACTGCCCTGTTCAAGGCTGAATACATCAGCACTCAGGGTTGGTTGGTGTCACCAGGAAAACAAAAACAAAATTAGAGATAAGATGTGGAAACTGCAGCAAACTATTGCAGTATGGAGTGCTCCTGTTCAGGATACTCCATTGCATTACAAATACACACACACACACACACACACACACACACACACACACACACACACACACACGAATCAGCATCCCGTGAATGCTGAGCCTGAATCATCTTCATCAGCCTGTTTTGAGAGAGGTTACTACAGATTTATTTTGTACTTCTGCAAACCTTGAGGTTTCCCCAGGTCTGCAAGTATGTCTTTCTTGGGCATGACTGGTGCAGTTTTGGCTACATAAGCAACAGCACTCACTCCCAGAACATCAGATTGAAGTTCCTCTGAAGCATAAACTTTGGTACAGAGTGGCAAAAGATCCCTGGATGCATTCCAAACTTACCACTGTAAAGTTTCGTTCCCCCCACTGCAAGGTGAACTGGGCTGGCTGTAAATAAGAAGGGAGGCAAGGGAGGGGTGGCTGAGGGCAGACAGGGGTTGGTGGGGCAGTTGCCCATTTGCCCTAACTCCTGAATACATAGGTAGATTAAACTAAGGAGCTGAATCAATCATGCTGGCACAAAGAAAAAGTGGCATGCCTAATTATTTTGTGTTGAACACAGTTTTAGATTTGAAGGGGAGAGAGTAGATTTGAAGGGGAGAGAGAGAGAGGAAACGAGAGAGGGGGGCGGAGGGAGGGAGGGAGGTTGGATTGTGTGACCCAGTGGATACAATCCAATTATATGATATGGAGGTAGACAGAAGAAGAGAAAGATGGAGGTGCCAATATGGCACAGCCTTATTATAGATCTCCCTGTCCCTACATCAGAGTCCAAGCCACGGTCCTTCGGTCAAACACATCGCCTCTTTCGAAGATGGCAGGAAGCTATTAAAGTTTAAAATGCAATCAAGTGCATAGTGGAGAGGCCATTTTTCCCTTCCCCAACTATGTGGGTGCTCAAAGGGTGGGGGGGGGAACTATTCTGCAGACTGGGGCAAGATGGCAAGAAAATATCCAGCTAACCAAAGGAAAGGTGACCCAGCAAGAGGCAGTTGGGTTTGGTGGTAGATTTGCTCCAAATGTCCCTATTTCTCCAGGGCACAGTCTATTCACCAATCTCTGGATTGATTAAGTCGCTTTTTAAAACCATTTTTGCCTTTTGGGAATGCCTTGTTAAACTATTGCTAGCTGGAACAGGAATATCCAACCTTTCAGGGTCTTAAATATACCACTAATGGGATTAATAATATATAAAAAAGGTAAATGATCCCTGACAGTTAAGTCCAGTTGCAGGTGACTCTGGGGTTGCAGCACTCATCCTGCTTTACAGGCTGAGAGAGCTGGCTTTTGTCTGCAGACAGTTTTTCCGGGTCATGTGGCCAGCATGACTAAGCCACTTCTGACAAAACCAGAGCAGTGCATGGAAACACCATTTACCTTGCCGCCAGAGCAGTACCGATTTATCTACTTGCACTGGCATGCTTTTGAACTGCTAAGTTGGCAGGAGCTGGGGCAGAGCAACGGGAGCTCACCCCGTCATGGGGATTTGAACCACCAACCTTCTGATCGGCAGGCCCAAGAGGCTCAGTGGTTTAGTTAGTGGTTTAGTTAGTGGTATCACTAACGGAATAAAGGTAAAGGGTAATGGGACCCCTGACCGTTTGGTCCAGTCGTGGATGACTCTGGGGTTGCGTGCTCATCTTGCTTTACTAGCCGAGGGAGCCGGCGTACAGCTTCTGGGTCATGTGGCCAGCATGACTAAACTGCTTCTGGCAAAACCAGGGCAGCACACAGAAACGGCTTTTACCTTCCTGCTGTAGCGGTACCCATTTATCTACTTGCACTTTGACGTGCTTTCGAACTGCTAGGTTGGCAGGAGCAGGGACCGAGCAACAGGAGCTCACCACGTTGCGGGGATTCGAACCGCTGACCTTCTGATCGACAAGCCCTAGACTCTGTGGTTTAGACCACAGCGTTACCTGCATCCCCACTAACAGGATACTAGGATTTAAATCGCTATTCAGCAATGAAGCTCATAGAGGGTACTTGAGCAGGTGACATCCTCTCTCCCCCCCCCTTTCTCCCCAAGCTCCTTCACATGGCTGTTGTGGGACTAAAATGAATAGGGGAAAATAACCATGTTCATCCCCTGCCCCCAAGTTCCAGGAAGGACAAGCTGGATATTTTGTCATGTATATATAGATATATCAATCAGTTAGAGTTGGGATAAAAATGAATGAATAAAAAGAGGAACGGGGCGGGGGACACTGAAAGAAAGAAAATGTTGTTTGAATGGTGTGAGTTATGACCTTCTTTCAGCCACTGATTGAATCACTGTGAATTTGGGCACCGTTCTTATTTTTCCTGAACTGCAGCCCGTCCAGCTCAGAAGTAAGGTAAACGGAGGATATTGTCGGAAGTTAAAGCTGTTTGTAGGAACAGTGTTTGTCTTGGCACCTTCAAGCCATGCTAGACGAAGTTCGTCTGGCTGCAAGAAGTCGGGGGGGGGGGAGAGACAGAGACAGAGAGAGGAGAGAGAGGGGGGGTACAATTTGACATAAAGAGTGTCTTTACTGGAATTGCATTTGTCCTGTCCAAAAACTCTGGCAAACCGCCCTCCTTGAAGAGATGCCTCATAAACTAAAAGTATTTAAAGGGCAGAGCTCAAATGACTGTGTTGCATGGTTTTATTTCTTATACCAGTGGTTTCCAACCTTTTTGAGTCCATGGCTCCCTTGACCAACCACATTTTTTCCACAGCTCCCCTGTGGAAGCCACTTACACTGGGGTTCGTATTACAGGCACTGGCGGACGAAGGTGGGGGCGGGGGCGGTCCGCCCTGGGTACCATCTAGGGGTGACATCGCAGCCACCCCCACCCCCGCCCTCCAAGACGCTCGGCACTCGCCGTGCATCCCTGGGACGCTCAGAGCTCACCGCACATCCCCAGGACACTCGCCACTCATCGTGCACGCCCCGGGATGTGCGCTGCTTGCCGCACACCCTTTGATGCATGCCACGCCCCTGCGGGTGATATGCCATGCCCCCTGGGACACACACCACGCCTCTGGGATGAGCACCAGCCACACCCCCAGATGTACACCGCTTCCGGTGCTCGAGCAGGTAGCTTCAACGCTGATCACAGGATCTGTGTAAGTGAGGATTTGCCCCTGCCCCGTTCTGCCCCACCTGTATCTGGTGCCATTTTTGTCATGCTTGTAAGTGGGAACGCATGTGTTGACGGGAACCCAATCAACACCACTACTCTGCAGGGCTGAGCTGATGCACTCCATGTGGCAGTCCCAGCCTGCCTTTCCCAAAATGAGATTGCAGAGTTGGTTTGCCAACAGGCATAGTGCCTGAAGCCAGCTCCCTGTAGAGCCCGTCCTTGGGGATGAACCTGAGACCACTTGGGATTGAACCTGAGACCACTCTACCACTACATACACCTTGCATGTCCCAGCAGACACCTGCCTTCCTTAGCAACTGCAAACACAGGCAGAGACGCAAGCTTCACCAGGGGCCAAGCTGGCGACCAGTTCCAACCCCGGCTCCTGCTCGATATTGAACAGATCTTTCTTTTTAAGGAGTCGGGCTGCCAAGTCAAGCTTAGCCAAGCCTTCTGCTTCCTTGCACAAAGCAGGAGCAGAGGCGAAATGATTCAGAGTTGTTGAGCGTGCCCGTGTTCCACGCACCAAAGTGGGTCAATGCAAGTGGCACCTCGCCCTTTGAGGAGTATTAAGCCAATAAATTTCTGTAAGCAAGAGCACTTGTAGATAAAATGCTCATCCACCTTCCCTCTCTTGTGCAATAGAAAGCTTATTAGAACTGGGTCACCTTCCAAGTGTAGAAGGGAGCAGGTTGCAAATTGGCAGGTAGTGGGATTCTTTCTAAAGGGCAGCTTCCGTGACCAGGCACCTTCTTTCAGAGAAATCCTTTCTCTCCCAGCCTTTCATATGCATACCCCTGCTGTCCGTCTGGCTCAAGGGCAGGGAACCTTTGTCAGCCAGAGAGCTGCATTCGCTGCAGGGTGACTTCCTGGGGGGCCACATACCAGTGGTTGGTAGGGCCAGGGGCAAAAGTGGCTGGGGCAAGGATACATTTTACTTGTGTAGAGCAGGCTGGTTCCTAGACACACTCGTCCTCAATCTTCCATCTAGGCAAGCAAGAAGCAATATCAGAGGTCAAGGACAAATTCCACCATGGCAAAAGGTGGAGGAGGGGGTCCAAGAAAGAGTTTTATGTCCTCCCATCAGATGTCAAGGAAATAAACAACTCTCTGACTTTTAGAATACATCTGAAGGCAGCCCTGTTCAGGGAAGTTTTTAATGTTTGACGTTTTGTTGTGCTTTTAATATTCTGTTGGGAGCCACCCAGAGTGGCTGGGGATACCCAGCCAGATGGGTGGGGTATAAACAATAAATTATTATTATAAATTATTGTTTCAAGGGCCAGGGAAAGAGGGATAGAGGGCTGCTTTTGAGCCCTGGGCCCTTTGAATTCCCACTGCACAGAGGTATGCTTGGCACCTTCATTGTGGAGCTCACATCATACCCAGAAGACACATTATTTTATACTGGCCTTTGACAACTGAAATATACATGTCTTTAGGGCCACCTGTTTCTTTGGATTCTAAGTTGTTTAAACCGTTGTAACCTGCTCTGGGACATTGCAGTGAAGGGCGCATAAGGAACACCATCGTCTTCATCATCATCATGAACTTTTAAAGGCATTTATAAACCACTTAATATTTTTACAGCATTGTTATATTTTTAAAAAATAACAGCCAGCCACTCCCCTAAGTGCAAATTCACCAGAAAATGCACACACATCTCCAACATTGCAGATCTGTGTTATTTTAGGGACGACCCAGAAATGACAGAGAAGTGTATCAAATGCTATGTTGTTGGACTCCTGCAGTACCAGCCACATGGCAATTGGTTATGGGAGAACCAACCACTGTGAAAACAGGATGCTGGGCTAGATGGGTCACTGGCTTGATCCAGCAGGCTCTCCTTATGTTCTTACGAGTTAATAATAATAATAATAATTTATTATTTATATCCCAGCCACTCTGGGTGGCTTCCAACCGAATATTAAAAACAGTACAGCATAAAACATTAAAAACTTCCCTAAACAGGGCCGCCTTCAGCTGTCTTCTGAAAGTAGAATAGTTACTTATTGCCTTGACATCTGCTGGGAGGGCGTTCCACAGGGCGGGTGCCACTACCGAGAAGGCCCTCTGTCTGGTTCCCTGTAACCTCACTTCTCGCAATGAGGGAACCGGCAGAAGGCCCTCAGTGCTGGATCTCAGTGTCCGGGCTGAATGGTGGGGGTGGAGACGCTCCTTCAGGTATACTGGACCGAGGCCGTTTAGGGCTTTAAAGATCAGTACCAACACTTTGAACTGAGCTCGGAAACGTACTAGGAGCCAGTGTAGATCTCTCAGGACCGGTGTTATGTGTTAGTTGTAGCCCAACACCATCCGAAAGACACCACATTTGGCTTCCCCTGCTATATACTAATGGCAAACACGTTCCCTGAGTGCAGATCCTTTTGCAGCTAAGATAGCACCATGCATGCACAAAAGGAAGGTATCGACAGGCTTGCGAAGGTTTGCAAAGTACAGCAAAAGCTATAGCAAAGAAATCCTAAGAAGTGAAAGAAGCCCTATAAAGACTGAACAAGCTCAGGGTGGGGGTGGGGGCAAATGAAAGGGAAGAAGTGGAATGGAGTATTTTGGAAAGGGGACTGTCTGGCTAGTGGGAGCCCTGAAGAGGAGCACTCCGCTCCACAACATTTTGTTGCATCTCCCCCTTGTTCTTGTTCTCCCACATTAATTGACAACCTTCCAGTGAACCTGTTGCAGTGTTTAGATTTTTATTTTTTTTATTTTTATTTTTGCACTGGGGAGGGGACCTCTGACTTTCTAAAAAAGCAATGTTGATGCCCAGCAGGGGTCCTGAAATACATTCTCTCTCCCTTATGCAGACACACACAGCCTTTCTTGAATGGGAGGAAGGAAAGCAAAAGAGAGAATGTGTGCTGGGTGGGTGAAAGGCTTGCTCCATAAACTGCTAACAGACTGGAACTGGCAGCTGGCAACGGGACACAGCGGGGAGCCCCACTGTCTAACGACATCAGAGGGAAGGTTGCCTGGCGGAGGCAGACAGAAGCCAGATTAGCTATGCAGCCCGGACAGCTAGCTCTCATTGTCTATGCAAGGGAAGCAAAGGAAGGCCAAGGGAAATGGCAGTTCAAAGGTGAAAGGCTTGGCGGTGAGTGGCAGGCCCAGAATAGCAACCTAGCAGGAGAGAAGGAGGGGTGGCGTTGCAAGGCTTTGCAATAAAGACAAGGCCCCCCACAGTTACAGGGGGTGCAAGTTCAGCAGGTGGTGACACTTTTAGCTCTAATGCAATCTTGGCAAAAGGATAAGCAGAACCAGTTGAACCTCCCTCCCTCTGAGGGCTGCCAGTGGAAACACAGCAATCCTCTGAATTTTGCAGTGCAGTTATCCAGCCAAGTAATATCTACAGGGAAAAAAGCACCTTCCAGGGCCAAGTGTGCATTAAAACATGCAAAAATTTATGAAAAGAACATACCAAAAGGTGTGCTGCATTAAGGGAAATTGCTTTGCCATCTTTGTTAGGGAAAGTTGCATATTAGACGAAATTTGCACCGAAACGGTGATGAATTTTTCAGGACGGCCTTCGGCAACGTTTTCTCAAGCAATTCTTCTCTCACATTATCCCGTGTCTTTTCCCTTTGCTTTCCTTATGACACCAAATCCCTGGGGGGAGGGGGAGGATTTGTTGTGCAAGAACATCAACTTGAATCCTGGGGGAAAGGGGTCCCCAAGCAATTTTCAGCATCCTTAGCAAACTACAGTTCTCAGGGGAAATCTGCATCAATGATGCAGATGAGTTTTCAAAGGACATTTTAAAAAAAAAATCGCTGCAGAAATGTGAAGAACTGAATTTAAGACCGAGAAAATGAGAAACAGAGCGAACCAAAACTGACAGATTTGTTTGTCTGTAGTCCCATAGCATTTCAGCCTTAAAAAACAGCATCTGTACTTCAGTTTGAGCCTGGAAATGCCCTAGTCTGTCCATCTATGAACCCCACACCAATAATTCGCCCCTGCTACAATTAGATGTTTTAATTAAAAAAATAGCAATGATAAAGAAGAATATATTAAACTCGTTGTGAATTGTTGCTGAACAACTACCCTGTTTCCCTCAAAATAAGACATACCCATAAAATAAGCCATAGCAGGATTTCTACGCATTTCAGCAATATAAGCCATACCCCGAAAACAAGACATGGATGCGGCACCTCCTGGCAACAGCTCACTGCTCTCAGCCATGCCGCACTGTGTGGAGCCCTCCCCGCTGGAATAAGACACCCCCCGAAAATAAGCCATAGTGTGTCTTCTTGAGAAAAAATAAATATATGGCAGTGTCTTAATTTCAGGAAAACACAGTAGAAAGCCTTGCAGTCCCTGCAGTCATCACACTGCCTTCCCAAAGCCGGGTAAGGAGGCACTGGGCTTTGGGGAGGAGGCATGAGGGCTCTAGGCCCCTCCCAGAGCCTTGCACTTCCTTCCCAAAGCCTGATGTGACGGATTGGGCTGGCTTGAGTAAAACTCCAGGGTGTTAAGTGTTAAACCCAGCCTATTAGTTGATTGACGCATTCCATTCCATGAGGGGCGGGACAGCCACTGGTTTAAAGGGGATGGGTAGCCGTTAATTCAGTTGAGAGGGTTTTGGGAGCGGGAGCGTGTGGGTGGTAGTGGAGAGTAGAGTGTTTGAGAAGTTGGCAGAAGCTGTATTAACTAGTCTGAGTTATATGAAAAGAAGATGATGAACTAAGAGTTTATACAAATGAAACCTTAAAGAATTATACATGTTCTTCAGTTAAATAAAGCTTTCTTCTATGTTGTGTTAAATCGGATGTTCCTCCTTATTCCAGCAACGTATCTAAACTCAAAAGGGTGGTGACTGAAGAGGGGAGATAAAACTAAGCCTGAGGAGCAGGTGAATAGTTTACATCTCAAAGTCAGGCACAGGGGAGGCAAGTGGAGGGAAAGGGTGCCACAAAGTAGCTAAAGTGCTGAGGCAAACAGCTGCTGAGGTGAACCTGAGGTGAGAGGGAAACCTTACTGAGGGCACAAGATTTTTCCTGTAACATTTGCCTGGAGTTATTAAGGATACTGAGTCACGTTATTTGGAAAGCTGGAACTGTACCCTATGTACTAGCAAACCCATATAAAAACAGGGAGTTTATTTGGGAGAAAGATGGAATCGTGGGTTGTTTGTACAATAACTGAATTCCTTCACCACACTGCTAGTAATAGATAAGGGAGGTACGTCGCATCTTTGGTGGCAGGGGTGGGATCGTCACATATTTGGGTGGCAGCGCTGGGAACGGCGCACCTGACACCTCACTTAGCCAGCTTTGGGAAGGCAGTGCAAGAGCTGGGGTGTGTATCTAATTTGGGGCTCACTCCCGCACACACTCAAGTACATGCATGCACAACAAGCCAGTATGCAGCCTGCGGGTTCCGTGTCAGAGTACTGCTGCAGCCCACTTGGCATGAAATGTTGGACTGCCTTGGGTTAGATGATAACCAGTCTTTATTGAGCATTTGTTCCGAATCATTTTCAGGGTGGCTATATGACAACATGCATTCAGCTTGATTTGCTCGCACGGGGACATTAACCATGTGTACACTGCACACTTTTCAATGCATTTCCCCATCACTTTCCTAACTGCAAAAAGTCGGTTTTGTGCCTGTGTGTGTATCTCTGGTACCAGGGAGACAGAGCACTTTAGTCCACTTCAGTTGCACAAACCTAAATTCACATTATATGCTTGAATCCCTCTTGCAAAAGAATGACAGTGTGTGGGGATCCTCCGTCAGAAGTCAGTCTTCCGGTTTAATGCACCTGGGAAAAGCAAGTGTATTAAACGGGTGAATGTGGGAGGTTATGACACCTATTTTCTTAGTAGTGGCTTGTTAAGAAATAGGGAAAGAGCAGGAGTACCATGCTTTTGTTGAGATCTGAAGCATTACTGAGCCTTTAATACAATCATGCTGGTGGTGGAAAGGGAGGGGCAAATCCCCATGGTTTTTGGCACTGAACACCACTGTGTCCCGCCAAACACTCTGTTAAAACTAAGTAAACGTCTTATGAAAACACCTGCCATTTGCATTATGTGTTAAGGAAGCTGCTGTAAAAGAACAAACACAATTACCAAAAATGCAGCACTCCCTCTCCTTCCCTTGCTCGCCCCGAAAAAGAGGGGGGATAGAGAAAATCCCTTCTTCTGTCAATCATCTCTTCCAGAGTCACACCTGCAACACAATCCAAAGGCTGGAGTCTGGACCCAAATTTCTGTGCTAAGTGGGAGATGGGGATGGATTGCCAGAGGATGGGTCATCTTTATGCACTTGAGAACAGCTTTGAGAGGCATGTAGGGATGGAGGAGAAACTTCTGCTCACATTTGCTAAATTCACACTTCTGGAAGCTCAGCCCTCCTTTGAAATGTGCACACCTCTGAATTTTGCATTGCAGTTCTCCTGCCAAGTGATATTTACAACAAAGCCTATCCTAGTGTGCATGTGCACTGATATATATAATGTTAGGGGAAATTGCTTTGCAAATATGTGTGTGCTAGGCAAAACTGCATACATAAATGTGAATATTAGGAGAAATTTGCACCCAAATGCTGATGAATTTTCATGTGGACTTTAAAAAAAAAAAACAACTACAAAGTGATGTGGAAATGTAGAGAAGTGAATTTAAGATTGGAAAAAATGAGAAACAAAAATCAACAGATTTGCTCATCCTAACAGCAGGTACATGCATAGCACACTGAGTTTGTTCTTGGGTCCCAACCAACATATTTCCTTTAACAGCCTCTCCTTGCCTTCCTTCATTATCCCCTCTAGCTTCAATGTTCAGACAGTGAGTGCCAATGCTAATTTATGCAAAATGGCACCAAACAGACACACAAACATGGAGGAGTCAGGTAGCTTGGAAGACCCCAAGATTTGCGAAGTACCCCCAAAAAAATCCTTAAAGGGGATTAAGGAGGGGGGACGACAGAGGACAAGATGGTTGGACAGTGTTCTCGAAGCTACGAACATGAGTTTGACCAAACTGCGGGAGGCAGTGGAAGACAGGAGTGCCTGGCGTGCTATGGTCCATGGGGTCACGAAGAGTCGGACACGACTAAACCACTAAACAACAACAACAACCCAAACCAGTCCAATTTGGGGTGTGCTCAGTAGCCACAGCATGCTTAATGACTGACTGATGGAGGTGAGGCATGAAAACCAGGTGGGAGGGGATGGGAGTGACTGGAAGGCTCCACACTGCAACATTTTGTTGCAGATCCCAACAGGCCATGGGCCTGATCCAGCAGGACACCTCTTGTGCTCTTAGAGTGGAACCCAATATATCCCACCCCTCTGTCTCCTGAACACCACACAGATCCAATAGGCTGTGGTTATTTTAACCATCAACTTGACAACACTGGGGCATATCAGTATACTTAGCACGAAGATGCCATCTTCTCTAAGGCACAAGGTGTTTTCGGCAACCTTTACTGACGTGGGGATGGTGGCAGGAGGAAAGCCAATTGTGTGAATTGGCAGGCAGCCGAGAAGATTTATGTCAAAAGGATCTAACCACAAGTGGATTGATAATCCTGCCTGCGGTTGGAATTGTCATCCTCTTTATCAAGGTGAGGGGGAAAGCTAATACTGTTCCACCTGTCCTCTCCCACCTGTCCCCCATTCATCTTTTAATTTCCATCTTGGCAACTGTATCTGCTAGATTGAACATAGCCAAAGGAATGGTTTATCCATCTGAGGCCAGCCTGAAAGTGAGCTATTAAAGGCTTTGCCTGTGTCCATACCACAGAAGCCCATTGGCCCATTCTCCTTGTGGGAAACCATGCAAGCGTGAGTGAGCACTGCTGCTCTTTGCTATGCAAATTTTAGTGTTAATTGCACCAAAATGAGAAGCATGTTACTTAAATCAGGGCACTCTCCTGAAGGATATTGGTGGGTGGGTGATATTTTGCCAGATGTTGCTTTATGACTGTGGTTTAATACCTAGCCATCTGTTTGCTTCCTTATTCCATCTCAGCTTTTGAATTTTCACTGCATCTTATCCACCTTCTCTTCAATAATAATAATAATAATAATAATAATAATACTACACAGTCTTTTATCTCTTTTAGGCCTAAAGGATGCAGAGAAAAAGCAAAAGCAAGAACAGGGAAATAAAACTTCCAGGAGGCAGAGAGTACAGTATTTGCCACAAGACAAAAAATGAAAACAGCTCGAAAGAAAGAAAGAAAGAAAGAAAGAAAGAAAGAAAGAAAGAAAGAAAGAAAAGAAAGCTCCCCACCTTCCCCATCCAGATATGTTGAAGAATTCTGAGAGAAAGAGAAATGAAAGCAGAAATTGCCATTGCCTGGTTATTTGTCCGATGCCCTGAACAGAAATCAACCACCCTTGCAGAGCCCCACCCTGAGTCATATTTTCTTGGTCACACTAACCTGTAACAAAACGTTGGAGTAGTGGAGCAGGATGTTTGGGAAGTGGCATTTGGGACCATCAGTGACATAGTACTTGGAACCAATTTCTGCTCTTTGCTTGATTCCATTTAGGAATTCCTTGTTCACAGGATACAGCAGGAAGAGAAGGGCAAGGGAGAGCAGCTGGCAAAGGTCACCCAGGGCACCTACCCTCCAGTCAAGACCTGAAGTAGATCTCTTGGGTCCAACACCCTGTTTCCCTCTATCAACCCCCCTCTGCTTCCTTGCCAGCATCCAGAGCTGTCGGAATAAGAGCATCTGCTTCAGCTTAGTGTTAATTCACTTAGTTTGCTTGTTTAACTAAGTTGAACTGCTCCTTTGATTAGTTCCATTTTAAGCAAAGTTTAATCAAACATCTGAAAGTAAACAAAATCAAATTGAACTAATTGAAGTAAATGGGAGTCAAATTACGGCCTCGTTAAGCAAGTTAAAGCAAAAGTACGCAAAGCTGGATTTTCCGCAAATGTCGAGCCACGGCGCAGATTTAAAATTTGGGAACTTAAGAAACCAAAGCTAGAAGCCAAAGCTCAAAGAGAGATGGGTGCAACCTCTGGCTGGCATTCCAACCTCTGGCTGGCATATAGCACATAGCTGGAAATATCAGCCAAGCTGAGCATGGAAGCTTTGGGAAAGAATGGGTTGCTTCTAACTAATTATTACTCTGAGTAGACTCACTGAAATTAATGGACCTAAGTAATGTCTGTTTTTCAATGAATCTAACACTGGAGAGTGGAGACAATCCTTTGCATGTAGGGTGATTATATGTACTATTTTACAGGGGACCATCCTTTGTCTGAAAGGATGCCAGAAGACTACCCTTTATTTGAAAGGATCATATTTAAAGGGCTGTCCAGTCCAAAACCAGCTTAAAATAAAGAAACCTAAGAAGACAGATTGGGACAGATTGGGTCCTAATTGGGACACGGGTGGCGCTGTTGGGCTTGCCAATCAGAAGGTTGGCGGTTCAAATCCCCGCGATGGGGTGAGCTCCCGTTGTTCGGTCCCAGCTCCTGCCTACCTAGCAGTTCGAAAGCATGCCAGTGCAAGTAGATAAATCGGTACTGCTCCGACGGCAAGGTAAATGGCGTTTCCGTGCGCTGCTCTGGTTTTGCCAGAAGCGGCTTAGTCATGCTGGCCACATGACCCAGAAAAACTGTCTGCGGACAAACGCCGGTTCCCTTGGCCCATAGAGTGAGATGAGCGTCGCAACCCCAGAGTCATCTGGACGCCTGGACCTAACAGTCAGGGGTACCTTTACCTTTAAGAAGACAGAAGAGAGGCCTTGCAATTGCCCATCAACAGTTAACACCAGACTGAACAGACATGGGGGTGACTTGACCACAGTCATCACCAATACCGTGAGAAGTTTAGTATTACAGTAATTATTTCTAAATGGGTCTAAATGGTCTATGGGCCTCCAGATGCTGGTGGACTCCAACTCCCATCAACCCCAGCAAGCATCATCAAGGTTGATGGGAGTTGGAGTCCAGCAGCATCTGGAGGATCACAGGTTCCTCATCCTTGCAAATCCTCTTTGGTCTTCTTTGTCTTGGTGATGCACAGGCAGCCACATTGCAACACGTCCTATAAATCAGTCCCTGAGAAATCAATGTCCTTAATTTAGGGATACCTACTACCTGATGTTTTTACATGAGTAGAATGTGTGCTTTTATTTAAAATGCATCTCTGGGTTATTTGTGGGGACAGCCTGGTGTTTTTACATGAGTAGAATGTGTGCTTTTACTTAAAATGCATCTCTGGGTTATTTGTGGGGCCTGCCTGGTGTTTTTACACGAGTAGAATGTGTCCTTTTATTTAAAATGCATCTTTGCGTTATTTGTGGGGCCTGCCTAATGTTTTTACATGAGTAGAATGTGTGCTTTTACTTACAATGCATCTCTGGGTTATTTGTGGGGCCTGCCTGGTGTTTTTACATGAGTAGAATGTGTCCTTTTATTTAAAACTAGTGTATTTCAGCCCGTTCAATAACGGGCGCTAGAACATCCTGGGGTTCGGAGAAGCGCTTGCGCAGCGCTTCTCCGAACCCTGGGACCTGTCCTTGCTGTCGGTGGCAAGGGGACAGGAACAGAGGAGGAGAAAGCGCTGCTTTCTCCTCCTCCGTTCCTGCCCCCCAGCCGCCGACAGGAAGGACGCGGGACGCCTACCTCGCCGCCGCTGCTTCGTGGCCTCCCGCCGCTCCTCTCACGGGCCAGGGAGGGTTGTGAGGAGGAGGCCTGCGCCGGCCTCCACCCTCACTTCCCTGACGTGCCCTGCAGTGAGGCGGTGTCCGGCCGGAGCAGCGGTTGGAGGAGGCAGGGGGGGAGAGTGCGCGTGTGCGTGTGTCTCTGCTGTCCAATCCCTGTGTCTCTGGGACACATGCGCAGTAACCCAGGGACACACGGGACAACTGGATGCAGAGACACTTGCACTTTATTATATAGGATGCAACACGTCCTATAAATCAGTCCCTGAGAAATCAATGTCCTTAATTTAGGGATACCTACTACCTGATGTTTTTACATGAGTAGAATGTGTGCTTTTATTTAAAATGCATCTCTGGGTTATTTGTGGGGCCTGCCTGGTGTTTTTACATGAGTAGAATGTGTGCTTTTATTTAAAATGCATCTTTGGGAAACCCAGCCAGATGGGCAGGGTATAAATAATATATTATGATGTTGTTGTTGTTGTTGTTATATTCGTGGGGCATAGGAATTGGTTCATTATCTTTTTTCCAAAATATTTTCCAGCCCCCCACAATGTCTGAGGGACAGTGGACCGGCCCCCTGCTGAAAAAGTTTGCTGACCCCTGGGCTAAGGAGTAAATCCTATACAAATCTGGAGAGGAGTCCCAAATATGCATTGTATGTCTCCTTCCAGCAACTCCTGCAGCCAAGCCGCTGCCAAACGTATTGCTCTGTTTCCTTTGGACCACACCAGCAAGGCCACGTCTTGTCATCTGGGCAGCCCAGGTCCTCCAGACACACTGCCTAGGCTTGTGCCCCAGAGAGGTCACTTTGGTGCTGCTAATGCAGCAGAAAGAACATTGAAGGCAAGCAGCCACAGCAGACACTGTGATTGTCCAGCAGTTTGAATTCACCCCTGGAGGTGCACTCCATTGTCTCTCGAAATGGACGGGTGCCAACAACAATTTGGGGGAAGTGGGAGAGATTTGTTAAAATGTTGCAAGTTTTTGTCTTGCCTCTAGTGCACATCGATCTGTTTCCATGCATATGGAAATTAAGGATGGTGCGTTGAATCTGTGGCCCTCCAAAAGGAAGGCAACACGGCGCACCCAGTCTCCCATTTTGCACTGTTGCACCTGCGGAGAGATGCTCTGAACTACTGATAGCCTATCATAGGACGACTATTATTTGGTAAATCACTTCAACCAAAAGACCCAGCACCCTTTTGGATTTTGAATAACTGAATGATAAGGTTTTTGTTAGAGTGGCTGAATGCAGCAGACATCAGGCTCTAAGGAGTCTGCAACAATTGCTCTATTCAGTTATACAGCATTTGTGAATACGGAGAGTGCGTCGTTCAAAGATTACAAGCTCTGACACCAATCTGTCTGCGTTCGAACTCCTGAATGGAGGGAACGGAGTTCATTGCCTCTGCTTGTCATTGGCCTCCTGCTTTAAACCCACCAGTTCCAATGGAAACTAGCCACCGCCCATTCCTACCTGTAGGTAGAGTGGAGGCTAAGCTAAGCATTCTCCTGTGATAAGTTTTGGCTTGCAAATCAAAGGCAATGATTAGGGTCGGGTGAATCTGTTGGTTTTAATTTATCTCCATTTCTTACTTTTCCAGCGCCGGCCTTAAGTCTGCTCCATTCCTGCATCAGTTTGTTGGATGAGAGTTTTCATTTGCATTACCCTATGAATTTCTCCTAATATATTGAAAGCAATCTCCCCTGATATCATGCATTTGTGTAAATACTTTCTTTTGGGGTACACTTTCCTCTGGTGGGCATAAGGATTTGTATTGCAAAATTCAGAGAAGTGTGAATTTCAAGGGGTTGTTTTGGTTCAAGCATCAGTTTGGGAAGTGCAAGTCAGGTATTAGGCCAGGCATCCCCAAACTGCAGCCCTCCAGATGTTTTGGCCTACAACTCCCATGATCCCTAGCTAACAGGTCCAGTGGTCGGGGAAGATGGGAGCTGTAGTCCAAAACATCTGGAGGGCCAAAGTTTGGGGATGCCTGTATTAGGCATTAAAATGTCAACAGGAAAAAAAATTATCTCCCCTCCCTTGTGATGAGTGGATTGGACATCTTCCCCTGTACCTGAAGGCACTAGGCTAGCTTAGGAGATACAGAGTGGGTTTAGTTAAAGGGGGATCAGGGGAAATGGTGGTGGAACACAGGAAGTTGCCTTATGTGCTGAGTCAAACCAATGGTCCCTCTTAACTCAGTCCTGTCTGCACTGGCTGGCAGTGGCTTTCCATGATTTCTGGCAGGGGTCTCTCTCAAATCTACTTGGAGATGCTGGGGGTTGAATTAGGGACCTTCTGCATGCAAAGCAGATGCTCTACTGAGCCATGGCCCATCCCAAAGGAGAAGCTGGCTTCTACAGAGTCAACCTGTTACTCCATCTAGCTCAGTATTGTCTCCACTGGCCGGCAGCAGCACTCTCGGATTTCAGGCAGGGGACTTCCCCATCCCTTCCTGGAGATTTCAGAGCTAGAACCTCGGACCGTCTACACGCACTTCTACCTTCTACCACTTAGTGGCTCGTATTGCCATCTCTTGCTGCAGCTGCCTCACTCTGTTTCACGGGTGAGCTGCTCCTGAGCAAACCCCACTGCATAGGCAGCGGACGAGCATTTCCAGGTTGCAGAGTGTGTGGGATTCCTAGTTAGAAGAAATAAATTAACCTTCCATCGATTAGGAACCAAAGGCCTGTCAAGGAATCTGTCCCAGCCGCCCCACAGAATGGACACTCAAATTCAATAGCAACAGCTCTCTGCAACCTTTTAAGTGCTGACGACAGCTTTTAACCCTGGCTCACCTATTCATTCCGTGTGTTAATTAAGGGCTCCGCAGCCGGGGAGGAGAAAGAAGTCAATTAATTAATTGCATCCACACTCACTGAAAGGCACACGGCAGAAACCGAAAGGAGCTGGTACCGTAAGAGTTGGTGATGGTGGAGTCTCGCCTAGAGGACTATTGGTGATGGTGGAGTCTCGCCTAGAGATATCACTATCAGTGGCTCTCTTTCACAGCATCCAGATCTTCTTAGGCAGCAAATGGCCTCCTTTCACCAAATGCTGTGGGGAAAGCAAAAGAGGGTGGCTCTCTCTCAATCTGCTTCCGAGGTGCCCAGAGCCATACCGCTGGGCACTATGGGAAGCAGAGCTACGGACCAGAACCTTAGAGCGGGAAGGGAGCTTGAATCGCTGCCCAATGTCTGCATGAATACCTTGCGCTAGGTGGACCAATGAGCCAGGTGGACCTTAAGCTAAGTGGACTAATGGTCCAATCTGGTACAAGGCAGTTTCCTAAATCCCTCTCTGCTGCTCATGGTAAAAGGTAAAGGTAAAGGGGCCCCTGACCATCAGGTCCAGTCGTGTCCGACTCTGGGATTGCGGCGCTCATCTCGCTCTATAGGCCGAGGGAGCCGGCGTTTGTCCACAGACAGCTTCCGGGTCATGTAGCCAGCATGACAAAGCTGCTTCTGGCAAACCAGAGCAGCGCACGGAAATGCCGTTTACCTTCCCGCTGAAGTGGTACCTATTTATCTACTTGCACTTTGATATGCTTTCGAACTGCTAGGTGGGCAGGAGCTGGGACCGAGCAACGGGAGCTCACCCCGTCACAGGGATTCAAACCGCTGACCTTCTGATCAGCAAGCCCTAGACTCTGTGGTTTAACCCACAGCGCCACCTGGGTCCCTAAGGTGCTCGTGGTAGAGTAACTTATAATACAATACACAAGCCTAAAGTCCTATAACATTTGTCCACAGTCAAGGAAAGGGAGAAGCAGTCTGTAAAGGCATTACAGAGAATGGAGCCATCCTTTTGCTGTTTTATGTTCTTTTTTTGCCTCCCCCCCCTTTTTTTTCCCTCCTTTGGTGGTTTCACTTTATTTATTTATTTCCTCCAGGAAGCGTAAGTAACCTGCTGAAGTGCATTAAAACGCTCTTGCCTAGCCCTCGTTTATTGTAAATATAACAGCAAATCCATTGTAAACAGCAGCAAGAGGCTTGTGGGAACACATTCATCAAAATAAACGGCCTCTGGAAAGGAGAGGGGAGGGGAGTCCTCCGCTTTGCTTGTTCAACTAGCAATGCAGCTCCTCACCACGTAGCCAATTTCCAAATACGCAATTTATTGCCATGCCCAGATTTGCTTAGAGGCTGGGATGACACTCCTCTGGGGCTACTCTGAACATCCAGTTAATCAAAGCACAATGCCAACCCCGATCATATTTACAATCTGGCAGGCAATTAGTCGATAATAAATAAATAAAAGCGGGGATCAGCGGGGTGAAGACAACTGGCATTGTTGTGCCTGTATCAATGGACTTACAGAGTCCAAAAAGATGCGTCAGTAAGCGCTGCAGAGAATAAATATTTATCAATGGGAAGTGTCATTCATATAATATGATAAAGTATCTTTAGCCATGGCAGAAAGAAAACTTCAAAAAAACAAAGAAACCCAACAGCATATTAGATTAACCACCTAATCAATCCCAGAGATGGGTGGAGTTTGGAGGCTATTTCATTAGCCCTGCCAAGCTACTGCAGGAACTTAAGGTGAAATAGGTCTCTGCATTGGTACAGGAAATCGATAATAAAATGTTTCAGCAGCCCAAAATAAAGGCATGTGGTGTAATCTGGATCCACTCAAAACCGACAAGATTTTTGTCATAAGTTTCAGTGGGTGCAAAGTCATACCCCAGGATCTCCATGGACCCATGGCCATTGTGAGAACAGGATGCGGGACAAGATGGGCTAGGAGTCCTATGCATAGCTGCCAAGTACCCCGTATTTCCCGGGAAACCCCCGTTTTTCCTTACCGTTTCGCGGCGGTCTCCCGTTTTAGCTCCTCTCCCGTTAATCTCCCTTATTTTGGCTCCTGTTGGTGGCCATTTTTATGGTGCCACTTTGCCTATCTATGGGCACCAGAAAATGGCCGGCGCCGGCACCGGAATTCGCATCTACGCATGTCTGGAAGTGCATAGATGCAACTTCCGGTGTCGCTTTGCCCATCGATGGGCACTGAAAATGGCCGGCGCCGGCACCAGAAGTTGCATCTACGCACTTCCAGACATGCATAGGCACGACTTCCGGCACCGGCCATTTTTGGTGCCCATAGATGGGCAAGGCGACACTGGAAGTTGCGTCTACGCACTTCTGGACATGTGTGGATGCGACTTCCGGCGCTAGCGCAGGCCATTTTTGGTGCCCATAGATGGGCAACGCGACACCAGAAGTTGCGTCTACACAACTTCCGGTGTTGCGCAGCTGCCGGTCCCGGATTTCTCCGCAAGAGACTTGGCAGGTATGGTCCTACAATTGGTAGTGGGGCAGTGGTGAATGGTAAAGAGGGAGAAAAGGAAGAAGAGGGGAAGGGGGGAATATCGGAAGCTGAAGAGGTAACAGGGCTTAGTGAGTAGGGAGAGTCTGTAGCAGAGAGAAGTCCAGAAGCAGAAGCAGAAGCTAAATCAGGAGAGGATGGAGGCCAATAGGCAGAGATGAGTCTGGCTGGTGAAGAGACACGGGTGTCTCCCTCTTCTGCTGCAACAAGCTTCCCCACCACCACCCCGATCTCCCTAAACTAAGGGAAGTATGCAAAGGACAGAGGAGACATTAGTTTCACACAGGAGCAGTCTCAAATTGCTTGGGGGAATCCCTGGAGAAGAAGGGACTTGGGCAGCTATGGGGAGGTAAGGACCTTCAGTCTCAGCAACTACTTCTTGGGGGGGGGGAGACCTACATACTGGAGATGGTCAACGCCAACTTGCACAGTGTGATTTACTGCTGTCTCATTCCTGTCAGGACCTCTTCATGAGATATCATCTGCTGGATGCAATGTGCAGTGATCCATCGGCTAGATAAGGAGTGGGGTGATCTTTTAGATATCCTGGTCCTAATCTGTATAGGGCTTTGCACATCTGTGCTAGCAACTTAAAGCTTAACCGGAAGCTACCTGGGAGCCAGTGCAATTATTTCAGAAGCTGCATAACATGGTGGCAATAGCCTGCCCCAGTGAGCAGGGTTTTTATTATTATTTACATTTGTATTCCACCTTTCCTGCAAGCTCAATACATGGCTCTCCTCCTCCCTATATTGTCCTTACAACAACCCTATGAGGTAGGTTAGGCTGAGAGTGAGTGACTAACACAAAGTCACACAGTGGGGTCCATGGCTGAATAGGGATCTGAACCCTGGTCTCTCGGGTCCTAGCCTAACAGTCCAGGCACTGCACCACACAGCACTCTGCGGTTGAATATTTTGCACTAGCTGCAGCATTCAGGCCAACCTCAAGTCTTTAAATGCAAAGCAGAGCTTTACCACTGAACATCTTATAACAGCTCCAAAGCCCACGGTTACACAGCGGGGTGGGGGGAGACCCTGGTGCTAGCTGAAGGAGGCAGGAAGATGCTCTCATGTTTACAGCGGCAGTCAGACACAGCTCCTCATTGGGCGGGAGCTTTCCTTCCCTTGGGGCCTGTGAGTGGGAAGATAGACAAGGAGTCTCCGAAACGGGATCCTTCCTATGCTTGCGCATCGCTACCCTTCTAGTGAGACCTGATAAAAATTTAAATGCGCCACTGTCCTCCCACTTGTTGTTACATGGGCGTTTGGCAACATCCGATGCATCAGCATGGAAATGTGTCAAAGTACCTGTGAGTAGACCCTCCCAGCTGCCTTTCAAATTAAACCTCTGCAGGACAGGCTGTGCCAATTCTTTGCAGCAGCTACACAGCCAAGGCAATTGAGAGGAGAGAGAGAGCATCTGAGCAGCAAACAGGAAGTCCTCAAATTTCGGATTCCAACACTTATTCCCATCACTGGGGCCATCAGGGCAGGACTTTCGGGCACAAGTCCAATGGATTGTGCAATATTGTGCCTTGCATGCAGGTGGTCCCAGGTTCAGCCCAGGTAGGGCCAGGAGAGATCCCCTGTCTAAAACCTTGGAGAGCTGCTGCCAGTCAGTGTAGACAATACTGAGCCAGATGGACCAATGATCTCGCACTCCCTATGTTATTTGTTTTAATCTCATTTTGAGGGGTGCCTTATTTTATTTTATTTTATTTGCACCACATTGCTGCATGCCTGGCGATAGCACCTATAAATATATAGTTGGTGAACTAATAATACACATTGCCATCTTTTTTTTTCTTTTTTTTTAAAAAGCACTCTTTCCTGGCAAATCATTAAAACATTTGAAAGCGTTCCTGTTTACCCAGACATTTGGTAGAATGTTTTTAACTGCAACGGTTTTAGTTGTTATTGCTTTTAAAATATTTAAATCAGCTTCAGAACGTTCTTGCTTTGTTTCTAAATCGAGTGCCTGTTTGCCACCCTGGGCTCCTTGGGTAGGAAGTGTGAGATATAAACAAAATAAACAAATAAATAATAAGCCCAGGGTCTAAATTACCTAAATGGCAACACCGATTTCCCCCTTCCACATACCTGGAGCTGTATCTTGATAACTGGCTGTGCATTGACACCAGCAGGCTTCATCCTGGCTCATCTGGAAAGTTAACCAGGGCCAGGATTGGCTGGTATCTGGACCACAGACCACCCAAAAAGCGCAAGTGTTGCTGGTGACAATTACAAGTAATCACAGCAAACCAAACAATGCAAGAATAATAATGATAATAATAATAATAATAATTTATTATTTACACCCCGCCCATCTGGCTGGGTTTCCCCAGCCACTCTGGGCGGCTTCCAACAGAAAAATGAAATAAAATAATCTATTAAACATTAAAAGCCTCCCTAAACAGGGCTGCCTTCAGATGACTTCTAAAAATCTGGTAGCTGTTTTTCTCTTTGACATCTGATGGGAGGGTGTTCCACAGCGTGGGTGCCACCACCGAGAAGGCCCTCTGCCTGGTTCCCTGCAACTTGGCTTCTCACAATGAGGGAACTGCCAGAAGGTGCTGGACCTCAGTGTCCGGGCAGAATGATGGAGGTGGAGACGCTCCTTCAGGTATACTGGACCAAGGCCAAGAATTACAGTTACAGCTAAGGATGGAGAGAAAAATCTGATTCATTTAAAGGTGAACAGACCTAATTCGCACTTTCTGAAACAAAAGCCATTCTTCAATATTTGCACTTTTCCAGCCAGATGCAGTTCTCCTGCCAAGTAACCTATACTACAAGAACATATATGCTAGTGTACATTGAAATGCAGATACAGTGGTACCTCGGTTTATGAACACAATTGGTTCCGGAAGTCTGTTCATAAACTGAAGTGTTCATAAACTGAAGCGAACTTTTCCACTGAAAGTAATGGAAAGTGGATTAATCCGTTCCAGACGGGTCCGCGGAGTACTCAACCTGAAGCATACTTAACCCGAAGCATGGGTGTCATTGGTTTCGGAAGTCTGTTGATGAACTGAAGCGTTCATAAACTGAAGCGAACTTTCCCATTGAAAGTAATGGAAAGTGAATTAATCCGTTCCAGATGGGTCCGCGGCGTTCGTAAACCGAAAATTCATTAACCGAGGTGTTCATAAACCGAGGCTCCACTGTATATAAAACTAAAAATAACATACAAAAAGGCATTATTTTAGGGCAAATCACTTTTCAGAAACGTGTGTATTAAGCATAAAATGCATACAAAAATGTGTAAATTCAGAGAAATTCACGCTAAGCAAACAGGAATGCCCTGCACTCTCGTTTAACTCATAAGTTCAAACAGCAGTAGCGCAAGACACCCAACTGGTACCAATGCAGGTGAATCAGAAAAAGAAATGCCCTTCAAAGTACATACGGAGGAGATTTTTAAAAAGCAGAAGAGATAACCTCTGCTGAGGGTGGCAGACAGAAGGTACATCTGCAAACAACTCCAGTGCACTCTGAAGCAGCCAGCCAGACACCTGCCTATCTAGTGCAAATATCAATGGCATATTCTGGTACATGACCCAGCTGTAAAAACTCCCCATGTGGTCTGAGAAATACTGACAGGGTGCAGGTAGAACTCTCCTTTTGTGGAGTGGCTTTAAAAAACCCACAACAGAATCAAACTGCGCCAAGTATTCCCCAGCTTTAGATGCTCAAAATCTAGGCAGGCAAAGCAGATGTCTAACTCCCTCACAAAAAAGTGAGATTTTGCAAATATTCACTCATTTGAAAATCCCACTAAGCGTTATTTTTACTCTGGTTGTTGCAGCCGCATTGAACGCTACTCCCTCGTCATCGCTGCCACACACACACACCCAAAAAAAGCTGTTGCTGCTGCTTCCTTCTTGGATGAGTAACATAAGCTGAACCCACCCAATCAAGGATCACAGAGTGAATGGAGTAACCATACGATGCTACGTATTAGGGATGGAGGAGAGATTTGGTTTAGTTCACCTTTTAAAGAAAATCTGCCCGATGCTCACTTCTTGAAACAGTAAACAGCTATCCTGTTTAGGGAAGCTTTTAATCTTTAAGAAATTAGTGTATTCTAATATTTCTGTTGGAAGCCGCCCAGAGTGGCTGGGGAAACCCAGCCAGATGGGTGGGGTATAAATAATAAATTATTATTATAAATTATTATCATTATCCTTTTGATAGCCACAATTTTCCAAATTTTGTGATACAGTTCCCCAACCCAAAAAGCCACAATTCCCACTCACCCCCTCCCAACAGGTGGGTGGAGTTTGCGACCCCATGCGGGACTTACCTGGCCGGGTGCCACCCAATGGGCTGCTGGTGGGGTTGTGGCCTGGGACAGGTACAGGGGCTGATCCTTCGGCCAATGCTCATTCTTCTTCCTTCTTTTCCAGGATCACCCACCCAACCCCCCTAAATAATGAATTCAGCTTTCTTGTCACCCCTTTCTTCTTTTGCAGCCTAACCTTTGTGTTCCAGGTTAGCGGGCGTTGCTATGGTCGTAAGATGGTTGCTGTATTCAGAACCGGGAAGGAATTTTCCCTGCATTGACAGGTTTTGCCTTCCCTGTAGCAATTCACCACAACTTGGGCAGTTTTGGGGGGGCCTGTTGGGTATCCTTTAGTCTATCTTCGAGTTTGGGAGGGAGCACCTCATGCACCGCCATGCAGCGGCGTTCGCAGGGCCCAATAAAGGGTGATTGTGGGAGTCACTGGCCCTAGAGCGGCGGCAAGTAGGTCAAACTCCCAACTTAGGTGCAGTGCGTGGGCACGCTGTGTATGTTCACGCTTAACAGTTCCCTCACACGGCACCTGTCTGACCCTGCACATCCTCAGCCCCGGTGGGTTGAGACGGATACCTTCCAAGGCCAAGGCCAAGTTTCCTACATCTGAGATTCAATAAAGTTGTGGCCTAATTTGAACCCATACCTTTGTGTCTAGTCTCTTTCTTGTGGGGCTCCAAGGACAAGGTTTAGCGCGTGGGCTTGCAAATTGTGTATTAGAGGAAAGTGTGCGTAAAAATGTCTATATCGGTGAAGACACCTTCATCTGCTCTAGCTGCAACAAAACATATCTCTCCCGTATCAGCAGGCGCTGCAACCTTCCAACAGTTTAACTTCACCCCCAAAGGCACACTCCTCCTTTGTCTCCCAAGACAGGTAGATATGTCACCCAGGAGAATGGAGCTGTGGAGATAAGGAAAGGAGAGCCATTCCGTTGTCTGGAGAGGTCATTTCCTGGTTCATATGGAGAATATGTTTTCAATGAAGCCCAGCGACAGAAGCGCACAGCTGTGTTGAGGCAGCACCAGGTGCTGAAATTGTGCACCTCCTAACAATTTTGTGCCCCGGGGCATCCGCTCCTATGCCCCCCATGCTACGCCACTGCATTGTACACACTGTCCTGTTCCCCAGCTCCTTGCTGCCGCCCCCCCCCCCACAAGCACACACATCAGCTGCCTGGTGGTGGAGTTTGCCCTAGGCAGCACTGAGAAAACATAATGTAGCTTAAATTCAGAGGACTCTAAGTAGCCTGGCTCAAGCCTGAGTGCAACTAGACAGAAACACACACACACGCAGAGAGAGAGAGAGAGAGAGAGAGAGTAATACACAGTTGAAAAGCAAATGCTCTTATTGGGAAAGGTTATTAGGGTGTTCGGGAAACAGCTGCAGGCCCAGATGTAGAAATGATTGCTCAGTTAAAGATTTCTCAGCAGAAGATGGCTGTTGAATAAACCAGTGCGGAGCTTCAGAAGGACATTTGAAGGAGCTGGATTCCTTAAGGCAGAACACTGCACAGCCAACGTTTCGTTTCTAGTAGCGGAACAAAATTGCAAACAGCTGGTGGAAGATTTTTAAACATTTCTTTCAGATGGAATGATATTGCTTTTTATTTTTGTTTTTTAACAAAAAAAACACAGGCACTCATACAAAAGGCATTCTTTTTTTCTCCCCTTCCCCTATAAATAGCTAGCACTGATAAACTCACATCCATTATGTGAAAACAACAGTGATCTAGATGCGGTAGTTCTTATTCATTTCTTAAAAACTGTACTCTCTCCATGTTCCACACTATGCTCTAGGGCTTAGTAATTTCGTTGTTCCCGCAAGGGGACAATGACAATAAAGATATCTTATCTTAGGAACCTGTTGCACACCAAATGTTGTTGGATTCCAACTCCCAACAGCGCCAGCTAGCATGGTCAATGGTCGGGGGATGCCAGGAGCTGCAGTCCCACAATTTACCATATTTCACCACATAATGGTCACATTTTTAATGCCGATTTTTCTTTTTAGAAAGCTGAGGCATGGCTATTATGCGAGGGGAAAACCCGAGGTGCGACCACTATGCGAGGAAACTATTTTTATTAACGAACATAGTTAAATAAAAAAAATTCCTTCAGTAGCACCTTAAAGACCAACTAAGTTTTTTATTTTGGTATGAGCTTTCGTGTGCATGCACACTTCGTCAGATACACTTGAAACAGACGAGCCAGACCCTTATGTATATACAGAGGGTGGTGGGAATGGGTGATGGGCTGATAGGAGTGGTAAACCTGTTGATGGCTGTTAACGACTGCTGATGAACATAGTTAAGATTATGTTGCTCATGGCAGCTTTGGACCCACCCCCCACCCGCTGCCCTTGCACCTTCGGCTGGTACAGAGAATGCGCACTGAGAATGCCCTGAGACTATTGCGTGGTGAATGTTTGGGGACTGATGTTAGGGACCCCAAAGGGGGGGAGGCTATTTAGCAGTGAAATACAGTATCGAGGGCCACAAGTTCAGCCCCACGTAGAGATGCCAGGGATAGTTCAATACATGCCTGCCCTCCCTAGCAGCTTGCAGAGGCTTCTCGGTTGATTTTACAGTGGGGATGGGGCATGGCTCACTGGTACGGCACCTGCTTTACATGCAGAAAGTCCCAGGTTCAATCCCTGGCATCTCTGAAATCCTGGAGTGATGCCTCCATGGTCCATCTAGTACAGAACTGTTTACATCAGGCATCCCCAAACTGCGGCCCTCCAGATGTTTTGGCCTACAACTCCCATGATCCCTAGCTAACAGGACCAGTGGTCAAGGATGATGGGAATTGTAGTCCAAAACATCTGGAGGGCCGAAGTTTGGGGATGCCTGATGTAAACAGTTCTGTACTAGATGGACCACTAGTCTGTCTCTGTATAAAGCAGGTTCCTATGTTCCTTTGGCAAACAGGGATGGGGTCAATGTCTACTCCAGCCTGAGGAGGATCCCAAGTCAAGACACTCTCCATGTCTCTCCTTCCTTCAGTGAGTCCTCATTGCAGCAGGTCAAGGAGGTTCTTGTAAGAGGGCCTTTATTTAGGGGTGGTGTGGATCCTCAGCAGATGCCTGACATGTCAACTCTTGGTCCCTGGTCCTGGATGTGGTGGTCTAAGGATCTGGATCCCAATAAATGCTTTCCAGATTGGGAGAGTATACTTTCAGGAAAGGCCTTCCTAGACATTTTCACATAATTAAAAAAAACGAACACAACTGCATTTTCCATTCATGGGTATTCCCTTCCACAGAAGGGAAGCTTCATCGTCCGATTAATTATTCATTGCAAATTAGGCACTCGGCTGTAGCAGTTTAAAATTTTTTGCAACAGACATTTGTTTTACAGACTCGTAGCCTGGATGCAAAATCATTCTACACAGTGGCTGTTTTTGGGTGCATAAACACTTGGTAAAGATGAGTGAAAGTGGAACTCTGTTGGCATCTTGCAGACCAGCGAGGGGAGGGGGAGAATCAATGAGTTTGTCTTTAAAAGCTCCAATTATAACAACCTACATTCGTCATATAACAAAGATGTAAACCAATGAAGTGTTTATACTAGGCATGTCCAAAGTCCGTTTCGGGGGCCTAATCTGGCCCGCTGGCCGATTAAATCCGGCCCCTGTGGAGTGTGGCAGTATATTCCCCGGCGTAAAATCCTTTAAAAAGCTCAGCAACTTCAAACCTAAAAAAAGCTCAAACTTGGGTCGGCCCTCATGCATGTTCAATTCATCAAATCTGGCTCTTTTTGAAAAAAAGATGGGGGTCATAAAGACCCCCTGCAAGTCTATAAATAAGTCAGGAACTCATCCCTGATTCATTTCTCCATAGATCTAGAGATTGATATGCACATTCATCCCATCTATCAACTGGTGGTGGGTGGGGGTTAGCAGTTCCCCACCAACCCCCACCTGCCTTCTTGCTTACAGCCATTCAGGGAGTGGCTCTTCCTATCATTGGCTCTAGCTCCTTGTCTTCTGCCCCATGAGTCCCATTGAGCACCAGCCACCACTAAACCTGAAGACCAAGTCAAAGGCTACAGAGTCACCAGCCAGGAATCCAGACTGGGTTCCTGACTCTGGGTCTGATGCTGGTGACAATGGGTCCACTAAACCAGAGGCTAGTGGTGGGCGGAAGCCCCCTGAACCATTGAGTCAGAGCTGGGATACTCGTTGTCACCTTACCCTAGGCCCAAATGCCTCTCAAACTGCCCCATTACTCCAAGAGCACAGGGAGTCTCAAGGTCAAGAGACCATGGAGCACAGGAGAAGTGTCCTTCTTCATGGCAGAGCACTGGCCTTTTAAGGACTGTAATTCTTTAAAAGAAGCTGGTGCCTAGGAGAGGTTGACTGAAGGCAGAAGCTCAAAAGACCTCAGTTTACTTCTAACCTTCGTGGCAACCATAGGGAACCTCAGGCCGAGGGGCAAAATGCAGCCCTCTAGATACCACTCTATCTGGTCCTTCGGATTCTCCCCCTCTTTGGACTTCCTTCATGAGTGTTTCTGCCAGGCTGTAGTGCATCCTTGAACTCATATTATTTCTCTTGCTTGCCTGGATGGAGGGGGGGGCGTGAGTGTGTGTAGAAACTAGTAGCTTGTTGTACAAAAGTAAAATTTACATTAGTTGCTCCACCCACTTTTGCTTCTGGACTTGCGCATCACTGGCTTGTGGTCCTTAGAAGGTTGCTCAGAAAGGAATGTGGCCCTCAGGGTGGAAAAGGTTCCCCATCCCTGCCTCATAAGAGCAAGTTGCTCATTTGGAGCTCTCCGTGGTGCTGCAGCGTGCGTTCCTCCACGGAACCTCAATAATATATTTTTTTAAAACACAACACCTTGTATTGAAATCATTCTTTAAAAAACAGCCTGATGCACAATGAACTGGGTAACTTTTGAAATCTATCAAATGGTGGTTTAATTGGCAAATGCAACCCACGAGTAGACAATGTGGTGCCCTGCAAATGTTGCCAGACCGCAACTCCCATCTGCCCCAATGTTCAGCTAAAGAATCCCCAACGGATGAACAACCAACCAACCTTTGTTTAAAAACTTCCAAAGAAGGAGAATACACCAACCATCCAAGGTAGTCTCTTCCACTGTCAAGCAGCAATTTCCCCCAGAAAGTTTCTTCTAATATTTAGTCAGAATCTCCTTTCTTGTTGTTTGAATCCATTGGTTTGAGTCCTACCCTCTGGAGCAGCAGAAAACAAGCTTGCCCCATCTTCCATGAAACAGCCCTTAAGAAATCTTGGTAGAAAGGTGAGGATTTACTGCAATGTATTGTTGTGCTTCTTGCCCGTATTTCCTAGAATGCTTGAAAGGAAGGGAGCCTTCGCTTCACCAGCAGCAATTGCATGCTGGAAGCCAAGCGAGACTGCCTTTTTAGAGGGACACTTTAGGCAGAAATGGAAACATATCATATGCTCTGATTGGACATGGTTTGCAGCTGTAATGCAGAAGTAGAGAGAAACAAATATACCATTTCCTATCTCTCCCACCATTCGCTCCCACCTCAAGCCCCTGCCCTGAGCAAACACACAGGGTTTTCTTGATCTTATCTTTACCTTTCACAAAGCCTTTAAAAGCCATCTATAGGGATTTGTAAAGGCTGTTTCTTGTTTCAAATAAACTGCAAAAGTGATCTGTATGGAGCAGATGGGAACCAAAAAAAAAGCTTATCAGGATGCCAGGGAAGGGAGGGTGTGTGTGTGGAGGTAACACTTGCTACATTTGGAAATTATCAGATATGAGTTAGCAGAAACGTTGCCTATGAGATGCACCAAGTTGGAGCTTGGCCAGCAATTTCCTCTCCCTCATAATAAGCCAGAGTGTTCCACAGCCACTTGAGATGGATAAACCCATCAATTTTGGTTTCTCTCTTTCTCATTTCTGCACTCTTCATTTTTCTGCATCACTTGCCATTTCTTTTTAACATCCTCATTAAAACACATCTGCATTTTTGTGCAAACTTTCTCCCAATATGTACATTTTTGCAAATCACTTTCCCATAATATACTGCACGTTGCATATTATTTTTCACTAATATATGTATTTTTATGCCAGCTTTGCCCTACTATGAGCATTTTTGCACACACTGTTTGCTTGGAGGACTGCATCTTATAATTGAGAGAAGTGCAAATTTCCAAAAATAACTGGGTTTTTTTAGTTTGCAAATAGTTTCAGAGAGTGCAAATTAGGTAGGTCATGATTACTGGAAGAGTGTGCCCACTTACCTAATGTATCCAAAGTGTGCAGTGTAAGGTTTGTGAATCTGGAATCTGGATACCTGTTGCAATCAGACTCAGAGAGATGCTTGTAGAGTGAGTGAAATAACAAAGTACAGTGATTTATTGTATGAAGCACATAACCTGGACAGAAAAGTTTCCATTTCTAACCTAACTAACTAATCTAGAGAAAAACAATGCAGCCCTGCTTGCTCTTTTGTTCCCAGAGGATAGCTCCAGCTTGACCTCATACCTTGAGATCCAAGAGAGGAGGAGGAGGTTGTAAACAGGATGCAACCTAACAGGTATCAATATAAACAACAAAGAGATTGAGAGGTCAGCTCAAGAGCTTAAAGGTACATGTATATCCATAACCAAAATAACTTTCATGGCTTTTAAATTAGGGGAAAATTGGATCACTTAAGGAGTTTCCCAAAAATCAGAGCTGATGGGAATTGCAGTCTCCAACATTCGGCAGGTAACAGATTCCCCCATCTACATTGGAAGATGCCTTATAGTGAGTCAGACAATTTGGGCTCCACCTAGCTCAGTATTGCCTGCACTGACTGGCAGCAGCTCTCTGGGAGTTTCAGGCAGGGGAGATGTCCAGGATTGATCCTGGGATCTTCATGCAAAGCAGATGCTCGGCTGCTGCTGAGCTGCAGCCCTTCTCACAAGGCAAAGGTGGTGGTGACCCATTAGCACAAGTCTACTCCCTAAAAATTAAGCTGAGCCGTTTACCAGACTACTTTGGATTGCCTTCGAGAAGTTATTAGGGAGCTAATTAAAACAAAGAGACATCTTTGGTATTCAGAACTCATAGTGCATTTATTCAGCAGCACTCAAGGCAAAAGCTGGAGAAAAGGCCATGGATGACAAAGCACCATTCTTCCTGGGATGGAGGAGGGGTGTCCACTCTGCTCCCTGTTACACAAAGGATTCTCCTCTGATCTAATTACTACTGGTAAAGATGAAAAGGGGTTGCTCTCTTTCCTTGCCTTAAAATGATGTGAAAGAGAGGGAGGGGACTTGGGAACTGCTCATAAACCAAGACAGCGGGGGGGGGGGTGTCCTGGGAAATGATAATATAAACTATGAAATCAAAAGAAGCATCCCACACAAAACAGTGGATCTCTTCGGATTTACAGAGCACAAAAGGCAAAGCATGCATCCAGCAAAGTTTCTGGGGGCCACGTGGGAGCAGGAAAATGTTCTGCCTTTTTTCTTTTGTTTAACTAGCCTGAGGCTGCATAAGCACTTTACATTCAAAGCACACACCTTAAGGATCCTGGGAACTGTAGTTTACCACTCAAAGTGCTGCAAATACCACTTTTTGTGATTCTTTGAAAAGGATTATGCTTTGAATGTGTATGCAGCCATAGCTTGAGTGTGTTGGGGAGTGTTATATACTGACTGTGCATCCCACCATGAGCCTACTGAATATTTCTAAATTACACCTATACATATTAACTGCATGCAGCTGAATGAAGCAGCAGAGCCAATGTGGTGTAGTGATTAGAGTGCTAGGATAGGGTAGAAGGACCCAGATTCAGTTCCTCTTTCACCCATGAAGCTCACTAGGTGACTGGGCTAGACAATACCGTCAGTCTAACTGACCTCACAGAGTTATTTTGAGGATAAACTGAAGGGGGGGATGAGAGAGAGGCATATATACCTTTGGTTGAAAGGTAGATATAAATAAATGAGTAAACTTATTCAGAAATATGCAAGACTCCCTCACTCTTTCCAGCCTCAATTTCTCTTTATCCCCCCAGACAAAACTCACCACCACCCAGTAGGCCAAGCAAATTTGGCCCAGAAGAATATCTGCTATACAGGTACATGAAAAATGGGGTTAGTTATGGAAACGAGGGTCACATTGTCCAGGTCCATTCATATGAGGAAAGGTGGTCTTTGAGGTATTCTGGCCTTTAGTCATTTAAGGCTTTCTAGGTCAAAGCCTGCTCTTTGAATTGGGCCTGGAAACCAATTGACAGTTCTGCCAGGATTGGCGTTATAATCTTGCTGTCTTGTCCCTGTGAGCAACCTGACCGCTGAATTCTGCACCAGCTGATGTTTCCAAACCATCTTCAGAGGCAGCCCCACGTTTAACATGGTGCAGTAATCTAGAGCAGGCTTCCTCAACCTCGGCCCTCCAGATGTTTTTGGCCTACAACTCCCATGATCCCTAGCTAGCAGGGGTGGGACTTTACTTGGAGCAATGCCATTCTCTAGAGCAGGCACCCCCAAACTGTGGCCCTCCAGATGTTTTGGCCTACAACTCCCATGATCCATAGCAAACAGGACCAGTGGTCAGGGATGATGGGAATTGTAGTCTCAAAACATCTGGAGGGCCAAGGTTGAGGGAGCCTGATCTAGAGTTTACCAGAGCATAGACGGCCCTTAGTCTGATCCAGCAGGGCTCTTGCGATTATAAAAAATGTTCTTCAGGTAGGCTGGGAAACAAGCCCTCTTTGAAGCCTTGGAGAGCTGCTACCAGCCAGTGTCGACTATGTTGGGCTAGATCAGCCAATAGTCTGACTTGGTCTAGAGAAGCTTCCTATGCCCCCACATTTTATGCAGCCCCTAGAGCTCCCCCTGGTGCCCCTGTACTATCCTGCCTCTTTGCTCTGGGCAAGATAGAAAGGTCACAAATAAAGATATAGCAGCAAGCACATCCTTTAAGTTCCAATCTTGTTTCTCCAGGAGGCCATCTCAGCCCCCAGCCCATTACACCAGAGCAGCCACTGTCGCCCCAATGGCCTTCTTCTACAGCGCACCGTATTCTTGCATCCCTCAAGGTCACCCGAGTTTGTTTGCAAAAGGCTCCTGCGTTGTAAAGTGGCCTTTTAAGTACACATGCGGCCTCCTTGCAATCTCGCCGGCACCCAAGGTCACCGTGCGGAGCCTGTCAAGGGGTGAAGAGGGCAAAGTGCCTGATTCCTCTCTGAAATTGAAAACGCTGCCCTTCCCGTCCGTTCCTTGAGGGCTGTCACGAGACATACAATTCAGCTGTTAACCGAGAGGGAGGAAGAGGAGTGTGTCTCGCATATGCACAGGCGGGTGGTGGGTGGGTGGGTGTCTGGTGGAGGGAGGGAGGTTGTTTAAATAGCTGTGAAAAGCACAGGGTGTGTGTGTTTTACCCAGAGATATATTACACTTGATTAGGCGATGCGCTGGAGCGCAAATGGTACAACGGGAGACGGACGTGCTTGACTAGCAGTTCCAGCCCGCTCTCCAGTATCAGGAGGTCAAGGGAAAGATTAACTGTATCTGACTGCCATGTCAAGACGCTCAATTGGAGTGTTTATAAAAAAATATTTAAAAAGCAGCAAACTAGTTGCCATGGACAAGAAGGGTAGATTTGTATCCCACGATGCAGCTTCCTCCCCGCCAAAAGCAACAACAAATCCATGGCGATTAGCAAGATGCTGCAGCCAAAAGGCCGGAGGAAACCCAGCTTCCCATCAGGATTCGGCAGCAAATGGAATGGAGAGGGAGAAAAGCCATCTCCACTTTTGGTCTCTAACCTGGGCATGGTAGGAAAGAGGCAAGGTACCTGCGGCCCTCCAGAGGGTAGGTTTCAAATTACCAATGAGTTGAAATTACAAGAAAGGAGATTGCGAACAAATATTAGGAAGAACTTTCTGACAGCAAGAGCTGTTCAATGGTGGAATAGACTCCCTCAGGAGGTGGTGGCCTCTTCTTCATTGGAGGTTTTTAAACAGAGGGTTGGGTGGTCATCTGTCATTGATTTTTTGGCGATGGTTCCTGCATTGCAGGGGGCTGGGCTAGATGACCCTTGGGATCCCTTCCAACTTGACTGTCAGGCTTTGGGGGACCCTATCCCTCCCATGGTGGCAACAAAGAAGCAGAAACAAAAAGGAAGAGTTCTTACCAATTAGTTTATTCAATAATCGCAGCGAGAGACAAAGGAATGCGGTCTCTCTCTAGATCAGGCATCCCCAAACTTCGGCCCTCCAGATGTTTTGGACTACAATTCCCATCATCCCTGACCACTGGTCCTGTTAGCTAGGGATCATGGGAGTTGTAGGCCAAAACATCTGGAGGGCCGCAGTTTGGGGGTGCCTGCTCTAGATAATGGCATTGCTCCAAGTAAAGTCCCACCCCCTACATCTCTCCTATTCTGCGTCGTTCCTGCACCGGCTGATCTGTGCTGTCTGCCTCTGAGCTCTTTTCTGCTACCTGTAATGCTCTCCTGGTTCTGGGAGGGGGGGTCAGGTATGCTGTCCAAAGACACTGAGTCTGTCAGCTGTCTCTCCCCTGGTGCTTCCTCTTCCTCCTGCTCACCTCACAATATTTCCCAGCTTCTCCCCTCTGCAGCCTCTGAACTATGACCTTCTGCAAACCACTGTTGTAAATCTATACTGTCCTCCTGTTCTCGGGAAGGTTCAGAAGAAGGGGGGGCGGTCCCCAGCATTCCTTCTCAGTCCAGCCCCTGACACCGACTGTTCTATGATTCTGTTCTTCTATATTGCTGAGTTACAGGTCCTGTCATTCCCAGGACAGTCTCGAGCAGGTCGGCCGCCTTGGCGCTGAGGGGCGGAGATAGCTCCGGCACCCCGCCCTCGCAGGGCGCAGCATGGTTACCGGCCCGGCGCCCTGGCTCACCGCGCCACCGGGGGTCTACTTAGAGCCGGCCCTGGTCATTCCTTGGGGAAAGGGCGCAGCTTAGTGGCAGAGCATCTGCTTTGTATGCAGAATGCCCCTGGTTCAATCCTTGGCATCTCCAGGTACGGCTAGTATCTGTCCCCTGCTTAAAACCCCAGAGAACTGCTGCTAGGAGTGCCCAGAAATAAAGAACTCTCCCTGGTAAAATGAGACAGTTGGAGCATGTGTGGAGATACAAGAGTGACAGGAAACCCATTGCTAAACAGCTCCCACCTGCCGCAATCACCGTGGCCAATAGCCAGGGATTATGGGAGTTGCTGTTCAACAAGATATAGAGGACCACACCCCTGCCTTAGTAGCTAGGAGATTGACAGCACAATCCCATACACAATCCCTTGAGTCAAAAGTAAGCCCCACTGAGTTTAGTGATCCATACTCCCAGGTATTCCAGCATGGTGCCTCCCATATGCTATAGACTGCATCCCTTGCCATTGGAGATGCTGGCTGGGAATTATGGGAGTTGGGGTCCAAAAACATCTGGCAGGTCCCACATTGGGAATCCCTGGTTTAGGACTGTGATACAGTGGCGGAGAGAGAGAGAGGAGAGAGACCTGGATCCCAATTGCAGAGTCCTCTACCTCTGGAGCTAAGACACCAGCTTTAGGAAAAGCATACACATTAACTAGTTTTAGGGAGTTTTATCCAATATACAAGCATTGTTCCAATCACACGAAAATTGGAGAAATTAATTCCCCGCCTCCCCCCCCCAAAAAAAAGCAAAGAATGTACAAAGAGAGACAGACTATAATTCTGGAATCGACAAGGCCTGACTCACCAGTATTAACTGGCCTATATAATTATGTCATGAGAGTGCTTTAGGGAACAGACAGTCTTAACACAGGAACCAGATCCTTTGAGTAGAACAATAAAAAGAAGAAGAAAAACCTTCAGGGAGGTGACTTTCATTTTCTTTTTTTAAGAGAGGGGGGGAGAAAAGAAGCCAGATTTAGTACTGTTCTAACTTGCAGGCTTCCCTTTCAAAAAGGTAATTGCAATGCATTAGTGTGCCAGAGAACGTTCCAAAGCATTTCGGTGAAATCTCTTTTGCTTTCACGGCCTCGGGACGCAGATGCCAAAACAACAAACAGCTGAAATCCAATTACAGTGGAATATTCTGAAGCCCATTTCCATCTGTAATTTGTTAGTCTGCTTAAACATGCAAAGTGATTTCGCTCTCATGCGTGGGGTGCCTGGCTTCATGCGTGCCGGAGCTCACACGGCGGACCACTTTAAATTTTAAATGGTGGTGGCCGCCACAGAGCAGAATGATCCTCTGTGGTTCCTTTAATCAACTGTGAACTGTGTGCTCCAGTTTCAAGCATAAGAACATGAGGAGAGTCCTGAGGGATAAAACCAAAGGCCCATCATAGTCCAACATCCTGGTTCTCATGGCAGCCAACCTATAGGAAGCCCACAAACAAGACCTGAGCACAACAGGCAATTTTCCCACTTGCGATTTGCAGCAACTGGTATTCAGAGAAATATTGCCTCCGACAGAAGAGGGAGAACATACCCATCACGGCTACTGAGAGCCTTATTCTTCACAAACTTTTCTAATCCTCTGATCGCTACATCAGAGAGAGAGCAAACCAAGAGGCAGGACAGTCACGACTTAAAGACAAAACCAGAAATACACCAGATCTCAGGTAGATGAAGGCAAGCCCAGGAAAGCTGGGGCCATTGCATGAGAACTTGAGAAGACTCCTGCTGGGCCAGGGCAAAGGCCTATCTAGTCCCACATCCTGTTCTCACGGTGGTCAGCCAGATACTGACAGGAAGCTCACCAGCAGGATCCAAGCACAACAACACTCCCCTCATCAGGATCCCCAGGGCATTCAGAGGATTCACACTGTTTCTGACTGTCATGTTCGAACATCGTCATCACATGGCATCCCATCCCATTCTGTCCTTTTTGTAGTAGACATTGATAACCTTATCTCCCATCAATTTGCCCAACCCCCTTAAGAACATAAGAAGAGCTGGCTGGATCAGCCCATAGTCCAGCATCCTGCTTCAAAGTGGACAACCAGGTGTCCATGGGAGCCCACCTTCAAGGACAGAGTGCAAGAGCTTTCTCCCTGCTTCTGATCCCCAAAAGAGCAGGCCTCAAAGAAACCCCAATCCCTAAAAGTTGTTTGTTTGTTTGTTTGTTTGGTCTCCAACTACATAGTTAATTTCAGCAATCAAGAAACAATCAATTGGGAAATTCCTTAGTTGCCACTCAAGGTTGTTGGGTTTGTTTTGTTTTTAATTATTAGAGTTTATAAAGAAAAATGCAAAGATTATTGTCAAATACCATTTTTTAAGACTAAAACATTAATCCAGAGGCAAAAAAGAGAAAGAAGATAAACAAGGAAGGAAGGAAGGAAGGAAGGAAGGAAGGAAGGAAGGAAGGAAGGAAGGAAGGAAGGAAGGAAGGAAGGAAGGAGAAGCGATCCACTCAAAGTTTCATTATGGGCCAAGCTGCCACTCGACATCAGCTGCAAAGACATCAGAAGCCTAAAAGTGTTCTCTCTCGCTCTCACTCTCTATTTCGAAATCCTGGTTTATTGATTGAACAGAAACATAACAGAGATGTGTGCCTGCTTCCAGAGACAGGCAGCAATGTAATTCCTTCAGCTCCCTGTCATTCAAAATTGGTCAGACTGAAGGTCACAAGAGTGAGAGGAGCAAATCCTGTTCTCGGTGAGTGCATTGTTGAAAGGCAAAGTGCTGATGCAGCATCGTGGTGAAGAGGCTGAGCTGTGACTCAGGAAGTTGCCAGTTCAAATCCCACCTCAGCCATGAAAGTGCTAAGTGTTCTTAGAAGAGCAGTTCTCTCTCTCTCTCTCAGCCTGCAATATAGGGGAGGGGAGAGATAATTGTACTGACTTAACAGTACAATTGTACTGCACTGACTTGTCTTAGAGAGCTGTTATAGGATTGCAACAAGGTGGCGGCTCCTAAACATCTGAAACTCCCTAAACATATATTGCATTATTTTGTTGCATGAATTAAAATAGGTGTGGTGAACACGCAGCCCTCCGTCTAATTTAATGGGGACAGAAGGAGGGGAAATTATGGAAATCCCAAACAAAAGGAGCAATGGAAAGAGGGTAGTTCTCTTCAAGCAATTGTTTCAGACCTCTGGTGTCATGGACTGGCTGGACGCAAAGGAATGTTAGGAACCACCAAAGGGATAAAGGCTCAGAGCTTGGGGAGTGGTGGTGGGACAACAATGCGTGGTCAGAGGAAGAAGATGGGGAAGAGGAGGTGTCAGAATTTGAAGAGGTAGCAGGGCTTGGTAAGAAGGGAGAGTCTGTGGCAGAAGGAAGTGCACAAGCAGCAGCAGGAGAGGCGGAAGGCCAAGAGGCAGAGATGAATCAGCTGGTGAAGAAGCCAGGGTATCTTTCCGGCTGCTGCAACAAGCTCCCCTTCCTGCAGGTCTCCCAGAACCAGGAGAGATATAAAGTGGGAGGAGCAAAGACAGGCACACTAGTGTAGTCTCAGATTGCTTGAGAAGTACCCAGAAGAGGAGAAGACTTAGGCAGCTATGGGAAGGCGGGAACCTTGCCTTATAGGGGCAAGACCTTCCGAGAAGAGTTGCTGTGCTCATTGTGCCTGGCGCTCCTGTTCAGACCTTGTTTCTTCCAATAAAGAGTTAACTTCGCATGCTCTGTTCAATCGGTGTGATTTATTGCTGGCTGGCTCCCTGACATTTGGCAAGAGAGATTGGTTCCATGGCATTTGCTTCTGGGTTGGCCTTGAGATGACTTGGATTCAGACTGGGCATCAGTCACCCCACCCAAGGAGAAACCCTCGGCCAGTGATAGCTGGTGTCCACTGGGACTGGTGGGGCAGAAAGCTGGGAGCCCAACAGAAAGTGGAGGCAGAGCCAATAACAGGCAGAGCCCAGGAATTGTTGTTTTACCTTCCTCTTCCTCCTCCCTGCCAAGTTCACATTGAGACCAAGGAGGAGAAAGCTGACAGGCATTGCCATCTGGACTGGCTGGAAGGCAGGCAGGTGGGTGCTGGCCCAGGGCGGGCAGAGTTTAGTGGGGCAGCACCCCAGTAGCCCTAACCCTCTGCTGCCCTCAACACACCCTTAAATGCTGCTCTGGTCTGGGGACATGGCCCTCCCATAATCCTCAGAGTCTGAGGAGGAATCTCTCACAGCCTGTCCTGCTTCCCAACCATGCAGCTTAACATGAGACTAGGTAAAGGTAAAGGTAAAGGCACCCCTGACCATTAGGTCCAGTCGTGACCGACTCTGGGGTTGCGCGCTCATCTCGCATTATTGGCTGAGGGAGCCGGCGTACAGCTTCCAGGTCATGTGGCCAGCATGACAACCCCACTTCTGGCGAACCAGAGCAGCACATGGAAACACCATTTACCTTCCTATTTATCTACTTGCACTTTGATGTGCTTTCGAACTGCTAGGTTGGCAGGAGCTGGGACCGAGCAATGGGAGCTCACCCCGTCACAGGGATTCGAACCGCTGACTGCTGATCAGCAAGCCCTAGGCTCTGTGGTTTAACCCACAGCGCCACCTGGGTCCCATGAGACTACATCACTTTAAAGATCACAAATTTAACAGCAGGGCAAGAATTCGTCACATACAAGTCTGTGTGTCTCAAAGAGGCTGGGATACACTGCTGGGGTTTTTCAGCTTTACTGCATTCGGAGTTCAACTATATGTGAGATATGGAGGCTAATGATGGCTACCAGGCATTATTTATTTATTGTGTCTGTTCCCCACCTTTATTCCAAAGTGCTCGAGTTGGAATACATAGTTCTCCTCCTTCCCATTTTATCCTCACAGCAACCCTGGGGTGTGGGTTAGGCTGAGAGGCAGTGACTTGCCCAAGGATCACCCAGTGGCCCAGTGGGGATTTGAACCCCCTGGTCTCCCAAGCCCTATTCTGACAAACAAACCGCTACGCCACACTGGCTCTGTTCTGCTTCCACTGTTGGGTGATGTTTCTGAATACCAGTTCCTGGAAATCGCAAACAGGGCAGAGCACCGTTGCCCTCGCGTCTTGCTTACAGGATCTGGTCAGCTACTGTGAGAACAGGATGCTGGACTAGATTGCTTGTTGGCTTAATCCCACAGGGCTGCTCTTATGTTTTGATATCCCTGGAGCTGGTGTGTGTCCACATACACACACATGACAGAGAGAGAGGGAGAGAATGTTCACCTTCTCCTCTCCCCGCCCCCTTTCAGTGAGCAGATAAACATTATCCATTTTATAACAAGGCAATTGGGTGCTGCAAGGGAAAGGAAAGACACCAGCAGAGACTTCTCTCCAATAAAACCGACAGGGAGGGAGGGAGGGAGGGAAATTGCCATGGTTCACTTCCCAATGTAATCACTCAAGTTCAAACACACAGCTGCGATGAATGGCAAGCATCCAAACCTTAATGCAGCAGAAAGCAGAACCAGTGTTTGAAGAGGCTGTCCCCCGGAGGAAGAGGGTAAAAGAGTGCGCGAGGGAGCGTAAACCATGAAGTCAGCAGTCTGAAGGCCCTGGCTGGGATGGCTGCTAACTGGCAAGAAGAGAAAAAGAAAGAGAGAGGTCTGGGCGATAAAGATGCACAACTGTGACCTCCACATCTTTGGATGGGGGGGGGGGCTTTCCTGTCTCCCCACCGGGCTTGCAATTGAAGGAAGGAGCTCTCTAGCATATGTGCCAAATATTTCACAGGTTCTCCTGCAAGCAAGCAAGGAGCATCTTCTGTGCCCCTCTTCCATGTGTTCAGCTTCTTGGAATATATACTTGTCTCTTCGTCTCTTTGTCCGTATGGTTTATCCCTGGCATACAAGACAATGCATCTGCATGTATGGCTCTGATCACAATCGTTCATATGCTCACTTTTTGCACTGATGATGGGGATTTTCCTACAGTTTTCTTGAACAAACGAACAGACATTCATACAAAAGGGGCTGCACAGTGTAGTGTTGTGTTGTGTTGTGCAGTGCAGTGCAGTGCAGTGCAGTGCAGTGCAGTGCAGTGCAGTGCTGTCAGCTTTACAAGTGAAGATGGACTGTTTATACTAGTTGGTTCAGCAGCTGACTCAATATTTGAGTAGATAATTCATGGCAGGTAAACCTTGAACCCAAGGACTTCCCTCAGGCATAGGCTTAGATCACCTGCCCCTAAGGATGGAAAGATCTGTCTATTTTAGTTCTCTCAGCTTTTCATATTTCCACTCTTGAATTCTGCTCTCCACATTTTACAGCAGTTTGTGAATTAAAAAGAACAAAATCCTCAGGAAAATTCATCAGCATTTTAGGGTGAACTTCTTCTTAAAAAAACAGACTTTTCTTTGAAGTTTTGACTAACGCATTTTTGCAAGCAACCTTCCTTAAAACAAAGTGTTTCCCTCCACCCCTATAACCTCAGGTTGAGTTTGGTGAAGGTATTTTGATAGGTAGCCTCAAGCCTATGCCCCCAAAATGGGCAAATTCACATGGAAGTGAAGTTTCAGTTCACCATCTTGATTCAAAACAGCATCTGGTGTCCAAACAGCAACAAAGTCCTCCACCGCCAACTCCTCACGCCAAATTGGTGGTGATATCTCAAGAGGTATCTGTCCGCATAGAGTACAAACAGGCAAACGGGCAAACCATTTCCCAAAATATATAGTAGACTGTAAACTGCTTCAATATCTCTGATGGCTTACAGTGGCCTGTAAGTGGAAATCATAAAACAAATAATAGCATTTGTTGCAACAGAGCATTTTCAGCCACTTCAATTAGGCAAGCCTCAATTTCTGGTACAGTGGTACCTCTACTTACGAATTTAATGCGTTCCGAACACACATTTGTAAGTCAAAAAAAATTGTAAGTCGAATCCCATAGGAATGCATTGGGAGAAAAAATTTGTAAGTCGAAGCAACCCTATCTAAAAATTCATAAGTAGAAAAAATCCTATCTAAACCGCATCCAAGATGGCGGACGGAGCTCCATTTGTAAGTAGAAAAATTTGTAAGTAGAGTTATTTGTAAGTAGAGGTACCACTGTATGTGACTGGATCATTCCCACTTAATACTGACAGCCTGAAAGTGACTGTAAGGGGAAGAGAGTATAGAGAACCTCCCCCTCTCATCAGGAGTAGCTCCTCTCCAAGCAGCGATGGAAGCGCGGGCTCTGAAGAGGCTAGTCAGGAAGTGGAGAGAGAGTGCCAGGTCTCTGGCAGCATGGGAGAGCCCCGGCTCACAGGCAGGAAGAGAGAGAGATGGAAAGGGGGGAAAGCACAGAGTGTAGACCTTTTCCCCCGGTTCCGGAATTACGGAGGGGGGAAAAGGGGAGGAGATTCACTGTCCCAAGGCTATTATGTTGGGGGAAATCGCGCAGAGGGGCAGTGCCGGATTCTGGATCGCAATGAGCAGACATGTTTCCAACACCTCGTTACACTGTAAATAGAGTGCACCAATAAAGACTGTTAAAAGACAAGCGTGTGGAAGGTCGTTATTCTGGGGTAGTCACAACAACCCCTGACAGTGACCTTCCACAGTTAACCTACCATGTCCAAGTACAACATGACTCTGGTTGTTGTGTGTTCATAGGACCCTGTTCCCACTTTTCCATGGAAGGAGCAAAGATCAAGTTATTGCCAGAACAGAAGGAAGGATTCCTCTGTCCCCAGCCACCCTGCATTGACCTCATGGAGGACTCATGAAGACTGCTTAATCTTAAAGCAGCATGAAAACAGCTGAACATAACCAGCAGACAGTTATGGTTAGAAGGCAGTCACATTGAGTCCAGCACAACTTTTTCCCAGGTATGCATGCCTAAGGGATCACAGCCTCCAGCACCAGTTGTTTACAACATGGATAGGGAACCTAACATTTTTGACTGCTAAAAAAAAGGTCTCCGTGCACATAAAATGTTTAGAGACTTCAGTATGTAGCTGCCGTTTTGCTGATAGCCTTGTAAAAACTGACTCCCTCCAGGCAAATCCTAGTTTTGACAGACATGGGGGTGGGGGGATTACTCTCTTCTGTGCTGTTTGTGTTGCAGCAATATGTTGCTGTTTGGGTTTTTTGTTGTTGTTTTTATCTAGAGCTATCAGCTGGAGACAAGCCCCTTTTGTGTTGAACAGGGAGCAAACGTCAGCCCCAAATGCACAGAGATAAAAGGCAGGGGCTTCATACAATCAAAGAGGCTTTGCAAAATCTGGCAGGCAGAAACCTGGCCAAGAGCCCTGGAAAGTCAGTCATGAACTGCTGACAGCCAGACCTAGATTAACTTCTATGCTGAGTGTCAGTGGAGACTGGTCCGTTAGGACACATGGGGCACTGCCCCACCAACCTTAGCAAGGGCTACCCACCACGGGGCAAGTTAGGGCAGCTGCCCTACTCTAGAAGCAGGGCTGGTGGGCAGAGGCGGAGCACAGCCCGGCGGAGCGCGAGTTCGCCATTCCCGCCGCGCCGCACCCTCCCTCCAGCTCCCCGGCGCGCCCTCAGGCAAGGCCAAGCGCGGTGGGGAACCAGAGAACGCGGCGCGGCGGGCGGGAACACCGAACTCGCGCTCCGCTGGGCTGGGCTCTGCCTCCGCCCACCAGCCCTGCTTCTAGGGAGGGGCACAGCCCGGCGGAGCGCAAGTTTGCCGTTCCCGCCCACTTTGTGGCCCCTCCCCTTCCATGCCTTGGCCCCTCCCCTTGCCCCCCCCCTAGTTTTGATCCTGGGTACGCCCATGAACCTTAGTCTGCCCTCTGCCTGCCAGCACCCGCCTGCCTTCCTACTTGCATCCAGTCCTGAGGGGAGAGTGATTTGAGGCAACTTCCAGGTCCATAGCTCACTTGGCACACGTACGGTTTCGGGTTTGGCTGCTGGCAGGCAATGAAGAAGCTAAGCTTGAGAGCTGGGCTGTCTCTAGGCCCGGGTCCGGTGGCGTGGGGCACCAGGGCGCCAGGCCACCAGGGGCGCCGCTGCGCCTGCTGAGAGGTGCGGCGGAGGCCGCCCCAGGCGCGCCTCTCTGCTGTTCAGCGGCTTCAGGCCGCTCTTCGGAGGCGCGCAGGCCTGGGGCTGCCTCCGCCCCACACAGGGGCGTCGTAACAGGAGGCGGGCAGTGCCCCCTGGCCCAGGGCCGGCCCTACGGCCAGGCTGGGTTGCGCAGGGCTCTGGTCCTCCAGGCGGCTGCTGTGCTGCATGCAGCGCCCATGCGCCGCACTGGGAAATGGGGCGGGGCGGGGGCGGTGGAGGGATCCGTCGCACCACGGCGCCAGGGCACCAGGCATGCTTAAGATGGCCCTGCTTGAGAGCCTGGAGGGCTGGTGGCAATTCTAGTAGACAACCCTGGGGTAGGTGCAATGGATGCCTGCTCCATTACGGCAGACAGGGCATTGCCCTCTCTAATTTCAGCCTGCCTCTTGGAGGGTATAGACAGCAGCAGAGCAAGCCAATCAGGTGCCTGGGGTGGCATGCATGCCCTGTGCCCAGGGGCAGGGCCAACCACCCGCGGGGCGGGGCAGGGCGCTCTACAGGGCCTCCGAGGAGTCTGCCTGCCTCCTCCCACTCAGCCACCCACTCAGCTGAGGGGGAGGCAGTGGGCAGACCGTTTAGGGCAGCACGGGAGCCTGCGGGCACTCAAGCCACTGCGTCACTCCCAGGACGGACGCATGGCTCGGGCACGCTGCAGGCCCCGCGGTGAGTACCACCTGGCATTTTGTCACCCCCCTCAGTGGTGACACCCAGGGTGGACCGCCACCACCGCACCCCCCTTCTTCCACCCCTGAGTATATGGAGTTATCCAACCCCTGAGCCACCTGAAGGCAGCTCTGAATAGGGAAGTTGTGATTCCCAGCAACTGGTTAAAAAAGGAGAGATTCAAGGGCACCTTCCAGCCAGGCAAGTCGAGGCCAATGGTGTGTGTGAACTGAGGAGAGTTCTGAGGGCCAGACAGAGAGGTTCGGAGAGCCACATGCTGGCATGAGGCCTGAGGTTCCCCACTCATGAGTTAGCAGGATACCTAACATCAGATTCATCAGATTCAGATCTCTCAAATTCTCACATTCCGAAACAATATGTGAATCGAAACACAATCATCAGAAAATGGAACAAATCACCCCTCAGTTGATGACTTTAGATCCCAAAATGGCACTACTTTCAATATTTGCAGATGAAGCACAAGATCTTAGGGACGGAGACTTAATTATGCCTCTTTTAACTGCAACACATCTTGCCGTTCCTAGGCACTGGAGGACTTTAAATGCATAATTAAGTTTGGGACTTAATATTGGTGAGAAAAGTTGGCAGAAAAGGTATGATAAAGAAGACAACATCAGAATCCACAAAACTTTTACAAAACATGGTCCACTTTTATTTCATTTGCAACGCAGAAAGAACATGCCAGTCGGTAAATCGTTAGACTCTTAATCTCCAGGTTGTGGGTTTGAGCCCCACGTTGGACAAAAGATTCCTGCATTAGATGACCCTTGTGGTCCTTTCCAAATCTACAATCTATGATTCTTGCCTAATAACAACCAAAGACGCATGGGGACCTGTGGAACAACACTTTTAAAATCAGCATCTCTTGAATGAATTTTTTGTTTTATTATTACTAAAGCAACTGGACCTAGTTCAGATTGCTTTGGGAGGGAAAGGACAAAGAAGTACTATAACTGATTGTAGGCTTGTTCCTGTATTCAAAATTAATTTTAAAAGGGGGGAAAGGGGGAAAGGGGAAAAAAATCAAAATTCGCACTAATCTGAATTTGCAGCGCGGTTTTCCAGCTAATACGTATATGATGAGAAAGCGTGCATAAAAATGAATATGAAACCAAAAACCACCAGAATGCCTGCATTACGCAAATTCAATTGAAAAAACACATAAATGTAATAGGCCGTATAGTAACAATTGCAAAGTTATTTACTAGAAACTACTTCTCAAAAATTAGATACAGCTTCTTATAATGTCGAAATCAATTTCGTGACATAATATATTAAACAGTAGCTTTTCAGTTGATCACCAAGTCCAGTATGTAGAAAAGAATGTACTACGGCACTGACAAAATAGGATTTGTATTTTGTACATACTGGACTTGGTGATCAACTGAAAAGCTACTTTAATATATTACGTCACGAAGTTGATTTCGACATTATAAGAAGCTGCATCAAATTTTTGAGAAGTAAATAACTTTGTGATTGTTACTATACGGCAGGCATCCCCAAACTGCGGCCCTCCAGATGTTTTGGCCTACAACTCCCATGATCCCTAGCTAACAGGACCAGTGGTCAGGGATGATGGGAATTGTAGTCCAAAACATCTGGAGGGCCGAAGTTTGGGGATGCCTGCTATACGGCCTATTACGTTTACCTGTTTTTTTTAAAAAAAATAATGAATATACTCATGAAAATAGCACACAAAATGCATTATATTAGGCGGAATGTACATTAGTCAAAATGGTATACCAAAAAAATGTGTTCGTTAGGAGTAATTTGCATTAAAATTCTTAAGAATTTTCCTGAGATCTTTTTTTATGATTATTTAAAAGAAATCACAAATTGCTGCAAAATTCAGTAGCGAATCGAATTCAAGGTGGTAAAAATGGGAACCTGAGAGCACTGAAATGGACAGGTCCTTCCATCCCTATTGACGGATGGGTTGTGCAACTGAGGCATCTTTCAGAGATCGCTCGCAGCTCCCTACGGATCATGTACTCCATAGCAACTGTGGATTTGCTGTCATGCAATCTGCAGAATCACCCTGAGGGTTCTAAGGTATAAATTTAGGAACAAAAGCTATCCATGCATAAGTGCAGCGGAAACCAGATCTGTCCTGTAGAAGTTAGCCTGTTGGCATAACTTACACTTGATATACCCGGGGTAGGTTACAGGGGATATGGACTTGAATTTCCCCTGCTCTGCTCCAGGATGCTGGGGGAGGGAGGAGGCAGGGAGTTTCTAAGCCACCCAGGAAGGGTATTAAATGACATCCAGCCCAGCCTCATTGTAAAAGCCCATTAAGAACAATTGATCAGCTGCTCGGCGCAACAAGCCCAGTGACAATAGAGAAACAGGGCCTCATTGTTAGGCTAATGGAATAAATAGGTTGGCGCTTCTCCCCTGCTCAGAGAGAGAGAGAGAGAGACTGGGTGTGCACAGGGGAATAGATATAAAACTCTGAGCAGCATAGATCCATAATTGATGTTCGCCGCTATAATAAATACAATTTAATGGCTAAGCTTCAGATGGTTTTAGAATAACAGCGTGCTAAGCTAAATCCTGTCGAGAGGGCAAGGAGGAAGTACTTGATCTTGGTACCGTAGGAGAGAAAAGGAAATGCCTTCTCTTGTCATCGAGGGCTGGAAATATCTGATTAAAAGGGTTAGAGGGGAAACTCCCACTGGCACTGGCATGCCCAAAACAGCCCCCTGAAGTCACCCAGCTGTTTACCAAAAGGAATTTCATTGACAGAATAGACTCTTTCATCAACCACACATTATTATTATTATTATTATTATTATTATTATTATTATTGCTATTATTGCTATTATTTTGGAGTTTTAACCTTAAGGTTTAGCTTATACGTAAATTTTGCACTGATCAAAGGCCACAGTAAAAAGGTACATCTTCAGCATACAGTGGAAACTACATAATGAGCTCGCCAGGTGCACCTCTGTAGGGAGGGAATTACACAACACAGCAGGCAGTGTGGGCAGTACATATCAGTACAGAATGTTACATAAAAGTAGCAGCCAAAGTGATGGCAGAGGGGGAATATAAAAATACTTCTGCCCATGCACTCCCAGTGGGGTGCGATACTTAGAGTGTTGGACTATGACCTAGGAGACCATGGTTTGAATCCTCACTCAGCGATAAAGCTGACTGGAGACTCAGCTACATTTGTAAAGATAAAGCGCTTTATATTTGTTATAACACTGTGACACCAGGTGGCGCTGTGGAGTCCCATTTTTCGACCAACGGGATTTCCCTGTATGAAGTTTACAATGCATTTACAGTAACTGAATTGCTTCTCTGATGTGTCTAGATCCAGCCTGGACCAGTGACTGTCTCTCAGCGTAAACCAGGCATAGGCAAAGTCCAGCCCTCCAGATGTTTTGAGACTACAGATCCCATCATCCCTGACCCCTGGTCCTGTTAGCTATGGATGATGGGAATTGTAGTTCCAAAACATCTGGAGGGCTGGAGTTTGCCTATACCTGGTAAACCTACTTCACAGGGTTGTTGTGAGGAGGGGAGAAACATGTGCATCACCTTGAGCTTCTTAGAGGAAGAGGTGGTCTAAAATAAAATAATAAATACCCACATAATAGTGTAGTGAGGTGCATAAGATGATGGGTGCATGACATGGCACTTTGTCCTCTAAGCATACACACACACATACACACACGAAGGGGGAAGAGAAACAAGATCTGGGGCCTTGTGCAAAAGACCCCTGGGCCACTCCCTAATACCCCCTGCCCTGGGGAAAAAATGGCTTTTTGTCTGTTCCACTTCCTGTGTGAGTCAGCCCGCCTTCTTTATTCTGGGCAGTCAGTTATTCTATAAATCTCCCTCTTTGACACACTTTGTTAGTATAGCATGGGGATGTGAGTTTGTATGTGAGAGAGCTGGTGTGGGGAGGAACAGGAGGAGGACGAAGTGCTGATTGCGTCATGCGGAATTACATCATAGCCTTATAGATTGCCTTCGGAGACATGCTATAAATCCCATCACAAAAGGGAGAGGACAAGAAAAAGAGAGCGGGCCTCTTCAGCACATGAAATAAAGGCTTTCGTGTTCAATGAAAGTACAACCTTGTGGGTTTTCTCCAGCTGCGTTCCCCAACAGCAAAGCCAATCAGGGAGGACACAAAAAGCTCGTTGTTTGAATCAAGATTAAAAGAGGGCCGCTGAGGATTTGCAGGACTTACTTATTTTTTCATGTTTTATAAAGAAAAAGCACTTGAGGACTGGCTCAGCATCCTTTTCTTCCCCCCTCCCTCCCCCAGAAATAAAATAAGCATACAGTGCTGCCGTATACCGAGTAGATCATTGGTCCATCTTACATTGGTCCAAGTTACAGGGAACCAGGCAGAGGGCCTTCTCGGTAGTGAAAAGCCTTTCAAAAGAGTCTCCCCCGGCACCCTTTTTGTGTGTGTGTTTTCCAGCACCAGGTGAAGACATTTATCTTCACCTCAGGCTTGGAGGCTGAAGGTGAACTTCCCCCGGGCATATCTAATATGGCTCTCCATGACTGTCTCCAGGCCACACCTCTTCCCCAAGTCATACCCCACACCAGTCGTGATTCCTGAATGTTTTTGTTTGGCTAGAACGTGTCTTTTAAGTGCATGGATGCTCCTGTTTGCTTGGACGTGTGAATGTTGGGAGGGTAGAAACCCCTGAGTTTGGCCTAGCTGAAATGCAGCCTACTGTACAGAGGTAGGAGTTGTAACGAATTAGCCCCAGGATGGAAGATTTATTACACCCTGGATTAGAAAGAGTTAATCTACTTCCAGCTTGACTGACAGCGCATCTTTAGGAGGCGGGACGGTGCCCGGTTTAAAAAGGAGGGAATAACCGTTTTGGCAGTTGGAAGAGGGGGAGTGTGGTGACGAAGAGGGAAGAAGAAGGTTGTGGGGCCAGGATAGTGGTGGTTTAGGTTAGGCTTAGGATAACTTGAAGTTAAAGTCTGACAGAGTTAATGTATAACTGTAACTAAGCTTGTAAACTTATGCATCGTTAAGAAAAGAAAAACCTATGTTCTCAAGTAAATAAAATCCATCTGCTTTTTGTGCCAAAGAGTATCGTCTTGGTTATTCCAGCAGTGTTTTAAAACTCACAGAGGTAGAGACTCAGAAAAGGGCAAAACTTACCTAAGGAAAAGGGGATAGTTTGTGTCCTAGAGTCACACAGGAAGGGCACTTATTTCAGCCCTGATACCTATGGCTGTTGTTTGGTGGTGGTGGGGAGCTGGGAGGTAGTTTATTCCCATGAAAGCAAATGTGCTGACGTGTGGGGCTGGTATATACCAGGTTTCCCTGCCTCTTTGAGCCACTGGGAGCCAGCTAGGAGCACCCATCTCTCTCTCCCCACAAGCTGGGAGCCAGCTAGGAGACCCATCTCTCTCCCCCCCACAGCTGGGAGCCAGCTAGGGGCACCTATCCACCTCTCTCTCTCTCTCTCTCTCTCTCTCTCTCTCTCTCTCTCTCTCTCTCTCTCTCTCTCTCTCCCTCTCTCTCTCTCTCCGGCTCCCAGTGGCTCAAAGAGACAGGGACAGGGGGGAAGTCCCTCTGTGAGTCGCGGTTCCCGCTTTCCTCCAGCTACTCACTCAGGCCCTGTTACGTCCTGAGGAAAGCAGAGCCGTCCCACACACACACACACACACAAACTCACACACACTCCTCCCTCTCTGCTGGCATGAGGGAGGAGGAGCCGGGGAGCTCTAGGCAGGCAAGAGGGATGGGGAGAAATCCAGCCATTCTGTGCAATGCACTAACACAGTCACACACATACTGGTAAGCTCTGTATTGGAAAGAGGGAAGGAGCTCTCCCTGCAATTGCCCATGGTTATTGAGCTTTTTTGTGGGGGAGAGACAAGAGTTGTTGAGTTTTTTTTAGGGGGAGAGCTCTTTCTTTTCTTTTAGGCTGGCAATCACTAAGGAACCCACAATCTACTAGGGATCTACCAGAAACGTCCTGGGGATCTACCGGTAGATCCCGATCTACCTGTTGGCCATGCCTGATATATAGGATTCTAGCAAATGGTTGCCATGAAAGAAGGGGGAGGGGAGAGGCCAGTTCTGTGATCTTGTTGAACCTCGGGAAGTGTTTTATTAGCAGACAAAAATGGATGCATTCCCAAGGAAGACTTCTGCGCCACTTGGAGCCAGAACACACTGAAGTCTCTGGCTCCGGCGTCTTGTCATCAGCTCTAATGAGCTAGCTGAGAGGCAATATTTTTTCCCCTGAACTGAAAATGCACTGTGACAAATTCTGGATCAAGGACACTGACCATGTGACAGCGATTATCATCAGCCTGCAGAGTTGATTAGGCATGAAAGCCAGCATGCTTTGTGCATGGAAACATCAGGCTACGTCTAACACCACAGAAAAAGAAGGGGAGGGGGGCCCATTAGCGTGGCTGATTTCCATATCACGAGGTGGAGAGGTTCTCCGCACTCATGAATGGGCCAGAGGGAGCGGGGGGGGGTATTCTGGATGACCCAGTAATTACAAAGCAGAGTATCAAAGCTATTCAGTGAGAAAGACTGAAGAGTCATTCACAAGATCATAGCCTTTTTATCTGAGATTAATTCATCTGCTTTTTCAGCTCACCAGCACAGAAGAGGATCTTGCCTCTCCAACTCTTAAAGGGGCATTCTCAAGTTCACTTACAAAAGGCTGAATTCACATGAATAAAGACGGTGTCAGGTACTTCCAGTTATTCAGAAGGCATCGCCTACAGCTACGGAAGAGAACAGCTACAAATAGAGATGAGGGACGTATTTGACTCCCTTCACGTTCTGAAACAATGTGTGAACCAACAGGCAGCCATCATTCAAAATCCACACTTCTCTGAATATTGTTACTACTACTATTATTATTATTATTATTATTATTATTATTATTAACCATCCTTCATCTGAAGATCAAGAACAAAAACAAAATGAGGACACAAAATACATACGACACAAACCAATAACCCCCCACCCACGAACCCATGTAAAAGACTATTGAATGTTAATCAGCCAATGACTTGGTTATAGAGAAACATTTTTGCCTGGCACCTAAAAAGGCAGCCACTGTAGAAAAGGCCCATTCTCATGTTGTCACCCTCCAGACCTCATGTGGAGAAGGTGCACAAAGAAAGGAGTCAGATGCTGATTGCAGGGTCCAGGTTTATATGGGGAGATGTGGTCCTTGAGATATTGCGGTCCTGAGCCATTTACTGTAAGGCTTCAAAACCGCTTTGAATTGGACCCAGAAATTAATGGGCAGCCAGTGCAGTTGGTCCAGGATCAATGCAATGTGCTCAAACCATCCTCCCCAGGTGAGCAACCTGGCTGCCAAATTCTGCACCAACTGAAGTTTCTGAACCTTCTTCAGAAGGAGGTCCTGTGTGAGTGCCTGGAGGCGGTTGGAGGACGGATGGCGGTTAACGGATTGAGGTTGAATCCTGACAAGACAGAAGTACTGTTTGTGGGAGACAGGAGGCGGGCTAACAGGAGCCTCCCACTAACAGTGCACAGTCTTATCTGGATTGAGCTTCAGTTTGTTGGCTCTCATCTAGCCCACTACAGAGACAAGAAAATGGTCCAATACCTCCACTGCCACAGCTGCAGATGTAAACGAGAAGTAGAACTGTAGGTGCTAAACAGCATAGGGGATAAAACTGAGCCCCGAGGAACCCCACATTGAAAGCTTCCCAGGGCCAACGAGCATTCCCGAAACATCATCCTCTGGAAACAACCATCCAAGTAGGAACGGAATCACCACAAAGCAATGCCACTCATCCCTAAATCAGACAGCCACTCCAAAAGTATACCATGGTCTGTGGTATTGAAAGCAGCTGAGAGGTCAAGGAAAATTAACAGGGAAACATTTCCCCTGTCTCTCTCCTGACAGAGGTCATCAAACAGGTTGATCAAAGCAGTTTCTGTGCCGAAACAGGGCCAAAACCCCGAATGAAATGGATCTAGAAAATCAGTTCCCTCCAGTAACACCTGGATCTGCAATGCATTTCTCCAGCCATGTAATGTGTACCAAAAACAAACAAAGCATTTGTTAGGGTATAGTATGCATAGGAATGCATATATTAGTGAAAAATGCATACTAAAATGCATTGTATTAAGGGAAACGGCTCTGCAGATATCCATATGTTAGGCAAAGTTGCAAACAAAATTGGGTTTATTAGGAGAAATTCATCGATGGAATTTCATGAGGACATTAGGGGGGGTGGAGTTCAGATGCTGATGTGAAAATGTGGGGCACTGAATTCAAGATTGGAAAAATCAGAAATCTGTCCACTTCGGTTTCACTCAGTTTCTGATTTTTCCAATCTTGAATTCAGTGCCCCACATTTCCACATCAGCATCTGAACTCGCTACAAGGAAAGGCCCTGGGACTCCAGTGGAGTACTGTATATCCTTTGCAGGCAGAAGGTCCTAGGATAAGAGGCTATGAAGCGCCCTGCTGGATCTGAGGAATGGCTCATCTCACGCAGCATCCTGATTTCACAGTGGCCAGGCCAATGCCTATCAGAAACCCAGACACAGAACCTCAGCTCAACAGCACTCTCCACACAAGTGGCTCCCAGCAACTGACGTTCAGAGGCATACTGACTTTCACAGTGGAGGTTTAAAAATGAGAGTCTGTGCCCACCCGCTGAGAATCCTTGTTAAGATGGTTGATAGTTCAGGGATGCAGACTCAACTCAAAACAAAGATCGCCCTCTCCACTGCTCCAACCTGCCCGGGAGTTGTGAAATACCTTCAAGGCATCCCTGCCTTGTCTGCTGTGGAATGCATCACTCACTAGGAAGTCTTGAGATGCTCAATTATCAGAACCACACCTTGTGCCATCATCTGACAGACAGACATTCATCCTTCCTTCAGCACCTAATTTAATTTAGTCAAGGTGAATCCTGCTCTCCTGTTGAACTCTCTCCTGGGCTAATCTATTAACAATGTGTTACAGTCTGTGCAAATCTGTCTGGCATGTCTCTCAGCACACTTTTTCCTCCTTTTATTCCTTCCCTTCCGTTACCTCCTAATCACCCCTGGAAGGCAAACCAGCTCTCCAACTATCCCCATAATAAATACCTATTAGGAGGATGTCAGCTCCAACCCACCCACCACCAGCATCCCCTGGGACTTCTCTTGCCTTTTGACATGGCAGAAATATAGCAAGTGGAGAGACTGGAGAGATAGAAAACCAGCCCCAGACATTGCTAGACTCCAACAAACTTACAGGTGTGTGGACTGCAAAGTGCATGCCCAAGATCAGCCTTCCCAAATACGGGGCCATCCAGGTGTTGTGGGAGGGGATTCCCTTTCAGGTTTAAGTATAGAGGCTCACACCAAATTCCCAGTCGGTCAGACTTTATTCAATAATACATTACAGGAGAGTCTGCCCAGAGAATCTGCAAAAGCTTTCCATTAGGACACATGCTATACATTGGTACCTCTGGATGCCTATGGGATACGTTCCAGAGCCCCGTTCGCATCCAGAGCAGTACGCAACCCGCCTCAGTGCTTCTGCGCGGGTCACGATTTGGCACTTCTGCACATGACGTCATTCAACGCTTCTGCGCATGCGCGAACTGCCGAACCCGGAAGTGACCCGTTCCATTACTTCCTGGTCCGGCGCATTCGTAACCCATGTTGTACGCAACCCGCAGCATTTGTATCCAGAGGTATGACTGCATTGGTAAAATATGCATCTTATTGCTTGTTTCTTGCTCTCTCCAGTCACCTCCTGCCATCCCCACCATCTCTCACCCAACCACATTCCTTGGAAACACTCAACTCAATTTTTAAAATTTTTTATTTATTTATACTTTTCAAATCTTTACATTTCATTCATTTTATAATCATTTTGACATTACAAAACTTTACTTCCTCCTTCCCCCTCTTTCTGCAGTTCCTTAAATTTATTTTTTATATCTTCTGCATATCCTTATTAACTTAATTTGCTCATCTATTCATCTTCTTTAAATATATACTCTTATAAAACTGCAGGTTAGTACAATGATCCTGGCAATGTTTTTATCTGTTCATAATATATCTGTAAATATTCAATAAAACTTTCCAATTCCTCTATTTAAAAATTATTCTTGATTTCTTATTCTTCCAGTAAGTTTTGCCATTTCTGCATATTCCATAAGTTTTTTGTATCCATTCTTCCTTTGCTGGGACTTCTGCTTCTTTCCATTTTGGGGCAACTCAACTCAAAAAAATTTACAGTACGTGCAAAGCCCTCCTTGTACCTTATCTGGAGTTGGTTTTCACTATAACATTCAGCTGTTTGGTCACCCCTTAACTGATTCCTACCAGTTTTGTAGTCAATTCATATTCTTTCTTATGTGACACTGGCCTCACCGATAACAGAAAATCCACCGCAGTGTTGCTGGACTAGATCTCACATCAGCCCCGGTCAACATAGCTAATGGTTAGGGATAATGAAAGCTGTAGTCTAGCAACGTCTGGGGGGGATACAGGTTCCCCATATCTGTCCTAAAGAATTTTTGAAAAGAGCCCAGGTGAGTTTCCTTTTGGATGAAAGTTCTAAGTGCACAGAAACTCCCCTCCCTGGTCATTACCCATCTAACTCAGTCAGCAAGGGCACCCAGAGAAGGACTTCTAAAGAAAGTTTCACCCACTAGCTGGGTTCCTTCAAATCAAATCAAAATTTTATTGCATTAGCCGGTTGGCCATAGCACATAACACATAAAACATCAATAATAATAATAATAATAATAATAATAATAATAATAATAATAATAATAATAATAATAATAATAATAATAATAATAATAATAATAATAATAATAGCGGTAACCTACCGCTATTATACAGAACATATATCAAACACTTACAAAACATTGGATATAAAAACATGCGATATAAAACAGAATTTGGTAAAAACTAGGATGCATCATGTGTGTTTTGTCCACTGGGGAATGTTTAGTGAAATCCACGTCTAGAGAAAGTTAGTTAGTTGGGTTGGCTAGCTGGGTTCCTTCAAAAGCAAGCACATGATATCTGTGCCTTTACAACTTGGTCACAGGAAATAGGAAGCGCTGCTAAACTGTGTTTAAAGGAAGAGTTGAAGCTTGGCTTGATATTTACAGTCCAGGATTTCTGGTGAAACAATTAAAAGTGGTGCGCAATAAAACACTTCAGAACAAAAATAAAGCAAGCAAGAAGTCATGAAATGAACAGCGATAAAACAGCAGCTGTTGAAATATTCGGCAGATCAGACTGACGGCGAGCTGTTCAACCATGGAAGAGGCTGCCTCAGAGGCTTGTGTACTCTCCTTCCTTGGAGGTTTTTAAGCAGAGATCGGGTGGCCATCTGTCAGGAATTCTTTAGCTCTGATTCCTGCATTGCAGGGGGTTGGACTAGATGACCCTTGGGGTCCCCTCCAAGTCTCCAGTTCTGTATGTTTCTGGCTTTTGTCCACACACACACACGCGCGCCGCTGCTGCTGCTGCTGCTGCTGCCGCCTCAGATCAGCTGACCACAAATACATCTTCAACATTACCAAAAGAATTCCACTGAGCTCTGGAACTAGCCCCTTGAACCAGACATTGAAATCCCCCACTTAAGGCTACTGGGATACATACAGCTGGATCTTAATTCTATTGGATCTGCAGCAAAGTGCCACAAGCTAAGCTTTCCTTGGAAAACTGAAAGAAATAAGTGCAGGTGGGGAGGGAAAAAAGCCCAGGCTTGTGATTTCAAAAGGCAGGAGTTGAAAACACACGCCATCCTGCCAATCCTACCTTTTATCCTCGCTTGATACAAGTTAAACATACTTAAGCCTTCTCCACTTTCCTGCAGTCAAGCTCCCAGCGCAAAGTTCAATTACTCGAGCAGCATAGACCAGCCGGCAGCTAGAGGAACAGAGGAAGAGGAAGGGGGGGGAGAGAGAGAGCACTAAGCCCAATTGCTCTCAAATAAGCATTTCACCCTTTGCCGACATCCTGCTTCCCCACGGTGCCGAATTAAAATGTAGAAAGCATCCATAAATTGCAAATGTAATTCACCCCTGTCAGAGACGCGGGTTTCCATTCACTCATCTGAGCTATCTTCCGCCAGGAAAAAAAAATTAATACAGTTAACTTTTGCTGGATATTTCAGTTCATATGAAATGAGGTCAAAGCAGCAGGCTAAACCCAGCTCTGACAACAAGCTTGGCACAAAATAACCCTTAGCTGGGGTCCAGCCAGTGTTTCAGGGTGCATCCAGACTTCCCCTTGTCCCACTCCTTCCCCCCTACCTGGGGGAAACCGCTCTTTAGCACTCAATCAGAGCAAACGGCAATTAGGATTCTCTCCGGATTGATGTTTGCTCTGATTTAGCACTAAAGAGTGGGTTTTCCCTGGGGAAGGAGCACGGCAAAGGGGAAACTGTTCAGACCTATGTTTCCTAGGCACATGACAAGCTGGTGGACGAGCCAGTGTTGTGCAGTCAGTAGACTAAGGCAGTGTTTCCCAACCTTGTGCCTCCAGCTGTTTTCGGACTACAATTCCCATCATTCGTGACCACTGGTCTTGCTAGCTAGGGATGATGGGAATTGTAGTCTCAAAACATCTGGAGGCACAAGGTTGGGAAACACTGGACTATCCCGATAAATTAAAGTATTAAAGCCTGGTGCCCCCATCCCAAAACCTGGAAAACCTCTGCTTAGGGAGGGAGGTGTGATGCTCCCAAAGGGTCCAAGAGTCTTTCTACCACCTTCTCAAAACCCACCTGACTTTGGGTTTCAGAAGTCCAGAGAGGGGGCTAAATGTTGCTGGGATTTTTCCTCCCAGCTGCTGCGTCTTTTCATTTATTCTGTTATTTAGCTGTATTCTTTTGTCTGTTGTAATGGTCATTAGCCATATTGGATATCGTTGAACTGAAAGGTATGAGGTGAAAATATTACTAATGGCAGCCCTGTTTCCCTCATATTACAACTGCAGGAGTTTAGTGGAGGGATGAGAGAGAGACTAGGGCTGCATCCAACCAAGTTTTACTCAGAGAAGACCCACTAACGGGCCCAAGTTAGTCATGTGGGGTTCTTTTTTAGTTTCAGTGGGCCTATTCTGACTCACACCTGGATAGAACCCTTACATGCAGAGCCAACCTAAGGCATTTCTCTGCCGGAGATAAAAAAAACAAGATGGCACCTCCCATGGGCGTACCCAGCGAGGGGCAGGGGGGCAGCTGCCCCCCCAGAAGCAAAAATAATAATACCATATTTTACGGATCATAACCCACACTTTTTCCCTCCGAAAACTGAAGGGGAAAAGTCACTGCGGGTTATGGAAATCAGGCTGTTTCCGTCCCCTCCGCGGCTGCAGCCAGCAACAGGAATGTGGGAAGGGGGAGGAGCAGCCTGAGCTCAGGGGGGGGGGCAGGAGCTCCATCCTTCCTTCCATCCTTCCTTTCCCCCCTCTCTCTCACCCCTTCTTTCCTTCCTTCCTTCCTTCCTTCTCTCTCTTCCCTCCCTCCCTCCTTCCTTCCCTCTCTCTTCCCCTCTCTTGCCCCCCCCCCAGTTTTGATCCTGGGTACGCCACTGGCACCTCCTTCTATTCCATGTACAGAACCTGACTAGACTGACAGGGAAAACTTTGACACCCAACAGTGGGATAGTGGCCTCACTGCACATGAGGGCAACATGGGTCGCCAGTCAACTACCTAAAATACTGCCTCCCCCAATATCAACCATCATGGGGCCTCCAATCAAGAAGGGAGGCTGGGTTGGTGGTGCTATAACTGGATGCTGATCAATGACAGGGCCTTATCGGGGGTGGGACCTCGCCCTTCCCGGCGAGGTGCACCTGCCTCCCTCCTTATTTAACATCCAGGAGAATTTTGAAACATTACTGTTCACCCAGACATTTGATGGTTCAATGATACTGTTCCTAGGCCCAGTGAAATATTTACTGTGATGGTATGTGGCAGTTTTGCTTTAATTGTATTGCTTTGCTGCTCTATAATGTGCTGCCAAGGGATCCATTGGGAGGAAAGGCAGGCTAAAAATATATTAGTAATAATAGATAGATGATAGATGATAGATAGATAGATAGATAGATAGATAGATAGATAGATAGATAGATAGATAGATAGATAGAGGCAGGGGTCAGCAAACATTTTCAGCAGGGGGCCAGTCCACTGTCCCTCAGACCTTGTGGGGGGCCAGATTATATTTTGGAGAGAGAGAAAATGAACGAATTCCTATGCCCCACAAATAACCCAGAGATGCATTTTAAATAAAAACACACATTCTACTCATGTAAAAACACACTGATTCCCGGACCGTCTGTGGGCTGGATTTAGAAGGCGATTGGGCCGGATCCAGCCCCTGGGCCTTAGTTTGCCTACCCATGGATAAGGGGGTGCAGAGCAAGCTCTGTGGCACATATTTCTGCCTCCCATCATCCTTGCTGCTGTTTCTCACCACCAGCAGCATCTGCTGCCAGAGGCAACCACCTCACTCTGCCTAATGGTAGGATCAGTCCCACTTAAGAAGAGAACCAGTGGACGTGAAGGGATGCCCCCCCCCGGTGGTTTTAAACCCAAATCCCACCTTCGAAACAGAAAGTGAGCCCCTATTTGGGGAGAAAACATCTTCCGTTCATAGTGGAGAACTGATGGGTGCAGAAAGGATGATAGGTGCCAACTCCCGAGCACCCATGAAATTCCCCATGAAGGGGCCGAGCACCCACAAATTTCAGGGCCATGAATGCTGCACGGCACCCACAGCCCCGGGCACCCACAGTCTCAGGGCCAAGTTGGCATTCTTGGAAACGGTGAAACATCCCATCTTGCCCAACCTTCACTGCCTTACATATTCCCATTACATCGGGGTACACAGGATACGGACCATGATTTTGCTGGTTGTGAGGTCTAAATCTACTCTCAGGCAACCATAGGTTCAAGTCTGGTGTTTTTGTTTTTTAAAAAAAAAGAAAAAGAAAGAAATTTAAACTACCACCTTTTGGGGATTGGAGGGGAAAGATAGGATTTATTACTTTTTAACAAGTGCTGTAGAAAATCCATTTCATGAATTTATAAGGGAGGTGGGGAAGGGGAGAGGTGGCAGTGGAAGGGGTGTGTGGAGTTGTCAGTTCAATAAATTCTCCCCGACTGCTCCTTTGAAGCGAGCGGATTTGGGCCTCTGGATGTCATCGCACAGGCTTTTATCCAAACGAGCTGTGTTTTCAATGGAATGACTTAAAAACACCTCAAGGCAAAATAAAGTGGGGGGGGAGAGAGAGAGAGAGGTGGATGGGAGAAGCAGAGCCTGACAAAAAGACAGGCGACCATGTTGACACGTTTTTTGAACTCCTCAGTTGAAGGGGTTTAAAATAAATAATTATTTTTTCCATTTTTTTAAATTACATTCCCTCGAAAGCAGGCCCACAATTTTAGGATGCAGCATTTGCTAATTATGACAACACTGATGACAGACCAAATTATATATGTATATTAAAACTGGCTAATGTGTCACTTCATCTTGGTCCCTCCTAGGGATGGATATTCCCATCCTGAAATGGTTTCATTTTTATTACTGTTATTCATTCATTAGCTGCTTACTACAAAAAGTCTCAGAGTGACTTACAGTTTTAAAAGCATGCATGATATACGTTTTAAAATACCTCAACCTAAATGCATTGTTGTTGTTGTTGTTGTTGTTGTTGTTGTTGTTGTTGTTGTTGTTATGCTTACATGCCAAAATGGCTTCTAAGAGGTTTGTCCTTTAGCCAAAAAAGGCTCTCAAAGTGGCTGACAAAAATGAGTTCTAATGTGACCCCTGCTCTCAGGCTCACAATCTAAGAAGCCATGGCACAAGAGGAAAAAACAATAGGTGGGAAGAAGGGAAAGCAAGCTCAGGCACATGTTCTTAAATCTCTAGTTCTACAAGTCACAGCCTGTGTCAGCGGTGGTTCTAGCCATCTTGCCTTTGATAAAGAGAAGTCCCTTGCCGAAAGCCCTCTTCCTCCTCCAGATCAGATTCGAGAGCAGAGTTGGGGACAACGTCCAGGGCAGGAAAAACCAAGGAAGTTCCTGCCATACATTACTTCCCTCGGGCAGGGAACAGCAGGGACAGCCCTGCTTAAATGGAGTCTGCCCTGAGACACACTGCCCAATGGTAGGGCCAGCACTGATTGCAAAGGATGCAGTAAACACCCAAGCAAGCACAGCCTCCTTTTTTCCCCCTGCACGGACCATAAGTATCAACTAAACAAAGCAGGCATCCATGACAATACCTAATGACATTACACCGATCTTGCCTTTCTCTCTTTCTCAACTTCCTTTACTATTTTGTCAGGAGAACAGCCTCCAAAAGCATCCCTCTCAATCACAACACAAATTTCGGAGCACTCAAAATATCAATCAATCACACACTGCATCTTTATCGCAGCTGTTAACGCGAACAATTGGAGAGCAGTTCTCGAGCAGACAGAGTGCTGGAGGAAATGATTGGAAAAGACGCGCCTGTTATGTATTCAGTGGTCGGTGTTTGCCTGAGCTTGAGTCTAGACTAAGGATTCTGACCCCTTGTGTTCTGATTCAATACATGATATCCAATCACAGAACATTTCAGGATTTGGGCCACTGCAATTTGCCCTTAAACTCCGAGTCATGATTCGCAGCTTGGAAGTTTAGACAGCCAATCATGCTGAGAGTGGGAGTGGCCCAGGCCTTCAGAAATATATAGTGGTACCTTGGTTTGCATACGTCTTGGTTTGCATACGTTTTGGATTACAAACATGTCAAACCCAGAAGTGCGTGTCCCGGTTTGCAACCTTTTTTTTATTACAACCCTTTTTTATTATTACCAGGGGGGGGGGGAATGGAGGCCGCATTGGCGAAAGTGCATCTTAGGTTACAACCTGTTTTGGTTTACAAATGGACCTCTGGAACGATTATGGTTGTAAACCAGGGTACCACTTTATATAAGGTAAGCAGTTGCTTTGCTCCTGCTGTCCAGTTCTGTTAGTTCAATAAAGGTTCTTGCTGTTATCACTGTGTCTTGCCTCCTGAGAACCCACCTACACTTCAGCGCCCATCTCTGAGATTGTATCTTCCGAGTTTACATGCGCTTTAAGGAAATAAGCAGAGTCTGCCAGTTCAGGCTGAAGGCCCATCTAGTCCAGGATCCTGTCCTCACAGTGGCCAGCCAGATGACTATGAGAAGCCTGCCAGCAGGACCTTGCAACACACTTGTGGTTCCTAGCAACTGGTATTCAGAGACATACTGTCTCCAAGAGTGGAGGAAGAACATAACCACCATGACCAGTAGCCACTGATAGCCAATGTCTGGATATAGCCTGCAGGCTTTCACTACTGCTGGATCCTTTTCACTGGAGTAAAGCAGAGACCTTCTGCACATAGGTGCCAAGTTCCAGATTGAAAGATCTGGGATCCGCAGCGCCGCGGCACCGGAAGTCGCTTCTACGCACTTCTAGACATGCATAGAAGCGACTTCTGGCGACTTCTGGCACCGCAGACATTTTGGAAATGGGCACAGCGGCATCGGAAGTCGCTTCTACGCATGTCCGGAAGTGCGTAGAAGCGACTTCTGACCGGCGCAGCACCAGAAGAAAATGGCCGCCAGCAGGAGCTCCGTAATCCGGGGGAATACGGGGTATTTTGCCATTCGGGACACCTGCGGGAAACAGTAAGAAAATACGGGGGTTTCCCAGGGAAAACGGGGTACTTGGCAGCTATGCTTCTGCAGGGTACGCACATGCCCCGCAATTGAACTATGACTCCTTCCCAAGCAAACAGCTGAATCCCAAGGCTTGCTAGGGCTCCATGCCAGAGGAGCAGATTTAGCCCTTCCCTGTCCTTGCCAAACAGCTGATTGGAACAACTGCTGGTTGTGTGACAGGGTGACACAAATGCACGTCTGGATTGGGGCCAGCAGCTATAGCAAGTGGCTGAGTCATCCATGTGCATTTACATCACTTGCAAATGTATTCTCTGCATGGTTACTTGGAAGTAGGGATAGAGAGGTCAATGTTGGCCCTCTCAGTTTATTATTATTATTTATTGAATTTATATACCGCCCTATGCCCAGGAGTCTCAGGGCAGTTCACAGAATAAAATCAAGATATAAAACCACAATATACATAATAAAAATAAAAACAACAACCCAATACACACACACACACACACACACGTTTTAAATGGGCATAGGATGTAAACAGTGCCAGATTTACATATAAGTTAAACAAGCTATAGCTTAGGGCCCCACTCTCTTGGGGGCCCCAAAAAAATTTAAAGGCAAAAAAACTGGGTGTACATTTCCAAAATATTAGATAAAAAAACAAAATAAAACCTACAGACAGCAACAGTGTTTTGTGTTGTGTAGGCTCCTATGATGTAAGTAATGGGCCCCGCCTGCTAGCCTGCTCCCTAAAATATCACTGGTTTGCTCATTTCTATATCAATTACTTTGATAAAATACATATTTTGTTACGTGCAAATGGCTTTAGATACCTGTTAGGTCCATAAATTACCATATAGCATATATTCAACGCAAAAAAGCAACAATTTGTTATTGACAAAGGACAGCTGGACCTATTAAGGGCCCTGTTACCTTCAGTAGCTTAGGGCCTCGTCAAACCTAAATCCGGCCCTGGATGTAAATCAGATCAGCCAAAGGCCTGGTTAAAAAGGAACATTTTTGCCTGGCTTCTAAAGGTGTATATGAATGAAGGTGCCAGGTGAACTTTCCTGGGGAGAGCATTCCACAGACGGGGAGCCACTGCAGTGAAGGCTCATTCTCATGTTGCCACAAAAGAAAGTTTCTTTCTTTCTTTCTCCAGTCTTAAATTCAGTTCTCCACATTTCTGCAGCGAGTTGCTAATTTGTTTATTTTTAAAATCCACATGAAAATTCATCCCAAGCCTTATGAGGAACAACTGGAGAGCCTGTTTAGCCTCGGAGAAGACTGGAATGTGTTATGATAGTCACCTCAAAGACCTGGAGGTCTGGCACAGGGAAGATGGGACAAGCTTGTTTTTTGCTGTTCCAGGGGGCAGGACCCAAACCAATGGCATCAGACGACACGAAAGGAGATTCCAACTGAACATTGGAAAGAACTTTCTGACAGTAAGAGCTGTTTGACAGTGAAATGAACGACCACAGAAAGTGGTGGCCTCTCCTTCATTGGAGGCTATAAACAGGGCTGGGTGGCCATCTGTCAGAGATTCGTTAGCTGTGATTCCTTCATTGGGGTATCTTCCAACTCTACCGTTCTGTCAGAAGCGGGGAATATTTTTGGTCAGAGGGCAACATGCCCTGCTGAGCAACTTTTTGGAGGCCATATGCCAGTACAGTAATGGGTTGGGCCAAAGGCAACAGCAGGTGAAGCAATAGATAAAAAGTTTACATTTGTACCAGTAGGCTTGTTTCCACACACACTCTTTCTGTCCCCAACCAAAGCAAGAAAAAGGCAGAGCCAGTGAAGGAGCATGACCTACGGAGAGTCCCGAGGTTCAGACAAAGAAGTCTAAAGGGCCAAATTTGGCTTCTGCTTCTCCACCCCTGACCCTGATGGACAAACGGCTGAACTGGCTTAAAGCCAGCTTTCCAATGTACCGTGTTTCCCCCTTTTTAAGACACCGTCTTATTCTTTTTTTTACTCAAAAAAACACACGGTGTCTTATTTTCAGGGGATGTCTTGTACCTTAAGGCCTCCTCGGAGGGGCCAGGCAGCTGGCTGGGGTGCTGCTGGGCGCTCTGTGCGGCGCTGCAGCAGCAGCTGGGTCCAGGCACCAGGCCGCTGGCTCAGTGCTTCGTCCGGCGCTGCGGAGCGCTCCTCTCTGCAGCTGCCGGTTCCGGTGGCAGGGCGGCAGGCAAAAAAAAAAACCAGGCAAAACAAAAACAAAAAGAGGCCAGGCCGCTGTGCTCCGCCCAGCGCTGCAGGGCGCTCCGAGCGCTTGGCGCTGCGGAGCGCTCCTCTTTGCAGCTGCCGGTTCCGGTGGCGGGGCGGCAGGCAAAAAAGAAAAAAAAGAGGCCAGGCCGCTGTGCTCCGCCTGGCGCTGCGGAGCGCTCCGCTCTGCAGCCGCCGGTTCCGGTGGCGGGGCGGCAGGCCGCCTCGGGCAGGCAAAAAAAGAGAGGCCAGGCTGCTGGCTCGGGCGCGCGGAGCACCCCAAGCCTCTGAGAGCCAGCAGGACGAGGAGGAGGCTTGCCGGGTCGTCGCCCAGCAGCGCGCGCGGAGCACCCCGAGCCTCCGGCAGCCAGCAGCAGCAACAACAATCCCAGAGGCTCGGGGCGCTCCGCGCGCGCTGCTGGGCGACGACCCGGCAAGCCTCCTCCTCGTCCTGCTTGCTCGCAGAGGCTCGGGGTGCTCCGCGCGCACTGCTGGATGCCGACCTGGCAAGCCACCTCCTGCTCTTGCCGGCTCCCAGAGGCTCGGGGCACTGCTTTTCTATACTCTTGCCGCGGCCAGCGTGCTGGGTCCCGCTGGCTGGCTGGGGCACTCAGCGGTCTCGCTCCTCGGAGTTATGGCTTATTTTCAGGGTATGGCTTTTATTTCCTAAACGCTTAAAATCCTGCTATGGCTTATATAATGACTACGTCTTAAAATAGGGGAAACACGGTACTTGCATACCCAGTCCCATTTTTTTCTACATGCACATTTCACCTGAGCTGGATTGAGAAGCGAGGAGGTCCCTGAATGAGTTGCCCCTTTGCAGATCTGCTCCTCCTTTTTCGGGCTATTAAAACCTGGGCCGGCTCTATGTAGACCCCCGGTGGCGCGGTGCGCCAGGGCGCCCGACTGGTAGGCAGGGCGCCGCGCGGCAAAGCCGTGTGGAAACCATGCTACGCCCTGCGAGGGCGGGGGTGCCGGAGCGATCTCCGCCCCTCAGCACCAGGGCGCGCGACCTGCTCGAGACTGCCCTGATTAAAACTGAAGTTTTTCCCCAACTTCCCACCCTCTGCTACATGGTGAGAAACTCTTCTTTGAAAAATCCAACTTTCATCTGCAGAACCAGTTCCGTCAATGGAAATGTGGCTTTGTGGCTGCTATTTTGTTTTCTTGTTTTTACAAAGTAAGCCTGCTGCTAGCTACTTCCCCTGCCCCCTGCACGCCGCCACCCCCTCCACCTCCCTACCTCTATTTCCAAGTTTTAACTATCAGGTTGTTTCCATAATTAAATATTTATCTTGGCTTTTGCTGCAGTGTCATGGAAACATTGGCTAACAATCAGCGGGAAAGGCAGAACACCCTAGATTTAACCCTCCCCCTTTCCCTTTTTCTCATTCTTCTTTTTGTTTTGCTTTAAAAGACTTCTCGGTCACGAGGAGGAAGAGGGTCTCACCGGCAGCCTTTCCTGGATTTATGAGGCTCTCTTTGGTATTTAATAAAGGTTTGTGTTTTCTGACAATAAAGAGAAGCAGCTGTCACGCTGTTCACACTTGGCGAGGTGGCAAGACAACTTATCTTTGTTTCCTCCAACGGCTTTCATCCTCTCCTCTCTCTCAGCCTCTACCCTTCAGCCAGGGAAGTGAGAAACCAGCACTTTGCAAATGGGGGAGGAAAGAAAGCAAAACTCCAAAACCTGTTTCGATTAGTGCAGATTGAGCTGGTTTTGAAACACGGTCCAATGCTTATGGGGGTTGGTTGTAAACCCTAGTGAGTCTAGTCCCAGGTGGGCATAGGATTGCAGCATTATTTAAAGGCAAGGGCATTAAGATTAATATTTTTGTTTGATCCACCACACGCACATCATATTGGTAATTACTGTGGAATTGTCTCTTCCAAATATGTAGACGTATTTGTTAAACCTCAGCAATATTCTCCTGCAATCACGTTCCTTCCCTTCTGGTATTCTTCTCCCTTTCCTCTCTTTCTTGTTTGCCTTCTGTTTAAAAAAAATCAAAATCATTTTCTTATAATTTTAAAACTTCTGTAAAAAAGAAAATGAAAAAAGAAGGATTGCAACATAAGATTTTCTTGCTTCCTCTGAAACGGGGGTGAAGAGCCTTGAACCAAAGGCATTCCTCCTGACTTCTGTAGCACAGAGAGAGAAAGAGAAAGATTTTCATTGTACATTTAAAGCACTCTTGGATCACTTTAACAGTCAACACTACCCTCAACGAATCTTAGGAACTGTCATTTTTTAAAAGGCCCCTCCCAGACTTGGGACAATGCAGGTAATTTGACTAGATAGCTACCTCTCAGAGTCTATGAAATTCGTTCTAAGGCAGGAGGTGTGACAGATTTGGAAGACGGGGATTTGCAAAGCACCTGTGCGATACAGGATTGTGTTCTTTGACTTGCCAGAAGAGCAGTTTTGGACCTGCGCAGTCAGCTGGCGGATCTGGCATGTTGCTCTCCAGCTGGCATTCAGGACACTTGCCCTGCCACATTCCTGACAGCGCTGCAAATCGCAACGCAAATAGAATTTAAGTGCACAAGAAGAGCCATACGGGATCCGATTCAAGCATCTCATTGCCCCCCCCCCCGGTGGCCCCTTGGATTCCCCCAGAGATGCCCATAAGCAGGACGTGAGGGCAATAGTCCTCACGGGAACATAGAAAGGGTACAACCGAGTCAGACTGCAGGTCCATCTAGCTCAGCTGGCAGTATCTTTCCAGGGTTTCAGGCCTTTTCCAGACCTATTTAGAGATGCTGGGGGTTGAAGCTGGCACCTCCTGCATGAGAATCATGTGCTCATTCACTGAAGAAGGAACATAGGTAGCCCCTTTTATAATGAGTCAGGTCTTGGTCCATCTTACTGGGGACTGTCTACACCAGGGGTAAGCAACCTAAGGCCTGGGGGCCGGATGCAGCCCAATCGCCTTCTCAATCCGGCCCACGGATGGTCCGAAAATCAGCGTGTTCTTTTATGTGTCCTTTTATTTAAAACTAGTGTAGTTCAGCCCGTTGAATAAACGGGCGCTAGAACATCCCGGGGTTCGGAGAAGTGCTTGTGCAGCGCTTCTCCAAACCCCGGGACCTGTCCTTGTTGTCGGCGGCAGGGGGACAGGAACAAAGGAGGAGAAAGCAGCCCTTTCTCCTCCTTCCTTCCTCTCCCCCAGCCGCCGATAGGAAGGAGACATCCCGGGGTTCGGAGAAGCGCTTGGCCAGCGCTTCTCCGAACCCTGGGACCTGTCCTTGCTGGACGCACACGCACTCTCTCCCCCCCTCCCCACCGCCAACGCTCAGTCTGGCTGGGAGCAGCGGTTGGCGGCCGCAGGGATACGGTAGGTGGGGGGGTGGGGAGAGCGTGTGTGTGTGTGCAGTCTCTGCATCCAATCCCTGTGTCCGTGGGGCACATGCACAGTAGCGTGGACACAGGGACACAGGGAATCTGGACGCAGAGACACTTGCACTTTATTATATAGGATGCATCTCTGGGTTATTTGTGGGGCTTAAAAAGGCTGGAAAAGGTTGCTGACTCCTGGTCTACACTGACATGGCAGCAGCTGTCCAGTGTTTCAGGTGGGGTCTCTGCGAACCCGCCCTGGAGATGCCAGGGACCGGGCTTGTGACCTTCTGCATGCAATGTGGGTGCTTTACTCTGTGCTGTGGCCCTTCCCCCATTGTTAACCCCCAACAAGAACCACTGCCTTGGGGGCTTCCGGTCCGTCACGCTGGTGGAGTAGGACGCAGGGACTTCGCGCTCTGAAGTCCCTGGCTTCGTGGAGGGGGGGGAAGTCCACAGAGCGAGCGGACTCCCCGAAAAAACACCGGGTACAGAGTCCCGGTGACATAGCGCCCAGCTGCCTGCTCCAGACGCGATTCCTCCGCTGCCCGAGAGCTCCGTAGAGTCGTGGGAGCCATTTTTGGGTTTCATCTTACCTCCTTGAAGTGAAGCTCCGAGTCCTCAGCCTGCAAGCGGCGGATTCTTCCAAGAAAATAAAAGACTTGTACAAAGTAAGTCAAATCCCTATTCGGACCTTAAACATTTTAAATTTGAAGATAGGAAGAGATTCTAAAGCAACGGAAGCCGATCTCTTCCAAATGGTTAATCGGGAGGTGTATTAAATATTCCTAAGCCGAAAGGGGAAAAGTTCTTTTCCAGATTGTGGACCCGAGAGAAAGAAAGACTTTTCCAAACCTTCCCAGCCCCCGGTGTCGATACCCCTTGAGGTTCAGCAGCAACAAGGGGGAGGACGTTTTGACAGCTGTCAAAAGCTGTCAAATTGCTACAGGATTAAGAAAATGGATTTTATTGTTGTGGACTGTAAAAACTGATTGAAGAGGATTCAGAAGTAATTTAAGCGGAATTTAAATTTGAAATGTAATGAAGTTAAAGACAAAGGATAAGATCAGCCAAGATGGAGCCGACAACGTGGTAGAGAGGAATTTTCCAGCACTCTTTGGCCCTTATCTCTGGTCTGCCTGCGGTTAAGTGAACTATGAAAACAAAGTTTTCTCGAGCCTTCCAGGAGGCTGTGTTGAACTATCTACAAACATGGGAAGATATTTACAAGGAACGGCATTGTTTGAATCCAACAGAAATGGAGAATGAGGTGCAAGATCAAGATTTAGAGGACTATTTTGATGCTGAGACTGTGAGTGAGGAGCAACAATTTGAGGATAACTTGGAGACTGATTTGGACCAAAAAAAAATATGTGTTGGATGATGAAAAACAAAAATCTGAACAAGGAGATGAGGCCGACAAGGAGAAGCAAAGTGAAGAGAAGATTGATGGAAATGGAAATCCTGGAAAGACTGAAATGTGGAGTGGTGTTAGTGAAGGGAGGGATAGGCAGGAAGAGGGGGGAGCAAAGGTCTGGAAGTGGATGTGGGAAAGGACTGGTGTGGGGTGAAAATTTTAGTTTAAAGGTTTTTTATTGCTTGATGAATAACGGTGTCTGAATCTTGGCCTGCTAAAGGATATGCTGATCCAATGGGGGGAAGGGACATTGGGAGGGGGGAGGGAGAGATTTTCCAAAGTTTAGGGTTAAGAGTTTTCTGGAGGGGAAGAAGAATGGCTGGGGAAACATGTTAAAGTTTGTTTTTAATGTTTTTGGTGACTACAGAGGTGTTTGGGTAGAGAACTGCCTGTCTCCCTCTCTTTACTCTTGGCATCCAGTGGCAGGGGGTGTCTGGAGGGGAGAGGGAGGGGTGGAAGGAAACCCAGACACAAAAATGGAACCTTTTGACTGCAGAACCCCTCGGGTTACCCTAGTGGCAGGAGGGGACTCGGAGGGGAGCAGCATGAAGAAGGAGGAGGATTAAGTTAATATAATAAGAATAAGATTTTGAATTAGATTAGAAAACTCGCCAAAATTAATTAAAGAAGTTAGGAAATCCAGGAGGAAGAGAATCGTGGAAGCCGCAAACAAACTGTTAAGAAAATAAGATTTTGAATTTAGATTTTTTTCTTCTTCTTTTTTCCTTTTTTCATGTTTTTGTTGTTGAATTATAATGAAGAATTAGCTGGGGGATAAGCCAAACCTCAGAGCTCCTCCGCCTCTGTCCTCTCAGTGGCAGGGGGGGGAGGAGGGGGGAGGGGAGGGGGGAGGTCAAACCCAGCTTAAAAATGGACCCCTTTGTTTCTCAATGCCCATGGGTATCACTGGTGGCAGAAGTGGTCTTGTGGGTGGAGGGAAAATGAAGGGACAGAGTTTATTGTATATGTTGTGTATGTTTTGTCTCTATAAAGAAAAAATCAATAAAAATTATTATATATATTTTTTTAAAAAAAGAACCACTGCCTTGGGAGCGTCTGACACCTGAGGCAGCAGCTTCACCCCAACTCATGGCCCTGCCAGCAGCTGGTATTCAGTGATATACTCACCCGGCACATGGAGGTTCCACAGAGCCTCTCGCCAGTTTATGCTGCATCAACATCGCCAAGCCAAGATCGCTTCCTCGAGGGGAGAAATGAGCAACATGCACTTGTGCTACGAAGCGATCCTGCAGGAAAGCCACGGGAGACTCGGGGGGTCTCCCAAGGGATCTGGAACATTTATACAACCTGCTGCCTAGTAACATCCTCACCTTAGGGCACACAAATCACCTTGCCAACCACCAAGCACCAATATCAGTCGGCCTAGTCAGAACGCAAAGCACCTCTCACTCCTGTTTGCACCTCCATATTACTGTCCTCCCACCACCCCACCACCCCAAATCCCCAGCGTTAGTCTGTAGGCACGTTGTGTGTCTGGGTTTAAATCACTACCTGGATCCAGGGATTTGCCTAGGAATCCCATGTATACCTACTTAAGCTCTGCAGAAGAAGAAAGGTGAGATGTAAGTGGAATAAATACATAAACCACTAATTTGTTTGTGGGTGGGAAAACCTCTCTTTTTACAGTCAAGGGCTACATTATCTCTGGGGTAATCTGCCAGAAGGCATAAATGCAGGGGGCTGAAGCCAGCGATAGGTAGGGCCTCCCTTTTTCTCTCTCCGCTACACCTCCCCCCTCTCTTTCACACACACACACACACACACACACACACACACACACACACACGAGTTCCTTTTGGAAAGGCTATCTCTCCCCTTCCTGCCCAGTGGGCTGTTGGAGGAGGGACAAATTGCTCTTGTCTGAGGTCTGATTGCAGAGGACCCACCCCCTATCCTCCTCCTCCCATTGTCACGTCCATTGCAGCTTCCCCACCCCATCCGTCCCCCACCCCACCCCACCCCACCCCTATCTTCTTTCCTTTCAGGTTTGAAAACTGCAGGTTGCCAACCCAGGCTTTAGAGAACCCTACAAGGCAGCCCCGTAAAAGTCTCAGATTTCCTTCCATGGCAATGGCAATCATTCCCTTACGACCAGGCCAAAGTCAGCAATCCATCTTATAGCTAGACTCTGCAAAACTGGCTTATTAAGCAAATACAAGGGGAGCTGTTGGAGCAAATAATTGAAGGATAATATGATTTTTAAAAGCCTCAGTATTAGTGATTAGAGCCTCTACAAATTGGTCCTGTGTAAGGGATTCGCTCGCTGCATGAATCACCTGCTCCATCCTCACAGGGATTTGGGGAGATTTTGGTGACCATCTGTATCATGGGCAGGCAGACTTCAGACATCTCAGATCATTTTTAGTAGACTTCTTCCCTCACACCAAGATCTAGAAACCAGAGGTCAGTGCAAAAGACATATAGGTAAATGAAAGATCAGAGTTCCTCCAAACACTTTCTGAGCAGAGGAATTTGTTGTCAGCAGCAGAGCTGAGCTGAGCTCTGCACCCTTTTGCAAAGAAGAAGAAGAAGTCCACCCCCAGTTAGATTTAGGGCAGAAAAGTCATATGGTTAATGCCACTGTTAAACAACTGAGCATCAGAAACGCTTTTTGATATACTGCAGATGCCTTAGGGATCTACCAGGAGATGCCAATCTACCTTAGAAACTTCAGTAATTAAATAAGTAGATAATATCTTCTGCCCACCCTGATCTAAACAACTGTGCGAGATAATCAGTACGAACAACATCTCATGGTTGCCTTATTCTGACTGTGTCATCCCACTTTAAACAGTCATGGCTTCCCCCAAAGAATTCTGGGAAGTGTAGTTTGTTAAGAGTGTTGAGAGTGTTAGGAGACTCTGTGTTTCCTTCACAATGAAGGCTAGGTGGGAAAATTAAAGGAATCAGAGAAGGGGAGGAAAGGAAGTCGCAAATGATTGGTTTATTTTAAAGAAGGATATGAATGGGGAATGGCTTATTTTAATGTGAATGTGGTTTTGGAAAATGTAACATTGAAAAATATAAATAAAAATAGCATCAGACATGTGGGGGAGACAGATTATTGCGTTGGGTTAAGCACAGCACTGGGGATGTGTAATATGAAGGTAAGAAAATACATTAAAAAAAATAAGAAAAAGAGTCAATAGAACAGTACTGTATTAGGGAGAGAGTGATTTGATTATTCATGGTGGGGAAACAGTGGGGTCACCCATTTACATTGGCAGGCCTGCAAAAGAAAGTTATTTTGCACAGGATCCACCATCCTGAAATATAAGGATTGATGGAGGTGCCCGAGCCCCATGGTTGAGCATCTGCTTTGCATAAGAAAATCCCAGGTTCCATCCCAGCATCTCAAAGTAGGGTTGGGAGACTGAAGTGTAGGTGGGTTCTCACAAGGCAAGACAGTGATAACAGCAAGAATGTTTCTTGAATTAACAAAACTGGACAAAGGGGGCAAAGCAACTGCTTATATGTATTTCTGAAGGCCTGAGCCACTCCCACTCCCAATATGATTGGCTGTCTAAACTTCCAAGCAGTGAATCATAACTCCAGACTTTAAGGGCCAATGGCAGAGGCCCATACTCTCAAATGTTCTGTGATTGGCTATCATGTATTTAATCAGAACACAGGAGCTCATAATCCTTAGTCCAGACTCAAGCTCAGGCAAACTGAATATATAACAGAGACAACCCCCTCTCTAAAATCCCAGAGAGCTGGTCAGTAGGCAGTATTGAGCAAGAAGGACCAATTCATTCTTTTCTGTTCTGGGAGACCAGGGAGGAGGGGAGTGGCTCATAGCAGGAGGGGGAGATTCCCTGGCTTTTTCAACAGCTCCTCTGAGTCTGGACCGCTCTCTGCCACAGCCTCTCCCTGCTCACTAAACCCCGTGGCCTCTTCTGCTTCTGACACCTCCTCCTCCCAGACTGCTCCCTCTTCTCCCTCTGACCACACATTGTCGTCCCACCACCAATCCGCAGGCTCTGAGCCTTCATCCCTGGGGGTTCCCTTGGGGGTTCCCCAGCTGCTGCCTCCCACCACTCCTCAGCATCCAGCCAGTCCATGACACCCACCATGTTGTTAAGATGGTTAAAGTGGAAAGACCTGGGTTCAAAGCCTCACTCATGTAGTAAGCATGGCATAACCCAGGCATAGGCAAACTCAACCCTCCAGATGTTTTGAGACTACAACTCCCATCACCCCTGACCACTGGTCCTGTTAGCTAGGGATGATGGGAGTTGTAGTCCCAAAACATCTGGAGGGCCGAGTCTGCCTATGCTTGGCATAACCTATCCCACAGGATTGTTGTGAGGATTAAGATAAAGGCGGTCTGCAGGGTATAAGCTTACCTGGGAGCAAGCCCCATTGAATTCCATGGTGCTGTGTACTGAGCAGTTTGAGTTTCGGATTGCACTCTAAATGAATACATAGGATACGTTCAGCTGGACCTCTCCCAGCTCAGAAACACACTGCCAGAGTTATTGTTAATTCTGACATCTGGCTTTTCAGGAAGATGCATCTCTCACTGAGCAAACGCATGCTGACAAACCAAGGTTCCTCTGTGTATTTTGGTAAATTGCAATCCATTATGAAATATATATCCTCCAATAATGAAATGCTACTCTCCCCCCCCCCACCCTCTTTTTTATTATTATTATTAAGAGTCATGACAGATGCTGTCCAAGCATCAGGGGAAATGTTTTCCAACTGCATTCTTTTTTCTGTAGATTACACAGCTACCTTGTTTATGTATTCCTAATGCTATCCTCTGAAGAATGAACACTTTATGAATGTAGACCTAACTGGTATTACTGTGTGTGCACTCAATTGTATGGATAACTAAAATAAAATAAATATAGCTGAATAAACCAGGCTGCATACTCCCGGCAGCCAAAGAAGCTGAATATTTAAACCTGCATAATATATTTTATTATTTTTTATTATTACTGCAATCATTATTATTTTCCATTTCCCCGCCTGCACTGCAGCCTTGCAAATAATTACCCACTACGTATGATCAGTAAATTCCCAATCCTCTGGAGAGGAACTGGGGGGGTGTTGCTGGGGGGGGGGGGATGTTACAAGGAAGGAGATTTTTTTGAGGCTGAGAATTTGTTCATAAAACACCAGAGTACAATGTTTCATCGGATCATAAAATAGGCCCTGCTAGGTCAGGTCAAAGGCCCATCTAGTCCAGTACAGTGGTGCCTCGCTTAACGAATGGATTTTTCGAGTGGAGGTTGCCTCGCTAGACGAATTCGTTTTATGAAAAATTCGTGTAGCGAATCATGGTTTCCCATAGGAATGCATTGAAATTCAATTAATGTGTTCCTATGGGCAAAAAAAAAATCCAAAAAAATTCAATGCATTCCTATGGGATTCGCTAGACAAATTTTCCGTTATAAGAAAAGACCCGTGGAACGAATTGAATTCGTCTAGCGAGGCACCACTGTATCCTGTTCTGACAATGGCCAACCTGATGCCTATAGGAAACTCACAAGCAGGACCCGGGTGCAAGGGCACTCTCTAAGGTGGTGATAGTCAGCAACTAATATCCATAGTGATTGTGGCAAGAGCCACCTGATAGCCTTATTCTGCTCCATGAATTTGCCTGATCCTCTTTTGAAGCCATCCATGTTGGTAGCCACCACTCCCTCAAGTGGAAATGAGCTCCATAGTTTAACTATGCACTGTGTGAAGGAACCCTTCCTTTTGTCTGCCCTGAATCTGTCCAACATGCAGCTTCACACGATGTGCGTGCATTCCACTGTTATGAGAGAGAGATAAAGACTTCTTACGGCAATGTACATCCATATTCTCTTATGCAATCTGCACGTAATATTACGTTAAGCATCAATGCTGCATTTTTATTATTATCATTCCATCTTTTCCCAATAAAAGAGTGGGGAACCAGGAGAAACCACGAGAAATATCATTTATAGTGCTTGAGAATGTTCAGCGTCTATTGCATACATTATCTCAGTCATTATATAGCTCAAGAATAATTACAGTGGTGCCTCGCTAGACGAATTTAATTCGTTCCACGGGTCTTTTCTTATAACGAAAAATTTGTCTAGCGAATCCCATAGGAATGCACTGAATTTTTTTTTAATTTTTCTTTGCCCATAGGAACACATTAATTGAATTTCAATGCATTCCTATGGGAAACCGCGATTCGCTAGACGAATTTTTCATAAAACGAATTCGTCTAGCGAGGCAACCTCCGCTCGAAAAATCCTTTCGTTAAGCGGAAATTTCGTTAAGCAGGGCATTCGTTAAGCGAGGCACCACTGTATACAAATTAAGCGCATTAGAATACATTTGCTTATTCTGCATAATGAATGGCAATTCTCCAAGTCAAGAAGAGGGGCAAAGAGTGGGGCAGGGCGCTGACACCCTGCCCCCTGCTCTTCTTTCCTAGCTCACTTAGATCCTGTGTCATCAGAGGCCAGCATGGCTGAGCATCTGCCAGGCTCCATGTACCAACAGGGGGCCATGCACTGAGGCCCCGCAGACCAACTGTTGGTGCAGGGCTAGCCTGGAAGGGGCAGTGAAGGGCAGCACTCCAGCAATGCAAATCTTGTGCAGTCTCTTCGAGGCAACCCTCTGGGTGCCCCAAGCTGGTGGTGGACAGAGACGAGGGCACAAGTCGGCAGAGCAAAACATGTCAGTTTCCCACAGTAGGCTAGTTTCCACACACATTCAAACACACACACACACACAAACACACAAACACACACACCATCCTCCACCCAGACAAGCACAAGGCATTGTCCAGAGCTCAAGCACACATTCCAGCAGGGCAAAAACACCTAAGAGTATAAAGCAGGGCCTTCTCGGTAGTGGCGCCCTCCCTGTGGAACGCACTTCCATCGGAGGTCAAGGAGATAAACAAATACCTGATGTTTAGAAAACACTTAAAGGCAGCCCTGTTTAAGGGAAGTTTTTAATCTGTGATATTTTAATGTATTTTGGTATTTGTTGGAAGCCGCCCAGAGTGGCGGGGGAAACCCAGCCAGATGGGCGGGGTATAAATAAATAAATAAATAAATAATAAAGCAGGGCTGGGGGAGGGTGTGGCTTGGGGAAAGCCCCGAGAGCCAGGGAGGGGGGCAAATGTGGTTCTGCACCCCTGCATGTAGCCAGGCACATGAGGGATGGGGTGGCATTGCTTTGGAGCCTCTTCTCTCCATCTGGGCTCTGTCCTTCACAACAGGCCCTCAGGGGCCGGGGGGGGGCAACCACACATTGTGTGTGCTCAGGCTCAATCCCAGGCATCTCCAAGCAAAAGGAGGGGGGCACATGGGTAAGAAGTACACCAGAAGACAAAAAGTCTGACCCAGTGCCAGAAAGTGGTCTGTGTTTCTCTTCCTCCTCACAGCTGGGCAGCTAATGGCAAAAGTGGCAAGGAAAATGTATAGTAGAATTGTAAGCTGCCTCTCAAGTGGTCAAACAGGATGTCCATCTAGCCATCTAGGTTCTCAAACTTTTTTCCCCCTTGGCCACACTTTCAGAATAAAAATTTGCTTACACCCCACCCCCCAAAAATTATTGATAAGAAACACAACAGGAAACAAAAAGAAACAACTCCTGGCAGTGCTTGATTTATAACGAAGAAGACTACTACTTTATAATATGATCATGGGACATCCAGACAGCCAGCATAAGAATATAAATCAATCCCAAAATGTAATGATCAATGAGCCTCTTTCATATGTGCCTTAAGTACGGTATATATACAAACTCAGTGAAAGGGGGGAGTTTGCAGTATCCCCTGATGCTCATGGTCTCATTCTGAAAAACTATCCAAATTCTAATAATAATAATAATAATAATAATAATAATAATAATAATGATACTATACTATACTACACTGAAATGTTGAAATGTTTCTTTGATTGTCCTTTGCTTTACCTTTGTGCACTATGCTAGTTTCCATATAGCTCTCACACTCTTCTCCAGTCTTCATAGGTAAAGGGACCCCTGACCATTAGGTCCAGTCGTGACCGACTCTGGGGTTGCCCGCTCATCTCGCATTATTGGCCGTGGGAGCCGAGCCGGCGTACAGCTTCCAGGTCATGTGGCCAGCATGACAAAGCCGCTTCTGGCAAACCAGAGCAGCACATGGAAACGCCATTTACCTTCCCGCTGTAGCGGTTCCTATTTATCTACTTGCATTTTGACGTGCTTTCGAACTGCTAGGTTGGCAGGAGCTGGGACCAAGCAACGGGAGCTCACCCCGTCACAGGGATTTGAACCGCCGACCTTCTTATCAGCAAGCCCTAGGCTCAGTGGTTTAACCCACAGCGCCACCTGGGTCCCAGTCTTCATGCCAGCTAGGAAAAGTTCTTACCAGAGTCCAATAATTCGTTCCAACCTGCGGGGGATGGGGGGAATACTCAATGAAGGTGTGAAGCCGGGCATGTAAGGGGTGGGCCCTGGGGAGAGTGTCCAGGGCTGAATGGGGAGGCTCAGAGGCCTGAGGTTCCCCAACACACGCACCAAACCCAGCCCATTAGAGCCTGTATTGAACAGCAGCCCACCTCTGTAACTTTGAGGACTAGCCACTTGCTCACATTTTTTAAAAAAAGTAGAAATAAAATGCTCAGGATGCAGCGCTCTACCCCAAGAACAGAGGGGAAAGTCCCTGACTTTTCCTGACCAAATGGTATGGGTTAGGAAAGGGGGGGGGTCCAGCACCCCTCTCCCTTTATAGTTAAAGACCCCATGCATACACACTGCTTAATATATGACCTGGACGGGTAGGGAAAACCTAGCCAACAGCATCGTATCTAGTTGGGCCTCTAGATCACAATGGCTGTTCAGGCTGCAACGTGATAGCAATCTGCCCTCTTGAGAGACTCTTAAGGAGAGGACAGTCCTTGAGGAAGGCAAGAGTCCTTGAGTTCCTTCTCCGCTCTCACCATGCTCACCTTTCAACAGCATCTCTTTCCAGTGAAGCATGCCACTCCTGCGCGCTTCGGTTTCCTTTCCCATGTCCCGCTGGCCCAGCTGAAGAGCTGTTGATGGCAACAGATTAGCAGGGAATTCTGCAAGGGGGATCCGGTGTCAGGCAGGCCAGGGCTCCGTCCACTCCTGCTGGAAATGCTCCTTAACCACTCTGCCCAACAACAACACCATCAAAGTGCGATGGTCCTTTACTGAAGCTGGCTGGCTGGGTTGGGCCACAGGATGAAATGAGGACAGGTAAGCAGAATGTTGAAAAGGGCAACCCAACTCCTCCCAGTGGCTGGCATGCATGGGAATCCAGTTACGTAATGCTAGCCTACAAGGACACCCATTGGGACATAGGAAGCTGCTTCATACTGAGTCATCTAGCTCATTATTGTCTACACTGACTGGCAGCAGCTCGCCAGGGTTTCAGACGGAGGTCTCCCCCAGCACTATCTCGAGATGTCCAGGGCTGAAGCAGGAGCCTTCTACATGCAAAGCAAATGTACTACCTCTGAGCTAAAGCTCTTCTCTGATTTAAGAGGGACACAAAAAGCTATTTTAAACTGAGTCAGGACTTTGGTCCACCAGTGTTGTCTACGCTGGCTGGCAGCTTCTCCAGGATTTCAGGCTAGGGATCAAATATGGGGCCTTCTGCATGCAAAGCAAATGCTCTACCACTGACTTGTCCCCCATTTGAGTCAGCCTTGGAGTAGTGCAAGGAAGAAGTGTGGGGTTGATGATATCATCATCACCATTTGTATTGGTGCCACACAGTACCTGGGGATGGGAAAGAAATGTGCTCAGCTCACATTTTAATGTGAACCTACCTAAGTCACATTCCCTGAACCAACGAAACTCACGCCTTGAATTTTGTGATACAGTTTTCCAACCAGAAAGCGTACACACGCAAAATGCGTATCTTGGTGGCAAAAACCACATTGAGGTAAATTGCTTGCAAAAAAAAAAACGTGTACCATGTTTCTCATATTATAAGACACTTCTTATATTTATTTTTTCCTCAAAAAAAACACACTATGGCTTATTTTCAAGGGATGTCTTATTTTTTTCCTCCTCCTCCTCCTGCCGCGGCCGGCATTGGGGTATGGCTTATATTCCTTGAATGCTTAAAAATCCTGCTATGGCTTATTTTATGGGTATGTCTTAAAATATGAGATAAGATTGCACACCAAAAATGCATACAGTAGGAGAAACATACCCCCCTGCCGAAAAGGCACGTGCATTTGCATTCAGACTTTTTAAAAGAAAAGCATTTGCAAAGCAATGCAGGGAAAAGGCATATATAGAACTTTAGGGTGGAAAAAGAAGAAACTGAAACAGACAGATTTGCCATTCCCTGACTGTACCCACCGAGAACCGTTATAGGCTGCCAAATGTTTCCACCTCCCTCCGCAGGAAATAGACAGAACATTCTCCTACGCACAGGCTCTCACATTGAAAGGCATGGCTTGCCCCTGCCCTAGAACCAGCATGAAAGGAGGAGGAGGAGGAGCACATGACTGAACAGCCCACATGCTTTTCCTGTCCATGCCAAACTGTTCTGAGGCCTACTGCGTGACACTGCCGAAGCACAAAGGAAATGGTTGGATGGGAGGGAGTCTGACAAACTTCTTCAGAGAGGGTTAGGCAGACTCATACATTCGTGAAAGTGCAAGTGGGAACTGCAAAAGAATTTCGCAATCTTGAGTTCCAGCCAGCCAGCCTTGCCTTACTTGTCAGAGGATGGAGCAACTTCCCTATGAAGAATGGTTGCAGCTTTGGGAGCCTTTTAGTTTAGAGGGAAAGCAGGTAGGAGGTGGCCTGGCTGAAGTCTCTAAAACTATGCATGGCACATAGAGAAAGTGGCTAGAGAAAAACATTGCTCCCGCTCTCATGATGCTAGAACTCAGGGACACCCAGTGAAAATTCAGGACAGGCAAAAGAACGTACTTCTTCATGCAGTGCACTGTTTAACTCTGGAACTTGCTTCCACAAGAGGCGGTGATGGCCACCAACCTTGGCGGCTTTCAAAGAGGATTTGACAAATTCATGGAGGAGAGGGCTGTCAAGGGCTACTAAGCCTGATAGCCACACAGTCAGAGACAGTATTGTTACAAAAGTTGGGTGCTGCCCCCCACTCTCTGCAAGATCCCAGGGGATTCCAGGCACTCACACAGGGTCTGTGTTCCTTTGGAGAATTGAAATACATAGCGGAGACTGTTGTAGCTTTAAGAAAAAGGTTTATTCACCTATTTGAGCCTTCAGTTTGTGTGGAGGGCATTTCAGATCTTACAGCAGTGTCATTTCAAGAGAGGCATGTACCCCACAGCAGTGCAGCTATGGAGGCAAAGACGTCTCTCCCAGCCAGCCTTCAGCCATCCTGCCCAAGATGGACCCCAGTCTTTCTTCATCCTTCTTCTTCCCAGAACACCCTGCTAAAAACTTTCCTTTCCTGTCCCCTCACACCCAACCTTTCAAAGCCCCCAGTCTCTGTTCACAGGGCAAGGGCAGAGGGCAGTTCTCTAGCATTGCCAATGAGTCTCAATGGCCCTGTATTGATTGCCCAGGGTTTTAATTGATTTTCTATCTACTGCTTTTTGATTAATTGATTTTCTATCTACTGCTTTTTGATTAATTGATTTTCTATCTACTGCTTTTTGTATTTTTACTGTTGCTACGATAGATGCTTTTATTTCTATTTTTTTTATCTGTTTTATATTTGTTTTATGGTTCTCTTTTGTAAGCTATCTTGAAAATCTAGATTTAAATACACATTTCACACACACACACACACACACACACACATACACACACACGAATGAAATGTCTCAACAACAGTTGTTTTAAATTACATTCCTTTGCCCCAAGTGCTCAGAAAAATCTGTCAAAATCTTCAGTCATTTGAAGACTAGCAGTAGCCCCCTAGGATTTCAGGCAGGGGTTTGCAGCAAAACTCATGGCCTTTGAATAATCCTTGGACAATCTATTTCAAGCAGAAAACCCATTGCCTGTTTTGTTTTTTGTTCTTGAGAGGTCCGGGGGGGGGGGGGAGCTTGGAATCACTTTCAAAAACAAGCTTTTGTAACCTCAAGTGCCTTCTTGTGTATTCTTCAGCGTTTCACACTTTTGACGACACTTAAACCTGATGTTTAATCAGAAGCCAAGCAAAGAAAATGGGAAAGCGAAGGAAAGGAAGCTCGGTTTCCATTCCCACAGGAGTATGAATTATATTTTTCTCCTGTCCTCACTCCAAGGAGCTCAGAGCTGTGTAAATGGAGACTCCCTGGCCACCCACCTTTTTAGTCTCAAAGCAACCCTCGCTGGGGGGTTAGGCTGAGAGGCAGTGGCTGGCCTTGGGAGGGACGACTCGGTCAATTTCAGCTTCACTCTGTTTCTCCTTTTCCCCTAACTTCATTTTGCTTTTCCACATTTCTGCACCAGTTTGTGAATTTTTTCCAATTAAAAAACAACAACATGAAAACTCATCAGCATAATAATAATAATAATAATTTATTATTTATACCCTGCCCATCTGGCTGCATTTCCCCAGCCACTCTGGGTGACTTCCAACAGAAAAATTAAAATACACTAATTTCTTAAAGATTAAAAGCTTCCCTAAACAGGGCTGCCTTCAGATGTCCTCTAAAAGTCTGGTAGTTGTTTTTCTTTTTGACATCTGGTGGGAGGGCGTTCCACAGGGTGGGTGCCACTACCGAGAAGGCCCTCTGCCTGGTTCCCTGTAGCTTTGCTTCTCACAGTGAGGGAACCGCCAGAAGGCCCTCGGCACTGGACCTCAGTGTCCGGGCAGAGCAATGGAGGTGGAGACGTTCCTTCAGGTATACTGGACTGAGGCCGTTTAGGGCTTTAAAGGTCAGCACCAACACTTTGAATTGTGCTCGGAAACGTACTGGGAGCCAATGCAGGTCTTTCAAGACTGGTGTTATGTGGTCTCGGCGGCTGCTCCCAGTCACCAGTCTAGCTGCCGCATTCTGGATTAATTGTAGTTTCTGGGTCACCTTCAAAGGTAGCCCCACACAGAGCGCATTGCAGTAGTCCAAGCGAGAGATAACTAGAGCATGCACCACTCTTGCCAGACAGTCCACGGGCAGGTAGGGTCTCAGCCTGCATACCAGATGGAGCTGATAAACAGCTGCCCTGGATACAGAATTAGCCTGCGCCTCCATGGACAGCTGTGAGTCCAAAATGACTCCAAGGCTGCGCACCTGGTCCTTCAGGGGCACAGTTACCCCATTCAGGACCAGGGAGTCCCCCACACCTGCCCGCCTCCTGTCCCCCACAAACAGTACTTCTGTCTTGTCAGGATTCAACCTCAATCTAGGGATCATAGGACATGTTTCTCATAATAAATGCATTTCTGTATGCAGTTTTGCTTAATATGTGCATTTTTGCAAGCAATTTCTTATCACCTAATGCATATTTAAATATTATCCCTAGTAATACATACATTGTATTATGCATTGCATTATCATGTAAATCTTACCTTTCGTACAGTAGGCTAGTTTCAAAACACACAAACATGCCCCTATCTCTTCTCTATCCAGGCAAGCAAGAAGCATTACCAGAGTTCATGGACAAATTCCAGCCAGGCAGGTTGCAGAGGAGTGGTGGGAGGCACCAGCTGGGGGACCTCCAAAGGATGAAGTCTTAGACCCAGGGCATTGGTGAGTGGTCAGAATGAGAAGAAGGAGCAGACTAGGAGGAGGAGGAGGTGTCAGAAGCTGAAGAAGTAACAGGGCTTAGTGAGCAGGGAAGGTCTGTGGCAGAGAGAAGCCTAGAAGCTGAAGCTGAAGCTGGAGAGGATGGAAACTAAGAGGAAGTGAGAAGTACAGCTGGTGAAGAAGCACAGGTTTCTCCCCCTCCTGCTGTGACCGGCTCTCCTCCCTGTTGGTCTTCCAGAACCAGAAGAGGTATGAAGAGGGCAGGGCAAAGACAGACAAGATGAAGAAGCCCCAGATTGCTTGGTAAGGAAGCAGGGGAGGAAGAGACTTAGAGAGCCATGGGAAGGAAGGGGCCTTCAGTCCTCCTCGCAACTTCATCATTGGGACAAGAACTACTGAGAAGAGTTGCGGTGCTCACTAGCCTTGAGCTGCTTTGTTTCTCTGAATAAAGACTTAACTTGGATAAAGAGTCTCGTTGGGAATTGCTGACCTGCTCGATACCCACCCTGACTATGAAGGTGCCAGGGCAGGGTGTGGCTGAACATGAGTGGTGCAATCTTGGAGAGAAGCCCCAGACCTGGAAAGCTACATTTAAATTTTCCATCGCTGCTGGAGAGCCACCCAGCTCTGTGGGACTAACCCTAAACTCATTCCATTTAGATACATCTGTTCCTGTGCATGCCACTGGATACAAGGATGCAAGACTTTCATTTGTTCGCAAGAGGAGATGGCTTTGCCAAGACTAGTGTTCAATATTTGAAATATGTGCTCGAGAGAGATAGATAATCTGTGTAAATGAAAAGTAACTCCATCAATGATTCACGTGCTCACCATCTATGTGAGTCCCAAATCTATTTATGACTACTCTGGGGAAACCTTTTTCTTTCTGGGTGGCTTTTCATCCCAGATTAGTTTCTCGTCCAGCCTTCCAGCGTGTCTTCTTATCATGCAGCCTATAAATATCATGGCCACCTCTGTCTGCAATAATTTCCCTGCTACCAAGAAAACATTTGCCACAGACGGACGTTTCCATAATGTTTTGAAATACTGATGAGGGTTCAACGTTAAGATTCACAGTAGCAAGCCCTGGCCTTTTCGAGATCTACAAAGCCAGTGTGGTATTTTCTGGAGGGGAAAACTGGGGGGGGGGGGTGGAACGGGGGGGAGCGGAGCATCAATGGGGGTATAAATAGCCACAGAGGAGTCTTTTAATTGCAGGGAGGGGAGGCAGTGTAGATTTTTAAAGATAAAAGAATCGAAAGCTCTGAACCATCTTTGCTGCCTCAAGACTTAAAATCCATTCATTTGCTGTGGTCTAACTGCAGCACTTCTTCTTCATATTTTAGTGTGCCAGCTGAACCAGGCTGGCCTAAGATACTCTGCACACCAGGGTAAAGGAGAGGGACACAAACACATGCCCCATCCATATACAGAAACCAACCAGATTGGCAGCTGAATCTTCAACATTATTTGCTATCTGATTCACGGTTTTACATGCAAATTTCTAAAGATCCTACAGATTCTATAGTTAGCATTTTAATGCAAGCTTATTGCCTTGCTGTAATTGATATTTTTTATATATATATATATATATATATATATATATATATATATATATATATTAATTTTTCCAATTAAAACCAATTATATCACATTCATTATTTCAAATTATACACATATATATCAATCAAACCGAATGTTATACCAAATCATCTAAAAAATGATGATATACCAAATCATCTAAAAAACCGGGTTCCGGTTCCCGCCTGCAGGAATGGCGGACCTGTTTTCCATCCCTCCGACCTTCGTAAGGAATTTGGCGGTTGCTAGGGGAGTAAATGGCAACTCCCTACCCTCTCCGGGGGTTACGGAGAGGGGCCGCTGGCCCGCGATGCCCCCAGACCCACTCCGACTGTTTTTGGAGTGGGGGGAGCTTGGGCTGAAGCACTTACGAGGGCCGGGACTCCCGGACGCTAATCTGCATGGCGGGGATTTCCATGGTTAAAGAAGATAATTAGGCTTAAATCTATGGACATACTTCAGAAGGAGGGGAAGAAGCGCTGTTTACTGCTGAGAAATTTACGCTGCTGAGGGTGAGGAGTCAAAGGCTGTATTTCATCTGGAAGAAGGATTGATGGGGACGGAGCGATAAGGGAAGTGAGTTTTTTTTACTTTTCTTCATATGAGTTACTTCATACCTTCCCAGACGCGATGTCCTGGCTTGTTTGGAGTGAAAGAGAAGCAAAAGACTGTGTGAGTTGAACTTTATAAACTGTTGTTACTGAGCATATTTTTTAAAGATGAGGAGTTGCCGACGAGAAAAGCCCCCCTCTAGTTGGACGGGAGGAGTGCCTGGACGCGTTCGGAGGATTTATGAGCTGTGACGCACTTTGAATTGGAGCAGCGACCTGAAGCTAAGTTCAGCTATAGGGCAAGGAGATCCATTAATTTACCAAGAGTCTCATGGTGTGATGTCTGGATCTTCTGCCTGGAAAAGCTGTAAATTTTACAAAGATCGTTAATCTACATGGTTATGAGAGAAAACGAAAGTGATTTGAGTTTTTTAAGATGGCGCTGCTTCGTGTTGACGACGCAACAGGGAGCTCCAGACTAAGAAGATTTAGGGGGAGGCTGGACTGATTAACTCACACAGGAGAAAGAACATTTGTGAAACCTTGTTTGATATTTATCTCAGCAGCTGGGAAACAATCGGTTGAAAGAGGAAAACATCTATGTGACTGTAAGGGAAAGATCTGGATTATTATGGACCCGGAGAGACGATTTGAATTTTAGAAAAAAGACGGCAGTAGACGGTTGCGAGGAATCCCCAATTTCTTGAAGCATGGGAACCCCCAAAAATTTTTAGATGATTTGGCCTTGCTGTAATTGATAAACACAATTTTGAGTTCCTTTTACCTCCATTTCCTCACATTCCAGTTTAGGATTGCCAGACTCAATAGAGGACAGGACTTCTGTGCCTTTAATTGCCCTGCTCTCTTTTGAGTCTGGAAACCTTAAAGAGAAACCAGCAGACCCTTTCTTTAATTTCTGCTGGTTTCTCTTTAAGGTTTCCAGACTCAAAAGAGAGCAGGGCAATTAAAGGCACAGAAGTCCTGTCCTCTATTGAGTCTGGCAATCCTATTCCAGTTTTATATTGCCTTCCTAAGATCCACAAGGACATTCATTCTACCCCACGCAGGCCTATAGTATCAGGATCGGGTTGCATTTTGGAACTCTCAGCGAAATACTTAAGACTTTTTTTCTTCAACCTTTTGCCAAAGATTCACCAGCATATTTACATGACGCATCTCATTTTATTTGAGTCATAGAGCAGACCAAAGTCACTGACATTATAGTTCTAGCTGCTCTGGATGTAGCCTCACTATATACCAACATTCCTTTAGATGAGGCACATTCAATTATCAGTCGCCTTCTGCAATCCCGCACAGATCCTTCACACACACACACACACACACACACACACGGTTTCCTTCTTGATTTATTGGATATTATATTTTTGGGGGGAGGGGAATACTTCCATTTCATGGACCAATTTTATTTTCAATTGCAGGGAGTGGCTATGGGATCTCTCATAGCCCCCTCAGTAGCTAATATCTTCATGAATGAATTTGAAAAATCTCACATTTTACACAACAATCCTTTTTCTTCTGCTTTCTTACTTTATTACAGATACATTGATGGTTTATTTTTTTCCTTTTCAGTAATGAACAAGAGTTTTTACAGGTTTCCACATGGCTTAACTCCTTACATCCATCTTTATCCTTTTCGGGTCATCATAGCTCCATTTCTTATAATTTTTTGGATGTTGAGGTTATAAAACATAATGGCTTCCTTGCTGTTAAACCTCATAAAAATGCACTGATTGTAATTCTCTATTACACTATTCTTCTTTTCACCCCGGGCGATTGAGGGACAACTTACCTTATCGACAATTTTTCACGCCTTAAAAGAAATTCCTCTTTTGACCATGATTTCCGTAACGGTGCAGAAATTCTAGCTCACTCTCTTCATTCCAGGGGATATCCTCACACCATTGTCAACAGGTCCAAATATAAATCTCTTACGAAGGACCGGACATTGCTTCTCGGTCCCACAACCACCTCACGGTCTCAAAATCGCATTACGGGCTCATTAGAATACACTACACACGCAGATAGAATTATTAGAATTATACGCAAACATTGGTGTGTACTCTGGAATGTACCAGGTTGTAATGAATTTCCTTTGATTGGCTTGAGACGGACCAAATCAATTAAAGATATGTCAGTACACAGAGATATGAATTCCAAAAGAATTATAACTCGTACCATTAGCACTTCTGGGCCCACTGGTCACCATAAATGTGGCAGATGTTCATCTTGCCCATTTTCTTTACAGACTAAAGAAATTTATGATGAGAAAACCAATTTCAGATTTGTTATTTATCAATTTAGTACATGTCAGACCAGAGACGTGGTCTACCTTATTCAATGTCCTTGTAATCTATTGTATATAGGCTCTACCACTCGAGCAGTTGGGGTTCGGATTGGGGAATATCGCTCACACATACGTAATGCCAATATGGAGGCACCTCTGGTAGAACATTTTGTTTCTCACAATCATTCAGACACGGATTTATTATTTACAGTTTTATGGGTGAATCAGAGGACAATTGGTATCAGAAAAGATTATGAGCGACAGTTACAGCAGCAAGAAACTTAACTCTGAATTAGACCTCAATTGTTTTATTTGATTATCTGTATATTTGCTGTTACTTTGTACTGTGTCTTTAAACTCGGTCTCCTTGTTATATACTTAGTATCACCTGGGGTTGGCTTTATATATTTTCCAAAAAATGTTGTTAGTAACAGTGACTACGTAATCGCATGAGCACTGTTCCAAAGTATTTTTCATTCGCATGTATATTATATCTATTCGAAAAAAGATTGTGTATGTAACTTATTTATGTTACAGTTTATAATTTCTAAGCTATTTGAAGTTGTTGTTAGGCATGTGCAGGTCATCGTTTGAATATTCTATTTTCAGTTAATGAAGAAATTACATATCTTTCTACCTACGAGTGTTGGAACTAATTGGCTGGTGAAGAATTCAATGAAACAGTAGTTGTTATCCGGAAACACTGTTCGGCAGAGTTCAGAGTTGGACATCAGAATTGGACATTTGCTGATTATACGAAGCTTCACAGCTTGTTCTCCGACGGGTAAAGTCTGGCACCGTGATTCATTTAAGGACTTTCAGAGACTTCAGTTTGTTAGTTCTGAATCATTCCATAAAGTTTTTCACATTGTAATCGTTTCTGGCCATCGTGTTGCTTTGGATAATTGTGTTTTGAAAAGACATGGCAGGCAAGGAAAACGGAAGAGGGGGGAAGAGGGACGAAGCGAGCTCAAGTTCTTAAGTTATAGTTCTTATAGCATAGGTAAGAGTAGCAGCTTCTTGCTGGTGTCAGTGGCAGTTCTGATGCCCCCATCCCAAAGCAGCCTGTCTGTCCCACCCCAGAACAGAACCAGGAGCACAGGAGAAAATAGTGTCCAGGGCTAGGAAGGCAGGGCAGCTCCAACTGCACAGTCTGAGCCTTGAAGGCCGCCATCCTCCCTGGAGGGGGCCTGACGGAGTGCTGCCTCTTCCCTTGCCAATGTCAGTGGTGAGTCTCACTGTTTTATTCTCTCCAGATGCACTTTTCAGATCTAGTGGCAGAGGTGGTGACAACACCCAGGTCAGGAGGACCAGGCAACTTCTACCACATGGGGAGGGACAATGGAGGATGGTGGCCTTTGGGACCAGTGGGGTGGAAGGCAAGGAGCTCAACAGTAGGTGAAGCCCGAGCCAATGACAGGCAGAGCTAACTAATTCTAGTTTTATCCCGATCCTCCTTTCCTGTTGACTTCTACAAGCGCCATGCTGAACCCGGGAAGGTGACCAGGTGGTGTCACCGCTTGGACGGCCTGTAAGTAAGAAGACAGGTGACAGAAGACCCAAATTGGTGGGGCAGTGCCAGTGTTAGAAACTTAGGTATATCAGCTATGTGCCAAATGGCACCTTAAATATAAAAAAGAATGTCACCAGATGACCCTTGGGGGCTCTTCCAATGCTACAATTCTATGATCTCAGCTACATTGCTTGACTGCAGCATGCTCTTACATCAATTCACTTGTCCCAGTATGCAAGGGGAGAAGCACACACAGTGGAAATGGAAATGGTATTAACTATGGACGAAGGCAGAGGCTTTTTAATCTGTGGTCTGCGAGTTCCATTTGGGTGGCCAATGGATTGGCTGCAGCAGTCAAATATATCTTGTCATCAGCCCTGCTGATCTCTTCCCCTTGATGTGATGATGGAGGACTCAGTTGCCCAGCAAGGGGTCCATGATTCGCACAGCAGCACATGTCTTTTTGCTGTGCCCGAGTCAGCTGACCCGGTAGAGATGTCAGGCGCGAACCTGATGCCCAGAAATCTTGACGTAGTCGCAATTGGACCTGCGCAAATAGCAAAATGCGCCCGGGGAATTTTGAACATTTGGCCTACTAAATGAGCTGCCACTGGGAAGGAAGGGTTTTTGTTGTTGATTTTTTAAGGAAAAGAAAAACTGAGAAGCCAGAATTGTTAGGTGAAGCACTTAAGCCTCTGCATTTCTTGTAAAGCTGGCACACTTACACAGCTAGCGATGTCACCTCGGGCTGCTGGAGGAAAAGGACTAAGGATGATGGAAGCTGTTGCTTTTTTAAAAAAAAAATCTTAAGGTCAGTATCATCCATCCACTTTGCAAACAGGCGATCTGACCTTTCAAATTGGTAATGTTTGTCAGTGTCCCCATTGAGAGTTTGACCCAGGTGGTTGTTTAAATGTCACTTATGGCAAAAACTAGGGGACTGGAAGCTCTATAATTTATAATTATGTGGGGGTGGGGACCCACACTTTTTATTTGACAGGATGATGCACCATTCAGAACTGCTAATGAGACTTTTGGATGCCTTGTTAGAAATGTTAAAAAACTATCCGGTACATATCGTATCCGGTCCCCTTATTTAGTGGTCGCAGTAGATCATTGTGCAGCAGGAGTCTTTGTGGTATTTAATTCATTTATTTATAAGAAATAACAGGAAAACCATGTTGGTCTCCTAGGCTAAAGGGAAATGTGTCTTGTGGCACCCTGCGGTGAACCTTTCAGGAGCTAGTTACAGGTAGGTAACCGTGTTGGTCTGAGTCGAAACAAAATAAAAAAAATTCCTTCAGTAGCACCTTAAAGACCAACTAAGTTTTTATTTTGGTATGAGCTTTCGTGTGCATGCACACTTCATCAGATACACTGAAACAGAAGTAACCAGACCCTTATGTATATTCAGAGGGTGGGGGGTGGGGGTGATGGGAATGGGTGATGGGCTGATAGGAGTGGTAAACCTGTTGATGACTGTTAACGACTGTTAACTCCTATCAGCCCATCACCCATTCCCATCACCCCCACCCTCTGAATATACATAAGGGTCTGGTTACTTCTGTTTCAGTGTATCTGATGAAGTGTGCATGCACACAAAAGCTCATACCAAAATAAAAAGTTAGTTGGTCTTTAAGGTGCTACTTTCAGGAGCTGTTTATTACAAAATGGTGTGAGCGATTGTGGGCAACAACCTACTTCTTTAAATGCTGAGTTGGCATCGAGGAAACCAAGATGGAAAAGCTGATCAAGAGGAAATATCCCACCCCCTGTTTTCCTTCTCTGTTTTGCTCCCACCCCTTGCTTCACAGCAGTGAATAAGTGCAGTCAGACCTGCACCAGCAGCTGCTACTTGCAGGAGGCTTGGGAAGAGACAGACCCCCATTTCCCTCCCCATCACTTGCCTTCTGCTGCTGCCAGCCTCCTGTGGAGCAAGAATATGGGAGCCAGCTGTATGTCATCTAGCCTTGCGAGAGGACCCCTTCTCTCTGAACTGGAGTACAGGAAGACCTGTACTGGGAACTTTGTTGTCAGTAAACTCTTGTTGTACTGTACTTAAACCTAGATTTTCTTCCTTTTTTGTAATATCGGATTTATATTGTGTTTGTTAAATTTGTTGATTTTTTGTCATTTTGGAAATTACTGGCATGCTCTGCAACTTGTAGATTTGCATTTTGGTGTTTCGGATGTTTGCTGTGTGGTGCTTTGGGCACAGGTCATTGTGGGAAAAGTGGTATAGAAGTCGGCTCAATTGGTCACAGCATTTCTCCTCCCCGGTTTCTTCACTTCTGCACGTCTGCCGAACCCCTAACCCACAGAGTCGCACTCAAGTACATCAGAGAGAAGGAGATTCCGATGAAACACCAGGAAGAACGTTCTGGCCGTAAGAGCTGTTTGGCAGTGAAGTTGTGGACTCTCCTTCCTTGGCAGGGCCGGTGCATCCATTTAGGCAAACTAGGCAGCTGCCTAGAGCGCGTAAATGGAGGGGGCGCTGGGCAGCCTTCCCTGCAAAACCCCTGCGCCGCCGCTGCCGCCCTCCTACAGCACGTGCTCGCACTCCTCCCACCTATGGAGGGGATGCTGTGAGCTCCTCAGTGGCTGCAGCGAGCGAGCGGTGGCAGCGGCAGCGCCCGTAGCTGAAGCCTTCAGCTTCAGCTGGAGGGGATGCAGGGGCATCAGCAATGCGTTATGACGCATGTGCCAGGGCACCAAAAGTTGTTTTGCCTAGGGCGCAAAAAGCCCTAGCACCGACCCTGTTCCTTGGAGGGTTTTAAGCAGAAGTTTGATCACCATGCATGCTTTAGCTGAGGTTCCTGAATTGTGGGAAGTTGGACTATGTTGGAATATGTTGCATGTACAGCTACCTTGAAACAGGCAGGCTCTCATCTTTGCAAGAGAGCAATGTCAGTCTCCAGGCAGTAAGCCATGGTATAAAAGCAAGAGAGAGATCGGTTGGCAGAATGGAAACAGAGGAAGAGAGGGTAAGATGAGCACTCTGCCACCACCACGACAACACCTTCTCTCCATCCAAATATACATTCCAGTCAGTTAAAAAAAACCTCAAAGGGGGTGCAAAGAGAGGGGGTGGCCTGAGCCCCAACAGAGGGACCTGGAGAGCTGCATTTGGTGCCTGAGCCTGTCTGTGTTCTTCCCTATGTGCTCTAACCAAGCACCCTTAACAAAGGACAATTCCCAGGGGATGCATCCCCCCCCCGTCTGCCTTGGGCAGCAAAATGTATTGGGCTGGCCCCAGCATCAAGCTCCCAGGCTCCACAGAAATCTTCAAGCACAGTTCATCCTTCCTAGCAAGTGATGTTGCAGTCGCTTTAATGCATGCTGGAATGAAATGAGAGAAGGTTGGGGGGGGTAGGAGGGAGGGAGGGAGGGAGGAAAGAGTAACCAATCTCCCCAAAGAATGAATGCTAAAAGCAAAAAAGCCATATACGCTGGGACGGGAGAATTATGGAGCCTCTTTGCCTCCTCCTCAGAGGATCCAGAGAGCTCAGTTTCAAGCCCAATGTAGCAATCAAGGAGAGGAGAGGGAGCCATTATCGTAATGCACAATAGTATTTGAGAGAGCTTTTGAAGTTTTCGACTGAGATGCTATAATTAAGGGGAAACAATCAAGGCTCGCCAGTTGCCATCTGAAGCAGAGAAAGGAAGACATCACTAGCTAAGCTTTCCTGGGAGATAATGAAGAGAGAGAGAGAGAGAGAGAGAGAGAGAGAGAGAGAGAGAGAGAGAGAGAGAGAGAGAGAGAGAGAGAGAGAGAGAGAGATGCAGACAAAACACAAGAACCTGGCTACAGCATTCTTTATTTTCTTCCTTCCTTGCAAAAATGTAAAAGAGAATGCCCAGGATCCATAGAAGTGCAGAAACTTCTGCTACGTATCCACAGGAGGTTTTCGCATTTGTATTTCCATGCTCTCAAGGCAAATATTTTTAAAATGTAGTATACACACTGATAACTGGGAAACACTGGCCTGCAAGAGCTCCAGTTGTTGGAGAATAGCCTTTACCAAAGGTGTCATGTACTTTGCAGACACTCGAACTCAGGACGAAAGGGAGAAATGAGCTAAGAGGAAGGCACACTTGGCAAATCCTCACCATGATCAACTCCTGCCCAGAAACCTATGTCCCCACTGTGAAATGACGTGTGGATCCAGAATTGACCTCCACAGTCACTTACGGACACACTGCTAAGACCGTGTTCATGGAAGACAATCTTACTCGGCTATGGGTGATTGCCAAAAAAGAAGAAGGTCACACAAGAAACACAGCACTGCATTCTCTATCCACTAACACAAGTGATCTTGCATGAGGCGATGGGTGGGTTTTCATGTTGAGCAACAGTGGAATTTAATGCAACAGTTGCATTAGGGGGAAGCTCGTCGCACCACAAAGTTATGAGCAACCTGCTTGTGCATTCTCTTGTGCAACAATGTCCCCCTGGCTCAAAACATTTCACTAGTGGAATGAGTATACCATAGGCTTGCTATACATCAGGAAAATTCCCGACATGTCCTGGTTTTCGGATGTAAAAATGGCGTCAGGGGGGAATTTTGAATTAGCAAAATTAAGGGAAAACCTGGGTGTATGGCAACGTGATGGGAAAAGCAGCAGAAATAGCTGCAAAAACTTAAAATCACTATTTGGGGGGGAGGCTTCCTAAAACAAAGCTCAAAAATTTTGGGGCTTCCTAAAAAACTTTGCAGGTGTCATGAATTTTACTTTTTGAAATATAACAAGCCTAGTATACCACTATATTATTCACACACACACTGCAAAGTGACTTTAACCCAGTGCCAAATTGGATACAACCCATATTTTTGAATTATACTGTTGTTTTTGGTCATTTGACCAAAAAAAGTTGGGTCTGCTGGGAGACCCAGTGAATTGCATGGAGAAGACAGCAATGTATGGCACCCATACCTCAGTCCTTACCCCTACCTCTCTGCCCGCCCCCCATCAATCTCACTCTGCCCCATGGTAAGGCTGGCCATGTATGCCTCTGCAAAGAATAGTTCTTTGCATTCATGGACGGGACAGAGAGTCAGGTGAGGATCCTACCAGACTCTACAGGCTTTATTTATAACCCCTTGCCTTCTCCCTGTGCCGCCTCCAGATGGTCTCCTGCTTGCACTCTTGGAGAACTTCAAAAACTGTTCATTTCTTTGTGCACAACCAGTGCTCAGCTCTTGCAAAGAGATTTTCCCTATCACCTCTCCTCTTGAAAAGCTGCTCCCAGTTCTCTCAACAGCCAATAATCCTGCTCAGGTGACCTCTGTAAAAGCAAGACACATTGATAGCTGTTGAAATTAAGCTGTTTTCTCTGCAGGGCACATCACTAACACACTGCTGTATTTTTTTATGCTGACAGTCTCTGCCTCTGCACCGAGGGATTCTGGGACAGCATGACATTCCCAAGAGGCCGACAGAAGTATCGCCCCCACAAACACTTTGTGTGCTTATTTTAAAACACTCAAAGGCTCTTGCCCTGAGCCCTTTGTACTGAACTTTTGACTCTAGGCTAAATAAATCTTCATTACAAAGAAACATGCATCACTTTGCTTTGCTCTGGCCAGGAAATTCATTGATGCTACTGTTTGGTCAACACAGAAACCACAGGGCAAGCGGGCAGGGACACATCTCTTCGTTTATTTATTTTACTGCCATATATATACGAGTTGCTATATTGACAGAATTTCCCAGACATGACTGGGATTTCAACGGCAAAATTAGCATCCAGGGGAATTTCAAAAAATCGGAATTTGGGGGCGATTTCCCCCCCAAAAAAACTCAACAACTTTTGTGTCCGGATTTTTACTTCTTGAAATATGGCAACCCTGTAGCACTAGCTCAGTGCCCCACCTGGAATATTGTGTCCAGTTCTGGGCTCCACAGTTTAGGACAGGCATCCCCAAACTGCGGCCCTCCAGATGTTTTGGCCTACAACTCCCATGATCCCTAGCTAACAGGACCAGTGGTCAGGGATGATGGGGATTGTAGTCTAAAACATCTGGAGGGCCGAAGTTTGAGGATGCCTGGTTTAGGAGGAACATTGACTGGCTGGAATGTGTGCAGATGAGGGCGACAAGATGAGCAAGTGTCTGGGAACCAAGCCTTGTGAGGAACTGTTGAGGAGGCTGAGTATGTTCAACCTGGGGAAGAGACGACTGAGCGGTGATCTGATAGCTGTCTTCAAAGGGCCGTCATGTGGAAGATGGAGCGAGGTTGTTTTCTGCTGCTCCAGAGGGTAGGACCCAAACCAATGGCATCAGACAACAAGAAATCAGATTCCAGCTAAACATTGGTAATAACATAGTACATAGAATCACAGCATTGGAAGGATCATCTAGTCCCAAACCCCTGCAATGCTGAAATATGCAGTTGTCCCTTACAGGAATCAAACCTGGAACCTTAGCTTCATCAGCACCATGCTGTAACCAACAGAGCTATCCAAACGGCAAGAGCTGTCTGACAGTGGAGTGGATTTCCTCGGAAAGTGGTGGACTCTCTTTCACTGGAGGTTTTTAAACAGAGGGTCTATCAGGGGTTGTTAACTGCAGTGTCTGCATTGCAGGGGGGGTTGGACCAGGGCCGGCTCTAGGTAGACCCTCGGTGGCGCAGGGCACCACGGCGCCGGCCCGCCAGGAGGGTGCCGCGAGCTGCGCCCGCCCACTGGCCGGCCGGTCCGCCGGTTCGATGCGCAGCTGCGCCCACGGCAACCGCGCTGGGAAACGGGGTGGGGGGCGCCGGAGGGATCCGTTGCTCCACGGCTCCAGGGGCGCTTAAGACGGCCCTAGGTTGGACTTGGGGTCCCTTTCAACTCTACAACTCTACAAATATTTTATCATTAGAATGACTAACTAATCAAGTCAATTTAAGTAGCAAAGGATGCCTGCTGAATCTCTGCTGGTAGATTGATACAGTGGTACCTCTACTTACGAATTTAATGCGTTCCGAACACACATTTGCGTCGAAAAAATGTGTAAGTCAAATCCCATAGGAATGCATTGGGAGAAAAAATTTGTAAGTCGAAGCAACCCTATCTAAAAATTCGTAAGTAGAAAAAATCCTATCTAAACCGCATCCAAGATGGCGGACGGAGCTCCGTTCGTAAGTAGAAACATTCGTAAGTAGAGTTATTCGTAAGTAGAGGTACCACTGTATTCCCCAGCATGGGGGGCAGTGACACTAAATGCCCAACTTTGGGTTGAAGGCTCTAGAAAAGCCATGTGGTCATGCTGCAACTGAAGCAACAGATAATTAACCCAGAAGTCTGGCAGCAAGCTGTGGCAAACCACAAGTCACTGGCTTCACTTACAGGTACATCAGCACAAATTGTTGACAGGCAGGCATGGATTGTGAGAAACAGCTGCGTGGGCCGTTAGGAGTGACCAGGAGGTGGGACTAATTCAGAGTGCCCCCCCCAATTGCTTTATTCAGCTCTTATGGCAAAATGGATCAAACACTGATCTTGAACAGAGGTGCCAGGTCTTCCTTCCTGCTGGACATTGGCTGCCTCTGGACAGCTGCATTTCAGGAGAGAAAACTGGATAAGTTTCTTCCTAAGCACTGTTGGGGCTGGGTCCCATTCAGCAGAATGAGCAAGGGGGGCTCAAAATGCTGCAGAGATGGTTTCACCATGTTTTGAAATAAGTAAAGGCCAGGTGGCCAACATAGTTTGTTACTTAACCAAAGTAATGTGGTCCCTGTCAGACTACAAATCCCACCAACCCTAGACAGCATGGCCAACAGACAGGGATGGATGGGAGTTGTAGTCCAACAGCACGTGGAAAGGCACCCCATTCCTTTGGTTAAGTAACAAACTACGTTGGCCATATTCCTGCCTTGCAGGGGGTGGATTAGATGATCCTCAGGGTTCCTTCCAACTCTGTGATTCTATGAATTTAAGATTGGGAAAATGACAAACCAAGAAACACTGCTACAAACGGATTTGCACATCCTTAGAAGTGTTAAATTCGACATCCGTTGCCTGTCCGGTCAGCTTCTCTATGTGGGATGCAAGGAGTGGCGCCATCTTGCCCTTTGCCTCAGGTAGTAAAATGACTTTGGCTGCCCGGAATAGGCTCCCAGGTTCTGCTGGGATTTTAACACTTCATGAGGGTCACATGCAGCATACTTCATCCCAGCTCTTTCAGTTTCAGAGGAAACAGTCAACGCCTTCTGCGGGTCAGAGGGATAACATCAATTATATCCTCGCGAAACCGAGTTGTCTGTCTGTGTGAAGCAATCTGACAGTTACCACCATTAACACAAAGCACACTTTCCCTGTAATGCCAGACACCTTGTAACTGACAAAAGACATCATTTTCAGTTTAAGTGCAGCAGAGAGTGGGAGAGGAAGAGGGAAACGGAATTAGACCTGTGTAGCTAGCACATATAACAGATCACACACTTTAGCGGCTAGCAACTAGTGAAGGGATGTGGCCCTCCATGCCTGTCTGCCTGGCCCTGGGGACCCTTCCTGGAGCAGATCTTTTCCCAGAGGCCTCACCCTACATTACCTCTGCTTTGGACCCTTCAAAGTACCATAGAGTCCAACATTCTCTTTCCACAGTGGCCAATCAGAAGCCCATTGCAAGCGGAAATCATTCGCCCTGAATTCATTTTCTTGTGGGGTATTTTATACATCTTCTTGATACACTTTCAGTCATATCACATTTTTGAATGCATTTCCCCATCACTTTTCTGACCCGGAAAAATAGAGTCCGTTTATTATTGTTATTACCTTAAGTGGATTTGTTGCACTAGGGCAACAGAGCACTTCAATCCAGTTTAAATTTGAGTACGTTGTTGTCAGCAATTTGCTGATGACACACAGCTCCACTTCTTTGCATCTGCAGGTGTGCTGGATCGTTGTCTTGTCTCAGTAATGGACTGGATGAGAGCCAATAAACGGGGGCTCTTCAGCCCTGTGGAACCTTCAATGTGGGGTTCCACAGGGTTCAATTTCAACCCCTATGCTGTTTAACATCTACAGTTCTACTTCTCTTTTTCTTGTCTCTGTAGTGGGCTGGATGAGAGCCAACACACTGAAGCTCAATCCAGATAAGACTGTGCACTGTTAGTGGGAGGCTCCCTAGACCTGATAGATGGGAGGTTGCCTGCTCTTGATGTCACCCAAGACGGTAAAGTCAAAGGGAAGGAGCTAGACAAAGAAGGATCCAAGAAGTCTTCAACGGCAGAACAGGTGGATGATAACAAGCGATATGTTACAACGGCTGTGAAGGCGGATAAAGGCTGTCGTGACTACTTCATGCCATCGAAACAGAGTCCTACTGCGAAGACTGTGTGTTGGTCAGCGTGCACTGATCTACACACATAAAACAAATTCACACACAGGCGTCTTCCAAAAACCCAACCCAAACCCCAAAAGTCCTATAGGAAGGTGAATAAGCACCCTGCAAGCAAATTGGGATGAATGCTCAATAAACGGGCCACCTAGAGAAGCCCACCATCCCTGGACAACACATTCACACACCATGGAGGCACGCCCAGTATTTAAGCCTGAGGATCCTACGACGTTTTAGCTTTATCCACAATGGTTTTTAGAGCTGCCTTGGATTTTATCCCAGATTTGTGAATTACAAAAAGCAGTGCCTTGCGGCAAAAGCTGTACTGGTCTCTACACAGTACAACGGTTTTGTTTTGACTGGCAGCTGTGGAGGATGACATCACACTATCATTCTGAACTCTGGCTAGCTGGGGAGCAGGGAGAGGGAGGGAAGGAAGGGAAAAACAGGTTTGTTAAATTGGCCAGGGAAAAGTGGAATGAGGAGGGGGAGGACTGCTATGTTCAGCAGCTGAAAATCAATGCTAACTACAGTTGATTCTCTTTCAAGTATTCCTCAACAGCTTATTTATTCAATGGAGAGAGCTTTTTACAATAAAAAAATATCACTTAACAACATGGTCTGAACAATGTCTACTCAGAAGAATGTCCTACTGAATTCCGTTGGAGTTTGGTAAATGTGATTAGGACTGCAGCCTAACTAAAAAGAAATTAATGCACTGGAGCTCTTTGCAGTAGGACCTCCTCCCCTTTTGATCCCTCTGCAAAAGCAAGCCACATAAATTCCACAAAAGTGGTGCAAACCTATAGCGTGATATAAGCTTGCCAGATGTTTGGACTACAACTCCCATCATCCATTACTACTAGCCATGCTGGCTGGGGCTGATGGGTGCTGGAGTCCAACACCATCCAGAAGGCACCAGGTTGCAGGGAGGCTGCTGTATACAGTACTGCTGATGGTTGCTCTTGTTGTTGTTTAGTCGTGTCCGACTCTTTGTGACCCCATGGACCATAGCACGCCAGGCACTCCTGTCTTGCACTGCCTCCCGCAGTTTGGTCAAACTCATGTTCGTAGCTTCGAGAACACTGTCCAACCATCTCGTCCTCTGTCGTCCCCTTCTCCTTGTGCCCTCAATCTTTCCCAACATCAGGGTCTTTTCCAAGGATTCTTCTCTTCTCACGAGGTGGCCAAAGTATTGGAGCCTTAGCTTCAGGATCTGTCCTTCCAGGGAGCACTCAGAGCTGATTTCCTTCAGAATGGATAGGTTTGATCTTCTTGCAGTCCATGGGACTCTCAAGAGTCTCCTCCAGCACCATAATTCAAAAGCATCAATTCTTCGGCGATCAGCCTTCTTTATGGTCCAGCTCTCACTTCCATACATCACTACTGGGAAAACCATAGCTTTAACTATCCGGACCTTTGTAGGCAAGGTGATGTCTCTGCTTTTTAAGATGCTGTCTAGGTTTGTCATTGCTTTTCTCCCAAGAAGCAGGCGTCTTTTAATTTCGTGACTGCTGTCACCATCTGCAGTGATCAAGGAGCCCAAGAAAGTAAAATCTCCCACTGCCTCCATTTCTTCCCCTTCTATTTGCCAGGAGGTGATGGGACCAGTGGCCATGATCTTGGTTTTTTTGATGTTGAGCTTCAGACCATATTTTGCGCTCTCCTCTTTCACCCTCATTAAAAGGTTCTTTAATTCCTCCTCACTTTCTGCCATCAAGGTTGTGTCATCTGCATATCTGAGGTTGTTGATATTTCTTCCTGCAATCTTAATTCCGGCTTGGAATTCATCGAGTCCAGCCTTTCGCATGATGAATTACGCATATAAGTTAAATAAGCAGGGAGACAATATACAGCCTTGTCGTACTCCTTTCCCAATTTTGAACCACTCAGTTGTTCCATATCCAGTTCTAACTGTAGCTTCTTGTCCCACATAGAGATTTCTCAGGAGACAGATGAGGTGATCAGGTTGCTCTTACCAGGGCACAAATGCATCTCCTCCGGGTTTTATAATGAAGTGTTCTCAGTTAGCATGTTACAGCTGTGTAGACTAGGGGGCCACATTCACATCCTACATTTAAAGCACGATGGTACCACTTTAAACAGTCATAGAATCCCCCCCAAGAATTCTGGGAGCTGTACTTTGTTAAGGGTGTGTTGAGAGTTGTTAAGAGACCCCCGTTCCCCTCACAGAACTACAATTCCAATAGTACAATGTGAAGAATTGTTCTTTGAGGGCTATGCGCAGGTGTCTCCTAACAATGCTCAGCGCCCATGATTCTTTAGGGGAAGCCATGATCAATAATAATAATAATAATAATAATAATAATAATAATAATAATATATTATTTATACCCCGCCCATCTGGCTGGGTTTCCCCAGCCACTCTGGGCGGCTTCCAACCGAATATTAAAAACAGTACAGCATCTAACATTAAAAACTTCCCTAAACAGGGCCGCCTTCAGTTGTCTTCTAAAAGTAAAATAGTTGCTTATTGCCTTGATATCTGCTGGGAGGGCGTTCCACAGGGTGGGCGCCACTACCGAGAAGGCCCTCTGCCTGGTTCCCTGTAACCTCACTTCTCGCAATGAGGGAACCGCCGGAAGGCCCTCGGTGCTGGATCTCAGTTTAAACTGGTACCATGATGCTTTGTGGTGTGGATGTGGCCAAGGTCATACTTCACTGCAAATCAGGGCTGTAGTCATCTTCATGTTTCTGTTTATTACCGTACTCTTAAGGGCACTTCCAGGCTGTCGTTATTTTGGGCTAGGATTCTATACCAGCACATTCAGAGTGCACAGTTAAAGTTGGCTTTTGGAGGTCTTGTGCAACAAAACTGCTTCCTGAAAAGGCCAGACTTTTTTGAAATGAGGAAAGTGATGAGGAAGATGCTCTGGGAAGGATGGGGTGCAGACTCGCTTTGTTCCGATTTGCTTGTGCCATCCAACCTCCTCACAAGCAAATCGGAGCAAATGTCCATTAAATAGCTGGCGGTAGCCTTAGGTAAAGGGTAGAGGGACCCCTGACCATTAGGTCCAGTCGTGACCGACTCTGGGGTTGCATGCTCATCTCGCATTATTGGCCGAGGGAGCTTCCAGGTCATGTGGCCAGCACGACAAAGCCGTTTCTGGCAAACCAGAGCAGCACATGGAAACGCCGTTTACCTTTCCCGCCAGAGCGGTCCCTATTTATCTACTTGCACTTTTGTTGTGCTTTCGAACTGCTCGGTGGGCAGGAGCTGGGACCAAGCAACGGGAGCTCACCCCGTCACAGGGATTCGAACCGCCGACCTTCTGATCAGCAAGCCCTAGGCTCTGTGGTTTAGCCCACAGCGCCACCTGGGTCCCTGGTGGCAGCCTTATCTCCCTGCAAATAAATACTCAGTAAAGAGATAATCTGGAAGTGGCCTAAGCTGCTTTCAGGTTCCCACTACAAAAGTGGTCAATGAATTTAAATAGTAAATCATTATATGCATTTATTATGCAACCATTTTTAATATGGTATAATATTAAACAGTTCTGGTTACTCTCTCAAAAAAGGTTAATATGGGACACACCCACACCCCAGTTTGAACCAAAGGGTCCAAGTTGTAGGAAAGAGGAAGTGGCCTTCTACAGAATCAGGCCATTGGTTCATCTAACTCAGTACGGTCTACACCGACTGTCAGTGGGGTTCCAGAGTTTCAGGCAAAGCCCTTCTCAGTCCTACTCGAAGATGCCAGGGATTGAATCTCAGGACCTTCTGCATGCAAAGCAGATCTGCATGCCACTGATCTATAGGTGTTTTGACTAAATATTAAGGAGGTTTTCCTGATGCTACAACAGTGGATCAGACTGCTTCAGAAAACAGTGGGCTCTACTTCACTATGTTACAAAAGCTGGGTGCCTGCCCCTCTCTCTGCCGAGCAGTGGCAAAAGCCCGGGCACCCACAGAGGGTCTGTGTCCCTTTGGAGAATAGAAGGATACATGCAGCCAGCCTGCCCAAGATGGATCTCAGCTCTTCTTCCTGCTTCTCCTTCCCAGCAATACCCTTGCTGGAAAAACTCCCTTTCCCTGTCCCCTCAAACACACACTCCATCTTCTTGGTAACATCTCACTCCCCAACTTTTCTTGGATGGCCCATCAACCCCTTTCGTCATGTTAAGAGATATGCTCTTCGCTAGGCAAGCCAGGCTGGTTTGCATAAGCCAGCCCAGGCATTCCGTGTCTGGCACAGCTCTGCAACTTGTACTTTAATCAATATCCCAATTAATCAAAATCCTAGCCTTTATTCATTCCTAGGGTTGTGGAGGGGTGCCTCCCCCTAAATCTTTAACACCTAGAAATTTTTAAGTAGAGGCTGGGTGGGCACCTATCAGATGTGCTGTACCAGTGGATTTCCTGCATTGGCAAGGTGTTTGGGCATCTGAGACACCCTACAACCTTTTATGATTCCAAATGATGTTGCAGGGGTATCTGGCTGGCCACAACTGAACTAAACAGTGGCTTGGCCTCTTACAGCCTAAGCAGTCCTTAACCATGATTCCCCTGTCTATTAATCCCGTTATGTCCCCGCAAGTTGACAGTTATGCCACAGAGTAAGCTGCAGTTATCTAGTCAAATGATCATTTAATGGTCTTTATTTCACAATTCCTTTTTCTGCCTAAAGAAAATTGATTCCTTGGTTTTCATGTTCAGGGTATTTCGTCGGGCTGTGATTATGAAGCAAACGGGATGCCATTGCATTGATTCACTAGGCTGCACGGTTTATAATCTTTCCAGCATATAAGAAGCCTTTAAAAAAAATCTTGAAGAAGAAAAGAAAAGATGTATACTTATTTGTTTTCTAAAGCACATTCCAAAACACGATCTCTTGCTTGCACAAACTGAGCCTGCATCCAATCAGCTTGGTTATGACTTGAGGAGATGGTTCAGCGTGTAGAAAATGATCCTCTCCAGCCCATTAAACTTTAGTATTTGCAGATATTCAATGTTTTAATCTGAGGAAAGCTCTTCAAACCTGGTTTTGTGGAAATGATATTCCTGTATCAGTCCTGCCTGAACATTTCCAGCTCGTTAAACCCAAGGATTTGAATCCCAAATGCTCAGCAATTTGGGGTTGGGGGACCCTTGGAAAATGTACTCTCAGTGGGGAGGGCCCACCTTTCTTACCCGTCCCCATTAGTTTCCTCGTCCCTTTGGACTCAGTCAGTATTATACCACCTTCAACAGAGAGGCAGGAGGATGCTATTAGGCATGAACCCAAGCAGGGCCGGCCCGCCCATGGGGCTGAGTGAAGCAGTCACCTCAGGCGGCAAACTGGGAGGGGCAGCAGACTCAAGAGGCCCAGGAACACACTGCTCACTGTCTCCTGCATTTGCTGCCCACCACAGCTCCTCTCCAGCCTCCTTTTTCTCCCCCACTGCCTTCAGCATGCCTGGGCTCTCCCAGGCCAACTCCAGCATACCTGCCAAATGCCCTGGGGGGAAAGTGCTTTTTTTAAAACTGCTGCACGAGATCTGGAAAAGTGCTGTCAGGTGTGTGTGTGTGTGTGAAAGGGAGGTGTGGAGCACTTCCCTGACTACACTAAGCCCTGAATTTAAGATTGGAAAAATGAGGAAATGAAAGAAAGATTTGCCCATGTCTACATTATGCTACTGAATTTCTTGATGAAAAGACTACTATTTTTGCAATTTGAATATTTATATGTTTTTGTCATTGAGATGCTAAGCATCTGTGTGCTTGACCAAAGTTTTGCTGATTCAGTTTGAGGTATCCACTGTGCATCCTATGCATGTTTACTCAGAACTTACCTTCCAAGTCCCGGACTGCAGAATCCGGGACCGGCAGCCGTGTGACACCGGAAGTTGCGTCGACGCAACTTCCGGTGTCGCTTTGCCCTTCTATGGGCACCAAAAATGGCCACCGCTGGCTTCAAAAGTAGCTTCTACACATGACCAGAAGTGCTTCGACGCAACTTCCGGTGTCGCCCTGCCCATCTATGGGCACAAAAAATGGCCGCCGCCGACACCGGAAGTCACGTCTAGCACTTCCAGTCATGCGTAGATGCGACTTCTGAAGCCGCCGGCAGCCATTTTTGTGCCCATAGAAGGGCAAATCAGAAAAAAAAATGACCGCCGGCAGGAGAAGATAACGGAGAAAAACGGGAGACGAAGTGATACGGGAGACCACCGGGAAAAGGTAAGTAAAAACGGGGGTTTCCCGGGGAAAACGGGGTACTTGGCAGCTGTGACTCAGAAGCAAGCCTGGTGATTACTCCCAGGATGGGTGTACCGAGGGCTTGACGGCAACAGGCCCATGATCCAAATGTGCATAGTATTTTCCTATGCTATTTTATAGAGAGGGCAAAGTAAGATGCTGAGTGGCTGTGATCTTACCAGCACAGAGCAAAGTCAGGTCAATGGCTCAGTAACAGAGCACCTGCTTTTCACACAGAAAGTCCCAGGTATGAAATTCTGGAGAGCCACTGCCACTCAAGATAGACAGTACTGAGCTAGGTGGACCAATGGTCTGACAAGGTACCTTATTATTAAGGGAAGCAATCGGTGCTCCTAATAGTTTGGAAAGGAGGAAGAGAAAAGGAGGAGAGCTAAGGCTCATCACAAAAGACCTGGGAGTCCCCATAAACATCCCTGCACCCAGAAAATTGCACAGAAAGGATTGCAACCTTATTGTCTGTTCGGAAGCTAATCATATTTCTTCCACCAATGATGTCTTATATTTGCTTACTTGTGTGATTTTTTAAATTTATTTTCATTTTACAAAATGGTACTATTTTTATATTAAAGGTAAAGGGACCCCTGACCATTAGGTCCAGTCGTGACCGACTCTGGGGTTGCACGCTCAGCTCGCATTATTGGCCGAGGGAACCAGCGTATAGCTTCCAGGTCATGTGGCCAGCATGACAAAGCCGCTTCTGGCAAACCAGAGCAGCACACGGAAACGCCGTTTACCTTCCCGCTGTACCGGTACCTATTTATCTACTTGCACTTTGATGTGCTTTCAAACTGCTAGGTTGGCAGGAGCTGGGACCAAGCAACGGGAGCTCACCCCGTCACAGGGATTCGAACCGCCGACCTTCTGATCAGCAAGCCCTAGGCTCTGTGGTTTAACCCACAGCGCCACCTGCATCCCATTTTTATATTAGTCAGCTGGTATTATTGCAATGCAAAAAAAAAAACAACCCAGCCAGTACACACCAAATCACGAACAATTGGAAAGCGACAGCCAGCGCTGCTCCTTATGTTTTGTACAGAGTGTTGCAAATAAAATAAATGGCGCTGCCTTTCCATGCTGATCGCATCAGGAAGTCATGGGGCATCACCAGGATCAACACATTTATCAAGGCCCATAAGCATTTGCGGACCAGAGTTCATGTTGTGTGATGCATGAAGTGTTGTCCTCAGTTGCAGGTGTGTACCTGAAGGGTGGGGCTGTAATCAGAGGGATACAGCATGCGAAAAGGTACAGGCAGTAGCAATTCAATTAGAGCTACACTGTAGGCAAGATTAGCACAGTGACCCTTTGCAACAGCAATGATAGGTGATAAAACAATCAAGCTTGGTAATGCCGAGTTAATTAACATCTGTCAGAGGATAGGAAACCATTTCCAAGTTGATGCGTCTGCTGACGAAACCCTGCATGTCACAAAGGCTTCTGGGTAGTGGTTGCTTTTCAAAATAGTCTTGTAACTTATATGGTAGTTTCTCTTCAAATTAAGTATTAACAAAAGGGGATAATAATAATAATAATAATAATAATAATAATAATAATAATAATAATAATATTTTTTTATTTATACCCCGCCCTCCCCAGTCAAAAACCGGGCTCAGGGTGGCTCACACCAACAGAATCACAATAAAACATAAAAACAATCAATTAAAATACAGATTAAAATGCAGTATTAAAGTTTAAAATGCAGCCTCATTTCAAGTAGTCCATAAATCCAAGCCATGAGGGAGGAAAACACAGGGGTCAGGCTGAGTCTAACCCAAAGGCCAGGCGGAACAGCTCTGTCTTGCAGGCCCTGCGGAAAGATGACAAATCCCGCAGGGCCCTGGTCTCCTGTGAAAGAGCGTTCCACCAAGTTGGGGCCAGTACTGAAAAGGCCCTGGATCTAGTAGAGGCCAATCTAGCCATTTTATGGCTCGGGATCTCCAGAATATTGTTGTTTGTCCTCTGCGGGGTCTTCCGCGGGGCATACCAGGAGAGGCGGTCCCGAAGGTACGAGGGTCCCAAGCCGCATAGGGCTTTAAAGGTCAAACCTCCCCCCCCTTATTTTTAAAGTTAAACAGTGAATATGTAACCATGAACCTCTTAAATTTCAGAAACTCTTGAAACATGATCCAGCAATTAGTATCAAACCTTTCTTTCCTTTACCTCAATAGAAATAGTAGAATGCACAGAGATCGCAACAATTTACCATTCAAAGCCCAGGAAAGATTTCCAGTGTGATATCTCAGCCCCATGTTGTTGACAACAATGTTGCTTTTTTTGGCTCAAATCTGATTTTCTTCTTGTTTCACATGTGTTTTTGTGTGCATCTGTGTTTGTGACAGTAGTCTGTATGTTCCTTAGATTCCATTATTTTTCTTGGCAAGCTTTGGATGACGAAAAGGTATGATTTTATGGGCTGGATAAATAGACACAGGCAAGTGTCTTGCTGTGCTATGCCTTTCCATCTGGGAATAGAATTTGTTGTATTAGACTTACTTTCTTCTCTGTGCAGTGGGAGAAGATTAGCCGGGGCTGTGTGCACCCTTGGCTTAAAAATCTGAACTCAGGACACGAAGGTAACCTGAATTCTCTGACCTGCACAGTTTAGCAAATTAAGTAAATGTATATTTGTTTTGCATCGTTTATTATTCTGCGGCTTGTCATCAGGGGAGGCACAAAGATCTCTGCAGATTCTCTTTCTGAGACTTCCCTGGGCATTGCTTACTCTCCAGGCAATCTTCCCTCCCTAGAAATGTGTTTTTTTCCTGTCTTCTTTCTTCACTGTAGATGCAGTTACTAGTGGATGCTGAAAGGACCAAATATGCAAGAAAATCAAAAAGAGGGAACTGAAAACATTGTGTGTATCCATGTTAAGGTGGTCACAAGAACAAATCGGGACCAAATCTTCACCAGAGAAGGAAGCATTGTGTGCTTCTTTTAAACTTAATTTTCCCTCTCATGTCTAAAACAATGTTTTACAGTGCCATCCTGCACGTGTTTAATTGTTTTTAATGGTTGCTTTTTTTATGTGTTTTGCTGTTTCTGTTTTAGTTGTAAGTCGTCCGAGAAAAAGGCAGGAAACAACAACAACAACTTCTATGACAGAGGGATTGTTTCCAACTTTGGGGGTGGTGGGTTAGATTGGCCTGTCTCTGTCATTCCTGGTCCCAAGCTTTTACCCCAGTCCAAGTTTAAATGTTAGTGCAAAATTGCTTGGAGATATTCAGTGGGAAGTGATCTACAAATAAACAGCAGTAACAGATAAGTAATGGTGAGATATAGGTGTGGATATGGATACATCATTTCCATATGTGCAATTGTTTTCGATCGTTTTATGTACAGATTTTCATTGTATAGTTTTTATTTATTGTATAGTTTTTAATGTTGGTGCTTTTTCTATGAACTCACTCCGATATATTTGAAGGGAAGCAATTCATGAATCAGATAAACAATTAGCACTAGCAAATGTAATAATGGCCAATCAATGATTGCAATTGTAATAACCATAACTGTGGTTGCTGCTATGAGCAACATTTGCAATAATAATATCTAGTCAACTGTAATTATACTAGATACAGATACAGTGGTACCTCACTAAACAAATGCCCTGCTAGATGAATTTTTCGGTAGACGAATGGGTTTTGCGATCGGAGGTTGCCTCGCAAGATGAATTCATTTTGTGAAAAATTCGTCTAGCGAATCGCGGTTTCCCATAGGAATGCATTGAAATTCAATTAATGTGTTCCTATGGGCGAAAAAAAAATTTCCCAATGCATTCCTATGGGATTCGCAAGACGAATTTTTCGCAAAACGAATTGACTCACAGAATGAATTAAATTCGTCTTGCGAGGCACCACTGTATTACAAAAAGAAATAGCAGTCAGCCATGGTGATGCAATAACAGGTCTCTTTGCCCTGCTCTTTTGCAGAACAGGCTCCATCCCCAAGATTTGCACATGGGAGAGAAGATCACCGTTCCCCCACATCTACCCCAACAAAGGACACCCCTTTCCTTTGTGACAGCAGGTGTGGGAACAGGTGGCGGCAAATTTCCTGCTTTGACCAGGCACTGTGCTTCCTTTTCCTCTCATCTCTTATCCCTTCCATGTGTCAAAGCAAGCACTCCTGCCAACAGCAAGCTAAACCTGCTGGCAGCCAAGGAATCTTCTGGAGGCTCTCGTCCGCAGCCAATCGAGTGCCAGGAAACTCTCTGGGACCTATTGCCAGGAGACTGGTTCACGGCTGACCTCAGCTTGAGTATTCGCAAAGCACATGCTTGCTCCATTTAGAGATGATGAAGTGCAATTTCACCTTGATTAACATGTACATAATGTAGTGAGAAATGTGATAGCAGCTCACATTTCCTCTTTTTAAAAATAATAATAATAATAATGGATTGGTTGTTAGGGGTCCAGTGCTCCAAACTACAAAAGCAGAGATCTAAATACACCTGGCAGATTCTGCTGCTCAACAGGCTTGGTGGGAAGACATGAGAGGAAGCTGCTACACTGAGTAAGGCCATTCCTCTGTGCAGCTCAGTACTGTCTACACTGATTGGCAGCAGTTCTGCAAGACATCAGGCAGGGGGTGTTCCTACCAGGAGATGCCAAACTGTAAACTAGTGGCCTTTTGCATGCTTTACCGCTGAGTTATGACTAGGGCTGGATGACTCTGGCAATTTTAGCTGCAAGGAAACTCTGAACAGAGAGAACACAGAGTGGCAGGACACATCTCAGGGGTTTTAAGAGTGTGCTAAATTCAATTTCAGATTAAATTACAGTATGTTTTACCATATTGCATCAAAGGTTTTATATAATCATTGTATTCCATGCGTTCATTATTCATTGTTCATTTCTACTTTACTGCCAATATACCTGGAATTTTTTTTGTAGTGTATTTGAAAGTTGTCAAGGCTAGTACGATAAATTTGCTGATGTTTATAATGATTAATAGACACCTTTCCCCCAAGTAATTTCCCCTAATGCAGTACATTTCATACGTTGCTTTCACTAATACGTATTTTGATGTACATGTTTTCCTAATGCTTGCATTTTGTTCTCATTGGTTAGAGAACTGCACCACAAAATTTGGAAGAATGCAAATTTCAAAGGATAGTTATGTTTCAATTCATGTATTGGTTTTGAGAAATGCAAATTAGGTAAAGGTAAAGGGACCCCTGACCATTAGGTCCAGTCGTGACCAACTCTGGGGTTGCGGTGCTCATCTCACGTTATTGGCCGAGGGAGCCGGTGTATAGCTTCCAGGTCATGTGGCCAGCATGACAAAGCCGCTTCTGGCGAACCAGAGCAGCACACGGAAACGCCGTTTACCTTCCCACTATTTATCTACTTGCACTTTGACGTGCTTTTAAACTGCTAGGTTGGCAGGAGCAAATTAGGTAGTCTCTCACTAAAAGTCAGACATAGGGTAGAATTCAACATATGTATGCAGGGAAGCAGGTCCTCATCAAAATTCAACAGCTTATAAGCATGAATTTCTCCTAATGCAGTACACACATTTTTGCATGTAATTTTACCTAATATCCACAGTTTTGCAGAACAATTTTCCCCAATACAGTATAATGCACTTATGCTATTTACACTTTAATGCACACTTACCCTGGTATATGCATTTCTGTAGACATCACTTGGCTGGAGAACTGCATTGCAAAATTCAGAAAAGTGCAAATTCTGGCTGCACATTATATTGGGAATTGTGAACTGGGTATGTCCGCCCTTAAATGTGAACTGAAACAAATTGTCCCCTTGAAGCATCTCTGAGGGAGCAGTGCTGTATGAACAGTAAACTAGCACTACAAGTTGCAAATGCAAGCCTTCAGTCTACAAAACTGTTGGAAGTTTGGGTGCAGCTTGCTAAAATGAGTTTTGCACGGGTCATGAGAGACAAAGCAGCACATTCCCACACTCTTCCTATAACTTCATCTCTATGCTGACATCTCTCTATCTCTTGGGTGTTTAGACTGATGAATCTTGGGTTATGTCCAGTTTGACAACTTCCTGCTTCTACCTCCTTTAATAAGTATACACTGTCTTGTCTTATACCTAGTCTCAGTCTAACTTTCAACTAAAGGTGTGCTCTGAGTAAGGATTCATTTAACTCACGTTTACTTCTACTGCTGCAAATACGGTAGACTCTATATCAGGCTTCCTCAAACCCGGCCCTCCAAATGTTTTGAGACTACAATTCCCATCATCCCTGACCACTGATCCTACTAGCTAGGGATCATGTGAGTTGTAGGCCAAAAACATCCAGAGGGCTGAGTTTGAGGAAGCCTGCTCTATATGCTAGCACAGACCACCAGTGGCTGTCAGGAGTATGGGCAGGAGTCAGGCTCTAGGGCCTGTAGTGCTTTGCAGGACTGGGGCCTGCCTCAGCTTGTGCTGGAGAAGCAAGGAGTGGCCACTCAGGTGAGGCCTCAGCTTGTGCTGGAGAAGCAAGGAGTGGCCACTCAGGTGAGGGCACTTGATACTCACTGCACCTGGTGGCAGGAGCTGGGAGGGATAAAAGCTCAGCATTTCCCTTCAACTCTTTGCCACAGCAACGCGATCCCTGCCTGGTTGCATCTGGCCTCTTGCTCCTCGATCCTTCACCTTGCTCCTTGGACCTTCGCTTTGCCGACGCCTTGATCCTCGACCCTTGGACCTCTGCCTTGCCGGCGCCTTGCTCCTTGACTCCCAGACCTTCACCTCTGCCTTGCTCCTTGACCCTGCGACTGCCTGCTGCTGGACCCTCAGCTCTGCACCTGTTCCTGCTTCTACACCACCATCTTGCCTCTGGTCCTGACGTCCTCAGCCAGGACTTCAACCGCCCGCCGACTGGACCGTGACAGTGGCAAGCTAAGATTGTTGCTCATGAAGTCCAGTTTTACACATGGCGGTGGCTGTTTTTTCACCTGCCAGCTGCCAGAGAGTGGGGAGGGGGGGTCCTCATTCAGTAATTCAGAACATCTAGCAACTACAGCAGTTTAAAGAAATAAAAATTCTGGTGAATACAGTACAAATGCCTTAGCACCTTTTATCATAAGAAGCTTGACCACTTATGAAATTATTTTCACACTCCATGGTCAAGTCCTCTGGAAATATGTCTGGGGGGGAAATGCCTGCTACTAGAATTGCCTACTCTAAATTAATTTTCTTTTTTTACTAGCTCTCCTCTTTTTCTTTTTTTAAAGCAACATCCACTAATAGAGTGGAAAAAGTTAATGTACAGCAAATACATCATTTTACAGTATATGCTTTCTAGGTCTCTAGAGAGGCTTGGGTTCTTTTTAAACACACAAGTACTACCGGTACATGCACCACACTATTTCAAGCAGCCAAGTTTAGCAGAGGAAAGAATATGAAGGTACTTATTTATAGGTGCAAGAATTTGGGGAAAGATTATGGTTCAGCACTTAAGGTGAGCTCCTGCTCCCTTTTCTTAAGCCCAATTGGTGGGTTTGCTCTTTTTAACTTTCTCATGCATTTAAGTCATGCAGTGTTGTCATTCAGGATATCTCCGAACCCTTCTCTGGATGAAGGGTTTTGCAAGCAGAAATTCACAGCTGGATACAACCCAATTATTATTAATCACAAGATCAAAACTTTATAGTTCTAAGGCTGTCCTTCCTCAGAGATGTCTGTAATGTCAGCAGTTATGCTTAGGGTTAGAGGGATTGGGTGCAATACTGGGTTCAAATCCTCATTCAGCCATGAAGCTCACTGGATAACCCTTGGAACAGCTTCCCTCTCTCAGCATAACCTACTTTGCAGGGTTGATGTGGGGACAAAATGGAGGAAGAACCATACACACCACCCTCCTCAGCTCCTTGGAAGGAGTGTGGGTTATAAAATAGAATACAGTAAATACATACACAATCAAGCCTGGATAGGTCAGTATGGGACAGCTGCAAATTCCTGCATTGCAGGAGGTTGCTGATGTGGTCCAAAGGGAAGCAGAGCAATATGTTTGGAGCAAGCTTGGCTGCAGGGGTTGTCGGAAGGCAGCATAAAAGACGCCATCCAAACGCCTTAGGGACTCCACTCCAGATTTGTGCAGGGTTTACTCCTAAGCCTTTTCTTCTCCTGAAGATACCCTGCAAGGCAGTGGAGGTTTAGGAACAGAGTTTTCCTTCTCCTGGGTGAGCTACCTTCCCAGGTTGACGAGCCCCATCTGCTCCCCACTTCTCTCTCCAACATGTGCAGAAACCTCCTTCTTGACTGCTGGACCCACTCTTGGTCTTGTCTGTTCAATCTGCCAGAGCAGGCATCCCCAAACTGCGGCCCTCCAGACGTTTTGGCCTACAACTCCCATGATCCCTAGCTAACGGGACCAGTCTTCGGGGGAGATGGGAATTGTAGTCCAAAACATCTGGAGGGCCAAAGTTTGGGGATGCCTGTGCCAGAGCCTTGTCTCTGTATGCAGGGGAAGTCCCTAATTCCCCAAGGGTTTGATTTTTAAATATATAAATATATAATTTTTATTACAGTTTTTTCCAAAATACAAAAAAAACCACAAACAGAAAAGAAACACAGCAAACACTACAAACACTACAATGAAATAAAAAACATAACAAAAAAAGGGAGAAATTTCTATACTTAATTTCCTCTCACATTTTATAACTATGGACCTCCTCGGGCCCCCATCCACTGTGGTTCTTTAACATAGACTATTTTAGCAATTTATATACCAATTTGTTCACCTTGTCTTATCTTATTTTAAAATTTGCATCTTACATATTCTTCATTTCCACAGTTTAATTTCAGCCTACTTCTAATCTTGATATATAACTTTTGTATATTTTTTTGAATACAGTTTAAAGTCTTTCCACTCTTCTTCTATCACTTCTTTCTCCCGGTTATGGATACTTCCGGTCATCTCAGCCAGTTCCATAAACTCCATCTAACTCCCCAAGGGTTTGAGACCTATCGTCTCCCCTCCCCTCGCTTAGCTGGCCAGTTGAAGCCATTCCCAGGGGGTGGCTGTTGTTGGATGCTGACAGCTTCTAGGAGCCACAGGTAAGAGCTGACCAAAGGTGGACAAACTACCCCAGGAGGAGCGCAACATGTCCCCCACCAGAGGTACTACCCCTCCACCTCCTCTAATCTCCATGAAGAGTACTTTCCCCCACCTTAACATCTCCTGTATACCATACCCTTGAATGGTGTCCAACTATGCAGGAGTGCTCTGCATTTGCTTGCTTGCTTTTCCTCCTTACTCCGGTTTGCTTTCCTCCTTATCTTTTATGGTAAGTTTTTTGACAGGGAATTAAACTTCGCTTAAGCTGCTTGTTGGATACCTAGCAAACATTAGCCGTGGCAATAACGTAACAGTAACAAATGAACTGTGTTTTGTTACTGTTGTTTAAATATCAAGCATAAAGGACCAACAAAAAAAACAACAACACCCCACACCGTTAATTAATAGCAGGTTCTCCTCCAATCCAATCAATTTTTACTCTTTTGGTAGAAGGCAAGAATTCTCTCCACCAAGCCTTTGTCCATCCATCAAACTAAGTTTTACACAGTGATATTCATCATATTGTAATTCCAGGTGAATTGTAATAGATCAGAGTGAGTGGAAATGGACAAGGGTTTAAAACAGACAATCGCTGCCACAAATCTGGACACTCTTGGCTACTGCAAAGGCTGGTCATTCAGTTTCATAATGGCTACATACATTTTATTAAAGATAGATAGATAGATAGATAGATAGATAGATAGATAGATAGAGATATATACACTTGAATTTCACAAAAAAGGAAGCTTTTTAGCCTACAGCTTTTTAAAACCTAGCAGCAGTCTTCTTGAGCAGTGGCAATGAATGGAAAGTCTCTCTTTTTGAGACTGAAAAGGCTGAAAGATTAGGAGTTCAGCGATGCAAGATAGATAATAATTGCAACTGCAATTTGGCTGGGTCAAAGTCTTGAGGCCTTGTTTGTGCCGTGGAGATTTGCAGTCATTCCTGTCAGTTCTCTAGCACATCTCACTTTCCGTCCAAGAAAATGTGCAGATTTCTTGCTGCAAATGGCCTGGAATATAACCAGGCACAGGTGTGTAGCTGTGGGATTTGGGTCAGGTTGATTCTTTTTGTCGTCTGCTATCGTGGGCCTTGGCACCTACCATAAATGAGGAGCTTGATTTAGGGTCAACAGCTGAACTGTGCCTCCAGAATGGAAGGGCAGGGGCATAGGAGGAGAAGAGAATGACCTGGGGGGGGGGGCTTTAGCCATTCAAAACCTGAGTTCATCCAGTAAAGCTGAATGATGGAAGATTACGCACAGACAAAAGAAAGGACTTCACGCAGTGCATAGATTAACTATGGAATTTGCTCCCACAAGAGGTAGTGATTGCTACCAACTTGGATGGCTTTAAAAGAGGATTAGACAAATTCATGAAGGACAAGGCTGTGAATGACGACTAACCATGATGACTATGTTCTTCCTCCGCCGTGGGAGGCAGGGTTCCTCTGGGTACCAGTTGCTGGGATTCAGAAGTGGGAAGTGCCCTCTTGCACTCAGGGACAACTTATTATTATTATTATTATTAAGAGTTTGGATTTGATATCCCGCTTTATCACTACCCAAAGGAGTCTCAAAGCGGCTAACATTCTCCTTTCCCTTCCTCCCCCACAACAAACACTCTGTGAGGTGAGTGGGGCTGAGAGACTTCAGAGAAGTGTGACTAGCCCAAGGTCACCCAGCAGCTGCATGTGGAGGAGCGGAGACGCGAACCCGGTTCCCCAGATTACGAGTCTACCGCTCTTAACCACTACACCACACTGACTCTCAGTGGACTTTCCATTGGGGGACCAGATTAGCCACTGTGAAAATAGGATGCCAGACTAGATGGGCCTTTGGCCTGATACACATACCTATCAGGGATTGGACTCAAGAGGGTGAGATGGAGGAGAATTGGTGGAGATCACACACACACACACACACACACACACACACACACACACACACACACAGCACCTTCTCCTGACGCTGCAGGAGAAGAGGGATGCAGCATAGATTTACAGCAGGGGTTTGAGGAAGTGTTGGGAAGTGTTAGAACAGGCTTCCTCAAGCTTGGCCCTCCAGATGTATTTGGCCTACAACTCTCATGATCCCTAACTAGCAGGACCAGTGGTCAGGGATGATTGGAATTATAGTCTCAAAGCATCTGGCGGGCCAAGGTTGAGGAAGCCTGTGTTAGAAGGGGGGGTAATTGTGACAGGGTAGCCAGCTGAAACATTGTCACTGTCTCAGAGACATTTGACCACAAGTTGCCACCTTAAAGGGAAGATGCTGTTTCTATGAGGGAGGGAGGGAGGGAGGAGGAGCTCGTTTTGGAGCAACGCCATTGTTAGGGCTTGCTGGGTTCTTTTGTCTCTCACTATTGTGATTGAATAAACCCATTAAAAAGGACTCTCCTTTTTTTCTGCTCTTGTTGTAACCGGGGGAGGGACAGCTTTCCCGAAGACTTGAGAATACCCTCCAACATTTCTCCAATGAAAATAGGGACATCCTATTTAATAATAATAATAATAATAATAATAAGAAGAAGAAGAAGAAGAAGAAGAAGAAGAAGAACATTGTTTATATCCCACCAATCCAAATGGGTTGCCCCAGCCACTCTAGGAGGCTTTCAACATACAGTATATAAAAACATATTAAAACATTAAACATAAAAAAATCTTCCCTATAAAAACAGAGCTGCCTTCAGATGTCTTCATTTGTGAAATTCTCTCCCAAGGAAGGCTCACCTGGCACCTTCACTACAAATATTTACGCACCAGACAAAAACTTTCCTTTATAACCAGGCCAAATGGTTTGTGGTCAAATGTCTCTTTGACTTGTGGTCAAATGTCTCTGAGACAGTGACAACGTTTCAGCTGGCTGCCCTGTCACAATTACCCCCCCCCCTCTTCTAACACAGGCTTCCTTAACCTTGGCCCGCCAGATGTTTTGAGACTATAATTCCGGTTTGCCTTTAACTATGGACCATTAGAAACAGGTGGGATGCTTTTTTTAAAAAAAATACTTTTTATTAAATTTTCCAATTAAAACACATCAAATCACATTGAAATTTTTCCCAATTACATTATTACAAATCCAAATTAATCATACAATTCCAATTAAAGAAAACATTCCAATTATAGCCAATTATACTTAATTTTTTTCGGACTCCCATGCCTCAGATTCCCAGAGCTCCCTGCTAATCAGCAATACCCATTGCTTCCTTTTTAATTTATCCCTTAACAGGTGGGATATTTTTAATGTAAAGTGGTACCTCTACTTATGAATGTGATCCGTTTTGGGGTGCCGTTTGCACCCTGAAAAGTCCATAAGTAGAGTGGCACTACTGCGCATGCGCGAAGCGCAATGCAGCATTTCTGCACATGTGCAAAGTGCGCAGATCGCTTCTGTGCGTGCGGCAAAACCCGGAAGTATACACTTCCGGGTTTGCCACGTTCACAACCCGAAAATCCACAACATGAAGCAAATGCAAACAGAGGTAGGACTGTATTTTAACGTTTGTAATGTATTTCTTCCCTTGGTTTTAATGTATTGCGGGGAGGGGGGATGTTTGTTATTTTGTTGCCTTGGGTTGCCTTCGGCGAGATAAAGTGGCTAACAGATTTAATTCATAATAATGATTTAATTAATAATAGTGATAATAATTAAAAGGTCCCAGACCGCTCCATCAGCCTTCAACTACAACACAAATTAAACAACTCTGTAAATCTGTGATTTATCTCCCTGTATTTCTTGGGCATGGCATTCTACTACAACACAACAGGAGAGACTCTGATCTCACTGTGATGGAGCCCCTCAGATCAGAGGACAGCAATGCTCCCCCTTAAGAGCTGCGCATTGTGGGGTGTGCATGCCATTGTCTAAACAGCTAGTACCCTGCTACCATGGAGACACTGCTTAATTTCTGAACAAAGAAGCAAAACCAGGCCATTAGACATGCCAGAGGATCCGGAACAGGGGCCAAATGCAGTCCCCTCTATCTGGCCTTGGGGCTCTCCCCAGACCACACACCCTCCTAAGCCACACCAATCACCAGCTCTGCTTTTCAGCCTCCTCGAATGTCTTTGCCTCGCTGGGATCCGTCCTTGACAATGGCTGCATTCGCCTGGCAGTTTGTTCCATTTTCAGGACACTAGTCACTCACTTCCACATTGCATTTGAGCTTTCACGCAATGTAAAAGCCACTTGTGGAACAGTAAGTGGAATATGGCACACGCTCCGCTCTCATTTCCACTTATCTGCTGGCTGATGGGAGTTGGAAGTCCAGCAGCAACTGAGGGCCACAAGTTCCCTGCTCCATGGCCTGCGCTTGCAAATATACCTTCCGCTGCTAGCAAATTAAATGCAACATGTTTTAAGTGTGTGTCTAAAAATGGGATGTGTGACATGATCCTCATTGGCAAAGGAGAGGCAGAGTGCATGCCCAGGCTCTTCGCTCTTATTATTTCTCACACCCTCAGGTCTTTGGATGTCAGACAAAATGCACAGCAGCTGGCAATGTGGGAACCAAGGTGAACTGCCAAAATTACTGCAGCTGGGGAACAGAGAAGAGTTTGCGAGGAGAAACAAGCAGGGGAGAGATGCTTCACCCTTCCCTATTGCTGATGTCACTGGGCATTATTTGCAAGGGAGAAATAGTCCTTAACTCTGCCTTTCTTAGTAGAAATCACTCCAGAGGAGGGTGTAAGTTGCAGAGGGGAAAGGTGGCAGCAGGAGGTGAGGGTTTAATCCCGTTTCTCAGTTCCAAACTGGATCCTCCTCACTGTTTTGCAAATCAGACAACCTGTTTATTCAGCACTCACCCCAGTAATAATGATAATAATTTTATTATTTATATCCTGCCCATCTGGCTGGGTTGCCCCAGCCACTCTGGGCAGCTTCCAACCAAATATTAAAAACACAATACAGTATCCAACATTATGTTGTTGTTGTTTAGTCGTTTAGTCGTGTCCGACTCTTCGTGACCCCATGGACCATAGCACGCCAGGCACTCCTGTCTTGCACTGCCAACATTATAAACTTCTCTAAACAGGGCTGCCTTCAGATGTCTTCTAAAGTTGAGTAGTTCTTTATCTCCTTGACATTTGATGGGAGGGCGTTCCACAGGGATGGCACCACTACCAAAAAGGCCCTCTGCCTGGTTCCCTGTAACTTCACTTCCTACAGTGAGGGAACCACCAGAAAGCCCTTGGTGTCCAGGCTGAATGATGAGTGTGGAGGAGACGCTCCTTCAGGTATACTTGGCCAAGTCCGTTTAGGGCTTTAAAGGTCAGCACCAACACTTTGACTTGTGCTCAGAAAAGTACTGGGAGCCAGCGTAGATCCTTTAGGACTGGTGTTATATGGTCTCAGCTGCCACTCCCAGTTACCAGTCTAGCTGCCACATTCTGCAATAGTTGTAGTTTCTGAGTCACCTTCAAAGGTAGCCCCACGTAGAGCACACTGCAGTAGTCCAAGTGGGAGATAACTAGAGCATCTGCCACTCTGGTGAGACAGTGCATAAGCAGGTAGGGTCTCAGCCGGTGTACCAGATGGAGCTGGTAGACAGCTGTTATGGACACAGAATTGACCTGTGCCTCACAAATGACTCCCAGGCTGCACACCTGGTCCTTCGGGGACCAGAGAGTCCCCCACACCCACCCACCATGCTGGTTAGAATATGTCTTCACTGAACGTTTGTTATGATTGGTTTGCAGTCCTGACTTACCTGTAGGTTGTTTACACATCTTCCTGTTAATCATTTCTTCATTCTACACTTTCTACAGTGCTGTAGAAAGATGCATTGGAAAATACATCTGGAAGAAGTCCTCCTTTTAACAGCCACAACAAAAGTGGATTTGTTGTGTCAGAACAGCAGAGCACTTTAATCCACTTTGAAGGTGGAAACCTAAAGTTCTTGTGTTGCTCTCCTGCAAAATACTGAGTCAGAGGGCATCCTTATACAAACTGTATTATGCTCTGGCAATAATAAATGAAGCTTATTTTATGTCTTAAGTGCATGTAAAGATTCCCTACACTTTGGCTTCAAGGTCTAGTTCCTTCACCCTTTTGATGACCCTTCATAGCCTTTGCAGGTCAAGCATTGCAAACCTCGTTGACTTTTCCTTTTTTTAAAAAAAGCCTTCTGAGCCAAAACACTTCAAAGACACAGGCAGAAAGGGCGATTGAGGGTGGGGGAGGAGGAAATCCCATCATCTGAGAGTCCAGCCAAGCCCATGAGCAGATAAATGGCCAGTTCCTGCTAGCCTGCAATTACCAAAGGATGTGGTTAGAGAGTCGGTTGTCTTTCTTGCTTAATTGGGCCCAAAATGATTATAGGATTTGTTGCAGGACAGATGACACTGGAGGGCATGTGTGATTTTTGGCTAAGCTGCACACAAAACGCCGATTTGCCCCCTAACAGACTGAGGAGCACAACTTCTGCCTCCACTTTCGAATTAACACACTCAACGACACGTGCTTGTCGAGTGGCAAATACAATGAGCCAGGGTGGTGTGTTTCTCTAAGAAGGGCCTAGCGTTCAACACTCCAGAATTCCCAGCATTTTTTTAAAAAAATAATAAATCTTGTAGCATAGGGGTGAGGAAACCTTAAGTGGGGGAGGGGGGAGAGGGGGCAATACAGCCTGTCAAGCCTTTTTCTATGTGGCCCCTTGGGGCTCCCACCAAACCAGCTCCTCAGGCTACATCCTTTACTAGCTCCGCTTGTCACTGGACAATTTTAGTCTGGGGAAAATCCTTTCCCAGCAGTCTCACATATGTGGTCAGAAGCAGCACAAAGAAGTGAGATTTCCCCCCAGATGCTGGTTTAGGAAGCAAAACAGCAGCAATATTCTGAGCTTGCAAGTTTTGGTAATTCCAAGTATATTTGGCCAGCACAGCATAAATACTACAAGTCCAATCAGTGAGTCAGTTGCTCCCAACTTCAAAAATGTACCTCTGCCTTTTTTTTTTTGTCTCACTGACCCATAGCACTCCATCTGCAGCGGGAGGGTAACAACACACTGCCCTACCTTGCAAGGCTGTTTGGATTCCGAGACATCGCAAGACAATTTGAACACCCTGGCATGCTGCACAAAGCTAAGTACTACTATTTTTAAAAAATCAATGTATCAATCAATCTATCTATCAATAAGTGTTACTACGGTAATTGCCTAAGGCACCGTTGGCAGAAGTGAAATCTGTAAGGTTTTTTTAAACAACAACAACGGGAGCTCTCTTTGTGTTCTTAAATAAAAATAGTTAAGAGCCTTGCATTCAAGTGGAGAGGGGAAAGGGAACCAACAAGAGGTATTGACTGCTATCCCTTGGGTATGCTTTTCTGGATAGCATCTTCCCCTGTTCCATTTCTTTTCTATAGATCTGGTCCTAGACACCCACACCAACCTTATCTAAACTACAGAAGTTACTATATAACATGGAATGAGTGTGTCAAACCAAACAGGGGCTATGACTGCTCTGGAGCTATGACTGCTCTGGACTACAAATACTGGTGATGGCAGAGCTCTCCAAACATGTCCTGCTGTTAAGGTAAAAGTAAAGGGACCCCTGACCATTAGGTCCAGTTGTGACCGACTCTGGGGTTGTGTGCTCATCTCGCATTATTGGCCGAGGGAGCCGGCATATAGCTTCCAGGTCATGTGGCCAGCATGACAAAGGCACTTCTGACGAACCAGAGCAGCACACGGAAACACCGCTTACCTTCCCGCTGTAGCGGTATACCTATTTATCTACTTGCATTTTGACGTGCTTTTGAACTGCTAGGTTGGCAGGAGCTGGGACCAAGCAACGGGAGCTCACCCCGTCACAGGGATTCGAACCACTGACATTCTGATCAGCAAGCCCTAGGCTCAGTGGTTTAACCCACAGCACCACCTAGGTCCCTGGTGTTAAGATGTACCAAATGCTTACACTCCAAATGAATTAATGCAAAATAATTACAGCCCCTGGGTCTAAACCCAACTGCCTACATCAGGGGTCAGCAAACTTTTTCAGCAGGGGGCCGGTCCACTGTACCTCAGACCTTGTGGGGGGGCCGGACTATACTTTGTGAAAAAAATATGAACGAATTCCTATGCCCCACAAATAACCCAGAGATGCATTTTAAATAAAAGGACACATTCTACTCATGTAAAAACATGCTGATTCCCGGACCATCCGCGGGCCGGATTGAGAAGGCGATTGGGCCCATCCGGCCCCTGGGCCTTAGTTTGGGGGCCCCTGGCCTACATAAATTAGAATTCTTACTTCACCCATAATAAACATGTACCAACCAGGTAAGGGGGGAATATTCACCCTTATTTTAGCTACTTTTGTTATTTGCATGCTGTTTACAAGCAACTTGTCGAACAAGGACTTGAGAACAGTAGCAAAAACCAGCCCACAAACCTTGTATGTTGAGTAAGGAAAGCCATTTTTAGTTCAAACACAACCATTGATCAAGTTATCAATGAGCAAGACTTTGACCTCTAAATAAATAGAAGCAACACACCTCAACTCAATCCAATTATAAGGAGAAATAGGTACACCTGTTGAACAGCTTGTCTTTATGCTTCAAGCCCAGCCCTTTTTACCCAACATTCCTTATGGCTGCCACTCCACCCCCTTTTAAGCAATATAAAGGAAGCTGGAGGAGTATAAAGGAAGCTATATAAAGGAAGCTGGTGCTGGAGGAGACTCTTGAGAGTCCCATGGACTGCAAGAAGATCAAACCTATCCATTCTGAAGGAAATCAGCCCTGAGTGCACACTGGAAGGACAGATCGTGAAGCTGAGGCTCCAATACTTTGGCCACCTCATGAGAAGAGAAGACTCCCTGGAAAAGACCCTGATGTTGGGAAAGATGGGGGGCACTAGGAGAAGGGGACGACAGAGGGCGAGATGGTTGGACAGTGTTCTCGAAGCTACTAACATGAGTTTGACCAAACTGCGGGAGGCAGTGCAAGACAGGAGTGCCTGGCGTGCTCTGGTCCATGGCGTCACAAAGAGTCAGACACGACTAAACAACTAAACAACAACAACAACAACAACAAAAGGAAGGAGAGTGCTTACATCTATAGCCAATGATTTGCTCCTTGCTTACTGGTTTGGAAGGCGATTACTATAGGATGCTACTTTATACAGAGTTAAAATGGCGAGGTCCATTTAAATCAGCATTTTCTATGTACCAACTAGTAGCAGGGCACAGGATTTCAGATGGATTCTCTCCCAATCCTGGCTGAAGATCCCACAGATTGAACCCGAGACCAACTGTATGCAAAGCAGATTTTGGACAATACTGTAGAGCCACGTTCCTTCCATGGACTGGTAAGTCGTTACAGCTGTATAGGAATCTGAGGTTGATCACAATCTAGGGATGAAGGGGTTTTTTTGCAAACAAGCTATCTGCTATGCAGAAAGCTGCTTCTCTTTCATAATAGCTCCAGTGTACATTTTTAAGTCCCTGGGGTTTCAGTGGGGTTTATTTCCAAGGAAATGTGTATAACCCCCAACCACACCAAACATTTAAAGCACTACAATGCCCAATTTTAAGCAGTCATGGCTTCCTCCAAGAATCCTAAAAAGTGTAGTTTAAGAGTGCTGAGAGTTATTAGGAGACCCCCATTTTCCTTCACAGAGCTGCAGTTCCCAGTTTCCCCTTGTGACCACTCTAAGAACTGTAGCTCTCTAAAGAGAACAGGGGTTTCCAAACCACTATCAGCACCCTTAACAAACTACAGCTCCCATGATGCTTTGGGGAAAACCCACAGCCACTTAAAGTGGTACCCTAATGCTTTCAATGCAAAGTGTGGATGTGCTCTTGGGCTTTTATGGGTGCTGGGTACAGGGGGTGTGACATTTGCTTCTCCCTAGAAGACAGGCTACAGGAGCCCAAGGGAGAAAGGCTCCACTCCACAGGAGGGTCTTACAAAGGAGAAGTTTTGTCTTGAGTGCATGAAGTCCCCTGAAGCGTGAAGGTGTCCTAAGGATAGAAGCAACCGTACAAGCGCCCCAGACCCTTAACTCTTAACTGCAAAGACAAGTCTCTCCAGCGGTGCCTGGTGCCCATTAGGACTGGCAGAGCAGACAATAGGGAGCCCAACATGTGGAGCCAATGACAGGTAGAGCCAACTAGTTGTATCCCCATTCTCCCTGCTGAATTCCATAAGGGCAGCATTGTTTTAGACAGGGGTGGAAGCATTTATGTAAACAAAATGAAACCAAAGAACTACTCAGTGAAGGAATGAGCAAATTGCAAGGGAGTGGTTACCTCCCCGTATGAATACTGACCTTAAATGCTCCTCTTCTTCCCCATGGAGTATTAATGGCTACAGCTGAGCAATAGTTCGTTTGTTTTTACCCCTCACCTGACTGGAGACATCTCCCTTACAAGAAAAATTGCAGTCTCCTATGCCCCCTTCCTTGTTGAGGTGGCTGTCAATGGCATATAACAAAGATTTGCAGTGTGTCAGGGTGTGTGCGTTTGTGTAGTATTATCTGTCCTCCCCAAATGCTTGCTTGCTTTTTATTGTAGTTTTCCACACCCCACTCCCCCATTTAGATAGCTCCAGTATCTGCAGTGGTTGGCTTGATGTCTTCTGAAACAAATGTGCCACTTAATACAGTTGGCAGAGAGAGGAGGTTGTCACTTCTCTTCCCCACCCCACCCCAACACTGTAAATGTGTCATTTATTGCAGAGGAGGGTGGGTGTAATCTTGGCAACTCTCCCCCATGAGGAAGGGAAGGAAAAGGGTAGTATTTCTCTCCCAGTGTGACACCTCTGTTATAGCAAAAATTGCAATTCCTCCATAGGAAAAACATTTTTGCAAAGAATTTATTCTTCTAAATACCTAGTTATCACCAATATTGTGGGCTGGGGGTGTGTGTGTTTTGTTTTTACTCTCTTCTTCCCCTGCTCCCTTTCACATTTTCTAAATTTGCAGCTAAAAGGAGGCTGGCTTTCTTATGCAATTCTGTAAGATCTACTTGGCTCCTGCAGGAATAAAACTGGTAGCACATTTGCAAAGCTAAGCAGTGTTGGGTATGGTTTGAAATTGGATGGGGAACGAGTTGAGATTCCTGCATTGCAGGGGGTTGGACTAGATGACCCCTGGGAACCCTCCCAGCTCTACAATTCTGATTCCACTGACAGTGGTGTCCTCAGGGCAGAACATGGTGGGGCAGAAACCCAAGCCACTCCCACCCCCAGGGTAGGAGTAGGGGGGCCTCTCAATGGCCACACACCTACTGAAGCCAGTGAAAAGTCCAGCGCCCGCCTCCCCTGTAAAGACCCTCACAAGCGCAAGTCTAAAATGACAGCTGTCCCTCTGTTCTTTGAGTTCAGTGGGATTAAGACTCTCAGGTTAAGTGAGTTTGGGATGGCAGCCTGGGATTGCAAGATGAAGGGAATGATTGCAATGAGGAGGAAGCTGCAGAGATCGCAAAGTGGGTTCGGGGAGAGAGAGAGAGAGTAGTTTGGCGCTTTCCTTCTCTTTCCCCTTTCCTAACGTGTTTTTTTTTGGGGGGGGGGAGTCAATTTCGAGGAATTGTATGATTTTGCGTGCCGTCCCCCTTTCGTATACAGAAACGACTGCAACCAGGGAGGCTGCAGAAATGCTAAAGGCAAGACGGGTGTCGTGTGTGTGTGCGCGCGCTTGCCCTCCCCTATTTTTACTCTATTTCCCCAACCTGGGGGGGGGGGGCGACGACACCAATTACCACATTTCTTTCTTTTACCTCCCCCCCTCCCCCTTTTAACGCGGGTCCTCTTAACCTTTCCTCCCCTCCCCTCCTTGGGGAGTTGGTAAGGTCAGCGAGAGAGCGAGAGCCCGTCAGGTTTGTTGGAGGGGAGTTGAATTGTGTGTCGTGGGGGCGGGGGGGCGGGTTGGAGAGAGAGAGGGGGAGTGCGTGCGTGCGAGTGGGAAGCAAGCGAGCGAGCGAGCGCGTGAGAGAGAGAAGCCGCCGGCTCGGGGCCTGCGCCGGGGAATGACGCGCAGCTGGCAGCCCTGCTCATGCGCGGCCGGCCGGGCGGTGCTTAAAGCCTGAGCCTGCTCGGGAGGTGGGGTGGGGTGGGTGGGGGGAGAAGAGGAGGAGGAGGAAAAAAAAAAAGAAGCGAGAGGGAGAATGAGAATGGGGCGGAATGCGAGCAGGAGAAGCTTGAGGGAGAGCAGGAGCAGCAGCAGCCGGCGCCGCGGCGCAGCAGCCTGAGAGAGAAAGGGAAGCGGGCGCGCGAGGGAAGGAGGAGAAGGAGGAGAAGGAGGAGAAGGAGGAGGAGGCGAGGCAGCGGAGAGGCAGGCGCAGCTTCTCCGGGTGACAAGGCAGGCAGGCGGGCAGGGCGGCTGCTGCTGGTGGCGGCGGCGGCGGAGGGAGAAGGAGGGTGGCCGGCTTCGGGAGGAGGGCAGGGCGGAGAGGCTCGCCGGCCGCGGGTGGGAAAGTTGGGGAAGGAGGGGAGCAGCCGGGCCCGGCTGCAGGAGGAGGAGGAGAAGGAGGAGGGGGCGGCGGCGGAGAGCTGAAGGGGGGCGGCGGCGGCGGCGGCAGGAGGATCATCAGCAGCAGCAGCAGCCGAAGAGGAGGAGGAGGAGGAGGCTGCGCCAGGGAATTTCTCTTCGCCTTCCTCGTGAGAAAGTTGCGGCGCGCGCGCCAGCGCGGGATCCGGAACCCTCTTGTTGCCATTTTCGTCTCTCGGCAGGATTCGAACCCGGGGCGGGGCGCTGCTTGCCCCGGGGCGGGAGGGAGTTAAAAAAAAAGAGAGGGGGGAGGAGAAGGGGGGAGGGTTCGTCGCGGAGGAGCAGCCGCCGCCACCACCACCACCGCTGCTTCTGTTTCTTCGCATCGGCTCTGCTGGTGTCCTGGATTTATTATTTTCCTTTTCCCAAGCCTGGATTCGACCTCCTGGATTTGTCTCTTGCGTTTCAGTTTTTTTGGGGGGGTGATTTTTATTATTATTATTTTATTATTATTATTGGACGGGGTGTGTGTGAGTGGGGGGGGGGAAGCTTGGCTCTTTCTCTCTTCCACCGGATCCGAACTGGAGATCAATCGCACTGTTAGGCTGCGTGGCTTGCCTCTCTTTAATTTTTAATTTTATTTTTTTGCAAGGGAGGGGGAAAAAGATTTGTCAAGGTCACTTCGTCTGGATTTACGTTTTTCTTTTCTTCTGGATCTCTTTTAATTCCCCCACCCCCTTCTTCCTTCTCTGCCCTCCATCGGATCACCCTTTCCTTTCCACAGAGGTCTGCTGGATTACATTTCTCTCTTCTAACCCCCCCCCCCCACCTCCCGCCCCCTTCCTTTGGATTTTATAAGCCTGAAGGAGAAGAGAGAGAAAAGAGAGAGACAGGCTGGATTATATTAGGGTGGTATTTTTAGAGAGAAAAGACCCACCACACTTCGATCTGAAATAAATTTTCGAGGTGTTTTTTTGTGTGTTTGTTTTTGCATCTTTGAAATGGATGGGAAAATCAGACAGAGCAGGAAATCTCGGTCCCAAAGGGACCGCGTGAGGCGAAGGGATCCAAATGGCAGGGACCGCCCGAATCAGAGCCCTTCCTCGGCATCCGAGAGAGAACACAGCCCGGGCAAGGAAAACACGAGCCAAAATTGCCCAAATCCTAAGAGCCAGGCTTCTGCAGCCAGGAACGCCAGACCTCCGAGGCGGAGGAGGCGAGAATCCAGCTCTCAGGAAGAGGATTTAATTGATGGATTTGCGATCGCCAGCTTCAGTACGATGGAAGCCTTGGAGGTAAGGATCAGAACGGGTTGCTCTCTTTTCATGGGCTTATGTTATAGGGATTTGGGTGGGGTGGGGGAGAGAGCGAGGGAAGAGCTTGGGGTGTATCTGTTGGGTTTGGCTGGATCCAGCCATCCACCCCTCCCCCTTTTTGCTTCCTTGTCAATATCAATTAACTTCTCGCACATGAGCGATGAATATTCAAGCCTGGAGGAATAAAGAGGCAAAAGGCGTTGTTGGATGTGGAAGCCTGTGCCTTGTTTGGGGTGTGTGCAGATGTGGTCCTAAGGTGCAGAGCCTCTGGCTGCATCCTGGGTGTACTTGTTGGGGCTGCTTCCCCTGAGTTGATGTGTAGGCCGAGGCATGTGGATAGCTCTTTTTGAGCTGATAAACCAACTTGAGTTGCTCAGAGCTGGTTTTCAATGTTTGTTTGGAATTCTAATTGGCTGGCGAGTCTACGGGGAGAAGCACAAAAAGTTCTCGGGTTTTTTGGGTCTTCTCCCTTTTGCATGTTGGAGGAAGGGTGTCACCAGGCGTGTTTCGAATTGCTTAAAATGTGTGTGCACTGCTGCCCAAGTAATTTTCTTTTTTGGAAATTGAAATCTCACGTATTTTTTGTTTGGTGTTGTCATTTCCCCCATATGTGTCTCTGGAGAATGTAAGAACCAAATAGTTAATGTTTTTGATTTCGTGGGGATGGGGAACAGTGGTGGAAGGGGAGATGTTCCGCGAGAGAATTATCATTTTGTTCCTGATTTCAAAAATTGTTTTTAAAGGCTTGCAGATATCAAATAGATTTCTCATTGCTGGTGAACTATATTTTCTTGGTGTTAATCAGTTGGCGAAAAAAATAATTGCATGTCGGACTTATTGTGAAAAACATTTGCTGTGCCAATACTGCTTGTTTTGTCTGAGTGAAGTTAGACAGCAGAGAAAATTTTAATGTGTTCAAGCTAGGGGATTTTGGGTGTCTCTTGGTGTTTTTTGTGTGTCCCTCTTGATGTGATGGGAAAGTCTGAGGCGCTAAGAGACTTTCTGGTAAGTGTGTTGTTACCCTGTTAAAGTTAGTCATTTTGTCCACTCTTAATATGCTTTTTAAAAAAATGTTGGCTGATATGTTTACTCACGTCGGGTACCTGACTAATTCACAGGAGTGAAGAGTTGGTTTGGATGTCGGCAGGCTTGCTGTTTATCTGTGAATATAACATGTTTGCTCCAAACTTTTTCAGCGATGCACTGTGAATATGTGTGGGAGTCCATGGGTTGCATCTTCCCATCAGAGTCTTCTGGCTACTGTCTCTCGTTCTCTGGAACAGGAGTTTCATTTATTGTAGCAAGTTTTACTTACTTGTGAGGCGTCTCAAAGGAAATGGATATCCTATCTGCTATGGCTTCAGACTCATTTAAGTGTTTCAATTTTTTTGTTTTTAAATCCTCGGCTTTTTGTTTGTTTGTTTGAAATCTGAAATTATTGGAGATTTAATGAATGCAGGAAAAGGCTATATAGTGAAGTTCATGCATGAGATTTTCTGGCAAAAGATGCTTCTTTGAAGAAGCAAGTTTCGTTGTACATCAGGTGGTCAAGACCTGGAGCCAAGACTTTTTTTTGGAGAACGCTTCAGTTTGCCTTTCCTTCTTATTGGTGGCCCCAGGCCTCATACCTACCTCTGTCACGTTTGCTTCCTTTTGCTATACCTGTTTTCTGCTAAAGTCTCTCACTTTTTCCTGGGCATTGTCATGAAACTTGTCAGGCGCTGAAGTTCAAAGCCAGTTGAGCCAATTAGTCTTCAGAATTGTCATTGACGAATAGACAAATCCGTTACCTCTTTGGGCAATGAAATATGTCTTGATGGTTGCTTCATTAAAACTTTTTTTTTTAATGGTATGTTACAGTGATGGTCAGTATCCTGCATCTGACAGAGGTAAGCCTCTGCTTGCTCCAGAGGAGAAACATACAAATGTAGAAGGAAACAATGGAAAATAGTTTCCATCTGTCAATCACGAATAGCTGGAATACTGGTGGCCTTGCTTGTGGGGGTGGGGGATGCAAAATCAGCTAGGGGAAAGATTCCCTCTAATGATTCTCTCAATGAAGTACAAGGAGGAAAGCCATAAAACAAGCTTCCAAAACTGCTTCTCCATATGGTCATCTGTAGATGCTAGGACCTAGGTAGCTCTTCCAGGTGACTGGATATGGAAGCTCTGGTGGTGGTTGAAAACTGAGATACTGTAGTTGGTTTTTCTTTCAAAATGGCTAATGCATGTAGATGAACTAGTACCATTTAGGCCTTTCTAGCAAGACTGTCATAAGGTAGTGACCTAGATAAAACACCCCACTGTAAAGACAAGTAGCTACATGATTCCTTTTTAGTATGATGGAGGGGCTTTGGATTGGGAAGGACAAATTTTGGTGTCTGTACAAGCCACCTTATCTCTTGGGTGTTTAATTCTTGAATCCTTTCAGTCCACCTCTGTTCTCTCTGCTCATTCATCAGCCTTCCTTTAACCTGGAGCAATAGTGAACATCTTCATTTTGGGTGAAGTCTTATTTCATTTAAGACATTCCTTCCTGGTGGACTGTATTGAGGGCTACTAATTGGTCTCTGTTCAGTTTAAAGCAAGGCTGCCACATTGTATGCTTTCAGACTTGTCCTGGGACCAAAGGAATGTGTGGGGAGGTTCTGTAGCACCACACAAAGTACGTTAACTATTCATCCTGTGACTTTTGACTAGAGAGTGATGCTCTTGCAATTGGCAAGTAAAAGTTCCTACCCACACAGAATCATTTTGCCCAAAGACATAATCCCTTGGTGACAGTTTCTCTATGTAGATGCTGCTTCTGTGTAGTGTTTCAATGTTGTTGTTTGTTTGTTTAGCCGTGTCTGACTCTTCGTGACCCCATGGACCAGAGCATGCCAGACACTCCTGTCTTCCACTGCCTCCCGCAGTTTGGTCAGACTCACGTTGGTAGCTTCTATAACATTGTCCAACCATCTCGTCCTCTGTCATCCCCTTCTCCTTGTGCCCTCCATCTTTCCCAGCATCAGGGTCTTTCCCAGGGAGTCTTCTCATAAGGTGGCCAAAGTATTGGAGCCTCAGCTTCAGGATCTGTCCTTCCAGTGAGCACTCAAGGCGGATTTCCTTCAGAATGGATTGGTTTGATCTTCTTGCAGTCCATGGGACTCTCAACGTTAGGATGGTTATTTATCCCCATTTTAAAGATGAGAGCACTGACTCTTACAGAGCAGTTTGAGTAAAGATGTCCAGCTGAGTTCAAAGGTCGAAGTTGTGCTAGTCATTCAGCTAATGGCTTTAAATGTTATCATGTTCTAGCACACTTAGTCTGCTTCACTTACATGCAGACACACACTTCTGCTGTGGTTATGGGTTCCAACTGGGGCTGGGCAGATGCAGGTTCAAATCTCCCCATGGCCATTTATTTGTGTATTTAACTGGCTTACTTCCTGCCATGGAATTCAAGTTGATATATGTCGATGTTCCCAGATAGGTGCCCTTCCAAGCGCAACCTAGACTTAGATCTGCCTAGTTTTTAGCATCATGTGCCCTCATTCCGTTCCCTGGATCCACAGGGTGAGCTTGGACCCAGTCACTCTTTCTCAGCCTACGCTACCTTGCAAGGTTGTGAAGATAAAATTGTGTGGTTCCCTGACATCTTTGGTGGAATAGTGGGATAAAAACGCAAGGAATATAACCTCCTTGCCTTAAAGGCTGCCTTACAATGTATGAATCAACCCAGGTACCTCCTTTGTGTGTTCTCTCCAAAATGAGGTGTGGAGGGTGTCAACCCAGTCTGTTGGGCAGGATACAAATAATAAAGTTGTTGTTATTATTAACACGAGAGTGGGCTTCTTCAGCAGTGGCTCCCCCATTTGCAATCTCCATTTCTGGTTGGGGATCAGACAGCAACATTCCCATTTACCCTGGCTCATTGGTTTTTAATCGGGAGTGGAGATCGATATGTCGGCAGCCCTTATTGTGCTCAACCTTTGGGTTGTATGGGCTCTTGTCCCTTTTAAACACATTCTCAGCTGAGCATTTTAGTCTTTGTTTGTTGCTTTTTAAAAATAGTAATCTGATTTTAATGCCTTGGTTCTGTTTTTACTGTGCAAGTAGTCTTAGGCACGCTTGAATGCAAAAACGTGACTGAGGGATATCATTAATAATAATAAGAAATAAGAAATATTCGCTAGGTATGATAAGCATGGACACATTTCCCTGCACCGTGGCAGAAAGGCTTAGTCGGTCCTGGGTTGTGCAGAAACTGGGAAATTTGTGTGGGCAAGTAGCCTGGTGAGGAAGTGACCCTCTGAAACCAGACCACAGCAGCTTTGTGCACTGTGTATCAACATTCAAGAGAGCACCTTCACTTGCAGCATCTTGGGTTTTTAATTGGCTCATCAGAATAAATAGGATAAGCAGAATTCACTTGTTTCCTTTCATGTGTTGAGCGGGGGAAGAGTGCCTGCAGTACTCAAGGTGCTTTCAGAAGCCAAAGTGGCAATCTGTGTTTGTGTAAGATGTGCGTAGGTTTTCTTCTTCTTTTTTAAATTCCAGTAACAAAGCAAAGCAAAAATCACCAGGGACACACCAGTGGGTTTTTCCTTACCAAGGAGCAATTGGTGCATCTGAGTGTGGGACTTGCCAGCCAGGCTTCTGATGTTAACATTAGTAAAGGGGATTACCAAGATAAAAATCTCTTAAGCTAACATATGCCCAATTTACGTCATAGTCCACAATTTTGTTTCTTAAAAAAAGAGAGAGACTTGGTGGGGCTCATATTGACAATGTAGAGATGCTTTCCTGCTATCCCTTTAAAAAAAAAAAGTTAGCCACGTTTCTCTGTTGCAGCAATAAGTAAGCCTTGTTCCGCCTTAGAGATTAGCAAATTTATTGCATTCACATTATGGGCCACTTTATATAGGATGCATTATTTATTTTGGTGTGCAGGTCAAAATATGTACATACACAAAAGTTTAGACTCCAAAGAAAGTTGAGAAATGGGCCACTGTGTTTGTGAGGGGGAAGAAGAATCATAGTCCACTTATCCTGCTTTGTGTGGGGGAAGGTTCCCGTTTCAGTCCTTGGCACCTCCAGCTAAAGTGTCTACAGTCTGCTTGTGATTGAAACCACCTCTCATCCCCTGCCTGGGACCCATGGAGAGCTGCTGCTGGCCAGAGTTGACAACACTCGCCTAAGTGGATAAAAACCCTCCCTTGGTATAATAAGGCAATTTCCTAAACTCTTGATAATGAATACTTGTAGACATAGCAGAAAAGATGGAGACCTGCTGAAATCTCCAGTGCTCCTTTTTAAGTGGGTCTTCCCCATGTTCGTGAGTTCGTGTCATAATTTTCTTTGGCAACTAAGCTTGAATGGCTGTTCACATGGCAGTCTTACGTGCTGTGTTCTAATCTTGTTGCTGTGCACCACTTTTTAAAAGTTTGCTTTATAAGAACCAGCGATTAGGAAAACGGAGGAGCTGTATGGCTTGGGTTTCCCCCCTGTAAGTTCTAAATTGCTCTGTATGTGTGTGTTGAGATGGATATTTGTGGTGCTGGAAGGATGGAAGGTACGTTTTGGTTTTATCTCCGGTACGTATTGGGAATTTCCCTTGTCTCTTCAAAGTTACCACAGTAACCTTTAATGTTCTTGAAAGTACAGTGTTGCGTGCATTCCTTTTCACACAGCTGTTCACCCTAGCAGATTTGAGAAATCCAGAGTCTTATAATTTTCTCAGGCTTCCTTGGGAGTTTACAGTATTTATCCTTCCCTCCCGGTGCTTTCAACCAACACAGGTTGACTGGACAATTAGGAACCAGCGCTCAAAATGTAATCTTAAGTCTTTGGTTTACTACATTGCGACACAGTTCATCCCACTCGGAGACTGCAGCCTTAAAACCTTTAATTTGTGTAAGGTCCTGGCAATTTGCCCGTGCATGTGTGTATGCTAAGACAACTGCTCAGCATACAAGTAATTGGGGAGAGGGGGCCATTATAGAGACACATACATACCTGCAAAGGAGTTTTGAGTAAATGGAGTTTCATGCAGCTAACTTTAACTGGCTTCTGCACACCTGTGTCGAAGAACTGCCTACCTGACATTCATCGGTGATAATCTCTTATAAGAGATGGGAATGGCAAGAGCTGAACTTGTTCTTTCTAAATATATGTTCCTCACACCATGAAAGTAATTATCCTCCCAAATAACAGTGATCATGTCAGAGCTGGTTGGACAAAGTGCAGTTTTATAGTGTTTGGTGCCTTGGGAAAAAGCTATCCTCTGGGATTTCCACTTTGCAGGGAAGTTTCTAGGCACTGGGACTAAGAAACATGTCAAAAATTGAGAGAGAGAGCTTGCTTGCAGAGTCTGTGGGAAAGGAATTAAATTATAGAGGGAAAACTTGCAGAAAGGAACAGTTAACGGCAGTGGGAGGAGTGAACACTGAGAATTTGCTCCAGGGACTTGCTTTTAAATGAAAAAGTAGCCTCCTGGGTTATGTGTAAACTTAAGTTGCCATTTTGAATTGCTGCATTTGAATGACTAGCGATAGGGTTCTGTGCACCTTAACTAGATCGTATGCCAGTTTGCCTTGGGGGCAACATCTTCAACATCTGTATCAGAGATTACCAGGTGAGTGTTCGTATGTAAAATAGATTTAAGAGCTAAAAAACGATTCAGGCAGTACATTTTTGGTACTGCTTTTGGTGATAAGACTTCCTCTAGCTTTACAACAGAATCCACCAGGCTACATGGCATACGCTTAGCAGGAATACAAAGTTTTCCACCATGACAGCAAGACGGACCTCTTCCTGAATTATTGCAACTGGCCTGGCACAGCCATTCTCATAACTTAGACTGGGTGCAATCATGGCGGTTCTGCCTCTCCCCTCCAAAAGTGTAAAAATAGCACTAAAAAAAGGAAGCTTGTCAGAATAATTAATTGGATGTTGGAAGGGAAAGCAGTAAGTAGGGAGCTGTGGAACTGGTATAGCTTTGTACAGTGGTCTCTTGCAGTCAACTCAGCACATTTTAACAAAGCTCTGGGTTGTTTTTGTTACAATTAAGTCGGGGAGAGGGTGTGTGTGTGTGCCTGCCTTGTGATTTGGCCACAGGCTCTTGTGCAAACAGCTTTCTCCTTCTGACCGAGTGTTTTTCATCTCCTCTGCTTTGGGTGACCATGTTGTCTGTAGGATCAGCACGGTGGTCTCTTCATACAGCCAGGGTGTTTGGCAGAAATGACCACCACGTAAATTAAAAATAAAAAATGGAACAGGTCACCAGGGTGCCTGCAATACTGTGGCCTATGATTTGAGGCAGGGCTGGCCAGCTGTCTCATGCAGCAGTGGTTTCCAGTGAGATATCAGAAGAATCCTGGGAGATGTTGCCAGCGCTGCTTCGCAGGCACCACCATGCAACCCAGGTAAGGGAGACTTTGGTAGCAGGGCAGCGCAGCCGTTTCTCGTTTAGTCTTGGGTGACAAAACGAGACCCGCTGCCCCTGATTTGGGGAGGCTGTGTGGGGGAGAGCCCCAAGAGTCAGAAATACTTTTCTCTTCCAGCTTGTAGCTAAGGTGCCCAAGATACAGACCTGGGAAATAGAATAGGAAAGAAAAACAACCATGGAAGAAGCATTGCCCATTGGAGATAAGGAAGCCCCCCCCCACTCCTAGTTTTATCTTCACAAAAAACCTGCAAAATTTAGCAGAGAGAAGGGGCAAGCATCATGAAGGTTATATGATCATGGGGGCTTCTCCAGTCCTCATTCAGCGCTTTAATCCAGGGTTGGCTAACCCATGAGCCATATCTCCTTGCAAGAAATTTAGTGTGGGCCACAAGACACCCTTATATTTGTGTTTGTGTGTGTGACACTGAACAGTCACCCCCCCCCCTCGGAGTTGAACTTGAGTCAGTGAAGCCCTCAGTCCAGAAGAGATTAGCTACCTCAGCTCTGATGCTACTCACTGCTACTGAATTTGATTTGGAGGGAAGTCTTACAATAATTTTCAAGGTAAATTTGCTGCTCCTTCAGTAGCACATGCTGTTGCTGCTGCTGGCTAAACTGGTGTTTGTTGGGCCTCAGTAAAGTGCCTAAATTACAAACGGAATGCCTATTCTATTTTCCTAACCTCTGTGAGCCACTGGGCAAGCATACTCCTTGACTGGAAGATGCATGGAATGATTACATTAACTCAGAGATGCAGTGGGTGTCCTCCTTGCTGCATGCGGATGCTGGTTTCAATATGGCATTTATTCATGGCTTATAGTCTGCTAGCAGTTTTCTCATGGCACACAGTTTAGAACTTACCAGACTCTAAACTCTTCTGCAGATTAGCTTCAGTAAGCAAACCAGGTTGCTATGGCTAGCAGCGTTATCCGCATTGTGGCTCCCCCCCAGAGATTTCTGGGAGCTGTAGTTTGTTAAGGGTGCTCAGAGTTGTTAGGAGACCCCTATTGCTACCAGAAAACTTCCAGAGTTCTAACGGTATTCAGAGTGCTTTGATAGTCAGTCCCTCTCTCTGCCCAGGGACACCTGGAATTTTAGCTGTTGGTGAGGGGAATTGGTGTCTTCTGACAGCTCTGAGCTCCTTCAACAGGCTACAGTTCCCATAATTTTGCGGAGAAAGCCACATTTGCTTAAAGTGGTACAATATTGCTGTGAATGCAGATTGCAGATGGGGCCTGAGGGTGCCTGGGATTCAATTCAGTGCCAGTGCTAAGTATCACACTACTTAATCTAGAAGCCTGTCCTGTTTTTTGTTTTTTTTTATGGCAGTGAACCTGCATGAGCCCAGTTCTAAGGCCCTTTTGTTTATTTCTTCAACTTCGTTAGAGTTCGATTACCTTGTGCTTCACTTCCCAAAGAAGAGAAGCTGCTTGGGAAAAAAAAATAGAAATGTGCTCTTGGAGAGCAGAATTTCACCCAGTTTTAATGGCAAACCCATTGGGTAGGGCGGCATAGGCCTGTAGGTTTTTAAAAAAATATGTATCCTTCTCTCAAGGTGACCTCCAAAGCAGCATGTGCTTTCTCTGTTCTCTTTGGATGTTTGCAGAACCTGTGATCTGTTGAAGCTGCCTCATACCAAGTCCATCTAGCTCAGTATTGACTAAATTTGACTGGCAGTGGCTGCTGTAATCCAGCATCATCTGGAGGGCAGTTGGTTGGCCAGTCTTGCCCTCTGTGCCCTTCCCAGCGCTCTCTGCTGATGCCCGGAATTGCCCCTGGTATCTTCTGCATGCAAAATGCATGTTCTAGTCCTTGGGGGGCCAGTGGTAACATGGCAACCTGGGAAGCTTTGTGTCACTGGGTTTCAGTTTTCATGGAAATATTTCCGTGCACGTTTCAGGCATTCTTCTGTGGCTCTGCTCCTATCTGCTAAGCCAGCTGATCTAGTATTGCCACCCACAATTGATTGCTGCTGTTTGCAGTCTCCTCTCAGCTCCGCTGGGCATAAGATGTTGGAGCAGAGCCTGACCCCAGACCTTTGCAGCAAGCAGCTTCTAAAGGGGGCACAGTGTTCTAAATTAGCCAGGCGCCAGTCGCATTTTGCACCTGGCTATCCGCTACTTGCGACCAAGTGAAGGTGCATGGGGGCCAGGAAGGTGCCTGGCATCTCCACTATCTGGAGGTGCATGCCTGGGAATCATTGGATCTGAACTGTTTTCTCACACAAACAACCCATCCTGTCAAATTCTATCTGTTGTATTTTATCTGCACAATCGAAACGAATTTCAGGAACCAAAATGCTTTTTTCTGTGCAGCAGGAGCGGTGAGCAACCTTATAGTTAATTGTCGTAGCTTGCCTTCATTTACCCCGCCTCACTGCTCTGTTCAGTTGTGAAGAATATTCTTGCATTATGAATGGTCCATGTCACCTTTAAGAAAAAGAAGTCTGAATAGGCCAATATAAATGTGGACTGTCCCTAGATCAAGTGACTTTTCTACTTTAAGTTCTCAAAGCTCTCAAACTAGTCCAACGTTGTCATCTGAGCTAGCCAGATGTTTAACTGATAATCACAGCTAATCCATCATTTGAAAACTCAGACCTTAGAGCAGTCTTGCCCCAAGATGGCAACTACGTATTCTGTTTTGGTGACTGTAACCTTGGTTTAAGGAGGCATTTGGCACACCGAAGGTGGGCAACCCCTTGCTAATACAAGGCTTAAGCTTAGTGGTAGAACATCTGGTTCACATGCTTGATGGTGCAATATTCATTCCTCGCCTTCTCCAGCTAGGGCTGGGGAGTGAGGCATTGCCTGAAACCCTAGAGAGTCTCTTGTCAGTCAGGGTAGGTGCACCCCATGACTTTGTCTAAGACAACTTCCTGAGCTGACTGGCAGGACTAGCTGCTGGACCACTGTAAGTCCCAGTGGTGGAATATGGGCTTAGTGCAAATCTAATTATGCAGGGAGTTCATAATGAGTAAGGATCAAGGCCGGCTGCCAGTATTGGGAATCTATATCTCATCAGCAAGACCTCCTCTTACAGCCTGAGCACAGCAAATATCAATGGACATTGTTACATGAGAGTGAGCCATTGAACAGTAGTCATTTATTTTTTTTAACGTTGTAATGAAGTGTAACTGTTCCATAGCGAAGAGCCTCTGCGTTACACAGATAATGCTAGTTGCAGGGCACTGTCAAGATGTATGTTAATTGCTACTTACCTTATAGCTAGAAGGGGAGGTTGCCAGTGATCCGAGCACTGCCTTTATTCCATTCCTTGAAACATGTGCATCACCTTGGAAAACTCCTGATGCTGTCACACACTCCTTTCTAGCTTCCCATCATGGCAAGCAAGAAGCATTGTCAGGAGTTAAGTGAAACATTCCAGCCATGCAAAAACAGTTGTGGGTGGTGTTGCAAAGAAAGTCCAGTAAGAGTCCACAGAGCCAAAAAGGCCTAGAGGGACACATTTGACCCCTGGGATTGATGTTCCCTATCCCAGCTCAAAGGATGCTTTCTCCCATCTTTGAGTGCCTTCAGGATTTTAAAAATTCAACCACCCAAAGCAATTGCATGTGAAAGGTTGGTCGGTTTAGTGATGCTTATTGGAAGATACCACACTGAAGACTCCATCAGCCTGCTTCCAATACCTGTCACACTCATAACATGATCAAGGAATGGAGCCCATGTTGGGGCTATACAGGTGCCATGAGGTCCTAGTGAGGTTTACATGTGCACCTCTTCCCTTCCTGCCTTGGTGTGGGAGGTAAAGAACTTGAACATGGCCTTGTGGGCACTGCTGAAAGTAATACCTGCCAAGTCTCCCGCTGAAAAATGCGGGATCAGCAGCGGCGTAGAAGCAACTTCCGGGGCCGCTCTTCCCATGTGTGGGCACCGGAAATCGGGCAGAGTGGCCCCGGAAGTCGCTTCTACGCATGCCCAGCAACCAAGATGGCCGCCGGGCATGCATAGAAGCGACTTCCGGTGCCACTCTGCCCGATTTCCAGTGCCCACACATGGGAAGAGCGGCACCCAAAATGGAGGCTCCCTGGCAGGTAGGAAATCCGGGGGATATCCGGGATTTTTCTCCATTCGGGAGAACAGCGGGAAACGGATTAAAATCCGGGGGTTTCCCATGAAAAGCGGGATACTTGGCAGCTACGTTGAAAGTGCCGGTGAACATTACCCCATCTTACCAGCGACACTCAGTGGCTTGGTCCTTACTGACAGGTAATCTGTAGGTGCTATGGTATGTGTACGATGAAAGGGTACAAGAGCCCTGGTGGATCTGATGGAAGACTTCTCTATTCGAGCATCTTGTCTCCAATGGTGGCCAATCAGATGCCTATGGGAAGTCACAACGGCAATTAGTCTGGTGGTGTTCCCTAGCAACTAAGTTTCAGAATCTCTGATACTGGAGGTAGGGTAAAGTTGTCATGACCTGTAGCGACTGATAGCTTTGTCATTCCCCATGAATTCCTATAATCTCCTCTGTAAGGACAACCAGGATTGCGACCCTCACATCGTGTGGCTCCAGATTCCATATTTTGATAACCGCGTGCTTTGTCTGCAAGAATACATGAATGTGTGCACCCTGTTCTCCAAAATGACGGGCGTTTTTGCTAGTTAATTTTTATAAGTCCTCGTTTGTTCTACTGACTGGCTGCTGAAAACTTGATGAGTCTTCCCGGTGTACTACTAAAGAGATATAATTGCGATAATGGCCCCTGCTGAATACTGCAGTATATTGTGGCTTGTTCAGAGAAGCCTACGGGGAAAAAAGGATAAAGTTGGCTCAGTTTTAAATTCAGTCACTTTAACTATTCATAATTAGGATGGTGAAGAATCTGCTCCTGAGTTTTGCTTAGTATTCTTGGCTGTGCTTGCCCAGTTGTGTGCACACTTCAGAGAGAGAGACTTCCATTGGCAACTGGACTGGAAGCAAGTAACAGTTGCTTCCTAGGGAGAGGATTGCCAAGTCTTCTTTGGAGGTTGCACTGATATGTAGATTCATGGAGTAGTGTGGGCTAATAAATTTGGAGGGGACATAAGACCATAGCATAGGAATATAGCAAGCTGCCATTGGTCTATCTAGCTCAATATTTGTCTACATTGACTGTGCTTCTCCTGTTCTTCTCTTCTCTTTTCAGTGTACCAGTGTAGGCCAGTGTTTCCTTGGTTCTCCAGCTCTTTTTGAACTACAATTCCCACCATCCATGGCCACTGGTCCTGCTAGCTAGGGGAGTTGTAGTCCAGAAGCAGCTGGAGACCCAAGTTTGGGGAACACTGGTTTAGGCTGTCTGGGACTGCTTCATGACTTTATAAGAGATAAAAATGCAGCGTTCAGGACTTTCTGGTTTAGGCAAAAGGAGAGTAAGAGGTGATGTGAGACAAGTTCCTAAAATTATACATGACCTGGAGAAAGGTGGATGGAAGTTTTTCTCACTCCCAACATGAGAACTTGGCAGACACCCAATGAATCTGCAGGTTGGAAGATTCAAGGCAGATTAAAGAAAGGACTTCTTTACACAGTGCATAGTTAAAACTATGGAACTCACTCCCATAGAAAGCAGTGGTGGCCACCAACTTGGATGGCTCCAAAAGAGGATTAGACCAATTCATGGAGGAAAGGGCTGCCTGTGGCTGTGAGCCAATGGTTCCTGCAGGGATCTGGTTGTCTGGCCATTGTGAGAACAGGATGCTGCACTGCATAGGCCAGGCGTTGGCAACCTTTTCTTCCCGTGGGCCAGAGGATTCCCATGGACTATCGTCCGTGGGCCAGACATGGGCCGCACAAGCGCAGAAGCGATTTCCAGTGGTGCTGCGGACATTTTGGAAATGGGCAGCACAGCACCAGAAATTGCTTCTGCGTATGCCCGCGGCTTCGCAGAAGCAATTTCCGGCGTTGCTCGGCGAATTCCCGCACTGCGCTAGTTTACCGCAGCGCGGGGGGGACTTGCCCAGTGGGCGGCTCAGTTCTGTGGGCCGGATAAATGTCCTCCATGGGCCATATCTGGCCCATGGGCCGGAGGTTGCCGATGCCTGGCATAGGCCGTTTGCCTGATCCAACATGCTGCTCTGAATGTCCTTAGATCTTACCCATTTTATGTACTGCCCTATGCACTACATGTAAGTTGACAAGTAACAACATCCTGTAAGCAGCGTTCAAAATTCACCAGGTGCCAGGCACATTTTGCACGTGGGTATCAGCCAATTGCAACCAAGTGAAGATGCCCAGATGCCAGGATGGTGCCTGAGTCTGCCTTACGTCTCTACCATGTGGAGGTGCATGCTTAGGGATCCTAGGATCTTGACTGTTTTCACACACTAACAACACATCCTGTATAATTCTGCCTGTTATATTTTATCTGCACAACCAAAATGAATTTCAGGAACCAAAAAGTCGTATTGGAAAATAAGACTTTAGAGCCGTCTGGTCCCCAAATGGCAACTAGGCATTCTGTTTTGGCGACTGTAACCCTGGTTTAAGGAGATTTGGCACCTGGTTTATATATCTGAGTTTCTAACATTGCCTGTAAGTGTACGTTGCTTACAGTATTGTATGGTTTTGGGTTTTTTTTAAAGGGCTAAAGTAGCAGGTGCTGGGAAAAGATTTTGGACCACTTTTGTGATGCCCCCAAACTACTATCAGTTGTTAACAATTCACTCTAATCTCCCGTGTTCCTTCATTAATAAACCTGTCCAAGGCAGCCTTCCCTTCTGTCATTCCCTGAAGGCAACCTCTTTCAAGTACTGGCCCTCAGTTTTAAGCAAGGATGATTGCATGCGTCTCTTGAATTCCTGCTGTCAGTCCACCCTGTTCCCATTTTGTACTGTGTCCCAATTGCAATAGTGCCAGACTTGGGCACAAATCTTAAGTCACTATAAATTAGATTTGAATGCCATTGGCAGTTGGGCAACTTTTTTAAAAAATCCCATTTCTGTTTCTTAGTTGTTGATTATTCTTTACCATGATCTTTAAGCAGTGTGCTTCCCTGTTTAATCTTCCAAAGGATCATGTTCAGGATTTGCTACATTGCTTGTGCTGTATTGTGTTGGTATATGTTTGTACATTCCTGGTGAGCAATGAAGTCTTATTTTAAGAGTTCCTTAACACGATAGGCACAGCCCATGCCTGTGTTCTGTGGTCAAACACCTGTTACCCCTTGATAATTGCATGTTAATGTTCCTAGTTTATCATAGCCTAATATATAAATGAGTTCTCAAATGGTTCTTGTAGTGCAGGCACGTCCAACAGGTAGATCGTGATCTACTGGTAGATCACTGGACGTCTGAGGTAGATCACTGGAAGATCACTGGCTTTTCTCCTCCCTAAAAAAAGCTATGCAATTTAGACCTGAACCCCTAAAAAATGGGCCTTCCTCTTCCCTAAAAGAAGCTCAACAACTTTGACCTGGAGCCCCCCAAAGGGGGTAGATCATTGCCGGTTTTTAACACTGAGAGTAGATCGCAGTCTCTTAGGAGTTGGCCACCCCTGTTGTAGTGGAACTGTTGTTTTGTTTCTTTTTGTAGCAGAACATGAGAACATTTTAGCAGTGCCTCCCTGCACAGAATGAGCCAGAACACTGGTTGACTGGGAACAGTCTATCTCTTGGGAGAACACCAGACCATTGTCTTAAACACAAACAAACAAACAAAATTCAGTGAGCAGACTTGCAATTCTCTCTCTGTCTCTGGCAAAGTTATTCTTTGTTATTGTTAAAATCAGACTTCTCTCCTGCATGTTTATAAAAGATCTAAATGCTATTTTTGCAACTGTGACCCAGCTTGCATGTAATGCTAAGCCACGGTTTCTCAAGCAAGTGTTTGAAGAGAAGGTCATGGCCATTGTACTTGTTCCCTGTCCTGCTGTTGCCACGCTACCCAGGGCTAAACTGTGGTTTGACTTGTGTTGCTTCAAACTCTGATTCATGGTTTGCCTTGGTCCAGACAAACTATGACCTGTGAATCAAGGTGTGGTTTTGGTTCACCATTCTCTATTTATAGCAGGAATGATAAATCTGTGGCTTTGCCAATATTAATATTGTTGGACTCCAGTTCCTATCAACTATAACCAGCATGGCCACTGGGCAAGGATGATTGGAATGACACAACGCTCCATTTTAAAGCTTCAAAACACAAGTTCAGCACCACTGCTTTCTCTCTCTCTGTGTGTGTTTTGAGGAGAGGAAGGAAGCATGCAAATTGCAGTGCACTTAAGCAGAGCTTTTTGAACGGTGTGGTTTACCAGGACTTGGTTTGAGACTATCAAATGGAGATGGGCTTGGCTAGAATAAAAGTTGCATTAGTGAGGTTGCAACTTTAATATAGCTTAGAACAGGGGTCAGCAAACTTTTTCAGCAGGGGGCCGGTCCACTATCCCTCAGACCTTGTGGGGGGCTGGACTATATTTTGAAAACGAAAAAAAGGGAACGAATTCCTATGCCCCACAAATAACCCAGAGATGCATTTTAAATAAAAGCACACATTCTACTCATGTAAAAACACCCTGATTCCCAGACAGTCCGTGGGCCGGATTTAGAAGGCAATTGGGGCAGATCCGGGCCATAGTTTGCCTTACCCATGGGTTAGAAGATTGGTAGGGATCGCAATGATTTCCAGAGATGCTGGCGGCGAAACAGGAATTTACGCCACCGTAAAATGCAATTCAGGGATCTGCTTTACATGCAGAACGTCTCAGTTTCTAGCATCTGAAGGTAGAGCTAGGAGAGATTCCCTGCCTGAAATCCTGTAGAGCTGTGGCAAGATGAGCTAGATGGACTAATGGTCTGATTCTGCATAAGCCAGCTTGTTACATTCCTACATGTAATGGTAGGGATTTCCAAAGGGTAGCTACCATCACACTAACGGTCCGCTTCTGACATTGTGCACAACTTCTTTATGGGAAGTTGGCCCCTGCATGTTTCCCTCTCCTGCAGGACAGTGATTGGCTGGGTATATAAGGGATGAGACTATCTTTTCAGGAATATTCCCACTTTTGCGCGCTGTGTGTGTGTGTGTACGCATGCATGGGAACAGAGTATTGCAGTCCTGCTTGCACAATAACTGCACATTTGAGTTGTGAACATTGATCCCATTGGGCTCATGCCCAGTGTTCTGTCCCAAAGCTGGAAGTCTCAAGAGCTTTACAGTGGTGCCTCGCTTAACGAATGCCCTGCTTAACGAAATTTCCGCTTAACGAAAGGATTTTTCGAGCGGAGGTTGCCTCGCTAGACGAATTTGTTTTATGGAAAATTCGTCCAGCGAATCTCGGTTTCGCATAGGAATGCATTGAAATTCAATTAATGTGTTCCTATGGGCAAAAAAAGATTCAATGCATTCCTATGGGATTCGCTAGACGAATTTTTCGTTATAAGAAAAGACCCGTGGAACGAATTAAATTCGTCTAGCGAGGCACCACTGTACTTTACTTAAAAAATATATAGACAACCTAGTGCCAATGTCGGCTCCTGAAAATAGAATTGTTATGGCCACTTCTACTGGGCCTTTTCTGATATGGAGACATGGTGGCCTCCCATCTCCTGATTTTTTAGAGGGCATAGAAGTTCCATTCTCACCCAGCTATTTGTTAAAGCTTGGGTAGTTCTATCTTTTCCTCCACCCTCCCCTTCTTATAAAAATGATGAGCTAAAATAAGACCCTTTACTTTCTTCAGCTGTTGGTGCCTTTGAAGGCAGAAGGCTAAGCCTTGGCTAATGTGGTATCTTTGACTTGGAAATCGACTGTGGCTTTAGTCTGAATGCCTAATAGGGGAAGGCAAAACACCCTTTAAATAGCCACCCCCTCCCCAGCCTTGCCCAGAGCCTCGCCCACGACCACGGTAATTGAATGGGAAGATTGAAAGATGCTACAGAGTCAAAGAGATGGCTTATGGAATCAGTCAGACTTGGTATGAAATAATTATGGTGTTTTGACAGTCTGTTAATAACTCACAGCCATTGGAAGAAATATAATTGCAGCGTTGTGAGTTTCCTGGCGTTTTCTGTCAGATTCGTAAAATTAAATAAAGGCTGTTGAAATCCATTAAAAATAGTTGGGACATTGTGTCTTGGAGATGATGGGCCACTTAATTTTTTCCCCTTTTTAACCTTCCCATTCCGATTCAGGTTCACGGCATTTCATTCTGGGGGCTGTTTTGAACATTTGTTAAAAGCAGTTGGGTCTTTCAGTTCAATCTTTGGAAATCTGTAGCTTCTAGGGGGGGTCGCCTAGAGGTGGCCGAGAAGCTTGTATAAGGGAATACAGTGGACGTTAATCCTCTCACACGTAATGCAAGAGAAGAACCTTGTCACCTGTAATGATTAAAATCCCCTGAAGTGTTGCCAGCATGTACTTTAGGAATTGTATAATTATATGATTATTGAAAGAGACATAAAAAGGAAATCATGGCGCAAAGAGGGAGGGGGGGGGACCCGAAAGGGGGGAAAGTTCAAATGTATAAAGAGGAGCTCAGGATTTCGCCTGCGCTTTCCAATTACTTTGTGCAGTGTCTAATAACAAAGAGAAATAAAAGGAGGTTAGTCCAATAATTGCTTTGTATCAACATCCATTTAATAAAAATTGTGGAGGCGGGGGGGATGGTGAGCTGATAACACAAGAATTCCAGTGGTGACTTCTGCTCATCGAACCGTGTTTCTAACAGAGCAATTGTGCTTTATATAGTGCAGGGTGATGCCTTTCTGGGGCAAAAGTGAGTGGAGGGAAGAATGTGAATTTTACATAGTAGGCTAGCTTCTACACATGCTCAAACATACCCTTCTCTGTCCTTTGTGAGGGCAGGCAGGAGGCATTCTCAGAGTTTAAGGACCCATTTCAGCCAGGAGGAAACACTTGGGGTGCAAAGCAGGGATACTGGATGTATGTGGCTTGGGAAGACTGCCAAAGGCCTTTGGACCTGCCCCCTTCAGAGAAGCAAACTTCCTAATAATGCAAATAGCAGGCAATTGAGACAAGTCACAGTGGTGGCAGAGAAATAGTTGCAAATGGAGTAGTATGGTTTCTGATTCTTTTTGAAACCCTCAGGATGCCAGCTGTCAGTGTAGAAAGGTGTTTTAATAACTACTTGGCCATCCTTTTGATGCTCATTTTTTTTGGCTAATGGGTGGTACTCCCTTGTTTTGTGGTTAGTGGCAGAGCATCCTTCCACTCCCTTGGGCAATGTTGGGACAAGATGTACGTGAATGGGATAGCAAAAACTTGAGCTGTAGCTTTTTCCGGTCTAAATTGCCCACATCTGCCTTGAGAAAAGGAGAACAGAAAGTTAATTAACACTTTTCTCTTTTGATTCTCTTGTCTGCCTTTCTGCCGTAACCTTGAGCAAGGATTTTTAATTTGCTGTTTGCTTTTATCTAGCTGTGAATAGCATGCCACGATGCATACATACGTGACAGAATGAGAGCATTGCCCCCCTCCTCTTTACGGAGCAAAAATTTTGGTTAGTTGTGAGCAGAAACTGACTTCCTGTTCAGCCACATGTGTTGATTATAGCACATGGTCACTGGTTTTTTTGTGGTTAGTCCTGCCCAGTTACGATTTAAACATTCAGGGTGCACTTGGACTTAAGGAATATCATTTCATTTTCCCTGATTTTAATGCTAACTCTTCTGTCCTGTTTTCTAATGTCCCTTTCACTCTGCAGCACCTGTTACGTTGTGGAACTGTGGCTTTTTGTCTAATGTGCCAGCATGTCATGCTATAGTTCATTCACACCAGTGAACATCATTGGGCAATGATGCTGCTCCCCCACCATTTCTGCACATGTGTGTTTCTGTCCCCCCATGAAAACTGCAGGAAGGAATTCTACGTTGGTATACCACCCCAAATTTCATCACTTTACCCATGCGATTTTCTGGGTTATAAGGGGGCTGCAAACAATTTTTTTCCTGGAATCAAATAAATGGACACGAACCATATTCCACCTGTTTTCCAGAAGTAGCTTCTACATCAGGTGAAAGATGAAATGCAATGTGGGTATTAATCGACAGGGAAATGGAATAAACTGCCATGTGAATGAAGCCTGGATGGGTCCAACAAACAGCAACCGGAAGTGGCTCATTGGGTAGGCAGTGTTCATAATTAGCCAGCGCATTTTGTGACTGGCATAGGTCCAATCGTGGCCACGTGGAGATCCTCCCACTTTCGCCTCTGGTGCCACCCAACATTGGAATGTGGCCCACAGGAGGTTGCCCAGAATGGAATGCGGCCCTCAGGCTGAAAAAGGCTCCCTACATCTGCTCTACACTGACTGGCAGCTTTCCCAGTTTTCAGACATTCTCCCTTCCCAACACTATGTGGCAGTGCGTGGAGTGCAAAGCAAGTGTGCTCTGCTACTGAGCTTATGGCATCTATGACTTCCCTTAAATGGGAAGTCTGGAAACGGCCAGGAGAAGCTGGCTGTATGTTTTGTTTGTCATTGTGTCCTCGGCTAATGTAATTAGGCACCTGCAATTGGATTATTGGGCTTGTTTAATGGCTTGCGCAGGTATCCCTCAATGGTGTGCGCTCATCGTCTGCTCTTTACCTTGATGTACCCACTGGTGTGTTTACTGTTTCCAATTAGCCTAGTTATTTTTAGAGTGTCGAGGCAGCTTTTGCAACTGGTATCAGCTAGGGAATGGACGCAACAGTTTTTGTTTTTCCTTATAATTATTTAGGAGTGCAGAAAAGGGTTTGGTGTTGTTTTTAAAATCACATGATTGCTGTTGAAGCCTTGAACTTGGAGAAGAGTAATTTTGGTTTGAAGAGCTTCCACTTGTCAGCAGTAGGACATACAAGTAAGTCTTTCTAGTTTGTGTTCTTTGGGAGGTCTTGTCCATCTCCTTCCTTGCTGCCCTTGTTATAACACTGGTGGTATATTGTGAGGTTACACCATGACTCTGGTGAACTGGGTGGGGAAGAGAGACTTCAGCACAACCTGCTACCATTTGAGGTGCACCAGCCCCAGGGCACAAGTGGTTTTTCTCCATTGCTGCTCCAAGCCTATAGAACTTGCTGTCATAGCAGATCTATTTGGCCACATCTCCACTGCCTCTCAGATATTTGGGTCTCAAGCTATTTAGGGCTTTAAAGCTCTTGTGAGCATCTTGAATTGAGCCAGGATACGAACTGCGCTCTAGGCAGCTGCCTAGTTGTCCCAGTGATAGCACTGGCCCTGATCCCACCCCCAAAATAGCAACAGTTTGGAAGCACACTGAATGAGCTTGTATCTGCAATAGAAGACAACCCCCCCCCTCGCCATTTAACTAGAACTGATCTTGAAGGACCTTTATCTCTTGGAGAAGAGACTGAAATTAGAGAGAGACTTTTCTATGTAAAAATCATATGGGGCTAGGGTTTTTGGGGTTGTGGTGGTGAGGAGAAACACTATTAAGGAGAAGGAAAAATATCTTATCTAGTTGCAGAACCACACACATCCCTTGCCTGTACTTCCACAGCCTCAATTTAGCATGCTCAAGACTCTCGTGACCCACCCAGATCTGTAAATAGTCCTTAAGAAATTTAGTTTGAGCCCTAACTGCACAGTTTCATGATAGGCACCCGACTGCCAAGAAAAAGATTTGGCTGAGTATTATTAACTCTGTTAATAATAACGAATGTATTTAAACCATCAACAATTCTGATCCTGATGCTCATTGCAAATACAAATTTCAAATGGAAACTGGCTGTGGTAGGTATTAACCAAGGATGATGTTGAAAATTATTTGGGGTTGGCAACTGGGAGCTGTAGCCTCAGTGACTTCCAGTGGAAGTCCTGCCGCTGTTGCAAGTTTCTTCTGAAAAAGATATTTGAGCCAGCAGCTTCAAGAATGAAGAGCCTGGAGGATATGAAATTGTGCTGTGAGATTTCATTCGTGCTGCTGTCGCAACAGGCTCACAGCAACCTGACTGGAAGCTTTTAAGGCTGTGGAGCAGAATTTTAACTGCTCTGAAAGCTATCTGTGCATTTCCAGTGTGTTTTTCAGAGTTCTTGTCCAGCGGGCTTGCAGCACCTTGATGCCTAGTGTTCTCCAGTTCACCTGTTCTCTTGTGTTCAGCCGCTGAGACGAGCTGGGAAGCCTCAACAGCAAAAGGAAGGAGTGCATTGAGAGGCAACAGATAGTGTCTGCTGGTGCTTAAAAACCGTGTGATATGTCACCATTGCTGGGTAATTCCCAAGTTCTCATGAACAGAGGTGTGTTGACACTCAGGAGCAAGCTGCTCTTAATGGAAGAGTAGGTGTGTGTTTGGATCCATTACTGCTCATGCTGGGGGTGTCTGTCTCTTTTAGCAGGTCCTGTTTTGGGGGACCCTCCACGGGGGCAAGCTTTGCACCCTGAGCAAGGACAAAATTTAGTGTCCTCAAAATGAGTAGGTACCCGTATAAATATAGGATTATTGCTGTTTTGTGCCCCCTCGGCTTGGTGTCCTGTGCGGGGGAACTGCCTGCACCACCCTTCAGACCTGGTGTTCCATTGTGGTATAGTTTGCTCAGTGTTTTTAACAACATAACTTGTACATTTGTGGTGGATTTATTCTGCTTTTTCAGTTGTCCTGCGGCATTTCCCAGTTCTGCCAGATTATTTCTCTCCACAAAAGTGGAAGGGGAAAAAAAAAACACCCAGCCCAGAATATTGGTGGTATGAAAAGTGACAGGAAGGATGTGAATTGGTCAGAAATGAAGCTGAGCGACCTCCCCAAAACGCCTGCATGGCACAAAACAGTATTGGGAGCAGTAGGGGGTGGTCCAAGGTGTTTGGGCACTTGAGCCCGGACCCCAAGGAAAAAGGGGGTGAGGGAAGAGCTACACCAGGGGAAATAGGGGCAAAGGAAGATTGGGGTATAACTGGCCCAATAGTGTCAGGAGTACGAATAATAAATGCACAGAAAAAGGATGTATGGAAGGGCCCTTGATGTGCCAAGAGGAGCAGAATTAACCTCCTGCAATTCTTCACGAGAGTTGTAGTAAATTTCTTGGAAAGAGCAAAGTAAAGGACTATTGCAACGGGGAAGGAGACCATTAAAGCAACGGATCTTGAAAGTGGTGGTGGTGGTTTTATTACAACTTTGAGGCAAGGAGATTTCTTGGCCACCTTTGAGCCTAAGGGCCCCACCCCCCTCCATTTTAACAAGGTTGCTGATGGAATCACTGCAAATTAAAAACAGTGATGTTGGTTTTCCCCTGTACACTTGGCTGCTTGTGGTTGTTTTGAGATTTTTCCAGCCTCCCATTTGACAGTATTAGCAGTTCTTGCTCTTGCAGATCGCTTGATGGGGAAGAGTTTCTCCCCCTCCCTCACGCCGTCACATATTCAGTGTGGAATTTCTGCAAGATTTGGGGTGCAGGTTTGTTGCTTTTGTACTCCAGGAGATTCAGGGTCCACTTCTGTACAACGAAATGGCTAGGTGAACTCATTGGGGCCTCCAAGCGGAACATATCCTGATCTGAGATGGGTTGCACCGGTAGAATCCCCAGTTCTTTGAGAGCTAGGGTGTAGTGGATAGGATGTGGGATCAGGACTAGGGAGATCTGGGTTCAAATTCCTCCTCAGGCATGAGACTAGGTGACTTTGGCCCAGTCACAGTCTCTTAGCCTAACCCAGAGGTTTTCAACCTTTTTGAGTCCACGGCTCCCTTGACCAACTACATTCTTTCTGCGGCACCCCTCTGGGGCTCAGAAGCCCAATTATGTCACCCCTTGCCTGCAGAGCAAGCGGCCCCTCACCTCTTTTTGAACACCCACCCTCCCTTGTGGAGTGTTCCCTCAGCCTCCTCTTTTCTCCCCTCTTATTGGGTGTCCTCTGGGCAGCCACAGCCGCTGCCCCTGGTCTCTGAGCTGCCCCCCCCCAAAGAGAAGTGCCTTGTCACAACTGCCCCACAGGGCACCAGTTGGCCAGCTCCAAAGACACCATTTGCCTGGGGAGCTTGTAGCCAGGGCTGCTGCAACAAACAGCTATGCAAGCCTTTGGGAGGCAGAGACGTGAGAGGGCATCAGAGGAGGGAGGGAATGGCCATCATTCAAGGCACCCCAGGGCGCCACGGCACACTGGTTGAAAACAAATGGCTTAACCTATGTCACAGCAGTCACGAAATTAAAAGACGCCTGCTTTTTGGGAGAAAAGCAATGACAAACATAGACAGCATCTTAAAAAGCAGAGACATCACCTTGCACCTTATGGTGCTGGAGGAGACTCTTGAGAGTCCCATGGACTGCAAGAAGATCAAACCTATCCATTCTGAAGGAAATCAGCCCTGAGTGCTCACTGGAAGGACAGATCGTGAAGCTGAGGCTCCAATACTTTGGCCACCTCATGAGAAGAGAAGACTCCATGGAAAAGACCTTGATGTTGGGAAAGATGGAGCACACTAGGAGAAGGGGACGACAGAGGACGAGATGGTTGGACAGTGTTCTCGAAGCTACGAACATGAGTTTGACCAAACTGCGGGAGGCAGTGCAAGACAGGAGTGCCTGGCGTGCTATGGTCCATGGGGTCACGAAGAGTCGGACACGACTAAACAACAACAATAACAACATGTCACAGGGTTGTTGTGAGGATAAAATGCACCAAACCTCCATTATGCCCTTCCCTCCCTTGTCTTTTGCCTAACCTAAACAGACCCAAAGTTGTAACTTCCTTCCACTTTCCTTTCTTAAGGACTTGGATATTTTTTTCTATTTCTGCGTTAAGTTTTTAATGAGGAAAGCATGCAGACAACTCCAAACAACTGTAATTAAATGCATGCTTGCGATCATTGTTGCAAGCTTTTGTTCCCAATACCTGCCTTGCTCTGCTCTTAACACACAGGGCGAGAGTGTGAATTGGTACCCCCCACAGACACCTCGGATGCTGACCTTGTCAGCATTTGCTGCTGGGTGTTGTGTGCGCAGTAAAGTGGGCTGCCACAAGAGATTACCACATCTGGGCAGAATGCATTTTTAATCCAAGCGTGTCTGTGCCAAATCCCAGCTCTGGCAACGCAGCTGCATTCATCGGGTGACACAGAAAGGGAAACAGAACAGCTGGAGGCTGGCCAAGGTCTCGGGGAGGGGGAAAAACAAGTAGGAGGCTTGGGCTTTGATGATGCGAGGCAGGGTTTAACCCCAGAGCCTGCTGACTTATTTCCGAGCAAGCTCGCTGAAGGTTTCCGTGACTCTCCCAAATGCAAGGGCCACTCCAAATTCAGCGATTCAACAGTGCTGGCGATCTTTGCAGTCCCGGTGCTCAGGCTTTGCTAGATGTGAGGTGCAGTAGTGCTTTCCCCTGAGCTGTGTTAGCCAGACCTTAATAGATGGTTAAGCATGGATAACCAGGCATTTTTCCATAATTGAGGACTCTGAGAACTTGCAAAAAACAGCTTATCATGGGCACAGGGAACCCCAGGATTCCTAATTCCTAGAAGAGTTTTCTGGAGGATCCCCCCTCCGAGTGGAGAAAAAGGGAACCTCTTCCTTTTTGCCTCATTTAAAAACCTTTTTTGAATCTGCATTTTATATGTTCTTCATTTATGCACCTACAGACTTTTGCTGCCTCGTCTATGCTAATACAATCACGGTAGTGGGAATTAAGGATCTTGGGAAGCTGCCTTTGTACCAAACCAGGCGATTGGTCCATCTAGCTCAGCATTGCCTGCGCTGACTGGCAGAAGCTGTTCAGCAATTGACGGGGTCTCTCCCAGGGCTACCTGGATATGCCAGGGATTGGACTTGCAGTCTTCTGCAAGTAAAGAAGATGCTCCACCACTGAGCTACAGCCCCTTCCCCTTAATAGGAACTCATGAGCTTCAGAGAGTAGCATAATCCCTCTGCATCTTTTCCGGAAGCAGAGCAAAACCAAGGGGGCTCCCCTTTCTCAGTGGAGCAGTGATAGAGGACCTGTGTCCCTCCAGATGCTGTTGGACTCCAGCTCCCATTAGCCCCAGCCAGCATGGCCAATGGGAGGGGATGATGGGAGGTGTAGTTTGACAGCCTCTGGAGGGCTGCAGGTTCCTTGCCCTAGATGGACATAGGAGGGCAAGGCAGTGAGTGCAAGATCTCATCTGGTCTGCCAGAGGCAGGTTTCAGAGTGTGTGTCTGTGTCCGTGTTAGAAACTCGGATATCTAAGCTTAATCGTCAAATGGCACCTTAAACCGAGGTTGTGGTCATCGCAATGGAATGTCTAGGGTGTCATTTATTATTGTTTTTGAGGTGGAATTTATTATTATTCTTATTGTGATTACTATTATGATTTATGATTATTATTTATTTCGTTTCTTTTCTATACTGCTTTATATTTTAAAGAATAAACAACTCAGGGCAATTTATAATGCATTAATACATCAAATAAAACAATCCAGAATAAAACAAAACCAAGCTTCAAGGGAAATATTTCAGATCCTCCTCTAAGTGACATTTTGTTTCCCCCATATTTATTTACCTACTTAATTTATATAGCTGCCTCATAGCAGACATAATCTAGGAAGCCGTTGTGGTGTTGTGGCTAGAGTGACGGACTAGGACCTGGGTGATGAGGGTTCAAATCCCCACTCAGTCATGAAGCTCACTGGTTGACCTTGGGCCAGTCACAGCCTCTTAACTGACCCTCAAAGGGTCATTGTAGGAATTAATTGAGGAGGGGGGTGAAAATGCTGGGAAATGCTGCAAAAGAGGGTGTGTGTGAACCATATACTCCTTGCGGGAAAAGGTGAGATATAAATGCAGGAAGCAAGCTCTTCTGCTAACCTGCTTAAGAAAGCTGGAGGGGCCCAACATGGAGATGTCAGTTGTCAACCTGGCACCCAGAGATCTCCACGCGGTCGCAGTTGGACCCGCGCCAGTTGCAAAATGTGCATGGCGCCTTGGGAATTTTGAACTCTATGTTTAAATTTCTAAACACCAAGTGAGATCTAGTGGTTACAGTGCATGTTATGTAACCTTTTTAGTGGGATCACGGCGTGTTCTTCTGTAAGAACAGAGCTGGTCACATTGATCTGTTTTTGTTTTAGGGTTGCCCAGGAGTCTAAGATTTCTATTCTTGGTTGGTGTTAGCTGTCATAATGAGCTGATTCCACAAGCAGGAAAGACCTATGGCTACTTTTAGAAAAGACTCATAGATGCCACTATATGAAGACTTGACTATCTCTTGTTGGCATTGCAATGGGTTTGACCCTAGATTTGTTGATTTAGTTAGACTTATGTTGTTTTTTGTTATGCTTTTTAAACAGCTCTGAATGATAGCTATTATATTAATCGATGTGCCAAATGAGATGTATACAGAACTCCTTCCTGTATAGGGGAAGCTTTATTTGAAGGTTAAACCACAGAGCCTAGGGCTTGCCGATCAGAAGGTCCGTGGTTCGAATCCCCGCGAAGGGGTGAGATCCTGTTGCTCAGTCCCTGGTCCTGCCAACCTCGCGGTTTGAAAGCACGTCAAAGTGCAAGTAGATAAATAGGTACCGCTCCGGCGGGAAGGTAAATGGCGTTTCTGTGCGCTGCTCTGGTTTCACCAAAAGCGGCTTAGTCATGCTGGCCACATGACCCGGAAAAACTGTCTGCGGACAAACGTCGGCTCCCTCGGCCAGTAAAGCGAGATGAGCGCCTCAGCCCCAGAGTTCTTGGATTTAACTGTCGGGGGTTCTTTACCTTTACCTTTATAACAAGAATAAAGATATTCATTTTTAATTAGTGAACATGGTTAATGAATTAATTGGTTAAACTGTTAAGTTGAATTTTGATCCCAAAACTACTGTGGCTTAGATAAATCAGTGGCAGTTAATGAATTTGACTGGACCTTGTGTATATGGCCTGAGATCTGGCTGGCTTAGATTTGTAAGAAATTGTAGTTCAGATGGTCTTAATGACTATTGGGGGTTAGCCAGTATAATCTTCATAATTTAAACAAGTTGAAAATGCAATAACATGAAAAAATCTATTGCGTGTTATTGGAACACATGGCCATGAGTGCCAGCAGTATAAAGAACTAGAAACTAAATATAACTAAGGGAAGGAATAACACCAAGCTAAAGGAAATTCAGAATGTTATGGTAACTAAGCTAAATTAATGTAAGAGATGATTAAATCTGTAGTGAGGTAACAAGGAAAATTGGTTAAATGTCCAGCCACTCCAGAGGAGAATATAGATGTTATGGACAAAGACTCTTAAAAGCTAATATTAAATTAAAACTAGTAGGCTGGTTTCAGTAAAGATGAGCAAATTAAACTAGGAGTTTACTATCAGATTTTGTGTGTGAAGAAGTACAGTAGTCCTTTGGTTCCTGAACAGCTTAGTTGTTGAACAAATCGGTTTCCTAATGCCGCAAACCCGGAAGTAAGTGTTGCGGTTTGCAAACGTTTTTCGGAAGCCAAACGTCCAACGCGGCTTCTGTTTGAGTGCAGGAAGTTCCTGCAGCCAATCAGAAGCTGTGCCTTGGTTTTCGAACGGATTAGGTTTGAGAACCAAGGTACCACTGTAGTTGAGAAAAATCAGTGACAGTTTAGAAGACATAGACAATATGAAGAGGAAAAACAACACCCACATCAAATTGCAGCCAACTGTGTCATTGACATTGTCAAAAGCCTTTTTGGCAATGACTAGTAAAATTGGGAATGGTGAGTATTTGGTGTTCAAATCCAAAGTAAACTGGACACGTTTTTGATTCCCACGAGAGCAGCTATTCTGAGATCCTATTGTTCCTTCCAGAGACTGAACTTCCCTTTGGTTTAATTCTTCTTTGCTCCATTGCCATTGCCTGTGATAAATGAATGTTTGGGTGATGGTGTCATAATCAAGCTGTATAGATATGCCATCATAAATAGTCCTTTGTTTGACTTATTCCACCAAACACGATCTTTAAAAGTTTCTCTTGAGTGGCACTAACTTCTGTGCAGAACATGCACAATTCACAGGATGAATGTGGAAAAGGAATGGGTTGGTGGAGCGATTTGAAGTTGGAATGTTTTCTTTTTACACTTGAAGGAAGCTATAGTTGGACGAATTTTCTGAAGGGTTCTGTTTTTCAATAGTGTTAAGTATACGCTGGGAAACATTTTAAGACCTGCATATGGTACGTATTGATATGTCACAAAAAGAGTAACAGATGCTCTTAAAAGAAATGTAAAGCTTAGAAAAACAGGATAAGCAAACAAGATAGAAATAAGGAGGGGGAGATAGAGCCTACTATAGATAAGCTGAAGATTAGCAGATGCTATGAAAACACATTTTATTGAAATAAAGCTGGGTAGTGGATTGACAGAAGCAAAATATACCCCAGTACCCCTAAATTAAAGGAGAATATGTCATCACTACAGATGATGAGAGATCAGAATTTCCTAATTGTACTAGACTTGATGATATATCAAATTCAAGTAGACAAAACAAGATGCAGACTAGATATTCCTGTCCTTTTAGAAGGATTTAAGAAAGTTTGGTCCTATTTAGTGAAGTTTGTAGAAAAAACAAGGCATCAAGTCCAGATAAAAGTATAATTTTTAATCAAGAATGTAAAGATTGGACTTTTAAATTGTTTGAATAGCAAAAAATGGGAAGTGTTGAATAGAGGTTGATAACAATAATACTGCTCATCCACCCGTCACCCTAAGGTGGGTTATGACAATTTAAAAATTCAAATCCTATCAAGGATGCATGGTTACATCCTGTCCTCCTGTTGAACCTTGAATATTGCAATAAATATAATAGAGCAAAGTATAGGTGATATGTTACATAGTTTACTAACATCCCTCTATACCCCACGCCTTTGTCCAATAAATAATCTATAGCCTGTTAAAGCAAGGGGAAGGGGGACTGTTATTATGCCTATTTTTTTAGTATGCTATCTATTATTATGCTTTTATTATTATGGTCTGTAATAGGCTTGCCATATGTCAGGAAAATTCCTTACATGTCCTGGTTATGGAGGAATTCTGCTGAATTGGCAAAATGTCAGGGGAAACCCGGACGTATGGCAATGTGATGGGAAAAGGCAGTGGAAACAGCTCGGAAAGCTTAACAACTTTGCAGGTGTCAGGAATAACTCTAGACTCTGTAACATGTACCATCACCCTGGAATCTTCTAATATAGGGTGCTATATAAATCATAATAATAATATAATAATAACTGCAAAAAAATCTGTATGTTTGCATTGGTACTTTGTGGAAGATTATAAACTGTTAAATTCAGGCATACAAGAAAGCAGCTAGAAGGGACTTCAAAGATTGTATGATATGAAAAATAATACCATTGGATGGAGAATAAAGCCCCAAGACATATCCAAGAAAGCTAACAGCAACATTAATGGAATTTGATTTTGTATCCAGCAATTACCGCAGTCAATTCAAATCAGATTATAGGTTTTGGTATAGTTGAGAAAATGAAATATGTAATTAAGAGGATATTTGTGGCACTGTAGAAGGACAAGGATATAAGACACCTTGGGGTAGAATTATTAAATGATGCTGGTGGGTTTATTAAAGGCAGCATGGATCATTTAGTGGAACAAGGCAGAAATGGATGGTCAATACTGAATTCATCAAGTTTGGAAATAATTTTCATGGCAAAAATTGAAGAGACAACGGCACCACCAAACAAACCCCTTGGGTATTAGTGTTAAAAAAAAACTCAGGGAAAATGTGTTGCTATTCTTCCTTAAACAATTTCATGTTGAATAATAAGGCACCCATAATCAATGCATTACTCGAAGGTATGTTAGCTGCTCTCAATTATTGGGACTTCCACTAAAACATTGTCTTCACTTCCTAATACGGTAGGAGTGCTTCAGTTTAGGATACTCCGTTACGTATCTCTTGCTCCTGCACATCAGATTTACTTCCTTTTCTTATGTTTCTTATGTTAAAAATTGATATTTTTTGAAAAAAAATCAGAGTATATTTAAAACCAATGGTTAAGTTTTAAAACACACACACACACACACACACACACACACACACACACACACACACACACACCAACTTTTACACGGCTTGTCTGAACAAGAATTTTAGCAGTTGCCAAAAAGTGCAGAGAAAGTACTGCCTGATGTCAATAGGCAGGGATTTCCAAAGTGGGGGTCCTGCCTTGTTAAAAGTTTTAATTTTGTACAATTGTGGAATGAATATTTTGTGGCATCTGTAACAGTGCCGGTTTCACGGATCACAATGGCAGAGTATGCAAATATGTGCCGCCCTCACTGGCTCTGAAGTTTGCACGTGTTTTGCCCCAAACATGTGCAAACTTCAGGGGTTCCCCTTGGTACTAAGGCACATCTAGAGCACTGTAGTACCACTTTAGCAATTCCCCTCCCAGAGCTACACTTGCCAGATTTTGCTGGGGAAAGGGGTTGGTTATTAAATCACTCTGGAATTTTAGATCTGGAATATAGAGCAGGATAGTCCTCAAACAATTTGATTCATGACCATGAAGGTTTGCAAATGCTCCAATTTCAGAATGCGGGATATAAATGCAAAAGCGATCTGGCAGCAGCACAGCTTCTGGCTTCTTTAATATACTACATAGATTTCTCTCTCTCTCTCTCTCTCTCAGTTGCCAGAGAGAAGTAAGTAATTTACTGACAGGGAAAAAGGCCAATTTAACAAGTTATTGATTTACATATTGTGAGCAGATTTATGACACATTCTCATGTGAGGAACAAAATGCAATGCTTGTATCCTTTCTTCCTTCAATACTAGCAGAGTATTGAAGAAATGTGATGCCCACAGGGATTCTGACACACTGAGAGTGGATGGAGTTTGAAGCCCGGTTTGCTAAACTTTTAAATCTTGCAGAGGTCTCTGTTTAAAGAGAGAGAGAGAGAGAGAGAGAGAGAGAGAGCAGCTTGACTGATGCTCTGAAATGATAAATACAAGTAAGGTGAGAGATTGCAAAAGTATTGTGTTGGCTGATTTATGGAAATACATGTGCAGGAGAGGTACCAGCTGTGTGGAAATAAAAACTTTAATAAAATAGTATTCAAAGGCAAAAACGGGGAAAAAGGAAAAGTGATACCAGAAGGGCTTATTGGAGATACCAAACAAAAGATACAGATTTTAACACTTGCTGGCGTTGTCAAAAATATAAGAGGGTGTTGGATGGAGATATTAAAAGATATCTGGGAATAGGATGGGGCAGGGCAGTAGTCTAGTACTTAACCCACAACTAGGGGGGTGGTTGTTGGTGCATAGCATAGCAGTATACTTGTCTGCTGACAAGATGTTTTGCTCAAATACAGCTGCAACATGTGGCTAATAAGTATGGTAAATGTATTAGTAGTTAGAATATAACCCAAAATTTACAAATCATTAACATCATTACATAATGTACGTATAAGTCCATAAACAAGAAATAATCAATGTAATGAATTGCTGTCAGGGAACACCACAAAGCAGGCAGAGTGGCTTTCAATAGATAATCTCCAACAGTATTGTATTTGTATTGCAACACAGGGGTTTTGTTTTTGTCGTACATCATGGTTGCACAAGAAAATGCACAAGCCGATTGTTGGTGACTCTGTTGCATGAGTTTCTGCTAGTGTGGCTGCTACACTGGATTCCTCTGAACAGGATATGAATCTTTAAAATAAACAATTAAAAATAAAAGTAAGAAATGTGGTTGGGGGGCACTTTAGCAGTAGTCAAAAGCGTTAAACGAAGCAGGAAAGAAGCCCCCCATAGAATATGTTCAAACTTTTGTTTTGCCTTGTTCGTGCATTAGATGGTTGCTGTAGTTCAGCGTTTCTCAACCGCTGTTCCGCGGCACACTAGTGTGCCGCGAGACGCTGGCTGGTGTGCCGCGACGTGCGGCGACGAGAAGGGCGATTTGCATTGTCACGTGCCTGCCGGCCGCCAATAGGCAGTGCTGACCCGCCGGAAAGGAAGCCGGCCGGGTCACGACGCGGAGCGAGCGCAGCTCTCAACAGCCACCACCACGGGAGGGTGGTTTTAGACAAACTTAAAGAAGCTGGCTGGATGAGCTCAACCTCAAACTTGCTGAGCAAAGGATTGTGCTGGCAGAGAAATCAGCGGCTTGTGAAGCCTTATTACAGGAGATTGCAACCAACACAGCAATTGGCAAGTGTTTCTTACAGTCATAATTATATAGTCAATATAGGGCGGCACAGAGTTAAATTTTTTAACTTTTTTAATGGTGGTGTGCCTTGTGATTTTTTTCATGGAACAAGTGTGCCTTGGCCCAAAAAAGGTTGAGAAACACTGCTGTAGTTGATGGGCAGAAGGGAAGGACCAGATTCTTGAACTTGTTTGAAAGGAAGCTGGTAGCCATTTATTTCCTGTGCAAAAGGAAACAATTCCAAGGAGGGGAATATGGACTCAATTGTCATACCAGGGGGTAGGAGTTTACTGGTGATCAGACCATCAATCATGCTTGTTGGGGCTGATGAGAGCCTGGAGTAAACCCCCGCCTGGCGTGCTACAGTTTTCTTGTCCCCAGATTGGTAGATCTTCATGAATTCACACACTTGACTTATGGGTTCATAGGAAGGAGCAATTGCTTACTTACATCAGCTGAAAGCCACCTTCTGGAACTTAGGGGCTGCCACAGAGAACGCCATCCCTTGGGTGGAGGAACGGCCAAGGAAACCTTTGCTGATCTTAGCACTTGGAAAGGTCTGTAGGGAAGGAGGCCAACTTTCAGATATTGGGGGCCTGGGTTATTTAGAGCTTTGAACGCTTAACGTGAGCACCTAGAATTGGGGCAGCTGTTTTGAAACAGCAGCTATATGAGACCTGAACGGAATCGAAGCCAGGAATCTGGCCGCTGCATTTTGGACTGACTGGATTTTGCAGTTGCCTCCAAGGGCAGCCCCACATAAAGCACATTGCAGTAATCCACTATGGAAGTTACCAGAGCATGGAGTATGTGGCCAATAGAACAGGGGTCGGCAAGGTTTATCTTGCCTGGGCCGGATTGGTCCCGCGGAGATCCCTCTGTGGGCTGGATTGTGAGCGTGATTTTCAGCGTCTGCATCTGCACAGATGTGATTTCAGGCACCGTGGAAGCAAGTCCCCACGCCATGCTGGTTTAGAGCAGCGCACGGGCAACTTGGTGCGTGGGCAGTTCGTGGGCTGGTCAAAAAACCTCTCTGGGCCGTTTCCGGTCCATGGGCCTTAGGTTGCTGACCCCCCTGGGTTAGAAGCTCTCAGGTTGAAGTACTCTCTCTCTTTCTCTCTCCTCCTTTCTGTGTGGCCTTTTTATTGAAATATACGCAGCCTATACAAATGCCAGCACCCTCAGCTTTGTCCTGAGCATTCGCCGGAAGCTAATTTGCAGCCCTTCAGCCAGTTCTTGGCTGTGCGCTTCTCTGGCTCCTAGAGCTGCCAGCTCGAAATACTGCAGTGGGCAGCCAGACAAGCCGCCTCATTGACACAGTGAGGCCACTTGTGTACATAGTATAAAGATTTGGAAGTGGCACTGGTAGGAAGATATGGGGCTGCAACTGCAGTCTAGCTTGTTGATGGACTTGGGGTCATGGGGAGCTTATTGCTGCACCTGTGCTGCCTGTTGAGGACAATTCATGCTGTTTGGTTTTGCTCAAAAAAAAAGTCCTGAAAAAAGGATGGGGAGCCCATGGCCAGAGAAGATGTGAGCTTTAGTCTGTGAACATCAGGAGAGACTGCAATTTCCCCTTCCCTAAAAGAGGTAATGTTGCAACATCAAATGATCAAAATCCCTGCAGGATCAGACCCCAAAGGTCCATCTAAACTAGAATCCTGCTCCCCAGGGCGAACCTGATAGAATTTGCCTTGACCAACCTTTAAAAAAACCTTTGGGGAGCAGCAGGTTGGCCAAGGCTGGTCTTTAATTATCCTCCTTTTAAGATGATGTGAAGTAAATCTTCCATGGCCCACCTGAAAGAACCTAATAAAATCCTGCCATTTTCTGTGATCTGTGCCTTAGCAGGTAAAATGTAAAGCATTTTTCACACTCTTAGTAGAGTCCTCATTTTCACCTGGGCATATCCCTCTATCATGCTGTGAATCTTCACAGCAGTCTGAGATGCTAACCTTCCAAGCAGGGGGTGCTGAGGCTTAAAATATTCCATGCTAGCGGCTGGTCTGTCTTTTTAACTTTGCACATTCCATTGCTCTCTCCCCCCCCCCCCAAATTGGAAGCCTCACAAATGTATTTCTTTGCCATCGGTGTTGGTTTGAGTAGCTCTGATGGTAGTCTGTTTCTGGCATGGAAAAAAAGAGCTGAATGATTTCCTTTATAACATTGCATCAAATGAATATATCAGCAACCAGCGTTTCCTTTTGTTGTAGTGTTCAGTTTAAGCAATAGATACTACCGTTCACTCATACAGAAGGTTCATAAGTGCATTCTGACTTCCTCATTAGGAGCTTCTCCAGGTAGCAACCAGCAACAGAGCAGATAGATGGCTAAATTTCTGCATAGTGCAAATGGTAATCTTTGACTCAAAGACAGGGGGTAGGGAATTTGTGGCTCTCCCAGGTGTCACTGGAGTTGTAGTCCAATAAAACCTGGAGGAGCACAGTTTATCCATCACTGCTCACACAGAAAAAGCATATGATAAGTACAGTGGTACCTCGGTTTACGAACTTAATCCGTTCCTGAAGTCTGTTCTTAAACCAAACCCATTCTTAAACCAATCCGCGCTTTCCCTAATGAGGCCTCCCGCCACTGGCGCCCTTCCACCGTTCAGCTTCCGTTCGTAGACTGAAGTAAAGTTTGCAAACCGGAACACTACTTTCGGTTTTGCAGAGTTCGTAAACCGAATAGTTCGTGAACAGGACTGTTCTTAAACCGAGGTACCACTTACAGGTGGGTAGCCATGTTGGTCTGCCGTAGTCGAAACACAATAAAAAAATTCCTTTCAGTAGCACCTTAGAGGCCAACTAAGTTTGTCATTGGTATGAGCTTTCGTGTGCATGCACACTTCTTCAGATACCGCCCTGGTGCCGTGGTGCGACGGATCCCTCCGCCGCCCCCCCCCTTTTCCAGCGTGGCGGGCGGGCAGCCGGGCTCAGTGCGCAGCGCGGTCGCACGGACAGTTGCGGCTGCGTGGTGCCACCCAGCCTGGCCGTAGAGCCGGCCCTGACTAAGTTTTTATTTTGGTATGAGCTTTCGTGTGCATGCATACTTCTTCAGATAGGTAGTGTATTGTTTTGCATATCCTGCTCCTAGAAAAGGAGCAGAACACTGGAGCAGCCAGCAAGACCCAGAAATACAGCATTAGGAGCAAGACTGACACCATAATCTAATTTTTTTAAAAATTGAGTTCGGAAGATGGGAAAAGGTAGCACAAACAATGACCAGTACGCATGGGGCAGTATAAATGCCAGACATATAGGATTGATTACAATGGCAGACTTGCAGAGTTAGCAACAACCTTCTTTAAACCTTGGAGAAAGATACCTAGGTGAGGAAAGTCTGTAATATTGAGATAACATTGAGATGTCAGGGCAGGTGTCAGGAGTAGATCGGCACTAACTCACACAGTGCCCAGTGAAGTTAGCTCTCTTTATTCAGAGAAACAAAACAGCTCAGGCCTAGTGAGCAGAGCAGCTCTTCCCGGTAGATCTTTGCCCCAGTGAGGCCACCGTGAGGACTGAATGTTGTGTTAGTCCGTTTAAACAATAAAATGATTATTATTTATTAAAAGTGCAACTTTTCAAGCCCTATCGTACCAGTTTTGCATAGCTAACAGTCACTATAAATGAGAGCTAGATATGTTGTTGTTTAGTCGTTTAGTCGTGTCCGACTCTTCGTGACCCCATAACAGAGAGCTAGATATAAAAGTCTGTTATGAAAGCCATATGGAAGTATAAACCTTAAGGCTGGGCCTTCCACTTTCTGGTGTACTGTATTTGCAAAGTTAATAAAAGTTCCACTACTCTCTAGCAAAAGTGTCCTTGTGTTCTGTCCATCTTGCCTGTTACAACTTGTGTGTTAGCTTTCCACACACACACACACACACACACTAAAGAAAAAGAAACATAAAATGAAACATTTATAAAACTGAACATGCAATCAATATTAAATCCACATTGTGGGATTACTTCCCTCTACTCCTTCCCTTGGTACATTTGTATTATCTTCATTCGTGCATGTCAATAAAATCCATGCAAAGATTTTAAAGTTTCCCCTTTTAAGACCTTTCCAGAAGTTAGCAATGGCCCGAAGTGTTGGGGGAAGAGTGGCAAGTCGACTTTAATTGCACAACCTGAACTGGCTGCTGTGCGATTGCATCCCATCCGAAAATGATGGCACCCTGGAAGCCCTTCTGCTGTGTAGGGCTGGATAAGTTATGCGTGTGGCACATTCACAGGATAAGCAAGTTTCCATTTGCGTAAACAAAAGAGGATGCAAATGCCACCCAAGGAAAGCCTTCAAGTGGCTGGTGAGTCACCAGCACTTCCTGCAAGCTACCCCTTTCATTTATGTTTCATGTTAATGAGGTAATTCATTACCTTTATATATAAAGGTTTGTGGCTACAATTGCTGCTTAAGTAGCTCTTCTCTCCAGGTGTTCAGTTGCAAGTGCCAAAGAGGCTTTGCTGATCAACACTCTCTTGTCTTCCTTCTGAAGCCTCTCTTTCTCTGCCTTCTGTGATCTACTGTCATGCACCAGAATGATTAAAAAACAACAGCAACCCTTCCCTCATTAATTCATCAAGAGGAAAGTGGAGACAGCGGCAGAACAAAGCCAGTGTTTTGCCTTTGACAGGGGCTTGATGTTCTCGTGACAACTTTCTCCCTTTTTGTGTGTATTAAAGCACTTCATATCATATTCCTTCTCCCTGCAAGGAAACTTCCACTCACTTGTGCATTCAGAATTTAGAAGAGAAGTCAGAGACTTGCACATCACGCAGCTTACTACCCAAAGCGGTGATTTCTCTTCCTCCTCCTTGGGTTCTGAATCATGAAGAAGCACCACAGTGATGCGCCTTTTCATAGCTTGAGATTTACAGACATTCGTTCTACCAGGCCTTTTGCCTTTTAAACTGGGCGGTGGGGGGTATTGTTTTTGTTTGTTACCGTGCTATGTATTTTTGTGCTTTTCTATACCGACCTTCATCCAAAGATCACAGGGTGGTTTACAATATAAATTAGTTAATTAAATAAAATACGCATAAAGTTTTTTCCAAAATATTCCCAAGCAAAGAGGGGGGGGAGATGGGAAGCAGCGGCATTTCATCAGTTCTCTGGAAAGACTAGCATCTGTCACCAAATTGTTTCCATTCCAGCCGGTCATTAGCTACTATTGAATTTTAACGATTGATACCGGAACTTGTTTCCCCTCTCCTCTACCCTCCTCATCCCTTCTTCCTTTTGTGTCATGTCTTCTAGATTGTAATCTTGTTGCCATGAATTTGCCTTGGTTTTTATTGATCACTAGCTGGCCCTGCCACGCGTTGCTGTGGGTCCCCAGTTCCGTTCTCTGTAAACCTGAGCTATCCCGTCCCCGTCCTGCCCCCACCCGCAACGCAGGCGAGTCCCTACCTCCATTTCCTGCAAACCTGAGCTATTCCGTCCCCATCCTGCCCCCAGCTGCAACGCAAGCGAGTCCCCAGCTCCGTTCCCTGCAAACCTGAGCTGACGTGTTTTGGGGTGTGGGTGGCTAGGGGCAGGATCCCGGCGTGGCCCTTTGTGGAGGAATGGCCGTTTTGGCAGTTATAGCATATTGGTTGCTGAGACGCAGGTTTGGCCTTCTATTTCCCAGGATGCACTCTATCCCGCCCTTGGAGACAAAGCTTCTGGGTTCTATTTCCCAGCATTCCCGGCAGTGTCTGCGGTCTGAGTTTTGAGGTCCACAAAATGGGGTTTACCTTGCGCTGGGGTGTCATCTGTGTACGCAAATGGTATGTGGACACTCGTTTATTCGCATGTGACGTTGTGTCCAAATTTCATTGGCATTGGTCAAGCGGTTTTGATGAGAGGTGGAGACCAACACACAAGCCCCTTTTACATTATATATGTGTCGTAACATTGTGCACTTCAGTAATACTAGGCAGATTTCTGTCTTGGTTTCCTCAGCTTTAGCTAATATAGGTGTCTTGACAAAATAACCTGGTGCACAGAACTATGATATAGAGCAGTGTTTCCCAACCTTGGGTCTCCAGCTGTTTTTGGACTACAACTCCCATCATCCCTAGCTAGCAAGACCAGTGGTCAGGGACGATGGGAATTGTAGTCTGAAAACAGCTGGAGACCAAAGGTTGGGAAACACTGATATAGAGGAATGCTTATCTATGATTTGATGAGTTCCACCTGAGAAGAGAATTTGCACTGTGATTCGAGATGATGCCATGCATGTGTTTAGATGGCACATTTTGCAAAATGCTATGTATTTTCTGTCTTTGCTGTTGTAGTGAATTAGTTCAATGGAAGACTTTCCTTATCTGTTAGACTGCCCATTTGTAAAATGGAGAAGTTACGTTCTGGAGATCATTAACAAAAAGTAGGCACTATTCCACCTCACAACTCTGGTTTATTTATTTCATTTGGAAAAAAAGTCTATGCTACCAATATTTATGCTGTGTTAACAGCATAAAATCAACCATAAATTTAGATCTATGTATTAAACCAAGCTGTAAGGCATTCCTTGAGGTAACCTAAAATATCATTTTATTCATTAAATACCCAATGGATCACTACACTTTGCAGGAGAGGGTACCATTGTATCAGGAGGTCTGTTCCATATAATGTCAGAACTGAGTCTTTAGTGTACAAGATCCCTTAGGAATTTCCTGCTGTTACATATCAAGCACCCATTGTGGTTGCGTTTTTGGTGCTTGTTGGAGAGTTTCCGCTATCCTAGTTGGTTATCAGCATGGTATTAGTTTGTTTCTGTGTGTAATTTTTAAAACTGTTTTATGCATGCAAGTGTTTTATATGCATGCCTATTGTATTGAGAAATTGCCTCGGAACATCGTAGGAAGGGATTCATACATGCTATAAATAACAACAACCTGGTTCCCAAGCTGTTCAGGGCTTTGTATGTAATATCTAATAGGAAATACCCTAAACTTGGCATGGTAGCAAACCTAGAGTTGCTTCATTTTCAATGACATTGAGAAGAGTTTCAAGCTGAAGCTGTTGAGCGTCACATAACTGATTTTAATGTGTAAAAGGTTTTGTCAGGAAGTTGTTGTGGCTACTCCCGAGTAAAGACGTTCCAGTCCGTTGTATCTTTAAAGGTTTTTATTCTGCATGCTATTTACAGTGCAGAGATAGCAGAAAACATGACCGCCTAGTCACTCTCAGAACCTGGCAATGGCGTCCGTCGGCTTCATGGCCAGCATAATAAATAATAACCGGGGCACCCCGAAACGCCGCCCCTTCGCCCTGCGTTTGGGCGCGCACCTCAATTCGGGCACCAGAAGGAGCGGTGTCCCTTCTTCCCCTTGCTGGCTGGGACAGTGCCTGGGCTCCGACGCCTCCCTGAGCCGCCCCCTGACAGGTTTGAAAGGGCTTTTGCATTTTTCCGGCATTATTGTATTTTGGATGCGGTGTTATGGCTTGAAACAATCATAGTTCTGCAAAACAAGCTAACGTGTAAGAAATGAAGCGGAAAACATTCAAGTGACATGTCATGCGTGTCTTGTGTGATGCTTCTTGTGTGCCACTCTGCCGTTGAGTTGATTTGCAGAAAGAATCTTGTTTCAGAATCCCAATGAACGTTATGGATTAGCTGGTTAGTTACACTCGGCTGAAGCTGAATGTTGGAAGATTTGGGGACAGCCAAAAGAGACTTCATGCAGCGCAGTGGAACTTGGAGGTTCACTTCCACAAGATGTAGCGATGGCCACCAACTTCGACAGCTTTAGACAAATGGATCAAGGATAAGTCTATTAACAGCTACTTGACGCAGTGGCTATGTTATTCCTCCACCATTGGAGACTGTTTGTCTCAGAATACCATTTGCTGGGAATCGCAAATGTTGTGCTCAGGTAGTGCTTTTGGGCTTCCTCCAAACATCTGGTTGGCCACTGTGAGAACAGGATGCTGAACTAGATTAATTCAGCTAATTAAAACATCTATGGCCTTATGGCCTTGTTTTTCTTTGTTGCTATTTTATGGGTTTTTAAAAAAAATTGTAAACCCCTCTGATGAAGGGTGGTATAGAGAATGAATGAATGAATGAATGAATGGGACCTTGGCCTCATCCAGCAGGACTCTTATGTTCCTACGGTAGTTCCACCAGGGCTATGCAGCAACAGTAGAACAGATGAGAGCATCCCAGTAAGAGGATCAGCCACTTCTACCGGTAAAAGAAATAGCAATCATCTCATGTTGTTCCTAAGTTTTGTTCATTTACACATACTTAATGCTGACAGGCTTTGGGTTGTTTTTAATGTGTGTTAGCTGCTTTGAGCCTTTTTATATTTTTATTTTTACATGGAACGGTGGGATAGAAATGTTTGCAATAAATAAGCGCAATGCATTTTGAAAACACACATTCCGCCCCTTCAAGGCAAGTCTGAATAAATGTACTTCTTGCCTCAAGGGCATCCCTGAATCAAGCCGGAAAAAAGCACCATAAAAGGGGTGGGGGGGTGGGCTTTCTAGGACAAGCACCATCTTAACACTTAATTGGTATACGTTGTGTGGGGTGTCATGGCTCCCACCTTGGCTTGCCCCCTGATAATTCCCTCCTCCCTCTGGCTCCCGCCTCTTTCCTTCAAAAGTAATTCTCCATATCGCTCTGCTCATCACACGGCGTCACAGCACAAGGGAAACTCTCACAAGCTGCCTTTTCTTGTCACATGAGATTTGAGCCGAAATGACAGCCAGATAGAAGCAGTTCTGACAGCGGGGAGGGGAAGGTGGTGGAATTCTCTTCCCGGCGCTGTAAGGCTTTTTGAGGCATCATGATAACGCACAAGTACCTCCTAGTCGCGATCTATAGCAGCAATGCTTTCAAAGTACAGATTTATCCTTCGTGTCAAGCAAGCTCTGGAAAGGGGGAGAATGGGGCAAGGCAAATTGCGAGCTGCTTTTTATCAGAGAGGGAAGGAGGAGGAATTGATTCTGGCTTTGTTTCTGCTACTGCTTGGGCAAGGAGGGCCCAAGACCCCACTTGCAGAGACATTTTCTATCTCCTTCTTTTAATTTCTTCAAAGTGGCATGTGGCCAGTCTCTCCCTGCAAGCTGGCTTACCGTAATTTACCCAGTGCTGCCTCCTTATCGGCCATCTCCAACCAGATGTTGCTAGACTGCAGCTGTGGGTTCTACTGCTTGCATAAACCTGGGGACTACTTTTTTTTTTTTAAATCATGTTCATGTACACTAAGCCTGCAACTTGCACACATTTAACTTGAGTGCATTGAGCTTTACATGTTTGGCAAATTTAAAAAGGGGGGGATTAAAAGTTGTCTGGGTTCTGGAAAAAAAAGTGACTGGCAGTCATACCCACCGTGTGTTTTGACTATGTGTAATTTTGGCTTTCTGCGCAGCCCCTGGAACGTAACCTCCACATAAGTTGAGGCTGACTGTGCTAAGGAAGGTAGGGAGTGTGGCTCGACTGGTTTTCAATTGTACTGGTTTTCGTAGGTGAGACAGTGAGTTACCGGTATAGTGATTAGAGTGTTAGACCTTGGAAGGTAAAGGGACCCCTGGCCATTAGGTCCAGTCGTGACCGACTCTGGGGTTGCGCGCTCACCTCGCATTATTGGTCGAGGGAGCCGGCGTATAGCTTCCAGGTCATGTGGCCAGCATGACAAAGCCGCTTCTGGCAAACCAGAGCAGCACATGGAAACGCCGTTTACCTCTGTGCTGTAGCGGTTCCTATTTATCGACTTGCATTTTGATGTGCTTTCGAACTGCTAGGTTGGCAGGAGCTGGGACCAAGCAACGGGAGCTCACCCCGTCACAGGGATTCGAACCGCCGACCTTCTGATCAGCAAGCCCTAGGCTCAGTGGTTTAACCCACAGCGCCACCTGGGTCCCTTGGAAACCAGGGCTCAAATCCACACTTGGCCATGAAGCTCATTGAGTGGGCCAGCCACTGTCTCTCAGCCCTCTTAGCGAGGATGAAGCTCAGAGGGGTGGGTGGCAACCATGTATATGCTGCCTTGAGCCCCTTGGAGGAAACGCTTGATATAAATAAATAAAAATGTGCCACAACGATCTCTGATAAAGACTCAAGACGTGTTGGGAGCTTTACAGCAAACTCGTTTCAGTGCTTTGCTTCCTCTAAAGGGTGCATGGATAATAAAGCTCTGGCGTGCTTACCGAGTAGCGAGCTTTGCACTATCTGCTGCTCAAGCGGGGTAACACTATACCGGCCAAGACTTCTGCGCCAGCCGATCTCCCAACAGGACGTGCTCTGTGCTGAAGCTTTCTTGGAACAAGCTGAGAGAATGGGGGGCATTGTTCTTCCAGCCACAAGACTTGCACAGTGTAATGTCAGGCGGAGCCTTTCTGCAGGAGGGTTTGCTCCTCTGCCCACCCATCCCCCCCCCCCGAGTGCCTGGAACAAAACAAAACAAAACACTGAAATAGCTATTCTCCACTAACGTATTTTCTTAGGTCCCTAGATGGAGAAGCTTGATAGCAGTGAACCTTAATAAATTTCAAATCTCTGTTTTTATTTTTATTGAAAAATTAACTTTTAAATTAAGTAGAAGTTGTTCAATCCAGGTTCAATCCCCAGCTTCTTCAGGTAGGGCTGGGAGATACCCCCGTCCAGAACTCTGGTGAGCACCTGACCCAATATAAAGCAGCTTCCAATGTTCCTGCTTGAATAGGTAGATCCGTGATTAACAAATGCTAAGCACGGCTAGAGCCTCAGAAGAGATCACTCAGGAAGGTGCCGTGAGCCTGAGTTCCACAAAATCTAGATGTCAGCTATAGATGACACCTAGGCAGCATAGAAACGAAAGGCACTGATGGGTGCAGTTGCTTGTTTAAAAGGTCCTGACAATTAAAGTTGTTATTCTCTATGCAAGCGATTGGGAAACATGGGCTTGAAAGGCCAGATGCAACCATCAAGACCTGTCTCTATTTAATCCTCAGAACTCTTGCTCACTGCCCTGCTTCACCCTTGGGATGTGTCCTGAACTCTACCAATGCTGCTTGCTCTACTGAGCGAGCCTGTTTTCTCCTGCTTCTGGAGGGTAGGACTCGAACCAATGGCTTCAAGTTACAGGAGATTCCTACTAAACATCAGGAAGAACTTTCCGACAGTAAGAGCTGTTTGACAGTGGAAACAGTCTCCCTTGGGAGATTGTGTACTCTCCTTCCTTGGAGGTTTTTAAGCAGAGGTTGGAGGGCCATCTGTCAGGGATGCTATAGCTGAGATTCCTGTATTACAGGGGGTCGGGCTAGATGACCCTTGGGTCCCTTCCTTCTTGGTTGCCTGCATGGAGGATAGAGAGGCGTTTGTGTGGAAACTAGCCCTACTGTAGTGAAATTTACATTCATTGCTCAGCACATCACTTCCATGCGGCCCCCTGGACATTTGCCGAGATGGGAATGTGGCCCTCAGATTGAAAACGGTTCCTCAGCCCTGCTTTCTGAGACTTGTGGTTAGTCACGTCCATCCTCCCCAAGAATGTTCCAGCTTTTCTAGGGACTACTTGCAGAGTAAAAACCTAAGAAGATAAAAATGCTGCCTGTTTTGCAAGCCCCCCTCTTGCAGAACCTTCCGTGCTCCTTTTTAGATTCCTGCTTTAGTACAGCGGATATCTAATCACTTAACCCGCAGTGTCAACACCCTGTTATAAAAAGGGCAAGTTTTATCTCTAGTGAATGGTTATAACAGCTAATAAACGGGGCTTACAGGGCTATAAGGAAGTGGAAAGGTTGTGTGTGTGGTAATGTTCATTCAAAGTTTCTTTAAGGTTTTGAAAATGGACATTCATGTGCATGCAAGGTTGGCATCCGTCTGTCTCGGGAGGCAATGGAGGTGTGCCCCTTTGTGGGTGAAGTCAAACTGTTGGAAGGCTGTGTCTGTAGAGACCTATATGGGAGAGACATGTTTTGTTGTAGCTGGGGCAGACAAAGGCATCCAGTTGTGCTGGTGCAGATGCACCATAGCGTTCCTTTTCTTCTCACTGTGCTCCTCCCGGGGTCATTCCTCCTCTGGTCACTACTGTGGATACACGACCTGACCAATTGTCACCAGGCGCTGTGGTTGTCTGCAAGGGATTCCCTTTCTGTCATGTTTGCAGACATTTTTGTAGCGCAGAGCTGGCTGCCAACAGGCCTGGTGCCTGTAACTAGCTCCTCACATGCAAACACATAAGAAAAATACCCCAACTCAAGGTTGTTCAAGGTCTGTGTCCTCTGGATCTTGTTGGACTGTGACTCCCATCACTCCAGACTGTTGACCGTGACAGCTGGGGCTTAAGGGAGCTGGAATCCAACCATGTTTGGAGGGCGCCATTTTGGTTAACGCTTTTTTAGGGCGATCCCCGGGCCTGATGAATCTCACCCACAGCATAGCCCCCTCTTGAGCACCCCAAGGGCCAGATAAGAGAGGCCTGATGGGCCACAGATTCCTCCACTCGTGCTCTAAAGCCATCTTCAGCAGACTGTTGTTCTGTCATTTGGTCATCTCAGATACAGTATAAGTTTCATCAGTCAACTTGAATGACAATCAAGCAGGCTAACTGCAACCTTTTGCATTACACACATGCTCAGAATCCCATCATCCGTGGCCATTGGTCCTGCTAGCTAGGGATTATGGGAGTTGTAGTCCAACAACAGCAGGAGACCCAAGTTTGAGAAACACTGCCTCAGATGCTCATCTGGCCTTTAGGCCAAGTCTCGGGAAAACAGGAGGAGGTGCATAGCAAAATCTCTTGACCGAAGATTTAGTTTCATTCCACGCTGACCAAGGGAATGAAGAGCTTGTCTGAATGAATTGGCAGGGCCAATGCGTCTTGAACCGCCCTCCTTCCTGCAGTGCAAAATGTGCTCAGCCTTCCACAAACTGAATAAGCAGATAAAGTGGGGTTTAAGTTTTGATACCCAGCAGATGAAGATAATTTTTCTTGCAGAGCTTGGAGACAGGGCAGCAGGGCATTTTGTGTGACTGACCTAGTTGCTCAAAACAGGAGCGGCGGCTTTTGCCGTCTGTGAGTTAAAGAACACCCACAGAATCGGCCTGAACATCTGTCTCTGCTTTCATGGCGTAGGGTTTTTTTTTCCCCCTCTTGCATTCCTTTCCTTTCCTTTTCTCTCTCCCCCTCTCAGCATCATAAGAAGCCTTAGTGCAAGGAGGGTAATTTAGAGTGCTGGAGGGGAGGAGGCAAAGTGAAAAAGCCTATCTAACCACATGCCCCTACTGCCGGGTGTAGCAGGGTGGAAGAAGAATCCATTAGAGTCATCGTTTCCTTGAGCTAGCTAGTCAGAGCCTCCGTTTCCTCCTTTTAATATATAAAAAAAGAAGCAGCAAGTGCAGGTTCGGCTAATATTTATGTCATCTGGGAGGACGAGACAGAATGCGCTATGAATCTGCAGAATGCTCAACTGTAATGCCTGGAGGGGCAGTAAGGAAACTCAAGCACTAAATCAAAATCCTGCTGCAGCCGTAACCCAATAATGAAAATTTCATAACCACTGTTATGCAGTCTCCCAACTAGGCCGGCTCTGGGGCCTCTCCTAGGCGGCCCGTGGTTTCGTTGTTGTTGTTGACAGCCTGTTATATGCTAGTAGTTTGTCACTCACCGTTAGCTTCCTGCCAGAAGTGTTTACGTGTCGATTATTCTGTTAACTTGTAGAGCACCATCGGGGTACGTGGAGCATTGGCTGTGGGCCACAAGTGCCGTAGGAAGTGCGGCGAGGCTCCTAGCCTTTTGGCCAGACTATGCCGTTATTGGGAATTGTTACCAAGGACAGCCTCTTATACCAGCACTGGTATTGTGTGTATGTACATTATTGTTTTTAGCAGGAAGCCACTGCTTCACCCATGGGGCGGGGGAGCTTTTGCAGACCAAGGGCCACATGGCCATCTGGGCCAACATTCCAAGACTTGCATGCCAGCTGCAAGGAGAAGACCCTGGCATCCTCGATTAAAATAGTTGGGTGATGATGCCTGGTTCCCCAGAGAGTAGATAACTCTCTGGACAACAGGAGTAGGCGTACAAACAGTCTTACCAGGTATAAGTCCGTTTCCGTTGGGTTGTCTCTAGCTAAGTTATACTCAGAGCAGACCCACTGAAATTAATGGGTCTATGCTGGTCGTTTCAATGGGTCTGCTCTGAGTAGGGCTAACACGGAGGCAGGGATGCGGGTGGTGCTGTGGTCTAAACCACTGAGCCTTTTGGGCTTGCCGATTAGAAGGTTGTTGGTTCGAATCCCCACTACAGGGTGAGTTCCCATTGCTCTGTCCCAGCTCCTGCCAACCTAGCAGTTCGAAAGCACGCCAGTGCAAGTAGATAAATAGGTACCGCTGTGGCGGGAAGGTAAAATGGTGTTTCCGTGCGCTCTGAAAGCGAGATGAGCACAGCAACCCCATAGTTGCCTTTGACTGGACTAAACTGTCCAAGGGTCCTTTTCCTTTACCTAACATGGAGTACAACCCAAGAAGAGTACAATTTGCAATAGAACAGCTGTAAATCTGTGGCGCGCTTAAATGCACACGTACACGCCACCTCAAGCTGCACACCCTTGCACTTTCACGAGCAAACAGATTTATGTGCCTAGTAAAAGCTCAGTGGAGGGGTGCAATATAAAGTGACCCATTATGGCAGCGTTTTTCCTACATGCACCCTGATGCGAACTCTTCCAAGAAGCCAACCTGTCCATGCCAAATGATGCATCTAAACTGGCCCTTGGGGAGTGTTACAGTGGTGCAGAAGTTCCATCCCTTTTAAAATCTCTTTCTCCCCTCCCCACCCCTTTAGCCTTGAAAGAAGTCCTGTTGCGGATACCTGGTGCTCCATTGGCTGTCCCCAGTGAAAAATTCATTTTGGGAACTTAATGGCCGTGAAACTAAGCTGTAGACCCTTGTACTCTAAATACCATTCCCCCACGCCACCCCCCAAGCTCAGGCCTCTTTTGCTTAGCTCTGCTTCATCTACTGAAAATAATAATCCAGCCGAGGCTGATTTCTCCTCCTCGACTCAAACAGCAACCACTTTGCACAGAGTATATGATTACCCCTAACCATTTTTTCACCCACAGAATAAGATGGTGATGAACAAGGAGGAGGAAAGAGAGTGATCGTAAGAAAATAATTATCAGAAAACAAAAACAAAATATGAAATAGCAATTCTTGGCATTTGTATGGTGCTTAATCTTCATGTCACATGCATTATATGTGCCATCCTTACTAACTGAGCAATAGCAAGCAAAATCAAATCAAAGTGGCTTACAACAGTCATCCTCTCACTACCAAATACTAAATACAAAATAAAACAAAAAAATATTTAAAAAATGAGCAGGGCTTGGGGGAGAGAAAGCAGTTTACAAAACACATCGAGGAATTCCAAGAACAATTTTAGCATTTTAGCAAAGACAGGGTAACTTCAACATTGCAAACGAAATGATACACGTGAATACGTAAGCACATGGCAGGAAGAAAGTTAATAGACAATAACGTTCTAGCTGTCTTGCGGTAGAGGAGACCCAACAGTCAAGAAGGTAGTTTCTGCATCTGCTGTAGGCAGACGTGAGGGGCAGGTGGGGCTTATTAACCTGTAAAGGTAGCCCAACTAGGGGAAGGAAAACTCTGATCCTAAACCTCTGCTGCCTTGCGGGATATCTTCAGGAGAAGAAAAGGCTAAGGAGTAAACCCTACACAAATCCGGAATGGAGTCCCTAAGACTACCGTCTTGTATGCTGCCTACTGGCAACTCCTGAAGCCAAGCTGGTGCCAAATGTATTGCTCTGCTTTCCTTTGGACCGCATGAGCGAGGCTGAGAGTGAGGGTCTTGTCGTTTGGGCAGCCCAGGATCTCTATGACACTGACATGAGAGGCTCAGGGTCACTCCAGGCTAGTGTTTCATTACAAGTCTATTCTGCCACAATAACAGTGATGGATTAATGCTGACTTTTAATTTTTCTGCTGCCCCATTGTTGCTGCCTGGAGGGGCTATAGCACAAGAAAAGTGGGGCAAGAAACCGAAACCGGAACTTTTGTTGAATGGGAATTCATGAGTTAACAGAATATGCACCGACTGGAATTGAAGTTGTTGTTGTTGTTTTGTTGTTGGCAGCCATCTGTCTCGAGAGACAATGGAGTGTTCCTCTGGGGGTGAAGTCAGACGACTCAATTAGCTATGACCTTCCTGGGGCACAAGCCTGGGCAGTGTGCATGGAGATGGTTGGCAGGGTTTGAAGTGAACCAAGGCTGAAATCTCTTGCCCTGCTTCCCTTGCATTATTTAAAATGTGTATGCTCTTCCTTCCCTATTCTACACCATCCACTGGGCATCTAAATGTCAGCATAAAGGTAAAGGGACCCCAACCGTTAGGTCCAGTCATGAACGACTAGGGTTGCGTCGCTCATCTTGCTTTATTGGCCGAGGGAGCCGACGTTTGTCCACAGACAGTTTTTCCGGGTCATGTGTCCAGCATAACTAAGCCACTTCTGGCGAACCAGAGCAGCACACGGAAACGCCGTTTACCTTTCCGTCGGAGTGGTACCTATTTATCTACTTGCACTTTTTAGCGTCTTTCGAACTGCTAGGTGGGCAGGAGCTGGGACTGAACAACGGGAGCTCACCCCGTCGCGGGGATTTGAACCGCTGACCTTCCGATTGGCAAGCCGAAGGCTCAGTGGTTTACACCACAGCGCCACCCACGTCCCAATGTCAGCATAATACAGATTTTTTTAAAAAATCTGATTTTGTCAATGCAGTTAATTTTTAATTTATTTTTTTAAAAATGTCAGCATAATACAGATTTTAAAAAATAACTGCATTGACAAAATCAGTGAAGAAACAGAGCAAGAGAAATTGATATTTGGTTGTCATTCCCAACAGCCTCTGAAAGAAGAAATGTTCTTGTCTCCCTATTGTATGCTCCCCCTTTTCTTGGTCCCCAAACTGGCTAATAAATAAAAAAATAAAAAAGGAATAAGCAAGGTCTCAAGCTTCTATCTCTAAGCCATTAATAGGGTGCAGTCAAGAGTCTTGTGGTAGGGGGCTCCAAAATTTGGGTGCAACTACCACAAAAGGCCCTGTTGCATGTAGCATATCAGATGGGAGGAGGGAACTCTTTGGCTCTTTGGGAGAAAGGGGTGCTTCAGAGATCCTGCTGGCAGGACGTTTCAAGCAACCTAAAGTCCTCCAAGTGTTGTTGGGTTCACAGCTTCCATTAGCCCCAACCAGCATGGCTGTTGATCAGGGATTATGGGAGTTGCAGTCCAACAAACATCTACTGTACAGGAATTCCCTGTCCCTGGGCTAGCAGCTCCCCATTTTTAAAACCTTCTAAAGTAAATGGATGTAATAAGTGGCTAATTCATTCAGCGTGTTTGTGCACGAAGTATCTGGACACGCAGAATGCCTCTAATATATATTTTTTTCCTGGCTGAATGTGCACAATTTGCTTTGTTCTTAATCCCCTAGGATTCTTGGTTACATTATTATTATTATTTGCATTCTTGTTTTAGAACATTTCTTCCCCCTTTCTCTCCTCTCTCCTCCACTCCACCCACCCCAACTTGATATGCTAGTTCTGATGCTACTTAACATGCACTGTTTATTTTTAGAGCAAACGGCGTCAGGCAGATTTTGTACTCATTGTCTGCAAAGGCACGTTTTGGCTCCTCCAGCACAGTCAGGGAGAAGACAATATTGGGTGATTGTGCCTGTACAAACCTTAAAGTGATTTTAATTAAACCATCGCAGCAGCTTTTGCAATGCCAGAGTTGTGTTCTGAGTGGCATGCTGCATGCACAAGTATTGTATTTGTGTGTGTGTGTGTGTGTGTGTTTTGAAGCAACACCCCCTTCCCCAATATTCTAATAACAGTCAAGCAAGCCACACACACACACACACATACAACACACACCCTTTGGGGATCGCAGGTGTTCTGCAAGAAATTGAATCTGATGTTGTTTTGCCGCCTTTATTTATGACCTCTGAAACACATGGAAAAAATGAGTCTGAGAACAAAACTCTTGCCACCTTCATTAACGTGTGTCTCCAGCTTCACCCTTTGCTCAAGTCTCAATTTGTGTGTCAGGATTCCTGTCTCTCCCTTCCCTCCGCCAGCCCTCATTCTCTTCCCTTGTTTGTTTAGGTCTTTGTGTTATTTAATTTGTTCTGCTTGGTTAAACTGGTTTGTTTGTTGGTGGCACAAGGAGCTGCTTTTTAAAATTTATTTATCCCTGGGGGGGTCGAGGCTTCTGTTCACTCTGGAATGCTTAGAAACAACTGGAATGCGGGTGGACGGATTTAGCATGAATATTGCAGAGCCTCACTGGGTATGCCTGTCGTTTTGCATGACTGATGCAGGTGTATCAGTCTCTGGCTAGGGAAGTATTGCCTCTTCTGTGAATTTAGTACGTGGATTTTGATGAAGCTCCCCTCTCAGTCTTGACCACTGCTGTGGGTTGCATTCACTTGCCTGAGAGGGCTGGGGTTAGGTTTCCAGAAAGACGATCAATACAAAGTGCTATACCAATGCAAAATGTGGGGTGCATTTGCAAATGCGCCATGCATTTGTTTCATTTATGAATCACTTCCCTTGAGGCCCCCCAAAGCAATTTTCACAACAGCAACATATGCAAAACACATTCATGTGTAAGACAGTCAAAACAATTGCATATATAAAAGTGATGGTTAAATAAAACCCCAATTATAAATATATAAACAGGTTGGAACAGCAGCGAGATATACATAAAATCATTTCAAATCCAAGACAGATACCAACTGGGAATAAAGGTTTTAGATGGCTTATTGACAGAGGAATGCCTTGAGCGGGTGCTGAGAAAACCTGTCTGAAATGCAGAGGCAGGGAGTTCCAAAGGCCCTAATCCAACATTGTGTGGAATAGGATGGTATCTGCAGGATGCTCTCCTTGCAGAATGTAGTGATTGGCTGGCTACAGAGGGGATATGGCAATCGTTCGGGTGTCCTCGTCCTGAGCTGTATAGGGCTTTGTACATCAAAGACAGCACCTTCAACCATGCAGCAATAGAGACTTTACACCCAGGGTGACTTATTTTTGGGGGGGGGGCAAGGGCCACATTCACTCTCAACTAACCTTCTGAGGGTTGCATGCCAGCTGTGGCTGTCGACCGCCCACCCACCCCACTCCAGGACACATGCGATTTAGCTGATCTATCTTCTGTCGTGTAACGTACCCTTTGCAATTTTCTCTAAACTGAAAAGTCCTAAACACAGCAACCTTTTTCTCCATCAGGGATTCACTCCATCCTCTTGATCCTTTCAGTGTTGCCCTTTTCTGAACCTTAATATTAGAAGATTAGGGCTGCAATCCTACCTACGATTGCGTAGGCGCAAGCTCTGTGGAACTTAGTGGGATGTTTGATGAGCAAGCATACCTACGACGGGGCACAGTATCTTTGGGAACATAGAAAGCAGCCTTATGCCAGCTTCATATTCTTCGTTCATCTAAGCTCTGTATCGTCTGTTCTTACAGGCAGCAGTTCATCCTGCCCACCAATTGCTTCCTGATCCCTCTAACCATTTATGGTGCCACTTACTTACTTATCCTAGGGCTTTCCCCAAGCAAAGCTCCACCACTGAGATACAACCCTTTCCCCAGGATGGGGCACAATACATTGTTTGCATTTGCTGGTAGGACACTATCCAGTTTAGTCTTCAATAATCTGTCGTCCCCTGCCTGCTCCCCCAATATTCCTTGATGGTTCAAACTAGGCATGGCCAAACTTGGTCCTCCAGCTGTTTGGGGACTACAACTCCCATCATCCCTAGCTAACAGGACCAGTGATCAGGGATGATGGGATTGTAGTCCCAAAACAGCTGGAGGGCCATGCCTGGTTCAAATGTTCGAGTCTCCTCCTTGCCCAGGTGGGGATTGTTCCATGCCTTAGGCGAGTAGTTGTCTTGACTGCTCTCTCCACTGTTGAGTCAGAAATAGCGCTTGTAAGTAATGCATCTGACCTCAGGGACTTCTCCTTCCTCATCCACCCTGTTCGTTGCAATCATGTTTGAACGATGAAATATTAATAAGAATTCATTTTCCTCCCCCTGTTCACTTCCTTGGCCTTTCTCGAAATCTCTGGATAACTTAGCTAAAACCTTGATACAGAGCCCTTGAGCTGCTGAGTTTAAAGCAGTTTCCATCTGTGGCAAAAATGTGAATAGCAGAACAAGGGAGCCTGGCTGCTGAAGTTTTCTAGGTCTGGGCTTCTCCAAAATAGAGAGATTTGCTGCAAGTCAAAGGGAGAAGTGCCTGCCCGCAGCTAAAACCTCTGAGATTCAGTACCTATTAATGTCCCTGTTACCGTCAACAAAAATGCCCAGGTGTGCTGATTTGAGCACGGACATTGTAAGATGCTACCTTTAACCAGGTTACTGAATCCGCCCCTCCATTCATTTAACTGATTAGTGTGGAAGGCTAGGGTTTGAATGTTTTCCTCTTGCGTCACACCGTGTATTCAGGATTGTCCCACACCAGTACTCAGAACTGAACTCTTGGTGTGTTGGGGTGCCTTTAGTCTGTCTTTGACTCTGCCTGGGTCCAAATGTCTAGAACATTTCAGCCCGAGGACCACATTATGCAAATTTTACCTTTTTGCTGTAGGCTGGTTTCTACACACACACACACAGAGAGAGAGAGAGAGAGAGAGACAGACAGACAGACAGACAGACAGACACAGAGGGACACACACAGACACACAATCTCCCCCGTAAAGACAAGAGTTTCAAGCACACATTCCACCCAGGCAAAAACCCTTCTTGGGCTGTGAAACAGGACCGGTGAGGGGCATGGCCCGGGGAGACTTCTGAGGGCCACACAGAGGGGTCTAGAGGGCCGCATTCAAAACCCCAAGCCTGAGGATCCACAGTCCTGTTCTGCACCTTATTTCCTGAACATTATTGCTTTGCTTCAGCCTCCCCCCCCCCACAACCCTCTGCACCAGTGCTGAAGATGGGGGCTTAAGGTATAAAGAAGTGTTGCTGCTTTAAATATATTTATAAATCTGAAGATGCCCACTCTCCCCCTTCCCTTTTTCTGCTTTTCAGATATAACCTTTCAAGCCGACAGGATATAAGCCTCTCCTGTAAACCGTTTGCAAAACTCCACAGGGTCTGCAGGATATTTGTTAGCAACAATACATGGGGAAAGCATGTTTCGTTCTTGCTTTTTTTTTTAAGCTGCTGGGTGAAATTCTCAGGCCATATTACAATAGCTGTTTTGATGTTTGTTTGCTGTCTTACCCTCCTTGCTAGCTAGGTAGAATGCCCCTTACTTGGGGGAATTTTTGGGCGATGCAGCTGTACCCTGAATTCCAGTAAGGAATGAATGAATGAAAGTGTTTGTTCCTTCTTAGGATGATGGACATTGATGGACTCCAGTTCCCATCAGTCCCAGCTAGCCTCGCCAGTGGTCAAAGATGATTATCCAGCATCTGGAGGACAGGCACATTGGCCAACCCTGCTTTAGCATACATTGCCAACTCTGTGTACAGAAGATCAGAAGGCTTATGTTCAATGTCACAGTGTCAATTCCTGCTACCCAATCTGCGTAGTCCTTGCTTTTGGGTCTTTCCCCCCTAAAAGAAAAGAGGCATGCAGGGAGACCAGGCCATCTTGGCAACTGAAGTAAGGCTCTCTCTTAATCACATGGATTTCCTGTGATGAAACCAATGAGATGGAGATAAGGGAGGAGATGTGTGGGACTAGGGAGCTTGATGCACGCAGTAACCAGCAGGCTTTAAAAGAAGCACAAGGGAAGGAAACCCATTAGCATGGGAGGAGAGGAAGAGAGCCCAGCAAACCACCAGAGATGCAGGCCCTGTTTGCGTTTTGGCAGGGGGAGCTGAATGGAAGCTGTTCCCAGTTAATGTTCTCAACAGCAAGACGCAGCCCAGGTCATGTTACAGTTGAGTCAGTCACTGGGTGTAAAGAGCAGCTTTTGCTTTTTTCCTCTGTCTTTTCTCCCGCCTGCCTCCCCCCCCCGCTTCTTCTTCTTCTTCTTCTTCTTCTTCTTCTTCTTCTTCTTCTTCTTCTTCTTCTTCTTCTTCTTCTTCTTCTTCTTCTTCTTCTTCTGTGTTAGACTTTGGCAGACTTCTGTTTTGCTCTGTGCCCAAACTTGGGAGGCAGACTCCAGAAATGTGATAGGATTACTAATTGTTTTAAAAGGGGACTTGGGAGATGCAAGATCTTCGTGGGCTGCTAATATTGCAAGACCTTGGTGAGTACCCACTGAGATTGGCCTGGGGGCTATCAAACTATCTATCTAAACAGTGGTATTTTTTTGTCAGCAGCATCCTACGTCCTAACTCTCAAGCAATGCGGGACAATGTGCCACCATGAGATTGACGTGTGCATTTGTTTTGCGTGCATCTGCAGAATCTTTTCTCGAACTGGACATCCTGAAGGGTGGTGTACAAATTTAATTGATGAGGAGGATGAGGATGTTAATAATTTAAATATGTATAAGACAGTGAGGAGCATGGATGTGACTCTTAATCAGGGGTCCCCAAACTAAGGCCCGGGGGCTGGATGCGGCCCAATCCCCTTCTAAATCTGGCCCACAGACGGTCCGGGAATCTGCATGTTTTTACGTGAGTAGAATGTGTCCTTTTATTTAAAATGCATCTCTGGGTTATTTGTGGGGCCTGCCTGGTGTTTATACATGAGTAGAATGTGTCCTTTTATTTAAAATGCATCTCTGGGTTATTCGCTGACCCCTGCTCTTAACCTTTGTTCAGCTATATCCCAGCCATGCAAACACCAGCGGTTTCACACATCCAGGCAAAGCAAGAAGCATTGCTGGACACATTCCTGGTTGTAAAAGGGACCCAAGGAGGGAACCGAGTGTGTTTGGTGCCAGGGGACATGGCCTGGAAAAATGTAGTTGTCGTATTGGGAGAGCTCAGAGGGCTCAAACTCGGAAGAGCCAGGCAGGGGGCTGCATTTGACCCCTCTGGGCTTGACGCTCCCCATCCTTGCTGCAGGGTAATGCTCCAAAGAGGGGAAGCAACCCCATCCTGGGGTGAGCCTGACTCCAAGGCATAGCCGAAAAAATGCAAACCAACGAACCGGGAGGCTGTGAGGCTCTGCAGGCAAGGATTGCGCTCTTAATAGCTGTGTCACAGCAGCCTGATCAATGTCTGCACTTAGCTGTTCTCTTCCAGTCTTCTGATCACATGGATCCTATACTAGTGATGGCAGCCTGACTGTTGGGTGGGGATAATTGCAAGGGGGAAGGGTGTAAACTGCTGGCTAGGGGGGAGGAGAATGTGGCTTGCTTCAGCAGGACCACGTGCCCGGTTTTCATTTTTAATTGAATGGGGGATGCTCCTGTCTGGGAGAGGTTTGGGGAAAGAATTCATTAGCCAGCATCGATAAGAAAAGCCCAGACCAAAAGCTTACCTTCAGCCCAAGAGCCATGCTTGCTCTTGGGCAACCTAATGGGGGGGCACACAACAGTGGGTGCAGATTTTACGTTTGCACAGGAGGCTAGTTTCTGCTCTCATGCAAACCCTTCTCTATCATTCATGTAAGCGAGCAAGAGGCATTGTCACAGCTTAAAGACGCATTCCTGCCAGGCAAAAACACTCAGGAGGGGGCATGGCTCAGGGTTGGTGCGGGGTCTGGTCTGGGAAGGAGGGGTTTGTCTGAGGAGAGACACAAGGACCAGATAAGGTGTTTTGAAGAGCGGCTTTTGGCCCCTGAGCCTGAAGTGTCCTATACCATCTCCCCAGTTTTTATCTGATCTAGGATTTTGTTTCCGGTCAACCAGGTAACAACGAGAAGCCAACAAGCAAGACACGAGTACAATAGCTCAGTTGGTTAGAACATGGTACTGAAAACACCAAGGCTACAGGTTCGATCTTCGTATGGGACAGTAGCATAGTCCTGCATTGCAGGGGGTTAGACTTGGTGGTCCTCAGGGTCCCTTCCAACGGTACAGATCTATGATTTTATGCATAGCCTCCCACTGCTGTTGTGACTCGCATTCCCAGGCATTTAGTCTCTGATCCTGGAAGTAGCACATGGTGATAACAGCTTATTAGCCACTGGCAGCCCCATGCTTTGTAAATTGTCAAATCCTGCTTTAAAGCCACCCAAACTGGTGCCCAGTGTCACATCTTGGGGCAGCAAATCCCACAGTTTATTAATATTGCCTATTGATTTCGACAGAAAGGTAGTTGGGGATTGCGAGTTCCAGTGGGTTGTCATATAATAGGGGGGTCGAGGAACCTGTTACTGAACTACAACTCTCACCATCCCTTGCAGTTGGTCACAGGATCCCCACTCCTGATCTGGGAGGCATAGGTTGGAGTGTGTGGGAGAGAATGGGTAGACATCATGCGCAGGTTGTCATAAGTCTCTGGGAGCCATTTTTCAAAATGGCTGCCAGCCACCCTCCAGCAGCAGCTATTTCCTGCCTCCATAAAATGATACGATACGATACGATGCAAATCTTTATTGTCATTGTCCCATGCAGAACAACGAAATTGAGAATCTACATCAAACTTACAACACCATCCTACTATCCATCAGCCTACTATCCAAAAAATGCATATTGACTCACTTCCCATCCCACCTATACATAAATAATTCGCCCTAACAAACCCTGACTCCTCTCCAGGGAGCTCTCAGCCGCAGCGTCTGCATGCGCCGCCATCTTGAAGGTTGATAATGGATGTCAAAGTGTAACTTTTTGCATGTTTTATGATAGAGTATATTAACATACTTTAATATAGTAATGTCAATAATTGTCAAGATAAGCAGAAGTCAACAAGGAGCTGGGGTTGTGCAGCCCAAAATAATATTTGAGAAACCACTGAAAATATAGCCACAACCCCAGTTGACTGTCGCCTAAAAGGCAGTGTTGAATTGCATCTGGCCCAATGCTTTATCTGGGTACCGGACACTCTGTATGATGGCTCCTCCGTGCCAGTACACACAGCAGCAGCAAAGGCCAAGTTTTAAACTCAGCAGACAAACTCTCTGTGTGTGTTTCTGCATGTGCTGATCTGGCCCTACGTCTGTTCTGAGTGCCAGTTCTCTCTCCATCAACCTAGACTACAAAAACACACTCTGTTCCCATAGGAGATTTTGTAAGTGCAAACTGTGGAACGGGGCAGACAACGTGTTTGGCACTAACTGCCATGTGGGAAATCAATCATGAGCTGGAGGACAGCAGTTAATTGCACCTGTAATTCATGTCGCTGTAATTTGCATTTCATTCCCTTTAACCTAGGGAAAGCCAAACTAAGGTGGATGAAGTTCTGCACATTCTGCTTTGAAATAGTTGCCCCTTTTATGAATAGAACATTTAAAAGAGAAAATTGTCAGTGTCCTTGGAGATGGTCAGAGTTGGTGGTGGAGGGTAGAATATTTCAGGTTATTGTTTGCACTCGGGTGGGGGTGAGAGGGGTCCTTTAGACTTTTCCGTTCATTGTTTACTTGCAGTTTTCTGGCCTCATCCCATATGTGTCAGTGCATTTAGGTTTAATAACATGAATCTTCAGTTAGTTAAAGTAGATGCAGCCATTAAATGTTGTTGCAGACAAGAAAGCCTTTAACTGCACTCTAAAAAAATGTTCTGTTATCAGAAATTGTTAATACATGTTTAATTTGATGTTTACAATAAAAAATAATCGGTGCCATACTTTAGTTTTCAAAACACTCTACTCTTTATTGTTAAACTCCTTAACATATTGTCAGTCCTTAATGTATACTTTGAGGCTTCAAAGCACATACATTTCAGTAATCCTTTGAGTGTTAGCCGGGCGCAAAGAAATGGCACTCAGACTTTTTGAGGTGCTCGCAAATGGAGAACCTTTAGGCGCAAAATGTGCCTGGCGCCCTGCTAATTTCAAACCCTGCTAAAGGGTTGTCAACGTGGAAGATGGAGCAAGCTTGCTTTTCCTGCTCTAGAGGCCACTACCCGAGGCAATGGATCTGAGTTACAAGGAAGGAGATTCCAACTAAACGCCAGGAAGAACTTTCTGACAGTAAGAGCTGTTCAGCAGTGGAATGGACTCCCCCGGGAGGTTGTGGACTTCCCTTCGTTGGGAGTTTTAAAACAGAGGTTGGGTGGCCATTTGTCATGGATGTTTCAGCTGAGATTGCTGCATTGCAGGGGATTGGACTAAATGAATCTTAAAGACCCTTCCAATTCTATGATTCTATAATTCAATTATTCTATGATTGGCAGTAGCTCTCCAGGGATTCAGATGGGTGATATTCCTAGGTCTTCATGTTCTGGGGATTGAACCTGGGACCTGCATGCAAAACAGATGCTCTTCCACTGTCCTTTTCCCTGTTCATCTGGAAACACTTTTCAGTAGATATGTGGCTTTTGCAAATTGATGTCATTCACTACCAGAATGGGAGAAATGTGCAGGTTTTTCTGTGTGTGTACATGCTACTTTTTAGGATAATTTTCTAAATCTTTTAGGATGACTTAAACCAAAGCCAAACTTCAAAAAACAAAATTAAAAACATACAAGCCGTACATAGGCAAACAGTAACAACTGATAATTTAAAGGAGAGAAAACATTTACCAGCTTTTTAATTATTATTATTATTAATAGCCCGTTGTGTAGATATTGGGATTTTTTTTTCCTCCAGAGGTCAGATTAGGGACAAACAAGCCACCTATACCTGTGATGTCCTGTTAATTACTGCTTAATTACTTTTTATGCTGCTCATGCTCTCAAAGTCTTGTAAGGAGATTATTGGAATTGACGTCCTGTTGGTTGTGCACCGTTTGCCTGGTTAAAGGTTTCCATGGTGATTGGCATAGTGGTGCTTCCAAATGTTACAGAAACAGGCTTGATAATTTAGGCAGGAGCAGGGGGAGTTGGTTGCACAGGGGAGAGGACAAGATTAAAAGCTCAATTAAGGAATCCGATTCCAATATTTTCTGCTGATTTTCTTGGGGTGTGTGTGTGCTTTGTTGTTGTTGTTTTTTAAATAAATGAAGCTCACCTGAACATGCATCCTATTAATAGACAATGGGGAGGGTTTCTTTAAAAGCAGGCCCACAGATCCATAAAAGTATAGGTTTGAACAGACTTGAGAGCATTTGGATGGAGTTTCTCCTATGTTTGATCTTCGTATCTGCGTTCAGGGTTGGAGCGACATGAAAGGAAACCTAACCACTGCCACCTCCTGCCAAATCCTTTCATGATGTGTCTCAGAGAGCAGGGTTTTTGGCTGGCACTGTGATGCATTTGATTTTCAAAAGGTTTTAGTCAAAGGGGTCCAGGAGTTGGGTGAATGTGCAAGTTGTCGCTGTGTATAGAGCGCATGGGTCTTGCACTCATCCCTCCTTGTGGTGCGGAGGTCCTCAATACACACACACACACACACACACACACACACACACACACACACACACACACCACTTTCTGTCACAGTAATAGCTAACTTGCTATCATGCATTTATATGAGTGTATTTTTCTTAATGTTGAAATGCAGGTGCAGAAATAGAATGAAAATTCAAGATGATTAAGTACATCATTGAGAGAGAGAAAGATGCAAGGTTGTACCTTATCTTGAAAAGTACTGCTTCAGAACATTTTTTTTTTTTTTGCACAAAGTCGTCATTTGATTTGTGTAATGGCTCCTGGGGGCGGGGGGAGATTTAGTTAATAACTTGGCATCCCAGGTGTTCCTGATCCATTTGAAGTTGATGGTACAGCAGATTTCTCCCAATAATAAGTGGTGATGCACATTCTGCCGGCTGCTAATGAATTCAATGCCAAGTCAAAATTCTCCATCTCAGTATCATCCTTTAGAAATTCCTGTGATGTTTTCGGAGGATCGTGCAAGATAGGATAAATGGTCTCCTTGTAAAAATCTTAAACTGACACCTCTCCAAATGTTTGAATCCAAGGGCACCACCTTATCATGTGTTAGAAAGCTGCAATGTGCGATAGCTTACATGCATATATTGTACGAGTTTGATACAAGATAGAATGGTAATTCATGTGTTAGCTATGCTTGGCTCTGCGTTCAGGAGGTTCTAGGTGTCTCCAAGTATGGCTGAACAAGATTGCTACGTGAAAAGCTGGAGATGCTTGAATGTAAGCCATTGTAGAGCAGTGTTTCTCAACCTTTTTTGGGCCACGGCACACTTGTTACATGAAAAAAATCACGAGGCACACCTGGAAGAAAGTTCCCCTCTGCCGCTCATTCCGGCGCCCCTAGAAGCAGCGGCTGCGGCTCCAGCGCGCTCGTCTCCGCTAGCCTGAAAGGGAGAGGGGCTTCGGAGGATGCACCACTTACGGAGCTTCCGGACGAACGGCGACAAGGACAGCTCCGTCGGAGGAGACGACGAGGCAGCGGAGCGCGCTGCCATCACCGCCACCGCCCCACATTCAACCACCGCGCCGCAAGCGAGCGCGAACTTGCGAGAGGTGGGGTTGGGAAACAGAGCGGCGCCGGGCCATCTCGCGAGAGCAAGCGGCGAGAACAGTTGCCCGAAAGGAGCCCCTGGGAACTGTAGTCCTTTCTCTGGCTCCCTTTCCCTCAACGGCGTGCAGGGGTGGCGGAAGTGGAGCTTTCTCTCGTCAGCCAGGTTTGCGCTCTCGCGAGCCTTGACCCGAGGCTTCCGGCTGGTGAGGGTTTGCCGTTGCCCGGGAAACAAGCCGCACGTCACGGCACACCAGCCAGCGTCTCGCGGCACAGTAGTGTGCCGCGGAACAGCGGTTGAGAAACGCTGTTGTAGAGAATACTGAGCTACATGAAAGATGGGTTCTCATTCGGTGTAAGGCAGGTTCCTATGTTCCTATCAGATGCATTGTCCTGTAGTTCATTGGTAGAACTTTTGGTTTGCATGCTGTAGATCAGGCAACCCCGAACTGCGTCCCTCCAGATGTTTTGGCCTACAACTCCCATGACCCCAAGCTAAGAGGTGGTCAGGGATGATGGGAATTGTAGTCCAAAACATCTGGAGGGCCAACGTTTGGGGATGCCTGCTGTAGTTGATCGCAAGTCCAATCTCTAGCAAGGGGCCAGCAAACTTTTTCATCAGGGGGCCTGTCCACTGTCCCTCAGACCTTGTGGAGGGCCGGACTATATTTTGAAAAATAAAATTACCCTGCAAGTGGGTCCCGCAGCTGCCTCTGGACCTGGAGGAGGAACACACTTTGCACACGCTCAGGAGCTCTTCTCGGTGCCACCCGCTCACCGGCGTTGTTGACGAGCAGCAGCCGCTCCATCGGCCCATCCCCGTGGAGCTCCCAGGCAGTGTGCACCACGCGCTGTGGCCTGTCTGAGGCCAGGCCGCACATGCAGAGCGCCGGGCAAGCGGTGTACAGCTCGCCCTCCAGCTGCTCTAGCGCTGCTGCCGAGCGCACCACCACCAATGGTGCCAAGCCGGGTGGGAGGCACAGGGCCAGCAAGTGCGCCAAACTCCGGCTGAAGCCCTGTGATGCGCCCAAGGCGCGGCCCAGACCCACCGCCCGCCGGCTGGCCTCTCCACCGGGTTTACCTCCGTGTGCAGGTGGTGAGGTTTCAGATTGGCTGCAGGAACTTCCTGCAGCCAATCCGAAGCCGTGCCAGCGCTGCCACCCAACCAGAGACGTCCGTGCTTCAATAGGCTGCAGTAGCTTCCTGCAGCCAATCCGAAGGCATGCCGGCGTCGCAGAAGTCATTCCCCATGTGGCAAGGTGCCCGCAGCTTCTTTTCAAGAAAACGCCATGCCACGCCACGCCACGCCGGTTTAGCTCAGCATGGGGACCGACCAAGCAGGCAGCAGGGTCCTCAGGCTGGATTTATGAGCCTGGTGGGCCGCATCCGGCCCCGGGCCATAGTTTGTAGACCCTGCTCTACGGTAGGTACGGCTGGGAAAGGCTATTTGGAATGCTGGAGAGCTGACTAGCATGGACCAATGACCTGATCCTGTATGAGAGAGCTTCCTTTGCAGTTCACTGTGCCCTCCTTGCCAACAAGCCACCCATTGCATCAAAAATCAAGCATGCCAACATTCAGAGCTCATATGAAGCTCTAGTACCAGGTATCTATAAGGACTCTAATATGAGACTGTCCAACTTTTTATATTATTTAATGGATTTTCTGTCCCACTTTTAAGGGTATATATCAGCTGGGATTTCTTTGCTTCTCCCTCCCTTTTATTCCAACGCTGCTGCTGCTGCTCCCGTCTTCCGCAAGACCAAGAGCTCACTGCTTGAAAGTTGCAGGCAAAGTGAAGTTATTTGTATGGGTGCTTGTCAAGGAATGTCTGAGCATATTTCATTTTTCTTCTTTCCCCGCAATACAACTTGTTCTTTTTTTTATGATCCTTTTGCCGGAAGCTGCCTGAGAGCTGGAGTATGAAATATAACAACATTTGCATTGCTTCATGAAAGCACCAAATTGAGATGCATTGACGCTTTTTCCAGAAAGCCTGGTAACATTTTTCACATTCCTACTTAGTGAGAGGCAAAAGCGCAGGAGAGAGACAGAAACAGAGGAAATGAGAGAGAGAGAGAGAGAGAGAGAGAGAGAGAGAGAGAGAGAGAGAGAGTAGATGTAGCCTGTTGTAACATCTCAGATATTCACTGAAAATACCAATGGCCTAATCAAAAGCAAATGACTGGAGACGTAAGAGGGCTTGTTTGTTTTTTAATACAAAGGTTGCAAATTTTGTTAAGAAATTCCTAAGTTTTGGTAGGGGTGGGGATAGTGATGGAGAATTAATCCAGAAAACTATGGGATGCCTGCCTGCTTTAGAATTGGCATCTGCCAGAGCCATGGGCCAAGGGACACACTGTTGTGTTAATGCAGAGTTGTTATACTTCCAGCTTTGGGGGAAATGTAATATTTGACTGTGAAGATGGTAGTGTTGCTACTAAGATTTGCATAGCGCTTGTGAATGTGTAAACTAGGTTGGCATCCGCCTGTCTCAGAAGATAATGGAGGAGGAACGGTTGGAATGGATTAGTCTTCATCATATTATGAATGTTAGTAGCATGAGAAGGCAATGATTTATTATCCGCAAGTTTCCTTCAGCTGGGGTCATTGTTATTGTTATTAATCATCATCATAATAAATAATAATATAATACATTTTTATTTATACCCCACCCTCCCCAGTCAAAACTGGGCTCAGGGCAGCTAACACCAATAAAATTATAATAAGACATAAAAGAAAAGAATTAATTAAAATACAGATTAAAATACAATATTGAAATTTAAAATTTAAAATGCAGCCTCATTTTAAGTAGTCCATAAATCCAAACCATGAGGGAGGAAAACACAGGGGTCAGACTGAATCCAGCCCAAAGGCCAGGCGGAACAGCTCTGTCTTGCAGGCCCTGCGGAAAGATGACAAATCCCGCAGGGCCCTGGTCTCCTGGGAAAGAGCGTTCCACCAAGTCGGGGCCAGTACTGAAAAGGCCCTGGCCCTAGTCAAGACCAATCTAACCACCTTATGGCTCGGAATCTCCAGAATGTTGTTATTTGTGGACCTTAAGGTCCTCCGCGAGGCATACCAGGAGAGGCGGTCACGTAGGTACGAGGGATCCACAGTAACACTTGACATTTGTGAGTTTACCTTTCAACTTGGGGAGTGCAGCGTTGAGATGTCCTCTACTTCTCCTGAGCCAGCAGAAGAGCAGGAACTCTCCCTGTGTTGAGCCTTGGAGACCTTTGGAAAGTACCAAGAACTCCTGCTGCTTCCTGAGCATCTCTGAGGTTTGGCACAGGAGGGGTGAGTCTTCACTTTTCCCAGCAGTCCCCCTCCCCACTCCTGTCTCCCTAGGCCTCCCTACTTATGACATTAAAGAACTCCCTGACCTTCCTATGCAAGGGATGTGGAGGCTGGGTTGTGTTGAGCAAACATCTTGGCTGGTTACCAAGGCCAGGCAAAGTTTGTGGACCTCTTCATTAATAATAATAGAACATGCACAGCTTGTCAAGACACTGCCAATGAAACTTCCTCCTCTCCCAGTCTAAGGGTGTAGTGTATGGTGTAGTGAAAGGGGAAATCACATGTGTGTACAAGTCTGTCCCAATTTTTCAAACTCGTGTCCCTGCTTGCTACTGCAAATTCCCTACCCGCCTGCCAGCCCAAGGCTTGGTCAAAATCCCGATAGCTATAGTGTAACTTAACAGAATGTTGCTTTGTGGCTGGGGTTAGAGGCAGAACACACCCCACAAAAATTCAAAGATGTGCGTGCGTGCATGAATGTCCCCTTTCCAGATCTCTCCCTCTCCCTCTCCCTCCCACCCAGCCATGTTGGTCAACTTGTGTGAGCCCATTTTCAGCTATAAAACCCACTGAAACAAACAACAACAATAACAAAGAGCACCCAGCTATTACAGACATTGTTACCTTAATCGCCTGCATAAGCCTGGCAGCATTCATTAGCTAGTATGCTAATAAAGTTAGGCACAAAACATACTTTTACTCCCCGATTTACATATTCAAAGGAACATAGGAAGCTGCCTTCCAATTACAGGTAGGTAGCCGTGTTGGTCTGAGTCGAAGCATACA